>NC_092720.1:192130584-192783662 GCF_047496885.1 Scyliorhinus torazame
TAATTTAAAAAGACCTTAACGACATGATGCCACACTTGCAGGAATTCTCCTGAAACTCAGGCGGTACGACTTCAAACTCGTCTACACCCTGGGTAAGGAGCTCATCGTCGCCGATGCACTCTCCCGATCTCTCACCACACCCTGCGACCCAGCAGGCTTCGTGTGCCCGCCACGGATGAACGACTTATCCAGATTCGTTGTGAGATGGCCAACGATCCCCTGCTCCAACGTGTCATGCGCCACCAGACAGACGGGTGGCTCAAGGGCCAATGCCCTCAAATCTATAACATTAAAGATGACCTGGCGGTGGTAGTTGGAATTCTACTAAAGCTTCCGCACAGCATAGCGAACCTCATCCTTGAGCAGCTCCATGCGGACCACCTGGGAGTGGAGAAATGCCGCCGACAGGCCCGTGAGGCAGTGTGCTGGCCTGGAATGAACGAGGATATTGCCAACGCCGTTCTTAACTCCCCAATATGCCAGCGTTTCCAGCCTGCTCAGCGAAGGGAGACCTTGCAACCCCATGAGTTGGTCACATCGTCCTGGACCAAAGTGGGCATCGACCTGTTCCATGCAGTTGGCCGGGACTACGTCCTCATAGTGGACTATTTCTCATACTACCTTGAGGTTACGCAAAACGACTTCACCTCAACTGTGGTCATCTGTGCATGCAAGGAAACCTTCGCTCGTCATGGCATCCCGCTCACGGTCATGTCCGAACATGGCCCGCATTTTGACAGTCAGGAGTGGTCCAATTTTGCCAAACCATACAACTTCACACCTGTCACGTCCAGTCCCCATTACCCCCTATCCAATGGCAAAGCTGAAAATGGGGTGCACATTGTCAAACGACTCCTGTGCAAGACGGCCAAATCAGGCTCCGATGTTTATGTCGCCCTGCTTGCTTACAGATCAGCTCCTTTGTCCACCGGCCTGTCACTGGCTCAATTGTTGATGAATCGCACGCTGCGAACGACGGAGCGGGCCATTCATGTCCCGGACTTGGACAACCTTCTGGTCCTTCGTCGAATGCAGTTGTCTCGGGCCCAACACAAATCGGCGCACGACGCCCGCGCCACGGATCTCCCTGCCCTGGCTCCTGATGACGAGGTCCGTGTCCTCCTTCCCGATGGTGGTTGTTCCGCCACCGCTGTGGTGCTCAGACAAGTGGCCCCCAGGTCATTTTTGGTTCGTCTATAAGACGGCTCTCTTCTTCGCCGAAATAGCCGGGCATTACGATCCTTCCTCGCTCGCCACCAGCTCATCATGCCCTGCCTCGTCGTCACGACGAACCCGTCACGGACTTTGCAGATCTCCATTTTGCTCTGCCACCCTCTGAGTGTGACACAGTCCCGCCCATTCGAGAACAGGCGGCCCCTGACCCACCCTTGAGGTGGTCAACCAGAATTCGTCACCCACCTTAGAGACTGAATTTATGAACTGCCTGAATTCATGGACTCTTTGAACTCATGAACTGATTGTTTCGTTTCTCTGTTTGATTAACTCATTGGTTTGTACATGCTATTGTTCTAGGTATATTTTGTGTTACATACTGTCCATCTGCACTAGACACCCTCCAATGTACAGAGTTTCTGTACATAGTCCTGTAAATATGCTCGCATGTGCCACACATAGTTAGGAACGTTCGCATACTACATTATTTATTGCCACGAACACACATTCTTTTTAGAAAAGGGGGGATGTTAAAATATACACATCAGTATATGATGGTGCAGAGACACACACTGGCTGACACACTGCAAGACCAATCAACACACACAACACAGCAGCCAATCACCAGTTACGGCACCATTACTATCAAGACAGAGGGTACTAGTTTTCCCGCTCATTCTTGATGCAGCCTCTGAGACAGACAGAGCCCGTGGTCAGTAGCACAAACATCCACCATGTGCCAGCAGTATAAGACACACAGTGCAAGTATGTTGAACAGCTCTTAGTTAAATAAAATAGAGCTGTACTGTTACAAGTGTTGGCAGCCTGACTATGTTACTGTTAAGGCACACTCCACAGATCCAGAGTACCCAACACATCAATGCCAATTTCCCAATCTCCTGTTTCCTGACACCTAATTCGTCATCATGAATTTCGATTCCTCTTCCCTTCTATCCCTCTCCGTGTAAACATTTCAGAAGGATGAGAAAAGGTCTGCTTGAAATTAATAATCTAATTAATTTCTAACAGGGTTGGCCATGCTCAATGCAATACGAATGTTTTTCCTGTGTGTTGAATCTAGAATCAGGAGATACAACCTCAGGATATGTAGCAGACCAATTAGGACTTAGATGAGGATAAACGTATTTAGTCAAAGCCTGGACTCATTAGCATATGAAAACATGTATCCTTCAACTCTGAGCTGGGTGAGTCCTGAAATACCTGGCAGAGCGAGGGAGGCAATAATAGAGCGGAAAGTCAAATTTTTCCTCACAACTTTACTTCTTCCAGATGCATCAGTGCATGGAAACTTTGGTGGACGTGACCACCACACGATGCTTGTGGAAACTATGTCCCGTTTTCATATTGAGTGTAAAGCTGACCGTTCTATGTTCCATGATCACTGCACTAAATAAAGATGGAGTTAGAACAGATATCACTGCTCAAAATCGTTATGCATGAGTTATTATCGGCTATTAACAGCATCAGAATTGTGCTAAACCACCATTTTCTACCTGAATGCTCAGCATATCAATCACTCAACTGATCAACGATGAGTCAAGAAAGCGAGAGAGAGAGAGAGAGATGCAATGAGTATCACCAGGCACATCTGAAATGGAGCGTGAACCTGGTAATGTTGCATTACAGGACTTCTTGCATGCAAAAGAGCGGAAAAGAGCATGTGACAGAGAAAGTTCTCCTGCCGAGCCAAAGGCACATATCATGTTTCTGCAGGTCTGCTGCACCCTGTCGTGGATGCTGATTCACAATTCAGCAACTAGCAGGCGCAAGAGGCTACGCGCATATCCTCATCCTCAATAATATGGAGGCTGGCTGAACCTTGCAAAAGGGAAGGCTGATACATTTGAAAACATCTTCAGCTTTCGTGCCGAGCTGATCTTCCATGTCTACTCCTCCTGAAGACCCGATCACCACAAACTGCCGGTCCTCAGATCATTTAATTCACTGGAAACGACATTAGAAAGCAATTGAAGGGACTGGACATTGACCAAAAGCTAAGGCTCCTGGCAACATTTGTGCGATAGAACTGACGCTCCAGAGCTAGCTGCACAACGAGTCAACGTTCCAGTGCAGCTGGAAAACTAGCCTCTATTCGACAATGTGACAAATTACCCATGGACGCCCTGGACATAAATACGAACACAGGCCGCCGACAACCCATTGGATTACTGCCACATCCATCCACTCTTGATCATCAGGAAAGCGACGACTGTGCCAGTTACAATGTAATCGAGCGGTACTTACTCAGCAATCATCTGCCAGTTAATGCCGAGTTTGGGTGCCGCCAGGGTCACTCAGATCCAATCCTCATTGGGAGAAAGGAGAAACGATCTAAATGCAAGATGCCAGGTGAGAAGTAAAACCCTTGCAGCGTTTTCGTTTTTGAGTGTGACATCAAATATTTCTGGGGAAATTAAAGTCAATTGGAATCAGGTGATAAAATATTCATGAAGGATATTGTGTTTGTTAAATTTCAATTATCTGAATCACAGGACATGGCTGCAGGGGTTCCCCACGGTGGCGTGCTAGGCTTAACTATCTTCAGCTGCTCCACGATGAAATTCCATACATCACAAATGTCAGACGTGGTGTTGATCCTGATGAATGCACAATACTCAGCAACAGTCGTGACTCCCCAGCTATGGAAACATTCGTGGCCACAGACCTAGGTAACATTCATGTTCCGGCGGCTCGAAGTAGGCGTTTAACATTTGCCCCAGACAATTCACAGGCGAAGTCGTTCTCCAACAAGTTAAAATGTAACCGTCTCTCCTTGACATTTAATGGAATTAAACTGCTGGATTGCCCGGTATCTATTTCCTGGCAGCGTATTTATCGTAATTTACTCTGGGTCAACCAGATAAATACTTTGCGCATTTTAGAAGATCAGTGGCCGGGAATTCCACTGCACCTAAGTAACCAACCGACTTCCAAAATTCTGTGCACAACTTATAAGGAATAAATGAGGATTATGATGCAACAGTGTCCACTTGCCTCTATGAATGCACCTGCAACAGAACTTAAGAGGCCCGAAATCATCCAGGACAAACAGCTGGACTGTCGCGGTCCATAACCTTAATCATTCAGCCACTCCACAGTGCACAGTGTCAGCCACGTATAGCAAATGCACGATGCAAGCTTCCTTCGACAAATACCTTCCAAACCGAAAACCTGTTTTATTCGTTCATTGGATGTGGGCGTCGCTGGCTTGGCAGTAATTTTTGCCCATCCCCAAGAGCATTTAACAATCAATCACATTGCTGGGGCAACATGACGTCCTAAGGAGTACAGTGAGTGAACAGATTTGGTTTTTACGAATATCGACAATGGTTTCATGGTCACATGTAGAAATGTAATTAGCGAATTTTATGGAATTCTAATTTCGCTATTTGCCATGGCGGTATTCGAACCTGAACCCTAGAACACTAATTTCCGTGTTACTGGACCAGTGACAATGCCACTACACCTCTATCAGTTCGAAGGGCAAGTGTAGCATACATATCCTAACACCAGCACCTGCTAGTTTTCCTCCATGCCGCACACAGTCTCGTCTTGGAATAATATCGCTGTTCGTCCTTCGGTCAAAATCGTGTAACCCCTTCCCTAACAGCACCGTGGACAGTGCTGAACTACGTGGACTGCAGCAGTAATATGACTCGGTTCACCACCACTGTCTCAAGGGCAATTAGTGTTGAGAAATAAATGCTGGCCTATTCAGCAATGTCCAGATTCCGTAAAATACTAATGATAATTGCAAGAATAGTATTTCGCAATGACACTCGTTTCTCTATCTTACCGCATGGTCCGTAGCTATGCTTCAATGTTTGCCGTTTATCTGAATATCCTTGACTTATTTAGCCTCTCTTGCTTTCTTTGTAGCGTCCAGGTACATTGATGACTATATTTGCGCGACTCTCTCGCCATGAATTGGAATCTTTCAGTGACCCCCCTCCCCAATTTCCACAGTTCTCTCACTCATGTATCCCATTATCGATTCTTGCTCGTTCGTCCTAAACTTCTCTGTCTCCATATTTGGAGTTTGGTGAACGATTAATATTAACTACAAACTCCCGTAGCTAGCTTAACTTTCCCAAAATCCATATGTGCTCTCCACTCCACTTCCAGCTTCTCCATATTTATCACATATATTCAGACCGTTAAATCACCCATAAGAGCAATTACAATATATTTTCCTTTTCCCTCAAACAAGTATTGCGCTGCCAACATTGTTGATGCACCCTTCCATCACGTTCAGTCTCTTGTACCCATTTCTGCTCCAACCTCTTCCCCTCCCTACCAGAATCATGACAACGTTTCGCTTGTCTTCACTTCGTACCAATCAGCTTCTGTACTGAATGGATTATGATCTATCATTGTTGCCACCTCCAACGTAATTTCATCACCAAAGTCATCTTCCTCTACTTTTCTTTCTTAAAATTCTTAAGGACCATTTCCTATTGTGTGCTGGGGACCATTCCTTTCCATACTTTCCCTCGCGCACGTTATCCTGATAGTTCAAGAGAGACAATATCATCCTTTTATGTTCTTCCTTATTGCTACCAATGGCTGTTCCAAGTGAAACAGCGATTTTCTTACACTTCCATCAATTTATGGCAGTCTTCGTTGCTTACTATGTGATCTCCTCTATTAAAGTACAGATTTAAATTTATTGTCATGTGTACCGATGATCAATGAAAAGTAGTTCTGTATATAGTCCAGGCAGACAGTTTCGTACGTGGAAAACATGGGATATGCGCTAAATACATAACGCAAACACGTAGTAATGGACATCACGTGTAGCATCTGAACTTTAGTTCTACAACTGTAGAGAAGATCCGGAGCGAGATCAGTTCGATCCATATTTAGCCATTCAGGACTCTGGTAACAGCTGGAAAGAAGCTGCTTTTGAATCTGTTGATGTTTGTTTTTAGACTTCTGTATCTTCTGCCAGATGGAATAGGTTGGAAGAGAGAATAACCCGGGTGGGAAGGGTCTCTGATTGTGCTGCCCGATTTCCGAAGGCGGCGTGAGTTGTAGGCAGAGGCATTGATGTTCGGCAGGTTTGCGTGATGTATTGGGCTGTATTCGCGATTCTCTGGAGTTTCATTCTGTCTTGGCCCGAGAAGATGCCATACCAAACTGTGACACAGTTTGATAGGATACTTTTTATGGTGCATCTGTAAAAAATTGAAAGAGTCAATGTGGACATGCGAATTTCGGTGGAGCCAAATCTGAGGTTTTGGAGTTTGGGTATCAGCTTGGCTGGGATTATGCTTTTACCAGAGACTGCAAAACATTTTTGTAAACAGTCTCCTTCGTCGGAAAGTTGAATTTCCTTTTGCTGGTTCTTTCTAGTTTCCGCATTGCTCCCACTGCGACATTTTTGTCCATGGCTGCTTCTGTTATTAAGCTCAAGTACCACATCTGTCGGCGAGGTAATCTAAAGACTTCTGGACACAACATTAAGAGAAACGATTTGAGACCATGAGTTCTGCTAACAGATTTGTTTAAAAAACAAAGAATTCCGTCTTAACTTAATTTTCCCTTTAGTCATTCATGTTGCGTTCAGATTGTTGCTATGCAACTATTCACACCTAAGCTAGACACATATTTCATTTCCTTATTATACCCATTAACGGTCTGTTTGACCTTTTTAAACATGAAACTTTATCATTTAATCTATTCTTCCCGCCGTTTTTGACAGATTATCTTTTTTGTTCTTCATCCCACTGAATTAGTTTTATATTCCTGCTTTTCTGCGGTTCTGTTCAAAGGTCACTGACGCGGATCGTTAACATTTGTGTCCGAATACCCTGCCAGATCTTCTGATTCTTTCTAGCATTCTCATTTTTTGCTTTGTTCATCTTGTTTCGCAGGTGAATGCCTTGGAATTTCATATTGAACCTTTGAACTTCGGGTGTTAAATGTGCTTTTGCAATGTCTTCGTTCAGGAACAAATGAGAACTGTCACTCTCTGTCCAAGTAATTAAGGGTGGTCTCATCCGTCAGGGATTTTAATGGTGCTGATCTTGCTGGTTCCATGTTTGTGATTCTGAAGTTTACATTTTCAGTATGCACTTGAGAAGAAAGCATTGGAGGAGGGTGGTGTGGCACAATGGTTAGCCGTGCCGCCTCACCATGCCAGTTACCCAGGTTCAATTCCGGCCTTGGCTGATTGTGTATGTGGAGTTTACACGTTCTCCCCGTGTTTGCGTGGGATTCCTTGGGATCCTCTGGTTTCATCCCAGAACCGAAAGATGTGCAGAGTAGATGGATTTGCCATGCCTAATTGCCGCTTAGTGTCTAAATATGAGGAGCTATGGGGTTGCAGGGATATTACGGAGGAGTGGGCCTGGGCAGGGTGTTCTTTCAAGGGTCACGGGCGAGTCAATGGGCCGAATAACATCCTTGTGCCCTATAGGAATTCTTTGGTTCTACGTTGGTAGAGTAAGCCGTGCCCTCAGGAAATCGATGATGGAGTAGGCGTGTTTCAGTGGTAAACAATATATGTTTCCCTGAAGTATTGAGTTTTATTCGTATTGTGGAATGGAATCATGGAAATGGACAATATTCAGTCATGCATCTCTCTTGTCCCTTTTAAATGGTAGACAGGATTGAGAGCCAATTGAGCAACGAGCCTTTGAAGACATAAATGCTGCCTCCTCCAGTGATCACACTATTTATGGAGCTGAACGAGTTCAATTTAAGGTTAACAGTGATTAGAGGTTGTTGCTATTGGGCAACTCTCAACTGAGGATGCCAGATGATGCTGAAGGGACATAATATTGTTCTACGATAGGATCATGCCACGCTTTTACAATGTTACATTTCACACATTAGCCCTAGCTTGGTAAACGTTCACATCATGCTGCATGAGGCTACATAAGTACTGCTGATATTAAACTTGCGAATGGAATTTAAAAATGTTATTATTACATAAGAAGAACATTCCTGAACGTATGATAAGCTTATGAAGTAAGGTTTTTTTTAATCGTTCAAGGAATATGGGTGTCGCTGGTTGGACCAGAATTTATCACCCGACTAATTGCCTTTGAGGGAGATTTAAGAGTCAACCTCAATTTTCTGGATTTGGCGTTACATCCAGGGCAGACCAGGTAAGGATGGCGGATTGATTTCCATAACAGTTATTCGTGAATCGGATGAGTATTTATGACAAACGACGAATGTTTCATGGTCATCATAGAAAAGTTGCAACACAGAAGGAGGCCATTTGGTCCATTCTGTCCATGCTAGTGCGAGGACAGGATGGTACCCTTTCTAATCCCGCCTTATTGCATTCGGTCAATAGCCCTGTTGCCTGGAGCACTTACGTTGCAGTTCTAGGTACACAATAAATGGGAACATACAAAGTGGGATAGATGAACTGAGAGATCTTGACATACAAGTACGTTGGTCCGTAATGACAGCAGACCAACGTACTTGTATGTCAAGATCTCTCAGTTCATCTATCCCACTTTGTATGTTCCCATTTATTGTGTACTCCCGAGAACCGGGCAGCACGGTAACGCAGTGGATAGCACTGTTGTTTCAGAGCGCCAGGAATCCGGGTTCGATTCCCGGTTTGGGTCACTGCCTGTGCTGAGTCTGCTCTTCCTGCCCGTGTCTGCGTGTGTTTCCTCTGAATGCTCCGGTTTCCTCCCACAAGGATAAAAAGACGTACTGTCATGTAATTTGGACATAGGGTAGCACAGTGTCGCAGTGGTTAGCACAGGGACTATAGCGCTCAGGACAAGGGTTCGAAGCCTGACCCTGGCTCACTGTCCGTGTGGAGTTTGCACATTCTCCCCGTGTCTGCGTGTGTTTCACCTCCACAACACAAAGATGTGCTGGTTATGTGGACTGGCCACACTAAAGTGCCTCTTAATTGGAAAAAAAATAATTGGGTACTCTAAATTTATTACAGAAAGGTAATTTGGACATTCTGAATTCTCCCTCCGTGTACCCGAACAGGCGCCAGACTGTGGCGACTGGCGGATTTCCACGGTAAATTAATTGTAGAGTTAATGTAAGCCTACTTGTGACAATAAAGATTATTGTTATATTATTATAACCGTTTGAGCTCCGTAAATGCATAACCTCACGCTTTTCTGGTCCCCACATTCCCATCCGCATTGTTAATATTTGACACAAACAGGAAAGGTCCCAGCACCAAGCCCTGTGGAGCACCGCTTGAAAGAACCTTCCAAATGCAAGGACAACCATCGAAAATATCCTTTATTTCCTGTTATTCAGCCAACGTTTTGTCCAATTCGCCACATTGCCCTTTATCCCATGGGCTTTCACTTTCATGACTAGTGTGCCATGTGGGACTTTGTCCAACGCCTTGCTAAAGTGCATGCACAAAACATCTACTGCACTAACTTCGTCAACAGGGGCGGCACGGTAGCACAGTGGTTAGCACTGTTTTTGTTTTCACAGCTCCAGGGTTCCAGGTGCGATTCAAGGCTTGGGTAACTCTTTGTGCAGAGTCTGCACATTCTCCCCGTGCCTGAGTGTGTTTCCTCCGGGTTCTCCGGTCCACCCACAGTCCAAATATGTGCTGCTTACGTCGGTTGGTCATGCTAAATTGTCCTTAGTGTCCAAAAAGGTTAGGTGTAGTTACGGGATTATAGGGATAGGGTGGAGGCATGGCTTAAGTAGGGTGCTCTTCCCAATGGCCTGTGCAAACTCGATGGGCCGAATGGCCTCCTTCTGCACTGCAAATTCTATGATTCTATGATTTTATCAACCTTCTTTTCACTTCCCTAAATATATCAACTACATTTGTGAGGGAACACCTTCCTTCAACAAATCCGTGTTAACTATTCCTTATAAGTCCATGCCTTTCTATGTGACACTTACGCCTATCTCTCAGGATTGATGCCACTAGTTTTCCCACTACTGACTTAAGAAAAAATGGTCTATAATTGTTCAGCATATTCTTCGTTCCCTTATTAAACAATGGAACCACGTTTGCTTTTCTCCAGTCCGCCAGTGCATCCCCTATATCTAGTGAGGATTGGAAATTCAGTAACCTCGGAAACAATCAATTAGGCCCCTGGGGCTTATCAGCTTTCAAGGATTCCAATTTTTCGAGTACTTTTCCTCTATTTATGCTTATCGCATCCAATATCTCACAGTGTTCCCCTTGGAGTACCGTATCTGCATCATCCATTCACTTTGTAAACACGAGACAAAACGTTCATTTAAAACCCTTACTACAGCCTCTTCATCTATACACAAGTTCCCTTTTTCATCTCTGATAGTTCCACTTTTTCCTTAACTAACCGACCAATTAACCTATTGGGACAACACCTTCGGGGTTTCTCTAACTTTACTCGTTCATCTTTTTCCATGCCCTTTCTTTGCTTTTCTTATTTCCTTTTCATTTCGCCCCTGCACTTCCTGTATTCGTCTCGGCTATCTACAATGCTTTGTTGTTTATGCCTCTCATGCGCATTCTTTTTCTGATTGACCTCCCTCTACATTTCTCTAGATAACTGGCGGGGTCTGGACTTCGCAGCACCACTCTTATTTTTGGAGGGGATATGTCAACTTTGCACACTTAGGGTCTCTCAAATTAATGATTCCCACAGGTTTCCCACGAATTTACCCTCTCGCAATGCTGGCCAGTTCACCACGTTCCTTCTCATTTCTGCAAAAAATGCCCCACCCCGCCCCCCCAGTTCAAAATCTTTACTCCGGCTTTATCTCTGTCCTTTCCCATGGCAATACTGAATCCAACTGAACTGTGATCACTACCCCCGCTATGATGAACAACTGCCTCTTCACCCACTTGCCCTTTTTGGTTCTCCAATGCTATATGTAGAGTTGCATCTCACCTCGGATTGGTCACTAATTGGTTGAACGTATTTTCCTGGGCACATTCCTTAAATGTTTCTCCCTCAGTATGTATTTGTTTTAAATCTCATTTTGTAATGGGATAGTTAAAGTCTCGTACTTTTATTGTCCTCTTGTTCTTACAGGCAGGAAGTTCCCTCCATATTTGATCTTCTATCTCCCTTTCACTATTTGGGGCCTGTAGTATATTTCCAGTAGCGTGACTGCCTCTACTATTTCAAGCCATAATGGCTCGTTTGTTGACCCGTTTAGTGTACCATCTATTTTAACAACTGTAATTGATAGTTCTTTAACCATTCGTGCTACTTCCCTCCTGTTTTCTCTCTCACTGTAATGCCTCAAAACTCTGTTTCCAGAGATATTGAGTTGCCAATGTTGCCCCTCCTTTAGCCAGGCTTCCGTTCTAAAAAACGACATCCTGTTGCCATGCATCTACCTATGCCCTTACCTCGTCTACCCTGTTTGTAATACTCCTTGCATTGAATTATAAACAATTCAACCACACTATTTTCCCGTGCTGGCGAATTTTTCGAACTTCCCTTTCATGTAATTACAAATATTTCACGACATCTACCTCCAGCTAATTGTTCTACCTCCATTTTCCTGTTTTTTACGTATCTGTTCATACGCCTGGGATCCCATCCCCCCTGCCATACTATTTTAATTACTCCCCAACAGAACTAGCGAAAGCCCGTAGAAGGTCATTGATCCCAGCTCTCACGGGTGCAACATCTCTGTTTTGTACAAGTCCCACCAGGACGGTTCCTCGTGTCTGATGAATTTGAAACCCTCCCGAAACACCATCTCACCAGCCACGAATCCATCGGATCTATCCTCCTATTCCTGCTCTGTTCCAGATTTTTATTGAATTCAAATTTCACCATCTATCGTGGATCTCTGCATTATAATTTCTTTGTAAAGACCAATTAGGCCACTGCATTAGATTATATATCATAGAATGCACAGTGCAGAAGAAGGTTATTCGATCGTCGAGTCTACACTGGCCCGTGAAAGAGCACCATACCTAAGCCCACACCTCCTCCATATCTCCGTAACCCAACCTAACCTTTGGACACAATGGGGCAATTTAACGTGACCAATTCACCTGACCCGCATATCTTTGTACTGTAGGAGGAAACAGGATCACCCAGAGGAAACCCACGCAGACACGGGGAGAACGTGCAGACTACGCACAGACAGTGAACCAACTCAGGTCTCTGTCGCTGTGAAGGTCAGCAGGAGAAATGTTTGCGGGAGAACGACAGACTAAGGCCAGTAAGATTAAGGGGAAGAGCAAACAGGTGGTGGTTGTTCTACGTAGCGGGGCTGGTGGGCTGAAGTGCATTTGTTTCAATGTGAGGAGTATTTCAGCTAAGACAGATGAACTTAGAGCTTGGATCACGAGACGACAACGGCAGCGAGCACCGTCTGGGGGAAGCAAAGGACGACAACACCACGAACATATGCCTACTTATGTGTGCAAATAATTTGCCAGGTGTACAGAGCTGCTGCTGTTGAGCGGGGGCATAATACCGTCCGATGACTTTTCAGGGATAATTACAACGTCAGCAGCAGCAGCGACCCATAGGGGAGTGGGGGTGAGTGCTGCGTTGGGAGGGTGTGGGAAACTGAGGCGCGTGGGGTTATGACTACTCAATTGCTATTGTATATTGTCTTTTTGCACCATGTGCTCGATTTTGTACTCGATTTTGCTGTGTTAGGATTATTACTATTTATTATGAAAAACTCTGCAAAACTTTAATTAAAAAAATATTTTAAATTAAACTTAGAGCTTGGATTAGTATGTGAAATTATGATGCTGTTGCTTTTGCAGAAACTTGGTTGAAAGAGGGACAGGATTGGCAACTAATCCTTCCAGGATTTAGATGCTTCAGGCAGGATCGAGGGGGATGCAAAAGGGGTGGGGAAGTTGCATATTCGTTAAGGATAATATCACAGCTGTGCTGAGGGAGGACACCTTGGAGGGTTCAGGCAGCGAGACAATATGGGTAGAGCTAAGGAATAGGCAGGGTGCTGTCACACTGAGGGCGGTTTACTGCTGATCTCATAACAGCTAGCGGGATATGGAGGAGCATGTATGCAGACAGATCATGGAAAGATGCTAAACAGCAGGGTGGTTGTAGTCGTGATTTTAACTTTCCCTTTATTGACTGGGACACACTTACCGCTAGAGGCATGGATGGAGCAGAATTTGTAAGGAGCGCCCTGGAGGGTTTCTTGAAACAATAGGTAAGTAGACCAACTCGGGAACGGGCCATATTAGGCCTGGTGCTGGGGAATGAGCCCTTCAGTCGATCGAAGTTTCAGTAGATCATTTCGGAACAGTGATCATTATTCTGTAAGTTTTACGCTGTTTATGGAGAAGAACACGAGTGGTCCTCAGGTGAAGCTGTTAGACTGGGGGAAGGCTAATTACAACAGCATTAGGCAGGATCTGGAGAGTGCTGACTGGGCGAGGATGTTTGAGGGAAGATGACCATCCAGCATGTGGCAGCCTTTCAAATGTCAGTTGATTAGAATTCAGGACCGGCATGTACCTGTGAGGACGGCAGATAAGGATGGCAAGTATAGGGAACCCTGGATAACGAGGGATGTTATGAACATTGTCAAAAAGACACAGGGAGCATTTGTAAGGTCTAAAAGCCTTCGGGCAGATGAAGTCCTTGAAGAATATAAAGAAAGTAGGGAGGAACTTAAGGTAGGAGTTATGGAGGCTAAACGGGGTCATGGAATGTCATTGGCAAACAGGTAAAGGAAACTCCGAAGGCGTTTTATACATATGCAAATACAAGAGGGTAGCTAGAGAACGGGTTTGTCCATTGAAGGATATTGGAGGGAATCTGTGTCAGGAACCAGAGGAAAAGGGCAATACACTAAATGAATACTTTACCTCAGTATTCACCAAAGAAAAGGACTTATGGACGAGGAATGTAGGGTAGAATGTGTCGATATTCTGAGTCATGTTATTAATAAAGAGGAGGTCCTGGGCATCTTAAAAAAACATTAAAGTAGATAAGTCCCTAGGGCCTGATGGGATCTACCCCAGAATAATGAGGTCGGCAAATTGCTGGCGCCTTGTAATCTGTGTACCCTCATTGGCTACATGTGCGGTTCCAGGGGACTTCAGAGTAGCCAATGTTGTTCCATTGTTTAAGAAGGGCAGCCGGGATAATCCAGGAAATTATAGTCCGTTGAGCCATACATCAGTGGTAGGGAAATTATTGGAAAAGATTCTTGGAGCCAGGATTTACTCGCAATTGGAAACAAATCGACTTATTAGTGATGGGCACCATGATTTTGTGAAGAGGAGGTTGTGCCTCACTGATTTGATCGAGTATTTTCAGAAAATGACAAAGATGATAGAGGAGGGAAAGGCATTCGCTGTTGTATGCAAGGACTTCAGTAAAGCTTTTGACAAGGTACCGCATGGTGGACTGGTACAAAAGGTGAAGTCTCGTGGGATCCGAGGATAGCTGCCAAATTGGATACGGAACTGGCTTGGCCAAAAAGACAGAGGGTAGCAGCAGAAGGGCGCTTTTCTGAATGGAAGTCTGTGTCTAGCGGCGTTCGAGACGGATCCGTTCTGGGGCCTTTGTTGTTCGTCGTGTATATAATTGATTTGGAAGAACATGCAGCTGCTCTGATTGAGAATTTTCACAGTAGCTTCATTGCAGTGCTCATGTAAGCCTAATTGTGACAATAAAGATTATGATTAGTAAGTTTACAGACACACAAAAATTGGTGGACAATGAAGAGGACTGTCAGGGAATACAGCAAGGTATAACCTGGTTGGATTCTCGGGTGGAGAAATGACAGATGGAGTTTAATCCGGACACGTGTGAAGTAATGCACTTCTTGGAGGAACGACGGAGATTGAGAGGCCTCCTGATAGAGGTACAAAATTATGAGTGGGATGGACAGAGTGGGTAGTAAGTTATTCCTTCCTCCGGTAGGAGAATCAGGTACTAGGGGACATAGGTTTAAAGTGCGGGGGAAAAGTTTACAAAAGAGATGAGAGGCAAATTTTTTTACACAGAGGGTGGTAAATATATGGAAAGCGCTGCTGGGGGAGGTGGTGGAAGCAGGTACGATAGTGGCATTTAAGGGGCATCTGAACCAATATACCAATAGGGTGGGAATAGAAGCATACGGACTCTGGAAGTGCATACGTTTTTAGTTTAGGCAGCTACCTTGGCCGCCGCAGGCTTGTTGAGCCGAACGGCCTGTTCCTGTGCTGTATTGTTCTTTATTGTTTGTTCTATTTTTTGATTCAATTTCGTTTCAATCAAAATCAGAAGTCGCATTGCCGGGATTTTTGTTTTTATAAATATATTGCATACATTGTTCAAGATTGTAAAAAATTATGAAACTGGTTTCAATGTTTGATGGCTCACATACATTCGTAGTGAAATATCCATCAGTGATAAATATGTCTGCATTTGCTTCAAACTTATTTTTTAAAGAAAAAACAATCAGCCCAATCAGTGGTGTTCAACATTTTAATACTTTGAATATTTTGGCACATTCGTTTAACGGTACATTAGAACATAAACGATAGCAAAATCACTTCCTGAAATGCTAACAAAAGTCACACTGTGGCTCTGTTCCTGCGCACATCTACTCTTTTTAAGAAGTGAGGAGTTGGCACACAAAGGCGGGATACCCCTCAAAATGCATGCCATTGCATTGTCCCCGCTAATTATGTCTCCTTAGTACGTGTGGCCAATTATGAACTAGTTCATATGAAGCATAAACGTGAAAGCAGGGTATCTACTTTGGCATCCAACATTTTGACTCAGGATGCGGTAGAGCAGGGTCACCTAATGCTCATCTGTAAGTCCATAATATGTAGGAGCAGAAGTAAACCATTCAGCCTAACGAACCTAAACTGCCATTAATTGAGATCATCACTGATCTGTTGTGATAATCCTCAACTTCACTTTCGTGCATCGTATCCCGTAACCAGTTTTTCCATAATTGATTAAAAATCTGACTACCTCAGCCTTGACCAGAAGTAATGAGAAAACCTCGAGAGCCTTCGGCATTAAAGAATTTCAAAAAGTCAAGACCCTCTGAAGGAAGACATTCCTCCTCATCTCTGTCTTAAATGTGCGTCAACGTACTGTCAGATCATGTCCTCTGGTCCGAGCATCGCGCACAAGGGGAAGCACTCGCTCAGTACCTAGCCGGTCAAACATCCTTGGAATCAGATAGGTTCTCAATCAAGGCGCCTCCTAATCTTCTGAACTTTAGTGAGTAACAGGCTAAACCAACTCAACGACTCCTACGAAATTCCCGCTATACCGGGGATAAACCTAGTGAAACTTCTCTAGAATACCTCCAATGCCAGTATACATTTCCTTTGCTAACGGCCCCAAACCTATTCACACTCCAGGTGTAGTATAACTATTGCCTTGCATAGTGTTAGCAAGACTTCCAAATGTTTGCATATAATGCAGAGGGACACCAAAACCGCTCTCTGTGTTGCAGCTTTCTGCAGTTCTTTTCTGGTTGAGTAATATTCAGCTCCGTAATTCTTTGTACAAATTTGCAAACATTACCAGTTTCCCACATTATATTCCATCTGCCAAATGTTTGTACACTCACTAAACCTGCCTACATCTACCACTGTAGACACTTTCTGCCATCCACACCACTTGCATTCCCACCTATTTTGGCGTCACCCACTAACTTTGTAATGGTACATTAATTCCCTCCTCCAAATCACTAAAATATATTTCCAACAATTGTGGCCCTAATTCTGATCCCTGTGGCACTCAACCAGTTTCAGGTTAACATCCTGAGAACGCCTCACTTATCCCTACTCTGTCTTCTGTCAGAGCGCCAATCCTCTTTGCGTACTAATATCCAACCCGAACACCATGGGCTCTGAGCTTATTAAGTAGACTTTGAGCGGTACATTATCGAACACAGCATCAGTTGTGATCCCTTGTCTTCACTTCTATCTTTACGCAGAAGAATTAGGAAGTCGATATGGAACTGAGGGAGATACATTGTTTGGCACTTGAGCAACTTTACATCGTGGGTGACAAGGTATTCGACGCGTTGGCAGGCTTAAACGTTGACAAATCTCCAGGTCTGGATGAATCATGTGCCAGTCTGCTATGGAAGGTGAGTGGAGAGATTGCAGGGGCTCTGACAAGATGTTTAATTCATCCCTGGCCACAGGAAAGGCCTGGAGATGGCCAATGGGGTCACAATATTTAACAAAGCTTGTAGTGATGTACAAGGGAACTGCAGATCAGTGAGTCTCACGACAGTGGTACGGAAACGGTTGGTAACAATTCTGAAGGAGAGAATCGATCTCCACTTGGAGAGGCAACGTTTAATCTGGACTATCCATCATAACTGTGTCAGTGAGGATATGCCTAATAAATTTGATTGAATGTGTTGACCCTGTGAAGGGCCTGCAGATGAGTGTAGTGCGGTTGATGCAGTTAATATGGAAATAGGAACAGTCTTTGACAAGTTTTCACATGGGAAATTTATAAAGAAGGCAAATGCACATGCGATACACCGTAAATCTATAAGATAGATTTAAAATTGGCTTAGCTGTATGAGTCATAGTCTGATGACAGACGTTATTTTAGTGACTGGAAGCAGTGTCCAGTGGCATACCACAGGGATCAGTCCTAGGTTCCCTATTATTCGCCATTCATGTAAACGGCATACATGACTGTGTGGGGGTGGGATCAGTAAGTTTGCGGATGACAGCGAGGATGGCTGTGTTGGGCTAAAGGAAGATATAGACGGGATGGTCAAATTGGCATAAAAGTGGCAGTTTAAATTTAACCTTACGAAGTCTGAGCTGACACAGTTTGGAAGGTGTAGTTTGACAAGGAAGTATTTAATGAATGGTCCGCCAGTGGGAAATTCCGAGTAATAAAGCGACTTTGGCATGTTTGACCATAGATCTCTGAAGGCCCGAGGGCAGGTTAATTGGGTGGCGACAAAGGCATATGCGACACTTGTCTGTATCACTCGATTACAAAAGCGGGAAGGTAATTTGGTGTTGTATAAAACGTTGGAAGGCCTCAGCTTGGGTACTGTGCGCAATTCTGGTCACCATATTATAGGAATGATGTGATTGCACGAACTGGCGGAGAGGCAATTCACCAACATGTTGACTGGAACATTTAAACAATGAAGTGACGTTGGGTTGTTTTCGCGACAGTAGAGACAACTAAGGGACGAGCTATTGGAGGTTTGCAAGATTATGAAGGCATGGACATCGTGGATAGGTACCAGTTGTTCTCCTGATTTAAGAGTCAGTCACGACGGGCACAGTTTCAAGGTGAGGGCAGGAGGTTGAGAGGGGATTTGAGGAAAAAAACGTTTTACCAAGAGGATGGTGACAGTCCGCAATGCAATGCCTGGGTAGTAGAGACGGGTTGCCTCGCATCCTTTATGAATTGCCTGGATGAGTACTTAGCACATCATAGGCTATTGATCAAAGCACTGGAAAATAGGACTAAGCAGGCAGGTCAAGTACTTTTCATTCGTCATTGTAGACTCGTTGGGCCGAATGTCCTCCTGAACTGTATTATTCTGCGATTTTGTGTGATTCAGTGATTCCTTCGGTAAACGTGTTGATAACATAAAATGGAACAATCTCATTTACAACTAAAATTCTTCTCTGAATCTTGTTTATGGTCTTGGTTTTCAAAACGACGTCCACACACGAGAAGAGGCACTGGAATGCAAAATCTTGATATGGCATCAGCAATCATATTTTCTTTCGCATACCTTTCCATTAGTTCTGTCCAATTATTCCGAGAATTATGAGACGTAAGTATTGTCTCGGCGATAGTATCCATACTTTTAGACAACAAACCTTCATCAAGAATTCAGTTAGATGAAGTTGACTGGCATTCCAGCGGTTTTCTACGTGATTGTTTGACAGATGGTTGATCGTTGTTGCAGCAGTCATCATCAGTTTGTCACACTTGTAAATGGTTTAGTGAGTGGGCAAACGAATGGAGTTGTAGTATAATTTGGAGAAATGCGAGGTTATCGACGTTGGTCGTAATAACATTTTTAAATTTAAAGCGCCCAATAATTTTTTCCCAATTAGGTGCAATTTAGAGTGGCCAATCCACCTAACATGCACATCTTTGTGTTGTGGGGATGAACACACGCAGACCCGGGGAGAATGTACAACCTCCACACAGACAGTGACTTGGCGACAGGATCGAACGTGGGTCCTCAAAGCCGGAGGCAGCAGTGGTAACTACTGCGCTACCGTGCTGCCCAACACTTTCGTAGCAATAACAGTCTGAATGACCAGAGTTTAGAGAATGGAAATATGCAATGATACCTGGCTATCCGCGCACACCAGTCACCGAAGTTAAGCATGCAGAAACAGCAGTCGAATAAGAAGGCACATGGTTTCTTTGTCTTTATAGTCCGGGATGCTTCGAGTTCAAGAGCAGGAATTACTTGAACGAATTATACAGAGCCTTGGTAAGGCCACGCCTGGAATATTGTGTGCACTGTTGGTCTTTTCATCAGAGGTAGAATATTCTGGCTCTTGAGGTAGTGCAGCGAAGGTTTACCGAACTGATTCCTGAAGAGGATTGGATTGCATTTGTTTCTGGTCACGTGCACCGAGGTACAGTGAAAAGTTCTGTTCCACAGGCAGTCCAGAGATCATTCCATATGTGAAAATAATTCGGAGGGCATACATAAACACAGAATGTAAATATATAGACACAGACATCGGGTGAAACATGCAGGAGTGCAGTACTACTCAGTAGAGAAGATGTGTGAAGAGATCAGATCAGTCCATAAGACGGGAGAGAAGCTGTTTTTGAATCTGTGTGTGCGTGTTCTCGGACTTTTGTATTTCCTGCTCGATGGGAAACATTGGAAGAGTGGATACGCAGGATGCAAGTGGTCTTTGATTATGCTGCCCACTTTCCCAAGGCAGCGGGAGTTGTAGACAGGGTGAATGGATGAGAGACGGGTTCGCGTGATGGATTGGGCTGTGTTCGCGACTCTCTGCAGTTTCTTACAGCCTTGTGCCGAACAGTTGCCATATCAGGCTGCGATGCATCGAGAGAGGATGTATTCTGCGATGCATCTGTTAAAGTTTGTAAGAGTCAATGTTGACATGCCGAATGTCCTCAGTTTCCTGAGGAAGTATAGGCGCTGTTGTGCTGTCTTGTTCGTAGCGTCCACGTGGGTCGTCCAGGACAGATTGTTGGTGATGTGCACACCTAGGAAACTGAAACGTTTAACCATCTCCACCTCGGCATCATTGATACAGGCAGGTTTGTGTTTGATACTTTGCTTGCTGAAGCCAACGAACAGCACTTTAGTTTTCATGACATTGAAGTAGACATTGTTGTTGTTACACCATTCCACTAGGTTCTCGCTCTCCCTCCTCTACTGTGACTCATCGTTGTTCGAGATACCACACACTACGGTCGTATTGTGAACAAAATTGTAGATGGAGTTGGAACCAAACTTAGCCACACAGTCATGTGTGTACAGTGTGTACTGTATAGTAGGGAGCTAAGTACGTAGCTTTGCAGCACACCGGCATTGGAGACTATCGTGGAGAAGGTGCTATTGTTTATCCTTACTGCTTGTGGTCTGTGGCCTAGAAAGTTGAGGATCCAGTTTCAAAGGGAGGACCCAAGTCCTCTGTTTTGGAGTTTTGATATGAGTTCGCAGGGATTTTGGTGCTGAAGGCGAAGCTGTTGAATTAAATAGGACTCTGACGTACGAGTCCTTGTTGTTGAGATGCTCCAGGGATGAATGTCGGGTCAGGGATAAGGCATCTACTGTGGACCAGTTGTGATGGTATGCGCATTGCATTGGATCAAGGCTATCTGGAAGTATGACGTTGATGTGTATAATGACCAAGCCTCTAAGCAGTTGATAACGATCGATGTCAAGACCTCTGGATGGTAGCCATTAAGGCACTTTGTCTGGTACCTATTTGGCACTGGTATAATGGTGGTCGTTTTGAAGCAGGTGGCAACTGTGAGACGGAGCAGGGAGAGGTTGAAGATGTCCGCAAACACGTCCACCAGCTGGTTCGTGCATGATTTGAGTGCATGTCCAGGGACCCTGTCAGGACCCGGCGCTTTCCAAGGCTTCACTTTCAAGAAGGCCAATATGAGTTTGTCAGCTGTGACGGACGTATGGGTGTGTCCTTAGCTCCTGGGGCAGTTGGCAATGGTTTGACGGTTTACTGCTTGAACCGAGCATGGAATGCATTGCGTTCATCGGGGAGAGTGCTCTGCTACGCAGATTCTACTCGGTTTCGCTTTGAAGCCCATGGTGTTGTGTAAGCCTTGCCACAACCGACGAGAGTACGTGACGTTAGTCTGTGACTCCAGCTTAGTCTGATATTATATCTTTGCATCCCTGGTGACTTTGTGGAGATCATACCTTGGTTTCTTGAATAGGTCCGGGCCACCTACCGTGAACGCCTCATACCTGGCTTTCAGTAGGGAGTCAATCTCCTGATTAAGCATGGTTTCCGGTTGGGGAATGTATGTACTACATTCTTTGGCACGCAGCCTTCTACACACTTGCTGATGAAGTCTGTGACGGTGGTGGCATACCCGTTTAGGTTGGTCTCCGAGTTATTAAATATTGACCAGCCAATTGACTACAAGCAGTCAAGTAGGAGCTCGCCTGTTGCCTCGTACTAGCATTACACGACCATCTTAACCGAATTCTCCTGCTTAAGTTTCTGCTGGTATGCCAGGAGAAGGAAGCCATCTTATGGTCCGATATTCCGAAGTGTGGTCGTGGGATGGATTGGAAGACGCCCTTGCTTTCTGTGTCCCAGTGGTCGAGCGTCTTGTTGCCCCTGGTGGGACCAGAAATATGCTGGATGAACTTTGGCAATACACTCTTGAGGTTGACCTTGTTGAAGTTCCTGGCCACGATGAACAAGAGCGACGGGTGTTCTCTTTCATTGCTTTTTATAGTGGTATACAATTCGTCAAGCGCCTTCTTCACTTCCACCTGGGATGTGATATAGACCGCTGTGATAATGACTGAAGTGAACTCCAGTGGAAGGTCGTATGGACGGCACTTCACAGTCAGTTATTCCAGGCCCAGCGAGCGGCAGTTTGCCAGAGTCGCGACATCCGAGCATCGGGAGGAGTTGATGAGGAGGCAAACCTCTCCACCCTTCACTTTACAGGATGTCACCGTGCAGTCCATCTGACGTCTTGAGAAGCCTTCAGGTTGTTTGGAACAGCCTGGTGAGGCAGGAGTGAGACTTTAAACCGTGTTGTTTTGGGCTCCGATGCAGACTGCTGCCTTCCCCCGTTTCCTCTGCTGGCGGCAGCTTATTGATGGTCCCGTGATCCGATGGCAGAAATCTGACCTTGTGGAGGGTAAATGGTTGCGTCTGGCGGTGAGTCAGAGCGCTAGGTTGGTATTCGGGGTCGCGTCTGGCGGGGTCCCGTGCGCTGGTGACGCTCTTGGGGTTGCCGGGGTGGCATGTTTGCAATCCAGTCGGGTCGCGGCCATCTGCGAGTTCGGGTCTACCTTTCCATGCGTTCTGGTCCTCGCATGGGGTCTCTGCCGTTTTGAGAGTATTGAGTCCGGATTTTGGTCGGACGCAGGGTCTTCCTTGGCCAAGTTGGGTCGTGTGCCATGTTCTGTTCCAGCGTTGGTGTCCTGGTCGGGTGCTCCTGGAATTGGGCCTTGGAGTAGCCCTGGCCGTGCCTCCACATGGATTCTTCTTCCCTCCATCAGCTGGTAAATTGGGGCGCTAGGCATACATCCCCGGACCGGGTACTGGGCGGGAATCACCCGGTCGGTTCGGACCGGATCTCGTGGTCGAGGGTGTTCCAGAGGCTGGATGAGGCGCTCGTCACATCTCAGGCCGGGGAGGGCGCTCTAGGGCTAAGTCGGGTCCTGCGCGATGTCCGTGTAGGCGGGATGCGTATGAGGAAAGAGTGAATCAGTTAGGATTGTATTCGGTGGAGTTCCGAAAGATTAGGGAGGCTCTTATAGAAAACTAAACAATTGGAAAAGGAAAAGACAGGGTAGATGCAGGAAGATGTTCCCGATGGTGGATTTTTCCAGAACCAAAGGTCACATTCTGAGGATATGGGGTAGGCCAGTTAGGATAGAGATCTGGATAAATTTCTTCACCCAGAGGACGGTCGGACACGAATTCGTTACCACAGGAAGTAGCTGAGGTCAGAACATTCCATATTTTCCAGAAGCAGTTGGATATAGCACGTTGGGCGAAGGCCATCAAACGTTATGGGGGAAAGCAGAATTCGGTTCCTGAGTTGGATGATCAGCCATGATCACAGTAATGGTGGAGCAGGTTCGAAGAGCAGAATGAACTCCTCCGGCTTCTATTTTCGATGTTTCTATATTTTGGCTCCTGCTTCCTTTGCTGTCTGTTGAGGATACCAGAAAATAATTGGTAACGGCTGGTGCATTGCGACAGTGGCAAACACAAATCATTGCATATTGAAAGGTTTGCTGATTATTTGGCCTACTTTTTCACAAGCTCTCCGGCCTCCAGATTATATGCTCTTGATCTTGCACTGGACGCAAAGGGGTTGCGGGGGGGGGGTGGGGGGGGGGGGGGGCGGGGGTATGGGAGAACGTTGGTGCTGGGCATGGCTCATAGACCGCAGTTCAGCCAGTGCTCATCAATTCTCTGGCCCACCCCATCACACCATCCCCAACCCTTCCCCCATTCGCCAACCCACTTCCCCCCTCAGTGTTCTGAACTCCAGCGAATGCAACCCTAACCAATTCAACCTCTCTTCGTACGCCAGGCTTGCTATCCCAGGAATCAGTCAACTAAACATTCGCTGCACTCTTTCTATAGCTAGAACATCCTTCCTCAGATAAGGAGACCAAAACTGCACACAATATGCCAATTACGGCCTTAGCAAGGACCTGGATAATTGCAGCAACCATCACTGCTCCTGTACACGAATCCTCTCGGAAGGAAGACCAGCGGACAATCTGCGTTCCTCACCACGTGCTGCACCTGCATGCTTACTTTCAGTGACTGTTGCGCGAGGACACCCAGGACTCGTTGCACGTTCCCCTCTCCTAATTCTTTCAGATAATAGTCAGCCTTCTTGGTTTTGCTACCAATATGGATACGCTCGCAATTATCCAAATTATTCTGCGCCTGCCATCATTTCCCCACTCAGTCAAAGAATCACTGAAGGCTCTGTGCAGCTTCCTCACGACTCAACCTCCCACCCAACTTGATGTCATTGCACATTTGGAGATATGACATTTTGTTCCCTCATCTAAGTGATGAATTTATACTGTAAATAGCTGGGGTCCAAGCAATTCTCTAATAATCTCAATACATAACCTCCGACCCCATGCTCTTTAATTTTAAACGCTCATCCCTTGTGCAGAACTTTGTCAAAATCCTTCTGAAAGTGCAAATACACCACATCCCCTGGCTCCACTTCGTAAATTCTACTAATTACAGCCTCGAAGAATTCCAATCGATTTGTCAAGTGTGATTTCCCCTTCATAAATATATGCTGACTCTGTCCGATTCTGCGATTGGTTTCTAGGTGCTCTGCTATAATATATTCGACAATGGATTCTCGATTTTTTTCCCACGACTGACGTCAGACCTACTCGACTATAATTCCCTGCTTTTTCACGACCTGCCTTTTTAAATCGTGGAGTTAAATTAGCCGCCTTTCAATCCGCAGGAACTCTTCCGCAGCCTATAGAATCATGGAAGATGACGACAATTGCATCCACTATCTAGAGCCACAATCTTCAATGCCCCAGGATGTAGATTATGAGGCCATGGGATTTATCAGACTTTAAACCCATGAATTTCACCAGCATCATTTCTCGATTGATATTGATCACCTTCAGTGTCTCCTTCCATCTAATCCCTGCATTCCCAGGGATCTGGTATCTGATTTGTTTTCTCATTTGTGAAGACAGAACCAAAGTGTTTGTTTAACTGCTCAGCCATTTCTTTGTCCCTTTTAATACTTCCTACTGTTTCTGACAATTGTGTTTACCAATCGTTTTTTGTTCACGTATCTATGGAAACCTTTCGAGTCAGTTGTTATGTTCCCTGCAAACTTTCTTTCGTACAATAGTTTTCCCTTCTTAATCAATCCCTTGGTCTTTCTTTGCTGAATTCTGAACAGCTCTCAATCCTCAGACTTGTTGTTTTACTTGGACAATCCCTCTGCTACTTCCTTACTATCCTTAATTTCCCTTGTAAGCCACGGATTGCTCAACTTGCCCGTTTTACTTTTATGCCAGAAAGGAATAAACCTTTTTGCCGTTCCTCCATGCGCTCTTTGAGTGCTTGCTATTGCCTATTCACTGCCATCCCTTGAGGTAACATTCCTAAATCGATCATAGCGAACTCAAGCCTCATTTTATCATAGTTTCCTTTGATAAGATTCAGGAATCTTGTCTGAGAACCAACCACTCCATTCTCCATTTTGATGAAAAATTCTATCATATTATGGTCACTTATCCCCAAGAGAACTAGATTGCAATGATTTAGTTCTAATCACACAGTACCCAATTTCGGGTGGCCTGGCCTCTCGTTGGCTCCTCCACATATTAATCCAGAAAATTATCCCAAATATGCTCCAGAATTCCTGCTCTTATAGCATTGTGGCTAATTTTATTTTTCCAATCTATATGTAGATTAAAATCAATCATGACTACAATTGTTCCTTTATCACATGCGTCTTTAATTTCCTGTTAAATGCCATTCCCCCAAATATGGCTGCAGTTTAGGGATCTATAGGTGACGCCCAGTAACATTCTTTGCCCCTTGCTGTTTCTCAGCTATACCCATGCTGATTCCGTACTGTCAGAGCTAATATCCTCCCTCACAGTTGTGCTTATTTCCTCCTTAACCAGCAATGCAATCCCACCGCCTTTTCTTTTTTTCCTGTCTTTGCTAAATACTAAGCAGCCCTGGACATACAGTTCCCAGTCCAGTTCACCCCGCAGCCATTTCTCCGTAATTTCGACATATCATACCCGTTCACGTCTAATTGTGCGAACAGTCCATGCACTATATTTCGAATGTTCCGTGCATTAAGGCACAAAGCTTTGAACCTTGTCTTTCTAATATTACTATTCCCGCTCCCAATCCGTTTGAATATGGCCCTGTGTGAATCTGGCTCTTGCTTTATCTGCCAATCACTTTTCTTATTCTCCTTTCTTATTCTCTTTAGGGCAGCATGGTAGCATAGTAAATAGCAATGTGGCTTCACAGCGCCAGGGACCCAGGTTCGATTCTCCGCTGGGTGACTGCCTGTGCGTAGTCTGCACATTCTCCCCGTGTCTGCGTGCGTTCCTGCAGGTCCTCCGGTTTTCTCCTATAGTCCAAAGGCATGCAGGTTAGGTGGTTTGGCCATCCTAAATTGCCCCTAGTGCGCAGAAAAGTTGAGGAGGGATTATTGGGTTACGGGCATAGGGTGGAAGTCGGTCGGTGCAGACTCGATGGGCCGAATGGCCTCCTTCTGCACTGTATGTTCTATGTCATAGAATTATCATAGAATTTACAGTGCAGAAGGAAGCCATTCGGCCCATCGAGTCTGCACCGGTTCTTGGAAAGAGCACCCTACCCAAGGTCAACACCTCCACCCTATCCCCAGAACCCAGTAACCCCACCCAAGGGCAATTTTGGACACACGAAGGGCAATTTATCATGGCCAATCTCCCTAACCTGCACAGCTTTGGACAGTGCGAGGAAACCGGAGCACCCGGAGGAAACCCACGCACACACAGGGAGGATGTGCAGACTCCGCACAGACAGTGACCCAGCGGGGAATCGAACCTGGGACCCTGGAGCTGTGAAGCAATTGTGCTATCCACAATGCTACCGTGCTGCTCCTTTCTATCTTTTGTTTTCTCCTGATTGCCTCCTAGCATGTGTTCCCGTCCCCCTGCCATATTAGTTGAAAGCCTCCACAGCCACTCTAGCCTAGCAAATACTCCCCCTACTGCCTCAGTCCCAGTCCGTCCCAGGAGTGTAACCCGTCAGTTTGTACTGGCCCCACCTGCCCCAGACCTGGTCCCAATGCCGCAGGAATCTGAAGCGCTCCTCCTCACACCGCCTCTTTAGCCAGGTATTTACCGTTGCATCCTGCTACTTCTACTCTGGCTCTCACGCGGCACTGGTGGTAATAATTTATTTTAAAAATAAATTTAGAGTACCTAATTATTTTTTCCAATAAGGGGCAACTTTGCATGACCAATCCATGTATCCTGCACATCTTTGGTTTGTGGGGGTGAAACCCATGCAGACACGAGGATAATGTGCAAACTCCACATGGACAGTGACCAGAGCAGCGTTTCGAACCCGGGTCATCAGCGCTGTATGCAGAAATGCTAACCACTGTGCCACCGTGCTTCCTTACTAATAGTAATTCTGAGATCACTTCCTTCGAGGTCCGACCACTCAATTTTCTTCGTAACACCATATATTCAGCTTTTAACACACCATCCCTATTTGTTCCAAGTGGCGTTGGTACTGAAATCTACCAGGAACATTGGCTGTTCACGCTTACCCTCCAGAAAACCTGTAAACCCCTCCGAGACCTTGTCCCCAGAACTAGGGAGGCAACATACAATTCTGTACTGCCGTTTCTGGCCACAGACACGCCTATCTATTCCTTTTACAATTGAATCGCCTACAACTATTGCATTCTCACAGTTTTTATTTCTCTCGTTTGTGCTTTCTTCGAACAATGGTGGGGTTTTTTTTTGCTATGATCAGGAATGAGAGAACGAGAATCTCAGTAGTGGAAATCTGTGGGATGCATAAATCCCAAGTCACCGTATATGTAGAAGGAACTCGAATTATAATTCTAATCATGCTTTAGGAACTGTTCCTGGTTTAGAATGAATTGATTAAATGCACAAACATTAACGAAACAAGAATGAAACTGGAAATATTGGATTACAACGCTGATCTGTTGACACCTATGGGCGTGTTTATTAAGGGGGCAGCGCGGCGGCGGTCTGTTGCACTTAAAATGGGATTGTCGTCTATTCCACCAAATTTCTGTCCACACCAAACCTCAACCCCACGGGCTGAACTTCACGTTCCGCTGTCGGCTGGTCTTAGTTTGGTGAAGTGGGACGATAAATTGAAGGGAATCATTTTCTCTGGGGTTCTCTCCACCTTGCTTCAATTGATACCTTTAAGTGATTCACTGAGGGCCATTTCGCGCCTCAATTCTTAGGCTGGTCGAGAACATCGAGGGCGTGGAGAAAGCGTGAATTTATTCAGGCTTAGACATCTGGCAGGAATGGGTGTTGCCTCTTTCAGGAGGGCCCAACAATCGACAGTCTGCCGGTCATATAAAATGACCGTTTAACCCTAATACCATGTTTCTCACTCCATCATGGAAGGGACAGGAGTGTTGGAAGGGACGCCCGACGTTTAACCTTACACGATTAAAGCCCGACAAGTAAGCAGTTTCCCGTATTTTTGGGATGTGCTTCGTTGATCTGCACTGAGATTCAACCTCACCCTGCCTTCTTCCTACCCATTCCTATCTTTTTCAGCTAATATAATGACTGTGATTGCGATTTTAAAAGGTTGACTTGATAAAAACACTAACGAATTGTTTAAATGGACCCAGAACAGTAGAATAAAGGGTACCATCTCGGCTTTAAAGCTAGTAACTTCAAAGCTAAATCGTGCAAACATTTGGGGTAAGTCTATGGCAAGCCTATGGAAAACAACTCTCTCAGTGGAAGACGATCTTGATGAACTGAAATGGATAATAATACAGTTTATCTTATTAAAATATTTGAAGGTATATTATGGCTCTTTTGAGTCAAGTTGCATTCAATTCCTTGCAAGGTCCAGATAAATATGGACCGATGGTTTTCAACGTTTCCCACACTCTGCTTCGCCTCATCTGAAATTTTCCGTCCAAATTAAGAGCTCCATTATTATTGAATAACGAACGTGAAAGGATGGTGCTGGCAAAGGTACAAGGACTTTACTGTTTTTTATTTTAGCAATTCTTGCGTGTTTATGCACGGCACACCCAGCAGATACGAATGAAAGAAAAACAACTACTCTTTTAAATTTTTTAATTGGAAGTTAGATTTAATATTAGACAAAATTGTTTTTGTTTGCTCTTCAAATGACCACAAATCATATAAATTACCCATTGTCCCTCTCGGTGTCCTAAATGGAAGACAAACAATAGAAGCGGGTGCATGATGCGCGGCTAATTCGTTACAACCCGATTTAGATCATGAACAAAAGTTGAAGTATCTCCGTGAGTAAATTGAGTATCTCTGTTATGTGAGCAGAGGAAATCATGTAACATTGAATGAGGAGAATTGTGTGTAGTAGACAGTTTATTTCCTGCAATGCGGATAAGTCTGCTATCCTATCGGAGACCTGTTATACGTCTCCAACATTAACAGTGCTTGAAGGGGATGTATCTGATTAGTAGTGAGAGGGCATATTCAAAACGACGTCACCAGATGTACTTACTATTCCACAGATAAAAAGTTAAAATCGTTATTTATAGCGGGAGGATGCATAATCATAAAATACTTTTCTTTCCATTGAACCATAGAAACGTTAAAGCACAGAAAAAGGTAATTCGGCCCATGTTGCCAATGCCAGGCGGAGGACACCCAGGTTCCCTTTCAACTCCCTCGTTTCTGCACCTGGCCATCGCCCAGTAGCTTACAGCACATACGTTGCCGATCGAGATAATTTCTGACAGTTCAAGGTCTCTGCCTCCACTACTAACTCGGGCAGTGAATCCTAGGCTCCCACTACCCTCTGCGTAAAGAGGATCTTCCTCATGTCCCCACCACACCGTCAGCATCCTATCTCGAATCTATGTCCCATGGTTCTAGAATTCCTGGCCAACGGAAACAATTTCATCCTGTCGATTGTATCTCTTCCCCTCATAATTATGTACATCTCAACCAAGTCACCCCTGAGCCTTCTTTGTTCCAAGGGATATAAACCAAACCAATCCCCGTAGCTGCACTTTTCTAGCACTGGCAACATTTTTGTAAACCCCCTCTCCAGAGCAGTTACGTCCTTCCTGTAATGCGTTGACCAGAAATGCACATAATACTACAGTTCTGTCCTCACCGGTGTTTTATACAATTACAACATTATATCCGTACCTATATATTCTATTCTTCTCCGAATGAAGGAGCGCATTCCACATGCCTTCTTTAAATCTTTGTCTACGTGAACGAATGCCTTTAGGTACATGTGTACTTGTCAGCCATAATCCTTCGCTTCATCTACCCCTCGTTTTACATGTCCCTTCATTGTGTACTCTCTATAACTCTATAACTGTTTGACCTCCCTAAATACATGATCTCACACTACTCTGTGCTAGAATCCATCTGCCCCTTGATCGCCGACTCCACTGACCCATCTATATCATCTTGGAGATTATAATGTCATGGGAGTGTCCCTTTAAGAAATGTTCTCTTTATCACATGGCTTCAGTGATGTCATTGTATGTGGAGCTCGGCTGTGGCTCTGGGTTTTACTTTCGTTTTGAGTTGCGGGCTGGCTGTGGCACTGCGATTTACTTTCGGTTTACAAAGTTGTCAGCTGGATTCAGACAAAGCAGGGTTCTCCTCTATTTTCCTCTCTGGATTTCGCAGTACCTCGTCTTTTTGGAGTCGACATGCCAAGTTTGTGCATTTAGGATCTCGCTTTATAACGCCTCCCATTGTTTTGTTACTTGTTTATCCTCGAGCAGTGGCGTCCACCTCAGCCAAGTCCTTCTCATTCCTACAAAATTCTCCTGGTACAAAATATTTCTCCTGCTTTATCTCTGTTCGTTTCCATGGTAATACTAAATGCAACTTCACTGTGATCACTATCGCCGATATGGTCGTCAACTGCCACTTCACCCATTTGCCTTTCTTTGTGCCCCAAGACTAGGGCTACAATTACATATCCTCCCGTTGGGTTTGCAACTAACAGGCTATTTTTTTTTACTGGACACACTGCATTTATTGTTCTCCCTAAGTGCCCCTTATATTGTTTGAATCCAAGTTGACATTGCACAATTAAAGTCTCCTCCTGTTATTGCCATATTGTTCTTACAGGCAAGAATGAACCTACATATTTGCTTCTATCCTTTTCACCATTGGCGGGTCTGCAGTATACTCCAGGTACGTTGCCAAGATTAATCCATAAAGCCTTGTTTGTTGATACGTTTAGTATATTATCCCTTCTCACAACTGGAATTGTTTATTTTCCCAATAGTGCTACTCCACCTCCTTTTTTATCTGCCACTCTGTCGTGCCTGAAGACTCGACAACCAGGGATATGAAGCTGCCACTTATTACCCTCCGGTAGCCAAGTCTCCATTTTAGCAATCATATCCCGCTGCCAACAGTATAACTGTGCCATTAATTCAGCTACCTTGTTCGTAATACTCCTTGCACTGAAATATAAACATTTTAACTCCGTCAATTTACCTTGCTGAACACTTTTAAAACGTTGCTTCTCTTGTTATTCCAGGTTTACCACTACCTTCTATCACTAGCTAATGTTGTGCGTCCATTTCCTGTTCCGAATATACCAGATCTCATCTTTCTCCTGGATCCCACACCCCGCCACACGAGTTAATTACTCCAGAAGAGAACTAGAAAAACCTCCCACTAGGACATTGGTCACATCTCTGCCTGAGTGCAACCCGTCCGGTTTCTACCAGTAACAACCTTCCTGTCAGTTGTAGCTGTATGACGATTGACTCATCAATATTTATAGCAGTAGATCTTGTTGGTTACGGTAATTAGCATGTATAAAATATAGATTCAAGGCATCCCATTCTGGTTAAACGGAAAGAAACATTATTGCATGACTGGAGAATCGTCTAATTGACAGAAACAAGCAAAGTAATCAACATCCTAGGAGTTACCATTCACCAGCGAAAGAATTGGACTTCCCCAAAAAGTACCATCGATACAAAAGGTAGTCTGTAGGAGGTAATCACCTCCTGAGTCCGCAAAGCCCGACCGTAATCTGTAAAGCATAAGTATGAAGGGTGTCTAAAAGCAACAGTGTGTACCACGATACACTGCAGACTTTGAGCACAGTTGTCTTTGCAGCAGTTCATAAACATTTAATGTTTGAAAGCATGCTCTACCTATCACAGGATCCCTACAATCAGAAGGCGGCTATACGGCCTATAATTTCTGCGCCGACTTTCTGAAAGTGCACCCTACTAACGCACGCTTCTATTATATCTTTATTACAATAACACCATGAATTGCTTTAAGTTGAATTTCTTTATTACCAGAGGAACATAAGTCCCGCAGATTGGTATATTTTGGAATCATGTTGGATTCCTATCCTCGTTACCCCACCTAACCTGAATATCGTTGGAATTTGGGTGGAAACTGGAGCACACAGAGTAAACCCACGTTTGCAGGAGGAGAATGTGCGTAAACTACACAGACAGCCAAGGTCGGAATCGAATCTTGGTCCCATGCGCTGTGAGGCAACTGTGCTAATCACAGTGACAGCATGCCGCTGACAGCAAAGCCCTCCAACTTGATTTCAAAACACACCAATCTTCAGGATCTATTTTCCTCTGGTATTAAAGAAATTGAACTTGAAACAATTCATGGTTTTATTGAAATCAAGATATAATAAAACTTAGAATTGGCTCGTAGGCAGGTTTAAATGTTGAAGGCGTGTTTCGCATATATTGGACAGTAAATTTCAGATGGTGGAATTTCCTGCCCACCACAGGAAGTGCGCCCATTTAATTTTCTGACAGCGTTAATTGGATAAAGGCATGATTGCCGCTCACATCTGGATCGGAATTGTTGCCATGAGAGCTGTGATCAATCGGATAGCCAGAAGCCCGATACTCCTGCAGCAGCAAGTCGGACAGTGGTCACTATTTTGCCGACAACCAGTAGAAAAATAAGCGAAACTAGTTGATGATGGCTGAGAGTAATTCCATGTACCCTCAGGGCCTAACAAAAGGCTACATAAATTAATTGAGGAAATTGGAGCTTTATCCATTTCTCACAATAGATTCAGATGAGGTAACTCCCACTTTCCGGATTCTGGTTCTAACTCAAACCCTGCTGATGGGTTATCCGTTTCTTGTTGGCCTTCCTAATCATGGATGAAAGAGCGATGGAACTAGATGAGGATATTGCTTTTCCACATAAGTGCTGTGGTAAGACTAGGGACGCCAAACGTATACCGACTGACTGGCATTTTTTTAGGTACTCCTATTCCTTTAGGTTCCAAGCGGTAGACAGGCCGGGCATTGAATTTGGCAAACCCCGATGTCCCGCTTTCAAGTCCATAGAATTTTATCCCGCTTGTCCAAGGCCAGTTTGTCTCTCCTCAACAAGTTCGCCGCTAGTTTTCTTTCCGGCAACAGTCATTAAATTAGTCTGTGGCGGGCGTTGCATCCGTCACTGCCCCTTGGTAGCGCGTGAAAATTGGAGGCCAGCATTCTTATCCACTACAGCACTAGCAGAGGTGATGGCCATCGCCCGTACACGAGGTAGGAAATCTGTGATGGGCTGGAAATTGCAGTACTTTGGAAATCTCGCTGGTATCAGGGCTTGAATTAGACATGAAAGAGCGTCGATATGTTGAAGCAAAACGGTGCGTTTATGTAGAAAAACCTTTGTCAATTTTAATTGTCGGTAGGTCATTGTCGGAGTGTGTGTTTATGTTTGTTTGACTCGGAGATGGACCCTAAGTCTATGGTAAATTAGCAAAGTAGAATTCAAATAACGTCATATCGTGGACACTATTCCTGACATTGTTTGAAGGAACAAGCAAACCAAACCATGAACCATTGTACTAATATGAAGGAGAAAATTATTTGTGAAAATCAGTGGTTCTATTTGTAGCAGTCATTAAATTAGGTACGTCACAACAAAACCTAAACATGTATCCATGCCATTAATTGACTTTCAATAGTGTCAATCGACCTCCTCACTCAGACCCTTCCTTTTGAGTGTGCAGGCTTTTTGAGAAAAGAAGTGATACATCAAAGCTGTACAGCATAAGGCACAGGATGCTGCCAATAACATTGTGATTTTGCTAGACAGCTAGTAGGCCTATTTGCATTTAGAGCGATGAAAAGCGATGCACGCCGGGGCAACAACAGGAAGATGTGTCCGTACAATAATCAATTGGTAGTACGCAACTTTTGTTTTGCTCATAAAAGGGACAGCTCTCGAAACTGTTCACCTCGCACTCATCAGGACAGATTCGCAAGAATGCAAGTTGTAAAGGGAACAACGACGTATACTACATGGGAAGAGAGCACTTTATTTCAATGTTCACAGTCGACATGCCTAGGTTGAATTTAAAAGAAATGTGGCGGTCAAATATTCCCTGTTGCATTCCCCTTTCTCTCAATAAAAGTCAACATTCACTGGCTTTCAAAGCAGACCAAGGCAGGCCAGCAGCACGGTGCAAATCCCGTACCAGCCTCCCCGAACAGGCGCCGGAATGTGGCGACTAGGGGCTTTTCACTGGAACTTCATTTGAAACCTACTTGTGACAATATGCGATTTCCATTTCATTTTCATTTCATTCCGAATAATCAGCACTCTACTCTATTCTTATACCTTGGTTACGAGTTCTGCCCTGTTTCCCTGTTGCAGCGGTTGAAATTTTGACTGAGCTACAGCAGCCATGACAATGCTACTTGTGATGTTGAAATAAGCATAACGTGCAGGATTAAATAAAACAATTCGGAGCAAGCTATTCCTGCTGGAAGGAACGGTCGTTCAGTGGGAATATTATTGTTGGAGAAATGCACTGCTTTAACTCGTCTCCTCATTTGGTCCTGAAAAATATAATTGAATAAAAGGTGAGTCATTATATAGCAGTCAACTGGAAGAAATAATTGCTGAGCACCAATTCTATTTGTCCATTTTCAAACTCTAAAACAAAGCCATGTTCGATCGAATCAAGGCACATGGACGACAACTTTTGTCAGTGGTGTTATATATCTGAGCATATGTGTTCTGAGATGACAAATTATTTCACGTCCCTTCATAGGGTTTTATGTACACTTGCCTCGGTCTGGCACGCGGTAATGTTTTCCTGATATCGTAAATGTTCAGGAAAGAAGCCTGCTTTGTCTCCATTTCGAAGTATAATCATAGAGATACAAATTTAGAATGCTGTCGACATTATTTGACAATTATCCTTGACCAACAGCGCACAGGTTTCCCATGCAGCTTGATACCGGAAACAATGAATCATAATCAAGGGCGCTATACCTTTATGAAAAGCCGACCCAAAGAACGGATGTTATGGCAGGGATCTACTTATCATGTCAAAAGTATTTAGTTTCAGAATATTTATTTATTCTTTTTGATTTTTCTGATTGAGTTCTTCTATTCCGGTGTCGTTTATTGATGACAGTTATTCATCCCTTTCTGTATCTAAATGGGAAGGAACAGGCGACTTTTTTTTGTTGCTGCCAATGCTTTGTACCAGCAGAGTTTTCCTTTCCGGAAGAGTGGGTCTCTTATAACATTATGAATCGGGATTGTTTTCCACAATTTCCAACGACTTTAGAATTGCTCGACCATGTGAAGGTATGTTGGATAAACGTTATCTCGAAAGTCATTACAATTATCGCAAAGCCATTGCAATGTTTCTTTTCGTATTGAACCTGAGCACTAAGTATATTGAAAACACACAAATGACAATGATAAATCCTTGACATTATATTCATTAAGGCTAATTTGACATCCAGACGATGTTCTATAACTGTGGATAATGAAACGAATGCCCATACTGCATCTTTTTCTATTATCCATCCCAGTGTCTTCGACGCAGTGATACCTCACTAGGGTGAACAATGCATGGTTATTTTGACGTTCTCCGTCACGAAAATAATATTTCTGCGCATCTATTTTATGCTGGTATATAATAATCAAAGTTATTTATGTAAGTGATGCCACTTAGGAACATTATACTGGACAGAACCTAATGCTGTGCGTTATGTTGAATAGCCGATGCTGTATCATCTCATCTTTGCTGCCAAAATTCATTTCAGCTGAATAAACGCTGTCTACACGTTGCTTTCACAAGGACGGATCTCAAAAGGATCGTCCATTAACATTTATTTATCCTTCAGTTACCAAACTCAAAGAAAATGCAAACATCAATAAAATTCACTCTCTTGAGTCAGATAATTTAATAAGGACAATGCATCGTTATCGTGCAGGACATTCCAATCCCATAAATGATAAGAAAATAATTACTAATTTTAATCGAGAACTTTAATAATCTGACATATTCAGTCAGTGTATATTGCGGAAAAATAATTTTTAAAGCACGTTAGGTTTTCAGTCAAAATTGAATCCAAACGTATACTTATTCATTCAGATTTCCTCTATCTAATGTTTGAATTCAAGGTCGTTCACTTCAAATTTAGTTGCTTTTACTTTTAGGAGTGAGTAAGTCTATCTGTGCATCCAAATACTTCATCTGTCTCATTACAGGTTATTCTTGATTTGTTACAGTTTGCATTCACCAAGTGCGACAACGTTCTGTATTCAGAGTATCCAGGCGGTTTATGTAGGGGCTGGTTTAGCACACTGCGCTAAATGGCTGACTTTTAAAGTAGACCAAGGCTGGCCAGTATTATGGTTCAATTCCCGTTTCAGGCGTCGGAATGTGGCGACGAGGTGCTTTTCGCAGTAATTTCATTGAAGCCTACTTGTGTAAATAAGCGATTTTCATTTTCAATTCAATTGCGCGACCTAATTTCGTTTGTTAGCAATGTACATTAATACAGTCGAGACATTTACCTATTCAGAAACGTTTCTTTATTGATTATTATCACTTTTTCTCTTGGTACTGTTTATCTTGCATTTAACATATTGCTGTTCCAGATAGTTGGATCCAAACGACATTTGGAGGACGACGAATAGTTCTCATACGTCCTCGAGATCCTCTGCCACTCAACTAAATCAAGAGAGACCATTTACTTCGACAACATTTTCCGCTCTATACTCATGTCGATTGATATCTGTAATGTCTAGACATACATAATAATGACCTTTATTCTGACAAGTAGGCTCACATTAACACTGCAATGAAGTTACTATGATTAGCCCGTAGTCGCCACATTCCGGCGCCTGTTCGGGTACACAAAGGAGATTTCAGAATGTCCAAATTACCTAACAGCTCGTCTTTCACGACTTGTGGGAGGAAACCGGAGAACCTGGAGGAAACCCACGCACACATGGAGAGAACATGCAGACTCCACATTGATAGTGACCCAGCCGCGAATCGCACCTGGGACTCTTGGAGCTGTGGAGCAACAGTGCTACTGTGCTGCCGTCTTGAACATACACAATGCTTAAACATCCACAGATATCTGAGATTTAAAAAATTCAAGGATTCAGCGCCATTTATGAGTAAGTTCATTCCCACCTTGGTCCTAAATTGCTTGCATCATATTCTGATCGAGACGTTCCCTGTGCCGAGCCCGAACGCGCAGGTATGGAAAAAAAACCTTTCTTGCATGTACCCTGACGAAACCTGTAAGAATATTATATGTTAAAACAAAGTCACCTCTCATTCTCCTGAATGAGAATGCCTCTCATTCTCCAGTATAGGCCAAGCCTCGTTAAGCGCTCATCAAAGGGCAATCCCGCAGCCTCAAGGAACAGTCTTGTGAAGCTTTGTTGTACTCCTTCGTCAGCACGTTCATCCATTCTTAAATAAGGAGACGAAAAATTCAGACTATACTCCTGTTTTGTCCTGACCAATGCACTATATGATTGCAGGATGTACTGAAATCGTTTTGCATTAAATGCCAAACTGCCATTTGCCATCCCAATTGCATCCGAATGTTAGATTTTACTGACTTATGAACAGTCATACTCATTTTCCTTTCTGCATCAATACACATCAATATCCCACCATTTGTGAAATATTCTGCATTTCTGTTTCCTCTACGAAAATGGATAGCTTCATAGCGTCCATATTTCACTCCAGCTCCAGTGTTCGTCACCGTTCACTTAGCTTGATTAAGTCCTCTTAAAGCCTCATTACATGCTCCTCATAATTAATATTCCTGTCTAATTTTGTACCAATAGAAAACCTGACAATATATTTGGTCCTGAAATTCAAAACATTGAAATAATTTTTAAATAGCTGTGGCCCAATCACGAACCCTTGTGATAATCAATGATTTACTGTGGCTCAACCTGAAACTGAACAATTTAGTGCTGCTCTCTGCTTTATGTTCCGTGACCAAGTTTCAATCCATTTCAGTATATAACCCTGAATGCCATGCCCTCTAACTTTGCTTACCAACCTTTTGTGTGGAATATTATTGAACGGATTCTAAAAGTCCATTTCTTCTCTCTTAATAATAATAATAATATGGAGAAGAGTCACAGGTAGGCTTGCATAACACTGCCATAACGTTTCTGTGAAAATCTCACATCTGCCACACTCCAGTGCCTGTTCGAGTACACAGAGGGAGAATTCAGAATTTCCAATTCACCGAACAGCACATCTTTTGGGACTTGTCGGAGGAAACCAGAGCACCTGGAGGAAACCCACCCAGCTACAGGGGGAACGTGCAGACACCGCACAGACAGTGGGCGGGAATCACCGTTGCCCGACGACAATATCGTCATCGACGATCGGGCAGAGACACCCTTCAGACCCCCAAATCAGGAGCTGCGCTGGTTTGACGCCAGTTTCCGAGTCTCCGTCCCCTCCAAAATGGCGTCAACGTGATGGTTGGAACGGCATTGGTGCATCATCGAAAGGCCTGACCCCGATGCTCTGCCCCCGATGGGCCACGTTCCCGACCGCACGGCTGACGTGTGGCCTAGATGGTCGAGAACCCGGTGGCCGGGGACTGTGTCCAGCGCCGCTGCAGTCGGCTGGGAGCCGTGCAGCTGGCTTGTTGCCTTCTCCGTGGGCTGGGGTCTGGTGGGGGAAGGGCAGTGTGTGTCCTGTGGGCCATATTGGGCAGGTCGGGCCTGCGCCCGGGGGGCGCCAAGTTGTACGGCGCGAGCCCTGCAGTCATTGCCGTGCGCATGGGCGGCCGCAGAAGCGGCCATTCTCGCTGCGGGAGCTGGGTGTTTCACCCGGCACCGCTGCTAGCCTCTCACCGGTCCCGGAATCAGTGAAGATTTGGCGCCGATTTTGGCATCGTAAAATACCACAGTTCCAGGCCAGGATCGGCTGTTAGCCTCAGAAACCAAGAATTCAGCCCAGTGACACAAGCGGGAAGTGAACCAGGGAACCTGTGAAGCAACGGTAGTAACCACTGTGATACCTGCTGGTTTTATTCTCAAAAAGTTTCACTCAGTTGTCAAACATCATTCCCCTTTCATAGGTCCATGTTGCCTATAATCAATCATCACATTAATTTTCCCAGTTATCGCATAGTTTGTTTTCCGACTACTAGCCTACAACTACATGTTTTCATTGCTGCCGTTCAGTGAGCATTTCAAATTCGCTTTTTATTACTTTCACGTTTGTAGTTCGTGTTGATCTGAAAAAAGGCCTATCTGAACAGTAATAATCCACTCGCCTCAGTCAGAAACATCGAATCGCAATTAGTTATGCAATGCTCCATCATTTTCACTGGACTATAGTCTTGCCTTGCTGACTGGAAGAACAATGTTACCTTCACGTTCATATCAAAATTGCGTGCTAGACAAGGAGAAAGTATCTGTGGGATGAGGTGACACCGAAGGCTGGCGCATTTCCTCACTCAGCATTGAAGTACAGTGTTTATCCTATCTTTTCGGTCAAGGTTAAGAGAGAGACTTGGAACTTGCAGCAGAATTAAACGTGTTGGGAACTGAATTACAGCGGACAATGTTGGGATTTTACAAAGTTATTCACTACATTTTTGATCATGTGCAGAACCAGAGGAACGCATTTTGAAAATATTGTCCCAATTTCATATATATATATACAATAATTCCTTACTTTTTATTTTATTTATTCTTTCCCCTTCGTTTACTTCTGAAAGAAATATATTTGCCGCGTAAATTGTCTCTAGAATTACAATAAACTACAAAAACAAAATTCTTATATTTGATCTGCTTGTTGAATGATAACAGTATCACACTGATCAATTTGATTATTCTTGTTATTACATTGAAATGAAGATGTTCATCAGGGAATGATTAGGGCCCATTAGAGACCAAGTTGGCAGTCTGTGCGTGAAGTCATAGAGATTTGCTACGGTGTTAAATGAATACTTGTCATCAGTATTCATGAAGGAAAAGGAGGACAGAAATTCCAGAAATTCAGGATCTTAACCAATTGGGCCGATGAATGGCTGATGGAGTTTAATTTTGATAAATGTGAGGTGATGCATTTAGGAAGATAACATCAGCGCAGGACATACTCAGTTAATAGTAGGGAGTTGGGGAGAGTTACAGAACAAAGAGATCGAGGGGTACAGGTTCCTAGCTCCTTGAAGGTGGAGTCGCAGGTGGACAGAGTGGCGAAGAAAGCATTCAGCATGCCAGGTTTTATTGTTCATAATATTGAATGCAGGAGTGGGTACGGCTTATTGAAGGTGTACAAGACATTAGTCAAAACACACTTGGAATATTGTGTTCAGTACTGGTCACCCTATTACAGGAAGGAATTGTTAAACTAGAAAGAGTTTAGAAGAGATTTACGAGGATGCTACCTGAACGTAATGGCCTGAGCTATAACGAGAGGCTGGAGAGTTTGGGTCTCTTTCCTTGGAGCGTAGGAGGCTTCGGGCTGATCTTATAGAGATTTGTAAAATAATGAGGGGCATAGATAAGGTAGATAGTAAACATCCTTTCCCAAAGGTAGAAGAGTCTAGAACTAGAGGGCAGAGGTTCAAGGTGAGAGCGGGTACCAGAGGGAAATTTCTTCACCCAGAGGGTGGTGAGCATCTGGAATGAGCAGCCAGAGGCAGTGGTAGAGACACGTACATTTTTTTCCTTTAATAAAAGTTAGACAGTTACATGGCAGGGTGGGTATAGAGGGACATTGGCCAAATGCAGGCAAGTGGGACTAGCTTTGCGATAGAAACTGGGTGGCATCTACAAGTGGGACTTTGAGGACCTTGAGCGGTCTCTCATAGGTCGTGAAGAGCTATTGAAGGCTTTGACAAACATAAAAATGGCCAAATCCCCAGGCCTGCATGAATTGCATCGCAGGCTGCTGTGGGAGACGAGGTAGAAATTGCAGGGGCGTGGACACGTTTTGAATTCCTCTCTGGCCACGGTAGAAGTGCCAGTGGACTGGAGAACAGCTGATGCAGTTCCACGATTCAAGAAGGGTGGTCGAGATAAACCAAGGAATTACAGTGTCTCACGTCAGTAGAAGGGAAACAATTAGAGAAAATTTGAAGGAGAGAATTAATTTCAATTTGACAAGCCATCGGTTGATTAGGGATAGTCAGTTTCAGCTTCAGAGGAAGGTCATGCCTCACAAATGTTTGGTAGGGTGGTTAACAGTAACAATGGAAAAGGGGGTCGTAGGTTACAGGACAATTTGGATGGGTTGGTCAGATGGGCAGAGCAGTCGCAGATGGTATTTAACTCCGATAAATGCGAGGTGATGCGCGTTGTAAGAAGAAACAGGACAAGGGAGTATGTTCTGGGTCGCAGGTGTCTAGGAAGCTCAGGAGGATAGGTGGATCTTTGGGTATTTGTTCACAGATCTCTGAAAGCGGCAGAGCAGGTGAACAGGCTCGTTACGAAGACATATGTGACATTTGTCTTTATACATCGTGGCATAAGGATAAGAGCATTGTGTTATGTTATGGTGGAGCTGTACTGAACGATGGTTAGACCACAGGCAGCGTATTGTGTGCAGTTATGTTCACCATAATATGGAAAGGAGGTGATTGCACTGAACTGGGTACAGATGAAATTCACCACGATGTTGCCTGGGATGCGGCACCTAATCAATAAACAGAGTCTCGGCAGGCCTGGATTGTTTTCTTTAGAGTAGAGACGATTTAGTTGTACACGAAAATTAGGGTTTCGGACAAGTGTAATAGGAAGCAGCTGTTCCCCTTGCTTGAGTGGTCAATCATAATGGAGCATGATGTCAGGGAGAGCGGGAGGAAATTCCGAGGGAATTTGAGAAAAAGTAATTGCACTCAGAGGATGGTGAGGATCTGGCATATGCTGCCTTGGAGAATAGTGGGGAAACACAAGGGTGATTACTCTAAACGTTTACGAAAAACTTTCTGACATAAAAATGTGACTTGGTGAGTCTCGCATTAAGAATATATCACTTATATCACGACTCTTATCGTATCCATTGACGCCAGTGATTAGAAATCAATCTGTCTGAATGTGGCGTAGTTGTATAACGGATTACCCCATCCTTACAGAGCCTACACATTCCCCGAGAAGGACTTTAAGTGTCAGTCGAAACTTCATCGAGTTTGATGGTGGTGGAAATAATGGAAAACATATGCATATCATTTCAATGGAGCATCGATCTATAGTTCAATTTACAACTAAGTAACATAAGACTCATCGAGAGGACAGACACAATAAATAGGCTGACCATAACTCTGTAAATACTGAAGGAATACACACAAATCAATCGTGGGATTACGATTTGAGAGAAAGCCCACAAATACAAAATTGCACATTGCGAGGAAGATGACAAAATCTTACTTTTTGACGAGCAATCTTGTTCTGAAAACATATTATTCAGCCGTTACTGTTGCATTAGATTGTTACTTGGACTGCAAGTAATGAAATAAACATTTATAAGTGCTGATATTACTTGTATGGTGACAATTGTCATAGGTGAAAAACAGAAGGCTGGATTCTCCATTGCCGGGTCCCTCCATTTCGCCGCAGCGCACTCACGCCCGCGGTTTACCCGACGGTCGAGGGTACCCACAGTGGGAAACCGCGCTGGATCCTCTGGTTTCCAACGCTGAAGTCGCACCAGAATCCGTCGGGGACGCAGCGTGGCGGCTGCGGACCTAGTCCAGCGCCGCCACAATCGGGGGAGGGCCGATCCGGGGAAAGGGGGACATTTTTCGGGGCTGGGGCACTGTGGGGGGTGAAGGTATGGGGTGCGAGAGCCGGCTGAGGTGGGGGCATGTCCGCCATGTAGCACAATGCGGCCTGGCAAATCTCAGAGGCGTATCGGCAGCTAGAGCCGGGTGCTGCACGCTGCCGTCCTGCTAGCCCCCAGAAAAACAGGGAATCGTTGGCCGTTTTGCGCCAGTGTTTCTGGCGTAAGCCGCCATCGTTCCCACGCGGGAACCTAGCCCTAGAATTGGAGAATCTAGCCCCCATTGGCATGTTGCCATGACAGAAAAATCCCACTGCTGGCGGGGCCACGTCACATCACAAAATGGTGGAGGTTACCGTCTACCAGTCTTCAATTGTAATGTTCACAGAACATCTCAGGACTAATCTATGACAATTCGTGTGTTGATTACCTATTAAATTAGTACAGTATGGAGAAGGGGTTCAGAAGATCATGATATAGAATTCTTCAGCCATTGGGGCTGGATTCTCCGATCCACAACGCCGAAATCGCGTTCAGCGAGGCGGATGAGAATCCCTGATGACGACAGACTCGGGGTGGCGCCGCTTTCGCCCTGCTCCGCCCCCTGAATAGCAGCGTACACTAGGACGGCGTCAAAATGGCCTCAGGAGCAGCCATTCTGACCTATATGGGGCAAGCATGGCACTGGAGAGACTCAAGCCGCTCCCAGCTGTGGATCCCCGGCGTCAAATGGGCGCAGCGAATCTGCGGCTGCGCAGTGCGACCGGCGGAAATGCGCACATGCGCAGTGCCTCCGTTCTCAGCGCCAGCCACGACGCAACATACCAGAGGGCTACTGTGGCCGGCGCAGAAGGAAAAAGCCCCCCAGCCCGAGTGGGCGGCCAGCAGGTAGGTTGGCCCCGATCGCGGGCCAGGCCACAGCGGAGGCCTCCCGGGGTCGAACACCCTTCCGCCCCTCAGCCAGGCCGCCCCCGGATGCATGCACGCCGGGGTCCCACCGTGTAAGAGCAGGTGTGAACGGTGCCGGCGGGACTCGGCATTTTATGCGTGGTCGCTCGGCCCATACCGAGCGGAGGATCATCGCCGGATGGGAGGGGGGGTGTGGGGGTGTGGCGTAGCGGTCCCCGACCGTCTGCCGCGTGAACCGCACAGGTGCCATTGGCGCAGATTATCCGTCCGCCGCGTCAACCGCTCAGGTGCCATTGGCGTAGACTCTCCACTCTCCAGGGGATCGGCGGACCAGCGTCCGGTGGTATGGCGCGATTCGCGGCGCCCCGGTGATTCCCCGGACCGGCATGGGCTGAGAGAATCCCGCCGCTGTATCCACAGCCTCAGGCCATTTCCTGAGGTCCAGCCCCGCGATGCTCCATCGTGATAGCGAGATGAGGAATAGAGAGCGAGAGAGGTTGAACACTTGGCTACAGGGACGGTGCAGGAGGGAGGGTTTCAGTTTTCTGGATAATTGGGGCTCATTCTGGGGTCGGTGGGACCTCTAAAAAAGGGATGGTCTACACCTCGACCAGAGGGGTACCAAAATCCTGGTGGTGGGGGGGGGGGGAAATTTGCTAATGCTCTTCGGGAGGGTTTAAACTAGTTCAGCAGGGGCTTGGGAACCTGAATTGTAGCTGCAGTATACAGGAGGTTGAGAGTAGTGAGGCCATGAGTAAGGTTTCAAAGTTGCAGTAGTGTACCGGCAGGTAGGAAGGTGGTATAAAGTGTGTCTTCTTTAATGCCAGGAGCATCCGGAATAAGGTGGGTGAACTTGCGGCATGGGTTGGTACCTGGGACTTCGATGTTGTGGCCATTTCAGACACATGGATAGAGCAGGGACAGGTATGGTTGTTGCGGGTGCCGGGGGTTAGATATTTCAGTAAGCTCAGGGAAGGTGGTAAAAGAGGGGGAGGTGTGGCATTGTTAGTCAAGGACAGTGTTACGGTGACAGAAAGGACTTTTGATGAGGACTCGTCTTCTGAGGTAGTATGGGCTGAGGTTAGAAACAGGAAAGGAGAGGTCACCCTGTTAGGGGTTTTCGATAGGCCTCCGACAAGTTCCAGAGATGTAGAGGAAAGGATTGCAAAGATGATTCTGGATAGGAGCGAAAGCAACAGGGTAGTTGTTATGGGGGACTTTAACTTTCCAAATAGTGACTGGAAACGCTTTAATTCGAGTACTTTAGATGGGTTTGTTTTTGTCCAATGTGTGCAGGGGTTTCCTGACACAGTATGTAGATAGGCCAACGAGAGGCGAGGCCATATTGGATTTTGTACTGGGTAATGAACCAGGACAGGTGTTAGATTTGGAGGTAGGCGAGCACTTTGATGATAGTGACCACAATTCCATTGCGTTTACTTTAGTGACGGAAAGGGATAGGTATATACCGCAGGGCAAGAGTTATATCTGGGGGAAAGGCAAATATGATGCGATGAGGGAAGACACAGAATGCGTCGGATGGAGAGGAAAATAGCAGGGGATGGGCACAATGGTAATGGGGAGCTTGTTCAAGGAACAGCTACTGCATGTCCTTGATAAGTATGTGCCTGTCTGGCAGGGAGGAAGTGGTAGAGCAAGGGAACCGTAGTTTACTAAAGCAGTCGAAACATTGTCAAGGGGAAGATGGAGGATTATATAAAGATGAGACATGACGGTTCATGTAGGGCGCTCGGGAGTTACAAGTTAGCTAGGAAGGACGTAAAGAGAGAGCTAAGAAGAGCCAGGATGGGACATGAGAAGTCTTTGGCAGGTACGATCAGTGATAACCCTAAAGCTTTCTACATATATGTCAGGAATAAACAAATGACTGGGGTAAGAGTAGGGCCAGTCAATGACAGTAGCGGGAAGTTAACGATAGACCAGTGAGCCTTACTTCTGTTGTGGGCAAAATCTTGGAAAGATTTATCAGAGATAGGCTGTATAATCATCTGGAAAGGAATAATTTGATTAGCGATAGTCAACACGGTTTTGTGAAGGGTAGGTCGTGCCTCACAAACCTGATTGAGTTCTTTCAGAAGGTGATCAAACAGGTGGATGAGGGTAAAGCAGTTGATGTGCTGTATATGGATTTCAGTAAAGCGTTTGATAATGTTCACCACGATAGGCTACTGCAGAAAATACGGAGGCGTGGGATTCAGGGTCATTTAGCAGTTTGGATCAGAAATTGGCTCGCTGGAAGAAGACAAAGGGTGGTGGTTGATGGGGAATGTTCAGACTGGAGTCCAGTTACTAGTGGTGTACCACAAGGATCTGTTTTGGGGCCAGTGCTGTTTGTCATTTTTATAAATGTCCTAGAGGAGGGCGTAGAAGGATGGGTGAGTACATTTGAAGATGACACTGAAGTCGGTGGAGTTGTGGACAGTGCAGAAGAATGTTACAAGTTACAGATGGACATAGATAAGCTGCAGAGCTGGGCTGAGAGGTGGCAAATGGAGTTTAATGCAGAAAAGTGTGAGGTGATTCATTTTGGAAGGAATAACAGGAAGACTGAGTACTGGGCTAATGGTAAGATTCTTGGCAGTGTGGATGACCAGAGGGATCTAGGTGTCCATGTACATAGATCCCTGAAAGTTGCCAAACAGGTTGAAAGGGTTGTTAAGAAGGCGTACGGTGTGTTAGCTTTATTGGTAGAGGGATTGAGTTTCGGAGCCATGAGGTCATGTTGCAGCTGTACAAAACTGTGGTGCGGCCGCATTTGGAGTATTGCGTGCAATTCTGGTCGCCGTATTATAGGAAGGATGTGGAAGCATTGGAAAGGGTGCAGAGGCGATTTACCAGAATGTTGCCTGGTATGGAGGGAAGATCTTATGAGGAAAGGCTGAGGGACTTGAGGCTGTTTTCGTCAGAGAGAAGATGGTTAAGAGGTGACTTAATTGAGGCATACACGATGATCAGAGGATTGGATAGGGTGGAAAGTGAGAGCCTTTTCCCTCGGATGGTGCTATCTAGCACGAGGGCACATAGATTTAAATTGGGGGGAGATAGATATAAGACAGATGTCAGAGGTACGTTCTTTACTCAGAGAGTAGTACGGGCGTGGAATGCCCTGCCTGCAACAGTAGTGGACTCGCCAACGTTAAGGGCATTCAAATAGTCGTTGGATAGACATATGGACGATAAGGGAATAGTGTCGATGGGCTTCAGAGTGGTTTCACAGGTCGGAGCAAAATCGAGGGCCGAAGGACCTGTACTGCGCTGTAAGGTTCTGTGTTCTATGTTCTTATCCCCGTCCGGCCGAGTTCGCGATGGCGTGGGATTCATATATTCTCATCGTTCTGGAACTGAGCATGTCAGTTGCAGTCTCAGTGAAGTTCACTGTGGGGTAGCAGCTCTACATTCGCCCCACACAAGTGCCAGGCAATGACTATCGCCTACAAGAGAGCATCTAACCATCTCTCCTTCGTATTCAATGCCATTACAATCGCTGAGTCCCCAACAATCAACATTCTGGCGATTACCATTGATCAGAAACTGAAGTGGACTAGCCACATTAATACTGTGGCTACCCAGGGCATGACAAAGGCTAGAAATCGTATGGCGAGTAACGTACGTCCTGGTTCCCCACAGCCTGTCTACCATCTACAAGGCACACTCAGAAGTGTAATGGAATATTTCCCACTTACCTGGATGAGTGTAGCTCCAACCACACTCAAAACGTATGACACCATCCAGGACAAATCAAACCGCTTTATTAGTCCACCTTCCATAAAACATCAAACCTTCTACCACTGGCGAACAGTGGCAACCTTGTGTAGCATCTACAAGATGCACTGCGGTAACTCCCCGTAGGTTCCTTAGGAGCCATCTTCCAAACCAACGACCACTACCATCTAGAAGGAGAAGAGCAGCAGATACCTCAGAACCCCACCACCTGGAGCTTCCCCTCTAAGTAACTCACCACCCTGACTTGTAAATATATTGCAGATTCTTCACTTCCGCTGCATCAAAATCCTGGAACTCTCACCCGAAGAGCATAATGGATGTACCTATAGCTGAAGGACTGCAGCGGTTCAAGAGGGGAACTCACCACCACTTTCTGAAGGTAAATTAGGGATGGGCTATAAATGCTGGTCAAACCAGTGACGCCCACATTCCCTAATTGAATTAAAGAAACTCTGAACCAGTGCGCCGCTCTCTATTGGTAAGCAGGTCTACAAAGGATCCTTATTTTGCAGGCTTCATATAATTCTGAATGATTATAAGTCTTGATGCAATAGCTGCACTCATCCAGCGCTGATAGCTGCTTTGTGTGAATGGTAAAATAACAGTAAAAGTAGGGATGCATAATCGTCTTCATTACTTACTGCAAATTTCTCTAAGAGTGTAAATTTCTATAAAAAAGGCAACAACATTTTAAATTAGTTCAAAACAGCTGAAATGTGAACAACGCTTGTATCCTACATTGCATTGGAAGGTAGAGCGTGTGTCTCGCTCGACTAGTTTCTCCTCACAATATTATCTGTAGTACGATTGGCATAGATGGTGAATTTAATTGGTCAGTAAAACATATAAATGAGAGAAGTCGTGAGTGTAGACAGAATTGCTGCATCATTGTCTCACTAAAAGTTACGAAGCAAGTTACCAAAAATAAATTCTGTATTATTTTTTATGTTTCTGCCTTCATTATTATTTCTGAGGGTAATTTTATAATTTGAACTGAAATTAAAAACAAAACTTAATTCAATATAGATTGTCATCTAAACATAGCATGGATATTTCAGAAGCGCATGCCAAACTGTTGAATTTTCTATCACTATGGGAGCAACACAAAGGAAGAAAATATTTATGCTGATTTATTTTACCTGAATCCTTTCCACGCAATATTTCATCTATTAAAATACAACGCAGCAATTCATTAAGCGTTGCCTAAACGTGATCCCTTTAAAAGACCTAGTTTTATGAATTTTCGTCAGGAATACCAGAGAAAATGATAAAAATCGGGAACATCAGAGGGTTTTGCAATGCTTATTCTTGCATGGAAAACATACATAACCGTACAAATCTATAGGAATGCGATTCCGTAGGAATGTTGTCATTGAGCTGGTAATACAGAGAACGAGATGACGCAGGTTAGAATCACACCATGGGAAATGGTGAAATTTGAATTCACTAAAAATTTAGAATTACACGTCCAGCGATGAACATTGTTAATCGGCATAATAAAACAACTGGCTAAATAAGATCTCCCGAGGAAGGAAATTTGTCGTCTGGCCAATGTATGAATTCACGTCCAGAGAAATGTGCTTGGCCGTTAAATCCAGCAAGCTACTCAACTGAAGAACAATGAGGAATGAGCAATACATTTTTACCAGCCAGCAACGCCATGTGGGACCAAAATACGTTCAGTGGCAGAGTTACCTTCGCTTGCATAGGTTTCAGTACCGTTAACACGCCCTCAAGTGGTGAGGCCGTCTCCGTCCACTATGATTACGATTGGAAAACATGGCTTCTTGGACTGACAAGTGAATGCTTGCGCTACACAGGTACGGGGTGATGGTGTTGTACAATGAGACGGAGCGTAATCAACTGTCCTTGACTTTCAACGGAACGATTATTGTCTAAACCTTTACTGATCAGCAAATTAACGTACACCAGTCAAATACATAGAGCAGCTACAAAACCAATTCAATTGCTGCTTCAAATTTATTATCTCCTGAGACCCTAAAGCATGTCCACCAGCACAATACTCAGGAATACTCTCTCTATGCCAAGGCGAGTGCAGCTCCTGAAATTAAAAGAAACTCGATGTCACCGAACTCCGTGCATACCGCATTACTGTCGCATCCATTCGCAACTTTAAGCATTTCTTCCCTCCATCACTCGTGAAAGTGACAGCTCTATGTGCCATCTTCAAGTGTTCTTCAACAGCATCTCACAAACGTGTGGCAGCTACCACCTACACCTGAAATACCATGAATCTCCTCCGAAAGATAAACAACACCCTTACCTCGAATCATCCCTAGATTCTTCGGTTTCCATGCCGCGTGTTTCTCGGCAGCGCCTGTCGCTGCCGGCGTGATTCTATATACCTGCCGCTTGTCAATGGAATTTGAAACCACCCAAATGGGAAACCCTCGGGCGGGGCTGCGTTGCCGGCTGGAACTGAGTATCTCCGAAGTCGGCTAATCCTGTCCGATATATCCGCTCCTGCACTTTTAATCGATCAGGAACGATCTTCTGAGCCCACTGTGTGTGCATTACACCACATGGATTGAATGACGCGGTTCATGCAAGCAGTTTTCTACAGTCACTTCAGGGGCCACACATTCTGGTCTTACCAGGGACGCTCAAGTGCCACGGTCTGAGTGACACGGTGACACACTGGCTAGCACTGCCGCCTCAAAGCGCCAGGTTCAATTCCAGCCTCGGGCGACGTGCGGAGCTTGTATGTTCTTCCCGTGACTGCGTCCCTTTTTTTCTGGGTACTCCGGTTTGCCCCCACAGTCCAAAGATGTGCAAAGGTGGATTGGCCATTCTGAATTTCCCGTAGTGTCCGCAAGGTTAGGTGGTGTGGCAGGGATAGGGTGGGAGAATGGGCCTTGCTGGGGCGCTCGATGGGAGGGTCTTTATAGTCTCGATCAGCCGAATGGCCTCCTTTTGTACTGCACGGAGTCTATGATTCTATGAATAACAACAATGAAATAAAACAACGAGAGAATAAATATGAACCAGAGAAATAAATGAAATAGATTAGCCAACCACAACACTTTTGACTTCAACCTCACTGTGGGACCAACACTTTTCATCCATCCAAATTAAAGATCCACTGAATAGACATAATTTGATTATGATGTCGACACATTTAAGTCTCAGTCAAAGTAATTGGAACAAACATCTTTTCCACATGCATTCATTATATTAACACGTGACTTTATGGACTAACGAATTTAACATACCAACAACTTTAAATGTATTCAGTTACCGTTGAGTCCAGTTTTCTACATTGAAATTGCTTTGGAAATGTTGCAGGAATAGCAACTTTCTTTCGGGGGATGCATTTCGGTACATGTACACAAAGTGTCGCAGAGAGCTATATGACGTTATGACCATATAGTCTGTTTTGGTACGACTAGGTCAGTGGTAAGGTTTTCTGTGGCTGAGGGGAACTCCACTGCTACTCTTTGTACGGTGCAAGTAGATGTTTTGTGTTTTCCTGAACTGTCAATTTATGTGACCAAAAAACGTAAATGCAGCCCCTCCATATTCAAACATTAAGGCTTCATTCTTCCACAGTGCTCTGGCCGTTGCGGTGGCACTGGACTGCGCACTTCAGCTCCACCAGATACACTGGGCGCAATTTTCTCACCTTCACTGCAGCAGCGTGAACATATGATAGGGAAGGTTGACAATCGCCAAAAAATCCACAATTATCGTCTGAGACTTATCATGATGTTAAACGCACCCACGAGTTTCTAAAATTGCCAACGTAATGACCATTCTACGGCATTAATGAAGTGCGTCCAAAACATAGATTTACGTTATGAATGGATACCTATGCAACCTCTGTACAACTACAATGTCAATATCTTACCTTTCCCAACACTGCTTCACCAACACCCGCAGCCGAGGTAGAGGCTGTCTGTCTGGTATCATACCCGGTTGTGTGAGATGATCTCAACAACCATTCTTTGGTGGTCAGATGCCTAAAGTGTTCTGACCTGATAACGTTCCACCGCACAGGTACATGCGCGCCATCCTTGGCTTCAACTGCTTAAAGAAATAAGGTCACGTCCAGAATGGCAGATTGGCAGTGGTCTGTTCAACTGTGAAGAGCTCACGACCATCGATGTCTTGTTGAAAGTCCTCATATCTATTGGTTCGCGATGGCGGATTGCTGAAAACATAAGTATATGGGGCAGCAGGAAACAGATGGAGGTGCTTCCTTTTGCGTAGTCACAGTTCAGAGCAGCTCATGGCCACCGGAAGAAAATCAGCTACCAGCACGTATACACCAACAAAGAACAACAAAGAAATGTACAGCACAGGAACAGGCCCTTCGGCCCTCCAAGCCCGTGCCGACCATGCTGCCCGAATAAACTACAATCTTCTACACTTCCTGGGTCCGTATCACTCTATTCCCATCCTATTCATGTATTTGTCAAGATGCCCCTTAAATGTCACTATCGTCCCTGCTTCCACCACCTCCTCTGGTAGCGAGTTCCAGGCACCCACTACCCTCTGCGTAAAAAACTTGCCTCGTACATCTACTCTAAACTTTGCCCCTCTCACTTTAAACCTATGCCCCCTAGTAATTGACCCCTCTACCCTGGGGAAAAGCCTCTGACTATCCACTCTGTCTATGCCCCTCATAATTTTGTAGACCTCTATCAGGTCTCCCCTCAACCTCCTTCGTTCCAGTGAGAACAAACCGAGTTTATTCAACCGCTCCTCATAGCTAATGCTCTCCATACCAGGCAACGTTCTGGTAAATCTTTTCTGCACCCTCTCTAAAGCCTCCACATCCTTCTGATAGTGTGGCGACCAGAATTGAACACTATACTCCAAGTGTGGCCTAACTAAGGTTCTATACAGCTGCAACATGACTTGCCAATTCTTATACTCAATGCCCCGGCCAATGAAGGCAAGCATGCCGTATGCCTTCTTGACTACATTCTCCACCTGTTTTGCCCCTTTCAATGACCTGTGGACCTCCACTCCTAGATCTCTTTGACTTTCAATACTCTTGAGGGTTCTACCATTCACTGTATATTCCCTACCTGCATTAGACCTTCCAAAATGCATTACCTCACATTTGTCCGGATTAAACTCCATCTGCCATCTCTCCGCCCAAGTCTCCAAAGAATCTAAATCCTGCTGTATCCTCTGACAGTCCTCATCGCTATCTGCAATTCCACCAACCTTTGTGTCGTCTGCAAACTTACTAATCAGACCAGTTACATTTTCCTCCAAATCATTTATATATACTACAAAGAGCAAAGGTCCCAGCACTGATCCCTGTGGAACACCACTGGTCACAGCCCTCCAATTAGAAAAGCATCCTTCCATTGCTACTCTCTGCCTTCTATGACCTAGCCAGTTCTGTATCCACCTTGCCAGCTCACCCCTGATCCCGTGTGACTTCCTACTTTCCTTATATTCCACGCAGGCTTCGTCTGTTCACAGCCTTTTAGCCCTGACAAATGCCTCCTTTTTCTTTTTGACGAGGCCTACAATATCTCTCGTTATCCAAGGTTCCCGAAAATTGCCGTATTTATCCTTCTTCCTCACAGGAACATGCCGGTCCTGAATTCCTTTCAACTGACACTTGAAAGCCTCCCACATGTCAGATGTGGATTTGTCCTCAAACATCCGCCCCCAATCTATGTTCTTCAGTGCCCGCCTAATATTGTTATAATTAGCCTTCCCCCAATTTAGCACATTCATCCTAGGACCACTCTTATCCTTGTCCACCAGTACTTTAAAACTTACTGAATTGTGGTCACTGTTACCGAAATGCTCCCCTACTGCAACATCTACCACCTGGCCGGGCTCATTCCGCAATACCAGGTCCAGTACCGCCCCTTCCCTAGTTGGACTGTCTACATATTGTTTTAAGAAGCCCTCCTGGATGCTCCTTACAAACTCCGCCCCGTCTAAGCCCCTGGCACTAAGTGAGTCCCAGTCAATATTGGGGAAGTTGATGTCTCCCATCATCACAACCCTGTTGTTTTTAACTCTTTTCCAAAATCTGTCTACCTATCTGCTCCTCTATATCCCGCTGGCTGTTGGGAGGCCTGTAGTATACCCCCAACATTGTGACTGCACCCTTCTTATTCCTGATCTCTACCCATATAGCCTCACTGCCCTCTGAGGTGTCCTCTCGCTGTATAGCTGTGATACTCTCCTGAACAAGTAGCGCAACTCCGCCTCCCCTTTTACATCCCCCTCTATCCCGCCTGAAACATCTAAATCCTGGAACGTTTAGCTGCCAATCCTGCCCTTCCCTCAACCAGGTCTCTGTAATGGCAACAACATCATAGTTCCAAGTAGTAATCCAAGCTCTAAGTTCATCTGCCTTACCCGTAATACTTCTTGCATTAAAACATATGCACTTCAGGCCACCAGACCGGCTGTGTTCAGCAACCTCTCCCTTTCTGCTCTGCCTCAGAGCCCCACTGTCCCTATTCCCTAATTCTCCCTCAATGCTCTCACCTTCTGACCTATTGCTCCCGTGCCCACCCCCCTGCCATACTAGTTTAAACCCTCCCGTGTGACAACAGGCACCTCGTGTTACACTGGACCAGTTTTGAACTACAGTTGCTTCCTTTTCGTTGTTTGCAGAAGCTTATATTCAGCATAGGGCCTAGAATGTGGCTATTCCCCCTGTCATGGACCTCGAATGTGAAATTCTCCAATTCGGACGCCGAAATGTCTGGCATGTACTCAACACATTGTGTCGCAGAGCATCTTTGAAATCCCATATCCATTAAGGTACACTTCGCTGTTTTGGGGGATGATGAGAAGCAATAATATGATGGAGCAAACCCTGTCAGGACTTCACATCATCAGCCTGAGGTTAAGTTCGAACTTGGTGACGGCTGCTCTTCTGTTTTAACATTACGTGAGTTTCATCAATGGAGAAAAGAAATACATAGGTAACTACTATGCACTGTCACTGATCCCATTAATGTATCATGGTAATCTCCTATATTTTCAGTTGCCAATTCAGATTGAATGCATCCTGACTCGGGTTTCGTACATTTCCGGCCTTCGCAGTATTTTCCTGCTTCCTCCCCTGCTAGTTCCAAACCCACTTCCTGGCAGTGAATATTCTGATGACGTGGGCACCTCCACCCGTGTATGTTTGCTCAATTTATGAGTTCTTTTGTCTTCGAAGCAGAAATAAGTAGTCAGTATCATATAATTGAGTGAATACTCGCTTCTTGAGAAAGGATGTTTATCCCAGTTTCTGTGTCCTCCAAAGCCCTCCACGCTCACTGTTCTGCAATTAATTCAATACTAAAAGTACCAATTCGCTGCCGTGTGTTCAGTCACGTGCTCCAACTGATGTCCACGTCTGCAACCCAAACTCCTGACTGGTTTCCAACGACACTCGCGCATTATAAGAATACATTTGCAGTGACAAAATTTGTGAAGCGCAAGAGGTCGCTCATCCATTTCCTGCATTGCAGACATTGACACTTTTGAATCCCAACCTCCGTCCAGGCAGACTTGGTCACGCAAGAGAGGTACTGTTCCCATCACTGTGAAACCAGATCTCCAGTAGTTCCTGGAAGAGATTCACCATCGACGCATTGTTGAACCATGGGGTCCATACCTTCCCTGCGCTTGGAAGTTCGATAGAGGGGCTGGTTTAGCACACTAGGCTAAATCGCTGGTTTTTAAAGCAGACCAAGGAATGCCAGCAGTTCAATTATCATACCAGCCTCCCCGAACAGGCGCCGGAATGTGGCGACTAGGGGCTTTTCACAGTAACTTCATTGAAGCATACTTGTGACAATAAGCGACTTTCACTTTTCAATTGCATCAAAGCAGGCGATTGCTTTCAGCAGTTTATTGCTTGGTGGGTGCTGGGGTAGGGGGCGAGGGGGCGTTCTGGTGTGATGTTGACCATCAGGACTTCCAGGGATTCAATGGGACAAAGAACAAAGAACAAAGAAAAGTACAGCACAGGAACAGGTCATTTGACCCTCCAAGCCTGTGCCGACCATGCTTCCCGTCTAAAATACAATCTTCTGCACTTGGATTGGATTGGAGTGGATTTGTTTATTGTCACGTGTACCGAGGTACAGTGAAAAGTATTTTTCTGCGCGCAGCTCAACAGATCTTTAAGATCTTTAAGTACATGAGAAGAAAAGGGAATAAAAGAAAATACATAATAGGGCAACACAACATATACAATGTAACTACAAAAGCACTGGCATCGGATGAAGCATACAGGGTGTAGTTTTCATGAAATCAGTCCATAAGAGGGTCATTTAGGAGTCTGGAGACAGTGGGGAAGAAGCTGTTTTTGAGTCTGTTCGTGCGTGCTCTCAGACTTCTGTATCTCCTGCCCGATGGAAGAAGTTGGAAGAGTGAGTAAGCAGGGTGGGAGGGATCTTGGATTATACTGCCCGCTTTCCCCAGGCAGCGGGAGGTGTAGATGGAGTCAATGGATGGGAGGCAGGTTCGTCTGATGGACTGGGCGGTGTTCACGACTCTCTGAAGTTTCTTGCAATCCTGGGCCGAGCAGTTGCCATACCAGGCTGTGATGCAGCCTGATCGGATGCTTTCTATGGTGCACCTGTAAAAGTTGGTAAGAGTCAATGTGAACATGCCGAATTTCCTTAGTTTCCTGAGAAAGTATAGGCGCTGTTGTGCTTTCTTGGTGGTAGCGTCGACGTGGATGGAACAGGACAGATTTTTGGAGATGTGCACCCTAGGAATTTGAAACTTCTAACCATCTCCACCTCGGCCCCGTTGATGCTGACAGGGGTGTGTACAGTACTTTGCTTCCTGAAGTCAATTACCAGCTCTTTAGTTTTGCTGGCATTGAGGGAGATTGTTGTCGCTTTCGGGGTCCATATCCCTCTATTCCCATCGTATTCATGTATTTGTCAAGATCTCCCTTAAACGTCACTATCGTCCCTGCTTCCACCACCTCTTCCGGCAAGGCGCTCCAGACAACCACTAAGCACTGTGAAAAAGACTTGCCTCGTACACCTCCTCTAAACCGTGCCCCTCGCACCTTAAACCTATGCCCCCTAGTAATTGACCCCTCTACCCTGGGAAAAAGCCTCTGACTATCCACTTGTCTATGACCCTCATAATTTTGTAGAACTCTACTCTATCAGGTCGCCCCTCAACCTTTGTCGTTCCAGTGAGAAGAAACCAAGTTTATTCAATCTCTCCTCATACCGAATGGCCTCCATGCCAGGAAACATCATGGAACATCTCTTCTGCACCTTCTCTAAAGCCTCCACATCCGTCTGGTAGTGTGGCGACCAGAATTGAACACTATACTCCAAGTGTGGCCTAACTATGGTTCCAACCGGGGGACTTCCGGTTGTGGTTATGGCTGGGCAGGTCGCACGTTCGGCAGCTACCGCCGAGAACGGACCTTTGGGCCCTTTTAAGGCGCCCCAACGGCAGTTGGACGACGATTCCCGGTGTGGGAAGGAAGCAGCGAGGTTCCCCCAGCGCTGTATGGAGTAGACCAGGGGTGGAGCGGACAAAAACGTTGCACTCGAGAAGAGAGGAGAGCGGGCACTAAAAGGCAAGATGGTGGCGGGCGGGGACCAGGCAGCGTGGACTCAGTGATTTCGGGAGCAGCAGGAGTTTTTGAGGAGCTGCTTTGCGCAATTGAAGGCGGAGCTGTTGGCCCCTATGAAGGTGTCGATTGAAAGGCTGGTGGAGACCCAGAAGATGCAGGGGACAGCAATCAAGGATGTGCACAGAAGGCCTCTGATAATGAGGACGAGATCTTGGGCCTAGCTGTCAAAGTGGAAGCGCACGAGGCGCTGCATAAAAAATGGCAGGAGATGTTCGAGGATTTGAAGAACAGGTCAAGGGGAATGAAGCTGCGGATTCTGGGTCTCCCTGAATGTGTGGAGGGGTCGGATGCTGGGGCGTATGTGGCTATAATGCTGAGTACGCATATGGGCGCGGAAGCCTTCCCGAGGCGCCTGGAGTGGAATGGGGTGCACTGTGTCCTGGCGAGGAGGCCGAGGGCGAATGAACTGCCGAGAGCCGCGGTGGTGATGTTCCAACGCGTCACCGACAGGGAGTGTGTCTTGAGATGGGCGAAGAAGGAGCGGAGCAGCAGGTGGGAGAATGCCAAAATCCGCATCTATCTGGAATGGAGTGCAGAGCTGACCAAGAAGAGGGCAGGATTCAACCGGGGCAAGGCGGTTCTACACGGAAAGGGGGTGTAGTTCGGGGTGTTACAGCCGGCGCGGCTGTGGGTCACGTATCAGGACCGTCACCACTATTTTGATACGCCGGACGAGGCGTGGACCTTTATCAAAAATGAGAAGTTGGACACAAGTTAGTGGTTTGTATCATGTTATTGGGGATGCTGGTGACTGGAAGGGGGGGGGATGTTTTTTCTGTATTTGTGCTTGTTTGAAGGCGGGGGGGGGGGGAGGGGGTTGTTGGGTGTGTGGGCCTGTGGCCCTGGGCCTTTGGGGATTGGAGCGAGGCTACAGGTGAAAGGAGCTGAGCCAGAGGGGGCGGGGGCGGCCCAGGCAGGGAGCACTGCCTTTTTCCCGTGAAAAGGCGGGGGCAGGTGTCCACATCGGTTTATAGAGGGTTAGAGGGGGGAACTTTGGCCACCCCACTTTGGCGGGGGGAGGGCTAGAGACTTCGAGGGGGAATTCAATAGGGGGATCGGAGGCAGAGGTGGGAGCGGCCGGCGTCAGCAGGAGTCAGCTGACTTACGGGAGTGCAATGGGGGTAGCAGTGAGGTTAAGCAGTTGTTGGCCGGGGGTTGGGGTGGGGGGGGGGGGGGGAGGTGGTCTGGGTTGCTGCTGTGCCGACTGATGGGGAGTTGGAGGTAAGAGGGAGAGTTGGGGCCGGGAGCCTCCGCCTGGGGGGGCTGGAGAGTGCGGGAGGTGCAGGCACGTGGCTGGCCTAAAAAAGGGGATGGCTGGTTGGCAGAGGGGCGTGGGGGGGGGTGGGGGTGGCGGGGCGGCTAGTCCCCCGATCCGGCTGATCACGTGGAACGTCAGAGGCATGAATGGGCCAGTGTAGAGGGCCCGGGTGTTTTCGCACATAAAGGGGCTAAAGGCAGACGTAGCTATGTTATAGGTGATGAATGTGAAGATCGCCGATCAGACCAGGCTGACGAAGGGATGGGTGGGGCAGGTTTTTCACTCTGGGCCGGACGCGAAAAACAAGGGGGGTCGCAATCTTGCCGAATAAGCGGGTGACATTTGACGTGGTGGGTGTTGTGGCGGATAAAGCGGTCGACATGTGATGGTGAGTGGGAGGCTGCAGGGGGCCCGGGTGGTGCTGGTGAATGTATATGCCCCAAACTGGGATGGTGCAGGGTTGATGAAGCGGATGTTGAGCCGGATTACAGATCTGAGGCAGGTAATTTGATAATGGGCACGGGGGGGGGGGGGGGGGGGGGTGGGGGGGGGGGGTGGGGACGGGACTTCAATAAGGTACTGGACCCGGCATTAGATCGGTCTATGTCGCGGTCGGGTAAGAGACAGGCTGCAGTCAAGGTCCTGAGGGGGTTTATGGACCAGATGGAGGGGAATGGATCCGTGGAGGTTTGCCAGGCCAAGTGCGAGGGAGTTCTCCTTCTTCTCCCCTGTGCGTCTACTCGCGAATAGACTTTTTCGTGGTAAGCAGGGCATGATCCCAAGAGTGCAGGGGATGGAGTATTCGGCCATTGCGATTTCGGATCATGCCCCGCACAGGGTGGAGCTGGAATTAGGGGAGGAGAGGGGCCATCGCCAGTTGTGGCGCATGGATGTGGGACTGCTGGCGGATGAGGAGGTTTGTGGGCGGGTTCGGGGGTCCATCCAAAGATATTTGGAGGCCAATGATAATGGGGAGGTGTCGGTCAGTGTGGTCTGGGAGGCGCTGAAGGCAGTGGTCAGGGGGGAGCTAATTTCAATCAGGGCTCACAGGGAGAAGAGGGAGCGGATGGAGAGGGAGAGACTGGTGGGGGAGATACTGAGAGTGGATAGGAGATACGCGGAAACCTCCGAGGAGCGGCTGTTGAAAGAGCGCCGGACCCTCCAAACAGAGTTTGACTTGCTGACCACGGGAAAAGCTGAGGCCCAGTGGAGGAGGGTACAGGGTGCAGTGTATGAGTATGTGGAGAAGGCGAGTCAGATGTTGGCGCATCAGTTGCAGAGGAGTGAGGCAGCTAGGGAGATTGGGGGAATCAGGAACAGGGTGGGGGGGGGGGAACATGGTGCGGAGTCCAGCTAAAATAAACGAGGTCTTTAGTGACTTTTATGGTCACTTGTGCAAGTCAGAACCCCCGGAGGAGGGGGGTGGGATGCGGCTGTTCCTAGACCAACTGAGGTTTCCAAGAGTGGAGGAGGGGCGAGTAGAGGGTTTGGGGGCTTCGATCGAGATGGAGGAGCTAGTTCAGGGGTTGGGGCGTATGCAGGCGGGCAAGGCCCCAGGGCCGTAAGGTTCCCGGTTGCGTTCTACAGGAAGTTCTCGGAACTGTTGGGCCCATTGCTGCTGAGAACCTTTAATGAGGCGAAGGAAAAGAAAATTCTTCCCCCGACGATGTCACAGGCTTTGATCTCGCTTATCCTCAAGCGGGATAAGGACCCACTGCCGTGTGGCTCAGAGAGCCAATTTGGCTCCTCAATGTGGGTGCCAAGTTGGTGGAGGAGGTCGTGGCCACTAGGATTGAGAACTGTGTCCCGGGAGTGATACACGAGATCAAACAGGGTTTGTGAAGGGCAGGCAGCTGAATACGAATGTGCGGAGGCTCCAGAATGTGATTATGATGCCCTGGCGATTGCGCAGCTGGCCATGGGGTTGAGGGAGTCCAGAAACTGGAGGGGGTTGGTCCGGCGGGGTGGGGGGAGGGGCATCGTGTCTCACTATATGCTGATGACCTGCTCCTGTACATTGCGGATCCAGTGGAGGGGATGGGCGAGGTCATGCAGATCTTATGGAGTTTGGAGACTTCCTGAGATACAAACTCAACGTGGGGAAGAGCGAGCTGTGTGTGGTGCATGCGAGGGGCCAGGAAAGGAGGTTGGAGGAGTTACCGCACAATATGGTGGAGAGGAGTTTTCGGTATTCGGGTATCCAGGTGGCCAAGAGTTGGGGGGGGTTTTGAGTAAGCTCAATCTGGCGCGGCTGGTAGACCAGATAGAGGAGGACTTTAGAAGGTGGGACAAGTTGCCACTCTCCCTGGAGGGTAGGCTGCAGTCTGTAAAGATGACCGTCCTCCCTAGGTTCCTGTTTGTCTTTAAGTGCCTGCCCATTCTCATCCCCAAGACCTTCTTTAAGCGGGTAAACAGGAGTATTATGGGATTTATGTGGGCAAATAAGGCCCCGAGGGTTAAGAGACTGTTCTTTGAGCGCAGTCGGGGGGCGGGGGGAGGGGGGTGGGGGGTGGGCGGCGGTTGTAGCTACCGAACCTGTGCAGCTATTACTGGGCAGTGAATGTGTCTTTAATTCGGAAATGGGTAATGAGGGGAGAGGGGGCGGCGTGGAAAAGGCCAGAGGCGGCATCCTGTATAGATACCAGCCTGGGGGCACTGGTGATGGCACCGTTGCCGCTTCCGCCCACGTTGCTTACCACGAGCCCGGTGGTGGCGGCGACACTGAGGATTTGGGGGGTAGTGGAGACGGCATAGGGGGGAGGTTATGGCCTCAGTCTGGACCCCGATATGGAACAACCACAGGTTCGCTCCAGGTAGGATAGATGGCGCGTTCCTAAGCTGGCACAGGGCGGGAATCAAAAGGATGGGGGACTTGTTCATCGATGGGACCTTTGCCAGTCTGTGGGCGCTGGAGGAGAAATTTAGGTTACCTCCGGGGAATGCCTTTATGTATCTAGGTTCGGGCGTTCGTGAGAAAGCAGGTAGGGGAATACCCGCGGCTGCCTCCCGGGAGGATACAGGACAGGGTGGTTTCGGGAGTGTGGGTCGGCGCGGGTAAGATATCGGAGATGTACCAGGGGCTGCAGGAGGCGGACGAAGCCTCAGTGGAGGAGCTGAAGGGCAAGTGGGAGGAGGAGCTGGGTGAGGAGCTGGATGAGGCCCTGTGGGCTAACGCCCTGGACAGGGTCAATTCCTCCTCATCTTGCGCCAGGCTCAGCCTAATCCAGTTTCAAGTGGTACACAGAGCGCATATGACAGAAGCGAGGATAAGGATGTTTTTTGCGGTAGAGGACAGGTGTGTGAGGTGTTCGGCGAGCCCAGCAAATCACGCCCAGAAGTTTGTACATGCCCGGTGCATACAAAATTTTGGAAGGGCTTTGAAAAGGCTATGTCCAAGGGCTTAGATACTCGGGTAAAACCGTGCTGGGGGATAGCGATATTTGGGGTATCGGACGGTCCGGGTGCAGGAGTCGAAAGAGGCCGGAGTTCTGCCCTTTGGCTCCTTGGTAGCCCAGAGAAAGCTCTTATTAGTGTGGAGGGACGCGAAGCACCCAAGCGTAGAGGCTTGGGTCAATGACATGGCGGTGTCTCTTAGGTTGGAGAAGATAAAGTTTGCCTTGCGAGGGTCCATGCAGGGATATTCCAGGTGGTGGCAACCGTTCCCTGACTTTCTCGTGGAACGTTAGGTGGAGGTCAGCAGCAGCAACCCGGAGGGGGGTGGTGGGGGGGGGGGGCTGATTTCTTTTTCTTTTTGTAAGGGGCGCATGCCCCACTTTGCTTTGGATTGGGTGCTAAATTGTTAATCGCTTAGAGGGTTAAGTTGTTTTGTTTTTTTGGCATGTTGCCCTGTTTTTTTTGTAGTATTTTCTTTTTTGGAGTGTTCTGTAAAATTATTGAAAAGCCTTGAATAAAAACATTTAAAAAAAACAGCTGCAGCATGACTTGCCAACGCGGCAATGAAGGCAAGCATGCCGTATGCCTTCTTGATTATCTTCTCCACCTGTGTGGCCCCTTTCAGTGACCTGTGGACCTGTACACCTCGATCTCTCTGACTGTCAATACTCTTGAAGGTTCTACCATTCACTGTATATTCCCTACCTGCATTAGACCTTCCAAAATGCATCACCTCACATTTGTCCGGATTAAAATCCATCTGCCATCTTTCTGCCCAACTCTCCAAATGATATAAATCCTGTTGCATGCTCTGACTGTCCTCATCGCTATCCGCAATTCCATCAACCTTTGTGCCGTCTGCAAACTTACTAATCAGACCAGTTACATTTTCCTTCAAATCATTTATATATACTACGAACAGCAAAGGTCCCAGCACTGATCCCCGCGGAACATCACTCACCACAGCCGTCCAATCAGAAAAGCACCCTTCCATTGCTACTCTCTGCCTTCTATGACTTAGCCAGTTCTGTATCCATCTTGCCCGCTCACCCCTGATCCCTTTTGACTTCACCGTTTGTACCAGTCTGCCATGAGGGACCTTGTCAAAGGCCTTACTGAAGTCCATGTAGACAACATCCAATGCCCTGCCTGCAGCAATCATCTTTGTGACCTCCTCGAAAAACTCTTTCAAGTTCGTAAGGCGCGACCTTCCCTTCACAAAACCATGCTGCCTCTCGCTAATACTATAAAAACCTTCACAAATGAAGTTATTGGGAAAAGTCACATCCCGGCACCTGTTCGGGTAAGGTGATACAGGAATTGAACCCGCGCTGCTGGTCTTGTTCTGCATCACAAACCATCTGTCTAGCCCACTGAGCTAAAGCAGCCATAGTTCTGTGAGGGCTCCAGGTGTTGATCAGGGGTATCAACATTTCAATTCTGAAAAACTTCTCAGTATCGCGAAGACTAATGTTATTGGTCCTGAATGAATGTGTTTTCGCGCAATCCTTACATGTATCATTTGGTGTCCGGAACCTCCACCGTTTCATGTAAAGTGCTTTTCTGCCCATCACCGCATGAGGATTGAACAGGCTTACTTATTAATTGACACCAGCTGGGCGTCGCAGGCTCAACAGCATACATTGCCCATCCCGAGATTCCGTTTAAAAGATGATGATGAGCAGCCTCCTTGAACTACTTGAGTCCCTGAAGTTTATCGACACCCACAGTGCTGTTCGGAAGGAACCTCCAGGAGCTACATCTAGCGACAGTGAAGGAAAGGTGACATAAGCTCAGCGCAGTAGCATAGTGGTTAGCCTTATGGCTTCACAGCCCCAGATTCCATTCCTAGCTCTGTGCAGATTCTGCATGTTCTCGCCGTGTCTATGTGGGTTTCCTCCGGCTACACCGGATTCCTCGCACAAATCCCAATCTATTAGGCAATTGTGACATATTTAATTCTCCCCTGTGTACCGGAACAGGCGCAGGAATGTGGCGACTAGGGGCTTTTCGCAGTAACTTCATTGCAGTGTTAATGTAAGCCTACTTTTGACAATAAAGATTATTATTATTATATTATATTTCCAAGTCAGTATGATGAGTGCATTTGAGGCGGTTGTATTCCAAGGTTTAGGTTCCCCATACCTTTTAGGATGGAAATGGTTGATGGTTTGGAAGGCGCTGTCGAAGAACCGTTGGCATATACTGCTGCCAGTGCTGTCAGCGGTTGAGGGTTTGAATGTTTTTGGAAAGGACTGCAATTAAGCGACCTGTTCTGTAATGGATATTCTGGAGAGCATTTAATCCCCCCCCCCCCACCCCCCGTCTCGCGCCTTTAAGATGGTGGGGAGATTGGGGGAGTCAGGGTGTGGGTTACTCACTGAAGGATTCGGATACTCTGACATGCTCTTCTAACCATAGCGTTTGCATGGTTAGCCCAGTTCAGTTTGTAGTCGAACACCCAGGATGTTGAGACGGGGGGATTCAGTAGGTGGTGAACAGGCTTTTGGGAGTCAGGACGTGAGTTACTATTCGATGGATTCCTTACTTTTGACATGCTTTTCTAGCCACAGTGCGTATCGTGTTAGTCCAGTTCTGGTTAATGGTGGAGGCCAGAATGCCGATACTGCGGGATTCAGCGACGTTCATGCCATTCAAGGGCGATGGTTAGATCTTCTCTTCCTGGAGTTGGCCATTTCCTGGCATTGAGGTGGTACTAATGTTACTCAATACTTGTTAACCCATGCCTAGATATGGCCCAGGTCTTGCTGCATGTGCACATGGACTGCTTCATTGTCTGACTGCCGTGAATGTGGCTGAACATTATGTCGTCATCAGCGAATAGTACCATTGCTGCTCTTTTGGAAGGAAGACCTTATAATGGAAGAAAGCAGCTGAAAATGTTTGGACCTCGGGCCGATGAATAACTATTTTGCTGATCGCCGCGTTAACTTACTTTGTGTCATCAAGTTTTACATCATGGAATCAGGCCCTTGGGACCAACTCGTCTATGCCGCCCAGGTTTTACCACTAAGCTAGTCCCAATTGCCCACATTTGGGACTAGCGTAGTGGTTGTACCCGCCTCTCCTACTGCTCCTCGCAGCTCCTTCCAGACACTCACCAGCCCCTTGTGAAAAAAATGGCCATTCTGGACCCTTTTGTATCTGTCGCCACTCACCTTAAGTCTAAGCCCCTAGGTGAATAGTCCCATTCCTTTGGGAAACGATGTTGGCTATCTACCTCATCTACGCCGCTCATTATTTTATAGACTTTTATAAGGTCACCCTTAAGGCTGCAATGCTCCAGCAAAAAAAAACAGTGAATCCTTGGAAGATCGCCGACCATCTCATCGCCAAAGATTCATTTCACTATCTATTGAACCCTGTTATTTTTGAACAATTCGAACCCACCATGTCCCTGTCTTTTGTGTGCCTAGGTGCAGGGTGTACGGTGGGACAGGGTTTTGGGATTAATTAAATTAGCAGACTAATGTTCTATAATTTCCATTTCATGTTTATCTCTACTCTTGTTAAAAGTAAACAGTTTTTAACGTTTTATTTTCACGTATGATGCCTGTAAGTCATGGGAGCAATCAAGGGTCAAAGATTTCAGGAAAATATAAACATTATTGATTATTTGACGTTTGTTGGGATTATGGGGTCTGTCCGGCTGGAATGCACTGCACACTAACCCAGGTTGGTCGTAACTCCTCGGCATCCTGATCTGAGGCGTATGTCTCCGCGCTGTTGGAGGGTGCATGTGGACAAAGTGACGGCAGTATATTCAGTGAATCCTGAGGATCCTGATCTATGTCTCTGCGCTGATGGTGGTTAGAGGTGAACTATAATAGCTGTTAAATTCAATGGACTATGTGGATCCTGATGTGTGTCTCTGCGCTGATGGAGAGTGCAGGGGAACACAGTGATGGCTGTACATTCAGTGAATTCCAGGATCCTGATCCAAGGTATTTGCCATTCCGCTTTGGAGGGTGCAGGGGAACGCAGTGACGGCTGTACATACAGTGCATCTTCAGATTCCTGTTGGGTGTCTCTCCGCTGATGGAGAGTTCAGGTGAACACGTTGATGGCTGTACATTCATGGATCCTCAGGTGCCTGAAGAGTGTCTCTCAGGTGATGGCGAGTGCAGGTGAACACACCGCTGGCTGGACATTCAATGGATCCTCAGGTGCTTGATGAGTGTATCTGAGCTCATAGAGTGTGCAGGCGAACACATCGATGGCAGTCATTCAGTGGATCCTTAAGATTCTATGCCGAGGTGTCAGGCGGCTCGGCCTAATATGCTGGCTATTGTTGGAACCGCATCTTTTTCTGACTGCCCCTGTAAGAGCGAGAAGGTATAGTTAGCGATCAATTTCGCAGTTACCAATCGTGAATAGCACGCACAGCCTCAGCTGGTGTTTGAGCAGTTGTTGATGCATCCTCGCTGACTTATGAGGAGTTGGTGATCTTATCATCTGCGCAGGCATGGTGCTGTTCCTCACCGGCTAGCTCTTCTGTCTACTCCTAAAAATGGGTGAGTGGTCTGAGCTCCGGATCTAGAATCTCACTCTCTAGTTCTGGGTAACCATATCCTGCATTCAAACTCACTGTGAGCAGGACAGATGGCAAACTAAACTATGCATGCTTGTCTTCTGTGTGTGCAAAGTGGATCTATGTAAGAGTTGAGGATTCAGGATGTGAGAGCTCATGAAAATGTGTGTGTGTGTGTGAGAGAGAGAATAAGTGATGATGTCCATTGTGCAGATAGTATGCGAGATCCTTGTGGACTGCAATCCTCCGCATATCTGATGACCTTGTGAGAGTTTGGGTTAAGAGTAAGGAGAATTTGAGCGACCCTGGCGCAGCCAGTTCTTGGTTGGATGGATCTCCAGCTCCCATCAAGGGGGAATAACATCTCCACGCCACAGCGCTGCCAGTGCATTGTCGATGACTGTTGGGGCAGTCTAATTCTTTAGTCACCGGCCATTCTGGTGTTTCAAACAAGCAATCCTGGATGAAGTTTAAGTATGGCATCGTGAAGGACGGACCATTGAGGAAGAAGGAGGCTTATGTAAAGATGAGACATGGAGGTTCAGTTCGGGCGCTCGAGAGATACAAGTTAGCTAGGAAGGACCTAAAGAGAGAGCTAAGGAGAGCCAGGAGGGGGCATGAGAAGTCTTTGGCAGGTAGGATCAAGGATAACCCTAAAGCTTTCTATAGATATGTCAAGAGTAAACGAATGACTAGGGTAAGAGTAGGGCCAGTCAAGGACAGTAGTGGGAAGCTGTGCTTGGAGTCCGAGGAGATAGGAGAGGTGCTAAATAATTAATTTTCGTCAGTATTCAAACAGGAAAAAGACAATGTTTTTGAGGAGAATACTGAGATTCAGGCTACTAGACTAGAAGGGCTTGAGGTTTATAAGGAGGAGGTGATAGCAATTCTGGAAAGCGTGAAAATAGATAAGTCCCCTGGGCCGGATGAGATTTATCCTAGGATTCTCTGGGAAGCTAGGGAGGAGATTGCTAGCCTTTGGCTTTGATCTTTAAGTCATTTTTGTCTACAGGAATAGTGCCAGAAGACTGTAGGATAGCAAATGTTGTCCCCTTGTTCAAGAAGGGGAGTAGAGAGAAACCCGGTAACTATAGACCAGTGAGCCTTACTTATGTTGAGGGAAAAATTTTGGAAAGGTTTGTAAGAGATAGGATGTATAATCATCTGGAAAGGAATAATTTGATTAGAGATAGTCAACATGGTTTTGTGAAGGGTAGGTCGTGCCTCACAAACCTTATTGAGTTCTTTGAGAAGGTGACTAAACAGGCAGATGAGGGTAAAGCAGTTGATGTGGTGTATATGAATTTCAGTAAAGCGTTTGATAAGGTTCCCCACTGTAGGCTACTGCAGAAAATACAGAGGCATGGGATTCAGAGTGATTTAGCAGTTTGGATCAGAAATTGACTACCTGGAAGAAGACAAAGGGTGGTGGTTGATGGGAAATGTTCAGACTGGAATCCAGTTGCTAGTGCTGTACCACAAGGATCTGTTTTGGGGCCACTGCTATTTGTCATTTTTATAAATGTCCTGGAGGAGGGCGTAGAAGGATGGATGAGTAAATTTGCAGATGACACTAAAGTCGGCGGAGTTGTGGACAGTGCGGAAGGATGTTGCAAGTTACAGAGGGATCATAGATAAGCTGCAGCACTGGGCTGAGAGATGGCAAATGGAGTTTAATGCAAAAAAGTGTGAGGTAATTCATTTTGGACGGAATAACAGGAAGACTGAGTACTGCGCTAATGGTAGGTTTCTTTGCAGTGTGGATGAGCAGAGAGATCTCGGTGTCCATGTACATAGATCCCTGAACGTTGCCAACCAGGTTGAGAGGGTCGTTAAGAAGGTGTACGGTGTGTTAGCTTTATTGGTAGAGGGATTGAGTTTCGGAGCCATGAGGTCATGTTGCAGCTGTACAAAACTGTGGTGCGGGAGGATTTGGAGTATTGCGTGCAATTCTGGTCGCCGCATTATTGGAAGGATGTGGAAGCATTGGAAAGGGTGCAGAGGGGATTTACCAGAATGTTGGTTGGTATGGAGGGAACATCTTATGAGGAAAGGCTGAGGGACTTGAGGCTGTTTCCGTAAGAGAGAAAAAGGTGAAGAGGTGACTTAATTGAGGCATACAAGATGATCAGTGGATTGGATAGGGTGGACAGTGAGAGCCTTTTTCCTCGGTTGGTGATGTCTAACACTTAGAACATAGAACATAGAACAATACAGCGCAGTACAGGCCCTTCGGCCCACGATGTTGCACCGAAACAAAAGCCATCTAACCTACACTATGCCATTATCATCCATATGTTTATCCAATAAACTTTTAGATGCCCTCAATGTTGGCGAGTTCACTACTGTAGCAGGTAGGGCATTCCACGGCCTCACTACTCTTTGCGTAAAGAACCTACCTCTGACCTCTGTCCTATATCTATTACCCCTCAGTTTAAAGTTATGTCTCCTCGTGCCAGCCATTTCCATCCATGGCTCGTTACCCAAAACCAAATCCAACGTGGCCTCGCCTCTTGTTGGCCTGTCAACATATTGTTTCAGGAAACCCTCCTGCACACACTGTACAAAAAACGACCCATCTATTGTACTCGAACTATATCTTTTCCAGTCAATATTTGGAAAGTTAAAGTCTCCCATAATAACTACCCTGTTACTTTCCCTCTTATCCAGAATCATCTTCGCCATCCTTTCCTCTACATCCCTAGAACTATTAGGAGGCCTATAAAAAACTCCCAACAGGGTGCCCTCTCCTTTCCTGTTTCTAACTTCAGCCCATACTACATCGGAAGAAGAGTCCCCATCTAGCATCCTCTCCGCCACCGTAATATTGCTCTTGACTAGCAGCGCCAAACCTCCCCCTCTTTCGCCTCCTTCTCTGAGCTTACTAAAACACCTAAACCCCGGAACCTGCAACATCCATTCCTGTCCCTGCTCTATCCATGTCTCCGAAATGGCCACAACATCGAAGTCCCAGGTACGAACCCATGCTGCCAGTTCCCCTACCTTGTTTCGTATACTCCTGGCATTGAAGTAGACACACTTCAAGCCACCTACCTGAACACTGGCCCCCTCCTGCGACGTCAAATCTGTTCACCTGGCCTCTATACTCTCATTCTCCCTTACCCTAATACTACAATCCAGGTTCCCATGCCCCTGCTCCATTAGTTTAACCCCCCCCCCAAAGAGCACTAACAAATCTCCCCCCCCAGGGTATTTGTGCCCCTCAGGTTCAGGTGTAGACCATCCTGTCTGTAGAGGTCCCACCTTCCCCAGAAAGAGCCCCAGTTATCCAGAAATCTGAATCCCTGCCGCCTGCACCATCCCTGTAGCCACGTGTTTAAATGCTCTCTCTCCCTATTCTTCATCTCACTATCACGTGGCACGGGCAGCAACCCAGAGATAACAACTCTGTTTGTTCTAGTTCTGAGCTTCCATCCTAGCTCCCTGAAAGCCTGCCTGACATCCTTGTCCCCTTTCCTACCTATGTCGTTAGTGCCAATGTGGCTGCTCCCCATCCCCCCTAAGGACCCGGAAAACACGATCCGAGACATCACGTACCCTTGCACCTGGGAGGCAACATACCAAACGTGAGTCTCTCACGCTCCCACAAAATCTCCTATCTGTGCCCCTGACTATAGAGTCCCCAATTACTAATGCTTTGCTCCTCTCCTCCCTTCCCTTCTGAGCAACAGGGACAGACTCCGTGCCAGAGGCCCGTACCCCATGGCTTACCCCTGGAAAGCCCCCCCCCCCCCCCACACACACAAGTATCCAAAGCGGTATACTTGTTTCTCAGGGGAACGACCGCAGGGGATCCATGCACTGACTGCTTTTTCCCAGTCCCTCTTACAGTTACCCACCTATCTCCAATCTTTGTTGTAACTAATTCCCTGAAGCTGCTATCTATGACCCCTTCAGCCTCCCGAATGATCCGATGTTCTTCCAACTCCAGCTCCAGTTCCCTCACTCGGTCTTGGGGGAGCTGGAGATGGCAGCACTTCCTGCAGGTAAAATCAGCAGGGACACTAACTGCATCCCCCACCTCAAACATCCTGCAGGAGGAACATTGCACTCCCTTTCCTGCCATTCCTCTAACTTTCTACCAAGATCTGGCTAACAATTAAATTAAATTTTTTATAAAAAATAATAATAATATAATAAAATATGGTACTTACCTCAGAGCAATGGGTTTTATTATTAGGTTAGAGAAGGAGGGCGGGTGGGAGGCACTACACGTGTAGTGTCTCGGGTTTCCTCTCCACCAGAATTTATTGGTGAGGGTCTTCCCAGACGTCCGCGGGTCGACTTCCTGTTCCCGCCTAAAACACTAATTAAAAAAAAAAATCTCAGCTCCTGCTGAAATTGACTAACCAGCCAGCTCCACTCCCGCCGAAATCGACTGGCCTGCCCCTGCAAAGACAAGTGGACAGGACAAGGACAGACTTACCTCCCAGCAGCCAGTTCCGCACTGCTCCCGCTGAAACTGACTCACCAGCTGTTCTCCCGCCGAAATCGACTGGCCTGCCCCTGCAAAGACAAGTGCTTTTAAAGGACAGACTTACCTCCCAGCAGCCAATTCCGCACTGCTGCCGCTGAAACTGACTCACCAGCTGTTCTCCCGCCGAAATCGACTGGCCTGTCCCTGCAAAGACAAGTGCTTTTAAAGGACAGACTTACCTCCCAGCAGCCAGTTCCGCACTGCTCCCGCTGAAACTGACTCACCAGCTGTTCTCCCGCCGAAATCGACTGGCCTGCCCCTGCAAAGACAAGTGCTTTTAAAGGACAGAATTACCTCGCAGCAGCCAGTTCCGCACTGCTCCCGCTGAAACTGACTCACCAGCTGTTCTCCCGCCGAAATCGACTGGCCTGCCCCTGCAAAGACAAGTGCTTTTAAAGGACAGACTTACCTCCCAGAAGCCAGTTCCGCACTGCTGCCGCTGAAACTGACTCACCAGCTGTTCTCCCGCCGAAGTCGACTGGGCACATAGCTTTCAATTGAGGGGAGTTAGATATAAGACAGATGTCAAAGGTAGGTTCTTTACTCAGAGAGTAGTAAGGGCGTGGAATGCCCTGCCTGCAACAGTAGTGGACTCGCCAATACTAAGGGCATTCAAATGGTAATTGGATAGAAATTGGATAGAAATATGGACGATAAGGGAATAGTGTAGATGGGCTTTAGAGTGCTTTCACAGTTCGGTGCAACATTGAGGGCCGAAGGCCTGTACTGAGCTGTAATGTTCTATGTTCTGTGTAAGAGTGGGGCGGACAAATCACAGGCTGCTCACGAAATACAATATGTTTCAGCATAATGCCTTTACAATGAAGCGAAGTGAAAAGTGGATGATCTCTCGTCGAAACCTACCATATAATCCAGTGGCAAAATCATTGTCTTTCGCGCCTACCTCCCACTAGAATCTGGAGTAGAAAATTTAATCCAATGTGTCTGGTACATGACTTTCCATATTTCCGTGGCAACAGAGTTGAATTAAATACATAAATGGAGTGTGACAGGAATTTGTCGAGGGTGGAAATTTACTCTTCATATTGGGTGCAGAGAAAAGTGCGCTGGAACACAGCTCTCCATCGTGGTGGCAGTTAGCAGTGAATCAGCGTGAAGTGACTCCTAACTAGTTTTTTTTTTAAACTGGGTTCGCAACTTGACTTACCGGTGTTTATAAAGTATGTTTCTGGAAAGTTTATGGGGGGCGGGGAGGGGGGGGGGTTATCTGACGCACAGAAGTGAGTAAACGTACCACACGAGTGGCATCAAGGATTTGGTAGAAGTAGAGGCTTGAGTGTAGAGGAGAAGGAGATTCCATATAACTTAAACTCCGGGACAACGGGAAGTGTATAAATGATCAGAACAATGTATGAGCCCTGAGTGTGGAAAATCAGAATTGAATAAGGAGAAAATGGCAACAGTAAATGAGTCAAAATTGCATTAAGTAAAAGTATAGGGTGTGTCAATCAGAGAATAATTAATAGACGCAATATGGAATAGGAATGCAGTTCTGGAAACAAAGCTGCAGTACAATTGTCCAAGGCAGGTATGGTTGTGCGAGTTGGGTACCACAGAACACATTGGGCGGCACGTCGGCACCGTGGCGTAATGGCACAATGGTTAGTACTGCTGCCTCACAGCTCCAGAGTATCCGGTTAAATTCCGGCCTTGCTTGACTGTATGTGTGGAGTTGCACCTTCTCCCCATATCTGCGTGGGTTTCATCCGGGTGCTCCGGTTTAATCACATAGTGCAAAAATATGCAGGTTAGGTGGATTGCCCATGCTACATTTCCCTTACTGTCCAAAAACTAGGTGGGGTTATTGGATCACAGGGTGGAGGTGTGGCCTTAAGTATGATGCTCTTTCCAAGGGTGGGTGCAGACTCGATGGGCCGAATCGCCTTCGTCTGCACCGTAAATTCTATTGTTCTCGTCTCATTTACCCTGGGCTTCAACAAGACAATTGTCTTTTTTGAACGCAAACATATCCCCGGGAGCGTCGTCAATAAAAATCACTTATGAAAAGCCACTGTGCTCCGTGTTTAAATTCTTTAAGGAAAGTGAACCGGTCTTCGTGTTAAAAATCACTCGGGGCTTGAAATATGCATTAATTTCTGGAACTTCATAAATATTGACAAACTGCAGAATCCAACAATCATGAATATGGCTGAGGTATTGCCAGATTGCCATTAGGGATCCATTTCCAATTATTCGCAGTAAGGCAGAGGAACCTACAGTACTCTTTCCTAGGATAGTTTGAGACATTGTTCCATGTCCTGTAAGAAAGTAATTAGTTAAGAGCAATCATACTCTTTATTATGATATTTTGAGACATGGTGTCCTGCCCTGTCAGAAAGTAATTAGTTAGGAGCAATCATAAGGCCATAAATTAGAGGAGTAGAATTAGGCCATTTGGTCCATCGAGTCTGTTCCACCATTCGGTCATGGCCGATGTGTGCCTGAGCCCAATTCTCCTCTCTTCTCCCCGTAACCCCTGATCCCCTTATTAATCAAAATATCCCCTTATTAATCAAGAAATCCAGATTTGTGCTTGAGTGCTATTACCTACAGGGTTACAGAGCAAGAGCTGAATGGTGGAATTAGACAGAATAGTTCTTTCTTAGAACATACAAACAAGGAGCAGGAGTAGACAATGTGCTTCTCAAGGCTGCTCCACCGTCCAATACCTCATGGCCGATCTCATCAAAGCCTCCACTCCGCCACTCTGCCCTTTACACGTAACCCTTCCACCCATTACGAATTAAAAATCTGTCCAACGCCTCCTTAAATTTACTCCCTGCCCCAACATTCACCGCACTCTGGTGTAGAGTATCCATGGATTCCGAACCCTTTGGGAGAAGATGGGTTGAATTCGATGTTTGCCGACATGAAATCGCAAAATGTGTTTGGGTGGAGAGTAGATTCGAATGCCAAAAACACGGTGAGCGCTCAATTGATGCCAAATTGTGATTCTCTGTCACCGAGACAATGGCGTCAATGCGGTCTGGCATACATGCACAGTAAACACCGGTTGCATAACATTAGCGTGACCGTCGCAGTATGCTATGGTGCCTCCCAGATTCTCCTCCTCTGATGGCTCGAATTCCCGACAACGCAGTTCACTTGTCCTTTTAAAAATTGTGTAATCGGCGCTGTGGCTGATGAAGGAATGTGAATGCCCATGACATCAGTGTTGGTATCTATACTTAGGCTTGGACTGACCAATTATGCCACTGTGTCCTCAGGATCCGCCTGTTTTAGGCTGCTGATTGCAGACTTACCAGCTTTGGCAATAATCCGGTTCGATTGATTTAGAAGCGCCCACAATATCACCGTGCTCTGCCCGGTAACAGGGAGTGACTGGATCGGATTCCACTAGAATGTTCCAGATTCACTAGCGTTCCAGTGCCACTTTAGTTTTGATTCTCGGGGCCTGGATGAAGAGATCTAATTAACTGTCACGAGAAGGTCAAACTAATCTCCTTCAAAAGACCACTGTGAGGGCTCACTCTCATTCCAGAAAACCTGGGCGCGGCTCACTTGAGACAGCAAAATGACTCTAGAAAGTTAGAGACCTGAATGTGAACATCGAGCTGAAAGCACAGTGTGATGAGAACTAAAACGTTTTTCCAGAAAGCCTACTGCCTGTGAGCACCGAATTATTTTTCAAAACTACAAGGACCCCGAATAAATGACTCTACAAGGGAGACCATCACTGCTGCAAACCAAACACTTGAACAAGAACACACGCAAAAGAGCCAACATTTGAAGCAAAAACTCTTCTCTTTTGAATTTCATGCTCATTACTTTCACCCCTCCCCCAGTTTGTCTATCTTTTGTGTGTGGGTACGTGTGGAGTCAGTTATGATGGGTAATAGGGTTCAGCTTGTTGTCCAATTGCATTTAGTCCATACATCATGGTGGTTCCCGACATAAACAAACAGTAACTGTGCTCCAACCGACAAACCTGGTGACTGTAATCAACGGGCAGTAATGGGCCAAAGAACCGAGGAAACCCCTCCATGAATCAATGGCCAATTCACACGTGCTGCGACTTTGGGGCACGAGTGGCTGGAATTTACCGTGCATATGGCCAGGGTGACGAAACGATAAGCACCTAGAAGAGCCTTTTTTACTTCGTTCTAATTCTAAGACACCCTCAGACAGGGAAGCATGAACTTCCGGTGCCCTCCCTGTCAATTGAATTTGCTTGGGTAATGTGCACTTTGCTTATGGGTACCCCATTTGGGTTGCTTTTTCCCAAAAGCCCGAAAAACGTTTTCCACCTCCTCCTCTTCGAATTTAAGGTTACCTGTTTAAATTTCAACATATCATCAGTGGGTTCCGTTCTAGCGTTAAGTTCCCTTCTTGTTCCTCGCAGCTCCCTTTTAATTTCCAGTGCCTTAATCTGGAGCTCTTCCTCTAATGTTTTTTTTCTGTCCCTCTAATTCCAACCCCCTCATTTCAATTTCAATGTGAAAGTATTTTCTTTTTGCTGCATTACCATTTATTTCTCTGTAATTCCCTCTTATGCTCGAATTACAACTGAATTATCTCCATTTCAATTTCCCGATCAGCAAATGTATTTGATGCCATACTACTTTATGGCCTCTTTTGTGTTTCTAACATGTCCAATTCAACCAATATACATATATCTTTGCCAGCTTCACCTGGCACTTCTATTTTTATTTTGGCTTGTCATTTTGAAGCCCTTTAAGTAAATCGAACGCAAGTCCTTCATCCAGAGAATAATCTTATCAGCTTCCACAGCCTTCCTGTCATATTGCAACAAACCTGATCACTCCCTATTCACAACAAGGTCTATAATAAAATGTGCAAAAATACAACTGATGAACTAACTGTTCCTAATCCCCCACTTGAACTTTCTCCCGCCTTCTACACACACACAAACAGGAAAGACAAATACAGAGCGAATGAGAGGAGCGAAAATAATACGTGAAAGAATAAAGAGTCTTTGTTTCAGATGATTGTCTTTAAGCACAAAATCCTTCACCAGGTTTTCTGAGTTGTGTTGCTTGAAAATTAGCACCACATGGTATGTCTCATCTTTTTGAATTCCTCATTCTCCCTGCTGCTTGACCTAAAGATACACATGTCATGGATAAAAATATTTAACAGCAGAAAAATAAAGAATGCACAAATAAGGGAATCAACAGGAACAATCCTTACATTGTGCACATTCGTTTTGCCTTTTCGTGGTCTACATGGTCAATGTAATTTGCCAAGAATAGTTCGTCAGTGTTTCAGCTTTGTTGCGTTCAAAGACTTTAATTACATTGATTTTCGGCTGTTGGAAAAAGTTGGGGTGAGGCCCTGTCTCTTGTGACGCAGCTACCTTTGGGAGCATTACAGACCTGACAGTATGAGGTTTACTGGTGGATGATGGCCGCTAATGATGAAGTTAGTCTATCTGAATGGCTGGACTCTGCAATGTGGGACGTCAAAACCCAGTTTTAGGAGTTGTGTCATGTGAGAGAACCTTTAAGAAATAGGTGTTTAAGAAATGTACCTTTAAGAAATAGGCGTTTACTACTGCAGTGATGTCAGAGTGTCGGTGGAGCTGGGCTGTCCTCTCAGCTTCTTACTTTCGTTTTTGAGCAGGCTGTAGGGTGTGTTTTTAGTTTCGTTTTCAGATCTGGATAGCTGCAGTCACAGCCAGAAGGTGTATGAATCTCTCTGTAATCGAAAGACTGTAGATCGATCCTGGTGATTTAAAACTAAGAACAGTAATGTCTTTAACCTAATGTGCTTCTTTTGAAAGGCGTCTCTTCTGGCTTCTGGACGTTGTTTTGGAAGTGATTAAGCATTATTTAGTGTTGTATTCTTTGGGGGTTGTATTTGAATTAATGGTTGCTAAGATGTTCACTGTATGTTTTAAAAAGGTTAACTTGAGTTCATAGAATTAACATATTTTTGTTTTAAAAAATACTTTTCTATTTCTGCTGTACCACACCTGTAGAGTGGGCCGTGTGCTCCCCATACCAAAATCTATTAAAAGTTGTGGGTCAGGTGAACTCCATGATACACTTTGGGTTCTCTAAACCATGGCCCATAACAAATTGGGAGCTCGAGGGGGATAAAAGTATATCTATTGGATTGGCATAGTGAACTTAAAAACAGTGAGGGGTGAGCATATTGTGGGTGCTTTTCAGGTGTGGCATTTCAGTTTTAGTAGGGACTGTGTTGTGGACAATGGCTCTTTCAGAGGCTCTGAAGTTTTAAGGGGTGGAGACAGTCACACGCAGTACCTTGCGGACAGAGACTAAAAGCAGACTTTTAGATTTGGCAAAAACATTGCAGTTAACATTACCTGACAAAATGCGAAAAGATGAGGTAATTATGGCGGTGGGAAAGCATTTAAAGTTGCCTGAGATACAGTCTGACTCATTAGAATTTGCAAAGATCTCGTTGCAGATTAAGCAACTTGAACATGAAAAAGAATTAAAGCAGCTTGAATATGCAGTGAGAGAAAAAGAAAGAGAGAGGAAGATAGAGATCGGGGAAAAAGAAAAGGAGAGCGAAGAAAGAAACAAAGAAAGAATAGCCCTAGCAGAAGAAAAAGAAAGAGATAGAAGAGAGGAAAGGGAAAAAGAGAGAAAGTTTGTACTTCAGAAAATGGCTCTGAAACATAATAGTCAGTTAAAATTGGCAGACGTAAAGGGAAACGTACAGTTGGATGATAGTGATGAGGATAGTGAGAAAGCGCGTCAAAGTTGAAGGCTTGGTGGGGATCTATTTAAATATGTCCAAGCATTGTCAAGGTTTGACGAGAAGTAAGTGGAAGCCTTTTTCATTTCATTTCAGATGGTAGCTAAACAAATGAAATGGCCACAGGATATTGGCTTTTACTGATTCAAACAAAGCTGATAGGTAGGGCTAGTGAAGTGTTTGCATCACTACCGGAGAAGGTATCTGGGATGCATGAGTAGGTGAAAAAAATCCATGTTAGATGCATAGGAACTAGTGCCTGAAGCCTACAGACAAAGGTTTCGGAATTTAGGGAAAGAAATTGATCAAACATTCATGGAGTTTGAAAGGCTCAAGCAGAGTAAGTTAGAGAGGTGGATAAGGGCTTTGAAAATAGACCAAACGTATGAAGTTCTCAGACAAATTATACTTTTGGAGGAGTTCAGAAATTCAATTTCTGATGTAGTGAGAACTCATGTGGAGAGCAGAAGGTTAAAACTGCGAGATCATCATCAGAAATGCCAGATGATTATGAATTAGTTCATAAATCAAAGCTTGGTTACCGACATCAGTTTCAGCCTATGGGGGATAGAAACTGGGGACATGAGAAATACTCAAGTGGTAAAGGTAAATGTGATCTGCTGGGAAATATTAAGGAGAGTGTACCTCAGATTAAAAAGCAAATCCAAGAGGGTGGAAAAGAAATGAAAAGTTTTAAATGTTTTCACTGTAATAAACAAGGTCAAAGTCAAAGTCTGGTGGTTGAAGAAAAGCACAGGGACGGCTGGTGTGGTAAAACAGGATAAGACAGTGGGGTGTGTCAAAGTGGTAAAGGAAAGCCCAAGTGAAGCGAAGGAGGTGCGAAAGATTATACAGCCTGATCAAGAGGTGATTGATAAGAACGTGCCAGATCTCCTTCAAGAATTTACTTGTGTGCGTAAAGTTTACTCATGTGTATCAGGAGGAGTAGTTAAAGAAGTTCCAATTTTAAGAGATAGGTGAGCTAGTCAATCTTTAATCGTAAGAGAGGAGTTATGTAGTTTGGGAAGAATATTGCCAGAAAAGGTGGTAATATGTGGAATTCAGGGTGAGAGGAGTAGTGTTCATTATATAAGGTAAGGTTGGAAATTCCAGTGAAGAGTGGTGAAGTGGTAGGAGGAGTAATATAGAAACTATCTTGTCCAGGAATACAGTTTATCTTGGATAATGATATCGCTGGATCGCAGGTGGGAGTGATGCCTACCGTTGTTGATAAGCCAGTGAAAATCAGAGAACTGAAGTGTTGAAGGACAATTATCCTGGGATTTTACCGGATTCTGTAGTAACAAGGTCGCAAAGTCACAGGTTAAGACAAGAGGAGAAAACAAAGAGTGAAGACGAAGTGGAAGTGCAATTGTCAGAAACGGACTTTTGATCAGATGGTTGAAAAAGTACAAGAACAGGTGGAGGATGAGGCGGATATTTTTCGCTCAGGAAAATTGACGGAGTTACAACAGAAAGATATAGAAATAAGACGGATGTATCAGAAAGCATACACGGAAGAGGAATCTGAGTGTATACCAGACTGTTATTACCGTAAAAGTAATGTCTTGAGAAAATTGAGCTTTACATATGTAGGTGGATGAAAAGTGGTGGAAGTTCATCAAGTAATATTGCCGGTAGGTTATAGAAAGGAAGTGTTGCGAGTTGCAAACGAGGTACCAGTGGGAGGTCATTTGGGAATAAGGAACACTCATGCTAAAATCCAAAAAACATTTTTATTGGCCTGGACTGCATAAAGATGTAGTTAAATTTTGCCAATCATGTCACACATGTCAAGTTATGGGGAAATCTCAAGCAGTGATAAAACCAGCGCCCTCAATACCCATTCCAACATTTGAGGAACATTTTACAATTGATTGCGTAGGATCACTTCCTGTAATGAAAAGTGGGAATCAATATCTTTTGACTATAATGGATGTGTCTACTAGCTTTCCAGAGGCCATTCCACTACGTAATATTACAGCTAAAGAGATTGTGGAGGAATTACTTGAATTCTTTAAGAAACATGGATTACCCACAGAAATACAATCGGGTCAAGGATCACATTTTACCTCGAGGTTATTCAAAGAGGTAATGCATAGCTGAGAAATAATACCATTTAAATAACAGCGCCCCATCCAGAATCGCAGGGAGCGTTGGAAAGGTGGCATCAGACATTAAAGACAATGTTGAGGGCTTATTGTCACGATTATCCAGAGGATTGGGATAAAGGAATTCCATTCGTACTGTTTGCAATTAGAGATGCTCCTAATGTGTCAACTAAATTTAGTCCTTTTGAACTAATTTTTGGTCATGAGGCAACAGGACCATTTAAATTGATGAAGGAAAAATTGATGAGTGAGAAATCAGAAATTACATGATTGGATTACGTGTCAAATATTAGGGAACGATTACATAGAGCAGGTGAATTGGCTAGACAATATTTAAAAGTTGCACAAAATGTGATGGAACGGGTAGCGGCCAAGAAATCCAAAGTTCGTAGTTTTGCCAGTGGAGATGAAGTTTCAGTATTGTTACCAGTGGTAGGGAAACCTTTCAAAGCTAGGTTTTGTGGACCTTATCAGATTGGAAGGAAATTAAGTGAGGTGAATTATGTGGTTAAAACACCAGATAAAAGGAAGACTCATCGAGTTTGTCATGTGAAGATGCTTAAAAGGTACTTTGAAAGGGAAGGAGAGAAAACGAAGGAGGTTTTAATGATTGTAACTCAAAGTGACGAACCAAATCCAGATGACTGCGAATTTGACAAAACTCAAATTAAATTGGAAAACAAGAATGTTCTTAAACATTGGGAACAATTGTTGAGTAACGTTCCATAGAAAAACGAACTGACCAGAAAGAGGTATTAACATCACATGGGCAAGTTTGTGGGGTAAAATTGGGAAGTACTAAAATGGCTAGACATGATGTAGATGTGGGAAATGCTTTTCCAATCAAACAACATCCATACAGACGTACCCCTTTAACATTGGCACAGGTTAACAAAGAGATTGAATGTATGCTTAAAAATGGCATAATTGAAGTGGGTTGCAGCCAATGGAGCTCACCCATAGTGATGGTACCAAAAGCAGACGGTACCCAACGGTTGTGTGTGGACTATAGAAAGATTAGTGCAGTTACAAGAACGGACTCTTATCCTATTCCACGTTTGGAGGATTGCATTGAGAAAGTGGGACAATCAGCTTTTATTTCCAAACTGGATTTACTGAAAGGTTACTGGCAGGTACCTTTTTCCGAAAGGGGGAAGGAGATTTCAGCTTTTTTGACTCCAGGTGGTATATGCCACTTCAAAGTTATGCCATTTGGCATGAAAAACGCCCCAGCCACATTTCAACGGTTAACTAACAAAGTTGTTTTAGGATTACCCATTTGTGCGGTATACATCGACGATCTCGTAATTTTCAGCCAGACATGGACAGAACATTTGAAACAACTGATGGCGTTATTCGATCGACTTGAGGAGGCGGGTTTGGTGATAAACCTTAGCAAAAGTGAATATGGAAAAGCCCAAGTCACTTTCCTTGAGGAGCTTTCGATACCCTCGAGACGAAGGGAAATATTGCGATTTCTTGGCACGAGTGGATTTGATTGAACAATTGTGGAAAAGATTTGTGGCGTGATTGCTCCACTGATGGACTTGCTTACGAAACGTCGAAAATTTCAATGGACAGCGGACTTTCGACAGGCATTTGACTGCCTGAAAGCTGCGATAACGAATGCTCCTGTGTTGGAGAATTACAAGGGAATCCGAGATCAGATTGACCTAAAGCATCTGACTTTAAAGAAAAATGCCTCGGCGTAGAGAAATGGATGGATCGTGCAGAGACCTTCTAGTTCAAGGTGATTGTCAATTGGAGGAAGAAAAACGTTTTTGAGCAGGCTGCAGGGTGTGTTTTTAGTTTCGTTTTCACACCTGGATAGCTGCAGTCACAGAAGGTATATGAATCTCTCTGTAATCTAAAGAATGTTAATCGATCATGGTGATTTAAAACTAAGAACAGTAATGACTTCAACCTAATGTGCTTCTGTTGAAAGGTGTTTCTTCTGTCTTCTGGATATTGTTTGGGAAGTTATTACGCATCGCTTAGTGTTGTAGTCTTTTGGGGTTGTATTTGAAGTAATGGTTGCTAAGGTGTTCACTGTGTGTTTTAAAAAGGTTCACTTGAGTTCATAGAATAAACATTGCTTTGTTTAAAAAAATACGTTTCCATTCATGCTGTACCACACCTGTAGAGCGGGCCGTGTGTCCCCATACCACAATCTATTAAAATTTGTGGTCAGCTGAACTCCATGATACACTTTGGGGTTCTCTAAGCCCTAGCCCGTAACAATTGCGATGTGCCTTTAGGAAGACAGTGGCGGCAGGAGATTCGTAGGGCAGAGAGAGCATTGGCGTTTGGGAAGCCAACCTCCTCATGGTTCAGGTCCTCTTGTATGGCCTGTCATCCATTCTGCTCGGGGCGTTTGAGGACGGGAGGGGGATCTATTAAGGAGATCTGTTGAACTTGGTTTCCCCAGTGAGGTGACAGAAAGGGCTCCTGGCTGAGTTTGAGGACTGGCTTCCAAGTTTCAGGAACCACGGTCCTGAAGGCGGGCAGTTCAAATTCGTTGCAGGACCTTTAATCCTGGCCTCAAAACCTGTGGTTGTGTAGCTTCCAACCAGGTTTCTATGTGGTCCAGGTATCGGCCAAGAGCGGCGGGAAGTGCCTAAGCCGGCTGGCCTGTCCCGATTATGGCAGCCTAGGTTGTTGACTGCAGGTTGAAAGCATTGAAACTCGTGTTCCAATTCCCGGCTGCACGTACCGAAGTGAAATGGGTTTCAGGAACGGGGATTCAAAAAATATTCCAATTCAGTCTAAACTACTAGCCAGGAAAAGGCAAACCACTGTGAGGCAAAAGGAAAATTTTATTTTGCATTGTGGACCAGGAGACCTCGTGTTTCATGCATAAAAAGAGACACGGAAGGGAGGAAGTTTAGTCAAAATATAGACCCTGGGAACCGGTGTCTGAAGTTAACTATTAATTCTTAGCAAATGCCCATTAACTACAGTCACCAGGTTTGTAAATTTGAACGAAATCATATTTTATTCATAAATATAACGATAATTATATAGGAAGCAAACTAAAACTTCCAGTTTCGACATAATATTAGCGGCGCACACAAGGCTCATCGGGGAAAATAAGATAGTTATCTCGTTATTGGTTGAGATGCTTCCGGGCATCTCAGTGGAGGAATTCAGAAAGCAATGGCAGACTGTCTCCAAGGACCTCAATGCATCAATCGAGGAGGCTCTGGCTCCTATTCAATCGACGCTGAGAACGATAGAGGAAACGGTAAAGGTGCATGGCGCAGTTTTGCAGTGCCTGGAGGCGGCTCTTTCGAGTGGATTGTCTCTTTTGTGGCTGAGATGGCAATGGTGGGTCGTAATAACTTAATCTCTGCGTGCCAAAATAGACGACTGAGAAAATGTCTCCAGGAGCCAAAATCTAAGAGTCGTGGGCTGCCGAATGGAATTCAGGCCTGCAGGCGACTGAATGTACGTCAAAGTGGTTTGGGAAGATGATGTAGGAGATGGACAATTATCCTCCCAGGCCCATCGTTAGACGTTTCGCCCAGTAGAGCCACATAGAGGAATTTTCGCTAGGTTCCACAGTTAAGTGGGATAAAATGTCCTGCGGTGGGCGAACTATCAGCGAAACTACAAATGGGAGGGCCACGCGTACCTGGCCACAAAAAAGGGTGACATTTAACAAGGCCAAGGCTGCATTTTCAAAAGTTGAGTTCGGTTTGGGGTGGTTTACCTTGCATGTCTCCGAGACTTATAACTCGATAGACTATGGACGGGATTCTCCGTTTCCAAGTTTAAGTGTTGACACCAATGGAGAATCCGTCGGCATTCACGACAGAAAAATCATGCCACATATGCATTGATCCTGCTGCGAAAAAGGGGTTAGCAGCGGCGCTCCGTGGAACACAAGCGATTCTAATGAAACACGGAGCGGGATTATCGGATCCTTGATTGACACTTAGGAGGCTGACAAGCTGCAGCATCATATAAAAGATTATCCCCCACACAGACCATCGCAGCCAACAAGATGGCTGTAAGGAGAGGTGCACCAAGGTTCACGGACACAGAACTCGAGATCCCCTTTGACGCCGTCAAGGAGAATAGGGCGACACCGTACCCGCCATTCACCGTGGCTGGGCACCATGGGCAACGTAGCCCGGATCGGGCAGCAGTTGAGACAAAATGCACCATCTCAGGATGGCCAGGGTGAGTAGGAAGCACTGACCCCCTGCCAGTAACCGCGCGCTCCCCACACCCGAAATCCTATCCCCCCCCCACCCCCACAGGACGCTCGAACCCTCTCCCCCCCCTCCCCCCCGCCTCCCGCTGTAACCACATGCCGGCAACGATACTGGCAACCATGGTCGGGTACTCTGGTCACTGAGGCCACAGCCACCCTCCCCAGGCTGCATGAGTCGGATTGTTTAACACTGTTGCTTTCTGTGTCCACCCCCAAGGAGAGGTCCTCACAGAAGCACCGGTAGCGGGCGAAGAAGGAGGGGCCCCTCACCATTTCAGAAGGCCTTGGAAGTGGTCGGCAGTCTGGACGAAAGGCAGGTCGCCGAGCTCGAGTTCGGTAACAGGCGAGCAAGTGACACCCTACTGAGTAGCGGTTCCCCATGGCACGTATGTTAACACGTTCTTAACACCATCCCACACCATCCTCACACCCACACCACCCTCAAACCCATCTGAAGCATCACCCTACTCCCACACCACCCACACACATACCCTATCCTTACTCCACCACTCCCCACGCCCTCACCCACAAGCCCCCCCATGGCCTAATCATGCTCTTTGTATTGTGTCGTGAAGGGACTTCTGGGTTGGGGTGCGTTCATCTGGCGTCCTCTGCCCACAGCTAGTGCGGCAGCCAGACGCTCCCCCACCACCCCTGTGAACCGACCAGTGATGGGAGCAGATCGGACTCCAGACCTTCACCCGCGACTCAGGAAACCCCAGAGTGAGGGTCGGAGGATGACACTGATGTGGCGTCACAGCTGTCTCCAAAATCCCTCCACAATCCCACAGACACTTATCTTGGTTGGGCATGTTTGTAAAGAGGCTCCTGGGTCACACTCTCGTGCGCACCACACAGTTGACCCAGTACAGCAGGCGGAGGTAGGATCACTCGAGGGGGCGGACCATCGGATGTCAGGCCGATCCAGAGGGACTATCTGCCATCCAGACCGGTCTCGCACGTCTGGAACTGACAGTCCCATCTGCAGTGGAGATGCAGTCGCGCAGCCAGGGACGACACGAGGAGATGTGGGCGAGCTTCCAGTACCAGCAGGTGCGGTTGGAGGATTCCAATCGCTTGTGCAGGAACAGGAGGAAGTGCCGACCATGTGTGCTACCGAGGCCAACACCGCACGGGTGGCGCCTGTGGTTGAAGCATTAGTGGTGACTGTTTTGGCTATGTATCTGCATGCCCAAGGCCTGTGAAATTCTAATAAGACACTGGCCGAAGTCTAAAACAGTGTTGCCGCCTCACACGCGACCATGTCCTAGAGCCACGGGGAAATTGCAGCGGCGCTCGTGAGCGTGGCCCAGCCACAGCAGGTCTTGTCTGGGAACATCCGCTGGCCAACGTGGCAGAGACAAAGAGGGAGGTGGCCCCGTACCAGAGGGGGATGGCGCAGTCACTGGATGATGTGACACAAACCCAGAAGGTGATGGTACAATCGCAGCATGATGTGACACAGTCCCAGATGGAGATTGTCCACTGCCTGTACTCCCTTGGCGCCAGCCTGCAGACCTGGTGGAGACCAGAACGGGCTGGCGGTGACAGGTGACGGAGCAGATTCAGGCGGTAGCTCCCGTCGCATCCTCTTACCATGGAGTAGCTGAGGGGCCATTGGACATGACAGGGGAGGAGGCGGTGATGGGTCCTGTGCCGGCTACACCTGGAAGGGAGGTGTCGGAACACCGCATCACCTCGGAAACATCGCCTCCAGTCCCTGGCGCATCTGATGGTCATCGCGAAGACCAGGGTGGCACCTCGGTACTTGTGCCTCTGAGCAGCCGCTAGGCCCATTCAGGCCCGGTCGCCTGAGAAGTCGCCCGCCAACCCAGATGTAGTCTCAGGGCCCATAAGGCCAAAAAAATAGACACCAATTAATTGGCACTGGTGCGAGGTACAGTTCAGTTATAGGGGCTTGGGCACAAACTTGTACATATTTGTTCATTATAAACACCTGTTAACACTGTAATAAACTACCTCGGTCCTCTGTCTGATGGGTATGAGGGATGGGCTAGACTATTATGACCGCGGAGAGCAGATTGGAGGGCCTTGGGGGTGGCGGGTGAATGGTGCGGACCCTGTGTGTGTCCAGTGCTCCTCCCTCTACCCCCCCGCCCCATACGGTCACCACCAACGCCACTTCGGTGAGTTGTTGACACCGTGTGATGGAATGGCCAGCTTGCATGCAAAGATCACCCAGGTGGGTGATGGAAATTACTAACGTGGGCAGAAATCAGACGTTGTCATAGGATGCGGAGCACTAGAGCTCATCATAGAGCGGGTTGTCATCGTCCGCCATCCATGCACAGACACTGTGTTACTGCCAACTCAGGAACCCCACCCCTTAGTGCGGCAGGTAAATATCGTGAAGGAGGTTGCACGTGGGAGGCGGAGCTGCGGTGGGAAGTGAGAGGCTTGAGGTTGGGATGCGGTGTCCCTGACACTGGCAAGTCCACCCCTCTATACCCCTTAGTAGTCGGTGAACATGGAGATGATCAGAGCATTCAATGCACGTCGGCCCTAGCGCACACGTCGTACCGTCTTCCGTGCCTGCATGGACTCCTTGTCTTGCCCGCCTTCCCCCTCACCCTCATTCTCCTCGTCGGAAGATACCCCTGCTCCAATACATCACCCCTGTCCTGTGCGATGTAGTAGAGGACGCAGCAGGCCTCCACGCTGCATGCAACCCTCTCAGTGTCATTATGGAGGGCCCTTCCAGAGCGGTCCAGGCACCTGAACCGCATCTTCACGAGGCCAAAGCTCCACTCGATCGCACCCATGGTCGCGGTATAGACGTCTCCGCGTTGGTATGTGGCCTCCAGATAGGTGTCATCAGCCAGCAACGCAGTAGATAATCCCCGTCACCCAGGAGCCAACCTGTCAGTCGGGGGTGCGTCTCGCACGTGTAGGAATTGTTGAGTGTGCCAGGATGAAGGCGTCGTTCACACTGCCCGGGTTTCGGGAACTGACGTGTATGATGTACAGCTGATGGTCAGACCTTGTTGGAAGCTGCTCTCCACGCAATCGCATTTCCCAAATTCATCATTCATAATGGAGAAACCCGCCCTACTACTTTGAGGCGCTGGAGGATGCTGACGCTGTTGCGAGGAATCAGTGGCGAGGATAGGTTAACTGTATAATTTATTAAATGTGGGATCATGCTGTTATTAGAGAGGATATGATTGAGGTTTCCTCTGGCAGTTTGAATTTTATTGTTTTTGTATGGGGATGGATATTTCCTTTTGTTCATTAACTTGAATGCTGGATGTTATGGATCCCCAGTTTTACATGACACAGGTGGGAATCGTCTTACTCGCTCAAGAAGATAGCTCACGGGAGCAAAGCAGTGGGGGCTGGGGGGGGGGGGGGGGGGCGCGGGGAGGGGGGTGACTGCGGCTCATTAGCATAAGGTTTAGATAATGAGCTTAGGGGGATGGTTCTGTTTGACGTTCGGCAATGCTGCCGTAAGAATTTGGGGCGTTGCTTGCCTTTTGACTGTTTGTTTTTGCTGTTTGTTGTGGTTTTAATGAGAGGCAAGGCAGTGGGGGCTGGGGAGGGATTTGGTATTTTTGGGTGGTGACTGCAGATTGCTGTTTGCTCTGTTATGTTGGGGGCTTTGGTGGGAAATTAGGGTGGGCTCGATGCCTGTACTTTTTAAGTAACTTTCGAATTATCTCTATTGGTGGAGATGGTGAATCGGGTACGCGTGCCACAACCCGCAATTCGTGTTGTCTCCTGGAATGTGAGCGGTTGAATGGTTCCGTGAAGAGGTCGAAGATATTCGCTGATCTGAAGAGTTTGAGTGCTGATCTGGTATTTCAGCAGGAGATCCATTTGCAGTTCAGAGACCAGACACGGTTACAGAACGGTTGGGTGGGACAGGTGTTCCACTCGGGATCTGAAGGGAGAGCCGGTGGACTGCATTATTCATGAATCAAATGATTCCTCTCTCCAGTTTTAGGATTCTGATGGATCCAATCAGGAAACACGTGAGTATAAATGGGTTTTTGGCAAGCACCTCAATGCTCCGATATAATTTATACACTCCGACCATGATGATTCAGTTTATATTAATATATTACTGGTCCTGCTTCTTGGAAGAATTAGGGGAGGGGGCTAGGGGTGCTGATTGAAACATATGGGATACTGAGAGGCCTGGACAGCGTGGACGTGGGGAGGATGTTTCCACTAGCAGGGAAGACTAGATTCTGAGGGCACAGCCTCAGACTGAAGGGATGATCCACTGAAACTGAGATGACGAGGAATTTCTTCATCTGGAGGGTGCTGCATCTGTGGAATGTTTTGCAGCTGAAGGCTGTGGAGGCCAAATCAAGGAGTGTATTTAAGACAGAGATTAATAAGGTTTCAGAAGTTATGAGGAGAAGGTAGGAGTTGGGAATGCAAAACATTCAGCCATAAATTAATGCTGAAGTATATTCAATTGGCCGAATGTTCTAATTAAGCTCCTGTGTCTTATGGTCTTATTCCTGATATGGATGACCATCAGCCAAACCTGTGGAGGGGGGAGACTTTAATTGTGATTTTTCATTGAACCAGCTACTATAAATGACTGGGCTGCACTAATAGTTTCTGTACTAAAACGCAATGGCTCGGTCAGGATATGTGGATATTCTAAAACACCTGTACAACCAATATTGTGCGCAGATCATTGTCCACTTCTGCTAATTGAAGACCTGTTTACTCAACGATCTGGAGGGCAGAAATTCAGTAAAATTGATCTATCACAGGCGTATTTACAAATGTATGTGGTTGAAAAATCACAGTCGCTACTGACTATCGTGACACACAAAGCTCTGTTGCATTTCGGGAGGTTTCCATTTGGGATAACATCTGCTCCTGGTCCTTTTCAGAAGTCCATGGATAGAATTCTGAATTGGTTAACTGGGGTGCAATGTTATCTAGATGACATTCTCACCATCAGATGAAGTGAACGAGAACACTTGAAGAACTTCGGAAACTACACTGAAACGTCTACAAAACCATGATCTCCGAGTGAAAAAGGAAAAGTTGGACTTTTTAAAGACATCTATAAAGTACATGGCGTCAAATCATTGATGAAGATGACTTCATAAGGAAACAAAAATGATGACAGAAATCTTAGAAGCATCTGCAAATATGGAGTGAATGCATTTAGTTTCCTCATCCAAACCATTAAAACATGATGTGAACAGTTGAGGTCCTATCACAGATCCCTGCAATACCCCATTAGTCATTCCCTACAGTCGGAAAAGACCCATTTATTCGACGATTTTGCTTTCTGTCTGCAATCCAGCTTTCTATCCATCTTAAGACACTTCTTGGTCAACTGTCCCACCTACAGACGGCAATTTTGCGCGCTTTCGGGCACATGATTGGAAATGTGCTTGACAATTGGTCAAATGCGTGCTGTTCCTAAAAGTATAACAGGAAATATGAACTACTTCGGTTTTCCCTCATTTTGCAATTGGCCATCTGAGTACTGATTAAATTGGAAGTTGCAACAGCATGAATGGAAAACACGTGCGGTTTAGCTCTGAAGGATGCTTTCCAATGGTGAAGGACGCCGTCAGCTGACACTTAGTATCAAAGCTTCTTGGAAAATAGTGACGTTGCGCGTCAATGCGAGAAGACTGCAGTGCTGTTGAGTACAAAACCAGAAAATTACTGCGCATCCTTTTTTAAAATTCATTTACAGGATGTGTGCGTCGTTGGCGAGGACAGTATTTCTTGCCCATCCCTAGATGCACTTTTGAAGGTGGTGGTGAGTTGCCATCTTGAATCGCTGCAGTCCTTGCAGTGTAGGTACATTCAGCGTGCTGTTCGGGAGGGAGTTTCAGGATGTCTCACCAAGTCAGTGTGGTGACTGACTTGGAGGGGAACCTGAGTTGGTGGGGTTCTCTGGTGTCTGCTGCTCTTGTCCTTCTAGATAGTAGTGGTCGTGTGGTTGGAAGTTGCTGTCTGAGGAACATTGATGAATTACTGCAGCGCATTGTGGAGATGGTACACAATTCTCACTGTTCGCCGGAGGGTTTGAATGTTTGTGGAAGGGGTAGAAATCAAGCGGGCTGTTTTGTCCTGGATGGTATCGAGGTTGTTCAGTGATGTTGGAGTTGCAGTCATCCAGGCAAGTGGAGAGTACTCCCTTGCGCTCCTCACTTGTGCCTTGCAAAACGTGCTCACGCTTCCGGGGGTCAGATAGGGTACTTGTCGTAGGATTCCTAGACTGTGACCTACCCTGGCAGCAACAGTACTACTGTCGTATGTCCAGTTCAGTTTTTGAAAAATGTTAGTCACCGAGGATGTTGATTGTGGGGGTTCAGTGATGGTTGTGCCACTGAACATCAAAGGGCGGTGGTTCTATCTTCTCTTGTAGCAGATGCTCATTGCCTGACCCTTGGGTGGCACGAAAATATCTTGCGACTTTTCAGCCCAAGCGTCGATCTTATCCAGGTCTTGCTGCATTTGGACATGAACTGCTACATTATCTGACGCGTTACGAATGGTGCTGAGCATTGTGCAGTCGGCCGCAAACATCCCCACTTCTGACCTTATGATGGAAGGTTTTCCCCCTGATTCCATTTGACTCTATTTTAGTTTGGGCACCATGTTGGTGTACTCGGTCAAATGCTGCCTTGATGTCAATGGCAGATACTCTCACCACACCTCTGGCATTCAGCTATTTTGTCCAAGTTTGGACGATGGAGTTATTTCATTGTCCACCACCATCCACGGATGTATATGAGAGGACGACAGAGCTTAGATCTGAACCGTTGGTTGTGGAATCGCTTAGATCGGTCTATTATTTTCTGCTTATGCGTTTTGGTATACAGGTAATCCTGTATTGTAGCTTCAACAGGTCGACAACTCGTTTTTCTGCATGCCTGCTGACATTCACTCCTGCTATCTTCATTGAAGTACACTGGCTTGGGGCTAATTGTAGAGTGGGGTATATGCCGGGCCAAGAGGTTGCAGATTGCTGTTGAATACAAGTCTGCTGCTGCTGATTGCCACAGCGTCTCATACATACCCAGTCTTGAGTTGCAAGATCGGTTCGAAGTCTATTCCATTTATTACGGTGGTAGTGCCACACAACTCGATGGAGGGTGTCCTCGATGTGAAGATGGAACGTTGTCTCCAGACGGACTGTGCGGGTGTCACTTCTACCAAGACTATCATGGACAGATGCATCTGCAGCAGGCAAATTGGTGATGATGAGGTCAAGCATGTTTTCATTCTCATTCATTCCCTCACCACCTACTGTAGTCCCAGTCTAGTCCGGTTTGGGTGATTGTTTTGTGGGGGTAGATTGTTTTGTGACGGGCAGACTTGCGCCCAATGATGTCTGGGGAATCCCGTGGCAGGTTGATGGGGTGGGGAGCGGATTCATCGGTGATGGGGAACTCCAATTAAAATTGTGTATTCGAATGATTCCCAATGCAGCTCAACTGCCCATGGGAAATTATAGTCTTGGATAACTGTGGTGTAAACGTTACCAGAGAACCTGCCATTGGGGATTCCCCCCGAGTATCCTTGACACCCTAAATCCAACGCTGTGGAGCTGCGGAGTTACAGGCATGAGCTTTGCATCTCCCCTGCATATCGGTAAATCAAACGTTCACACTGAGCAAAATGAAGTCATATATTTCCGATTCCTTAGGTCTCTAAAGGAAATTGTTGCATAAGAGTTTTGAATAACATTCTCACCTTGGGCTTGACATTTCTCTTTCAGTTCTTTAATTTCTGAAACGAACGTACATTTTCGTAATTTACAGTTCATCATCCCTTCATTTAGGTCGTTAAAATTATGTAAATATAATTTTCGAATCTGAATTTAGCCGCGTACATCACATTTCACAGAATTATATGTTGAAAGTGGAGTAATTTTAAGTAAGTCTATCGCGTCAGAGGCAGGTGACATAAGAGATAGTAGCAGCCTAGGCCAGTTGGCCCCTCGAATGTGATGTTCCAATTCAATAAGGTCACAATTAACTTATTGCTTCAACCCCACTTTCCCACACTCTCTAGGTATCCCTTGATTTCCTGTGAGGCCGAATATATGTCTTTGACTGGCATAATTGCATTCAACTATGTAGCACCAACCTTTCCAGGTACATAACCCCATCATGTACTCGGCTAGTGTTTTACAATGATTTACAAACTTTTGAGTGAAGATGTTGGCCGGAATTATCTGGGCGTCGGGATTCACTGGGCTGGATTCTCTTGTCCACCAGCCACCCGTTTCTCTCGGCACCCGATCGCTTGCAGTGGGATTCTATCTTCCCGCTCCTTATCAATAGGATTTGAAATTGAAACCAACCCTCCCCGCACCCGGCTGAACGAGTGAATGGACTATTCTGGCGAGCAAGGCGGGGGACGACGTCGAAAGTGGCAAGCGGCGGGATAAGGTAGAGTCCCACGGACCTCCTCCAATAAACACGCGACAGGGTACCGGAGATTTTTGTTTTACCATCGCACCTGTCATTGGGCACATGAGTGCAGCTGATGCCACTTCACTGGTGAAAGTTGAATCATTGCACCAAACGTAGCTGGAAATCTGGTTGTCTTCATTTGTTTTGAAGTGTAAAAGTATCAGTGACATGACTTAAGTAATACACCTGCCTTCTTTTTCAGGAGCAAGGGCAGCACTGTGGCGCAGTAGTTACCACTGCTGCTCACAGCGCTGAGGACCGGGTTGGATCCCGGTCCCGGTTCACTGTCCATCTGCCGTTTGCACAATCTCTCCGAATCTGCGTGATCTCACCTCCACAACCCAAAGATGTGCAGGTTAGGTGAATTGGCCACTCTAAATGGCTCCTTAATTGGAAACAAATGTATTAAAATTTATTTAAAAATATATCTCTTTCAGAAAGATTTGTGTGGCAGCCTGTGAGTTGCAGCATCATCCATGTCCCCTCTGGCATATTAATTCATCACGACTCATAACCTGGAAGACTATTGATGTTGTGTCACCAGCGAATCCACGAGATTGTACGTCTTGATGCCTCAATGACCATTTGTTGGGCCAATTTCATGAGAATCCTGCCGACGGTAAGGACACACCTCCGAGGAACAGATGGCTGGTTGACCTGAGAACACTTTTTGACATCGGGTGTTAATTTGTCCTTGGCTAATGTCATATTTGTAGAATTGGAACGGAGACTTTCCGATGGATGCATTGTCTGCAAGGACCGAACTTTGTTGGTGTCTTTTCTGCATATTTGCATCCACACAAGTCTGTCCCTCCAGTGCATCGTAATCAATGACTCTCTGCTGCAGATTTTACGCCAGTGTTTCCTTTTCCCACTCTCAGACCACTCCATGTTTTGTAAAATGCCAGATCATCATCACTTCTGTCACTAAGCCAAACTTCCTCACTCACCAAATTATCCAGCAGCACTGACCAGACGTTCAGTCAAGCTCAAAGAACAAAGAACAAATGTGCATATGGCCTGCCCTCAGCATCTTCTCCAAAAGCTTTCCCGCCACCTATATCAGGCTCACTGGCCTATAATTTGCCAGATTTTCCCTGCTTCCATTCTTAAAAGGGGAACAACACTGGCTATTCTCCAGTGCACAGGAACCACGCCTCGGAAAAGAAAATGTGAAGTTATCTGTTAGGGCCTCAGCTATGTCTCCCCTTCGCTCCCGCAGGGACCTGGATTAGATTCCACCCGTCCCTGGGGACTAGTCTACCTTCATGCAAATTAGGATACTCAAGACTTCCTTCTTTGATATATTGACGATCTCAAGGGCGTTGACATATCTATTCTTGACTTCAAAAAACGTAATGTCCACCTGCCTGGTGAATACTGATACAAGTTACTCATTCATGCTTTTACCCACTGCCTTTAGTTCTACGTATTACTCCCCTCCATTGTCCTTGCGTGGGCCTACTCTTTCTCTTGCAGCACTCTTTCTCCTTATATATGGATAAAACGCCTTGAGATTTTCCTTGACCATGTTTGCTAAGACATTTCATGGTCACTTTTACCCCCAATTCAACGTTTAAGTTCCTTCCTACTTTCACTGTGCTCAAGGGCTTCGTCAGTTCTTAGCTGCCTAGATCGATCATATGCTTCCTTGTTCCATTTGAATAAGATGACAACTTCCCTTGTCATTCCTTGTTCCAGATACTGTCATTTCTCGGTTCATTTTTACGAGGGAATGCCTGCCCTGCACTTCAATCAATAATTTAATCCTTCATGACGAATAAACATTTATGTATTTTCTCTTGGCCACGTATATATTTCTCAATGTATCTGATGCATACGAACATCCTGACAAATGCACAGCTTTTTCTCCGTGAGAAGTAGTCCATTCGATTCATAGATGCTGCTCAGCCACCAGTAAAATATGCGCTGATTTTCTTTATATGTGCAATGTTAGTTGGTGATTAGCTGTCCTTTAATGATTGCTACTGCGATATTTCTGTTTGTCCACTATTTCATATTTTGCATCCCTTGAAATATGTGTAGAACATAAATTTCATTCAACTGCCAAATGACTTACTGGTGACAAATATACAAGCAATGCCGTTGAAACAGTTAGCACCTCAAATTAAAACTACATATTTAATTTCAAAATAATTCTGAACTTGACGATTAATACTGCATACAAAAGGACACTTTACAAATCGAAATTCAATAATCTGCTACCTTGAAATTCTTTTGAGTAAAATTCACAAAACTGATTTTTGGACTTTGTTTGCAATGAAATTAAATTCAAATGTCAGAGGATAAGGTTTAAGTTTTGGAAGGTAAGAACCAACTGGTATCATCAGAGATATATTAATAAAAAACACGATATACATATGGAATAAGTTATCGTTAACGGACTGGAAGTGTACCAAAAGTGAGAGCGTATGGATATTGCGGTATGTTTCCAATGAGAGAACGTACGTACTGTGGAAGCGATCAGGTGCTGATTACTGTTTCAACAGGTAAACGGTTTTCAGACTAAAGGGCCGTTCCTGTCAATAATAGTCGCATGTTCTCCAAATAGGTTTCTTAAATGCTTTTGTCGAAGGTAAAGGATATCTGAGTGTATATTTGAAGTCCTGAGATGTATTCCTGAACTTGTTTTAACTTATTGAAATTATGAATGTTATCCAACAATGATTCCAATTAACTGTATTGATATTTTACCACCCATCATAAATAATTAGAAGTCACTTACCATTATGTTCAGCTGGTCCCTAACTCTTTAAAATAACTGGTTTGATGGCTGGTACGCAATTTTGCTTCCATATTTCTAGTTAATTGCTCCGTTGGATTCAATAAAGGCACGGGATGCAGTTGATATCACACATTTGAAATATTGTTGAAGTAAATGTGTTTTCACTAGTTTACCTAAATCTTTCTGGAGTAGTTTTCTTCCTATTCAGGAACAAGGAAGATCATCCAATTGAGCTGTTGGATAAATTAACACATTACACGTACAATTTCTTCACATTATGGTAGCTATTTCAGTGTTGTTCAGAGGTTTCAACCCCTATAATCGAGGTTGCACTGTGTGATCATTGTTATGGAATTTGTATTGAAACCCATTTTTTCAAAACTTATGTTCACTTGAAACAAAAAGGCTATCCCAATGTTTTAAAAAAAGAATTGGTTGACTAATGTACTTCAGGAAAGTTACCTCTCTTTTCTACAGGATCCGTCCCAATGTATGTCAATATGCACACAGGAATTCTGAAGATGTTCTTTCGGAGTTAATAAACCAATCTCTTCAGATTACCGGAACACTTTTTTTCGCCAGCCCGACATGTATCTCAGGAATTGACTGCAAGTTCCTTGTGTCGTTTCAGGGTCCCCCATCGCTCAACTACAACCAAAGGTTAACAGGCTGTCTCACAGCTCCCCGCACACACTTCCAATTTATATAGAGCATTTGTCACGCAAGTTTATTCAGCTTTCTCTGCTCTCATTACAGGTTTACAGCAACCCGACTAATTGTCATGTCTCCTTGCTTTCCAATATATTACTGCACTTTCAGCACGTTGGGCGCACCTGGAATTCCCTCCAAAATGTCTTCTGTGTTGCCATCTTTAACCCACAGTCCAAAGATGTGCAGGTTAGGTGGATTGGTCATGTTACATTTCCCCTTAGTTTCCAAAAGATCAGATCGGGTTACTGGATTAGGGGAATATGGTGGGGGCGTGGGCTTGTAAGGGTCTTCTTTACAAGTTTCGGTGCAGGCTCGATGGGCCGAATGGCCTATTACTGCACTGTAAATTCTATGATTCTATGCTTATGGCTATTTTCACCAAACTCCTTGGACTTCACCATTCTATATTACGATGGCGTGCCTAATTGTGGGCTCATTTTCCTGTAAAATGTTGACATTATACCTAAACTATGAGGAAAAGTAATACATTAAACCATGGAAAACTTTAGCATTATTTCGTTTGTTCCAAAAGTGGCAATTATAAATCACGTTAAAATGATCCATCTTTCAAGAAGTTAGCTCAGTCGACAATTAAGTTTTCTTGCGAATTGGGTGATTCCTTGAAGGACCGGCACACCGCATAAAAGAGGGACGGGCGACTAAACGACGTACAGGTTTTGCTCAACTCTATCACGAAATAATTCATTACTTAGGAATGAATAAAGCAATAATTTGACAATTTCATATCATAACATGTTTTAGCACAGATAATTAATGGAAAACCAATGGATAACTAAGTTATGGCGATGTAATAAAGTGCGTAAATTTCAAGTGAAGTTCATGTTAAAGGACATCGTAGATAATATATCCTTGATACCAATGGGGACAAATAATATATCACCAATTTATAAAATGAGCAATAATCCCTTATGATCCCTGCAAAATGTTATATGTCACTAATCCCGAGGACGATGACCAATTACATCTCTGCGCCAGCATTCGACCAGAGTGTTCATAAGTGCATAAGATATAGGAGCAGAATTCAGCCATTCGGCCCAGCGAGTCTGATCCTCCATTCTATCATTGCTGGTATGTTCCTCATCTGTTACCTCTAATACTACATACCTAGAACTGGATTGCGAAATCAGCCACAGCATCTCCTCCATAGAACACATGATCTACGAGCAGGACTAGGCAATGTAACCTCCCGAGCCAAAACAGCTTCAGTGTGATCACGGGTGATCCCATCATGGCCTGAACTTCACTGTCCTGCCCGTTCTACATCACTCTGAAATCCATTACCAATTAACCTGCTCTACTGCTCCTTAAACTTACTCAATCTCCTTGAATCTACCGCACTCTGGGGTAACGAATTCCACAGATTCACAACGCGTTGGGAGAAGTAGTTTCTCATCAAACCTTCTAACTGCTATTCGAAGATTACGACCTGTCTTTTTCGAATGCCACACAAGAGGAAGCATCGTTTCCACATTTAATTCATCCATACCTTTCCCCGTCTTGAACACCTCGATTTGATCTCCGCTCATTCTTCTAAACTCCAGAGAATATAGCTTGTTCAGGGTAGTGGCTGCCTGGAACTCGCTGCAGGAGGAGGAGGTGGAAGCAGGGACGATAGTGACGTTTAAGGGGCATCTTGACAAATACATGAATAGGATGGGGACATAGGGATACGGACTCCGGAAGTGTATCAGATTCTAGTTTAGATGGGCAGCATGGTCGGCGCAGGCTTGGAGGGCCGAAGACCCTGTTCGTGTGCTGTACTTTACTTTGTTCTTTATTCAATATTTCCTCATGCGACAATTCGCTCATCTTCTGAATTTCCTCCAATACGACGACACCTTTATTCAAATCAGTGGACCAAAACTGTGCAAAACACTCCAGGTGTGGTATTATAAATGCCTTGTACAGTTGCAACACTTCCTTACATTTATACTCAAATTATTTTTGCTACAAATGTCAAAATGTAATTTGCTTTCTTTATTATCTGCTGCTCCTGCATGTTTAGTGGCTGCTTTAGCACACTGCGCTAAATCGCTGACTTTTAAAGCAGACCAAGGCAGGCCAGCAGCACGGTTGAATTCCCGTACCAACCTCCCCGCAATGGCGCCCGAATGTGGCGACTCGGGGCTTTTCACAGTAACTTAATTTGAAGCCTATTTGTGACAATAAGCGATTTTCATTCACGGGACATCCCGATCTCTCTGCATCAGAGCGCCCCGAAGTCTCTCTTAATTTAGATATTAAGTTGCCTTTCCATTTTTTGGAGCAAAATGCATGAAATCACGATTACCCACGTTAAACTCCACCTGTCGCATTTTGCGCCACTCTCCTAACCTATTTATATCTATTTGCAAAGATCTTGTTTCCTCATCGCAACTAACTGTCCCACCTATTTTTGTGGCATCAGCGAGTTTGGCTATAGAACGTTCTATCCCTGTATCCAAGCCATAAATGTAGATTGTAAATAGCTGATAACCAAGGACTGAAGTCTATGGCACTCCACTACTTATGTTTTGCCATCCAGAAAAAGACCTATCAATTTGACTCTCTGTCTCCTGCCATTCAGTCAGGCTTTCATTGAAACCAGTACGTTATCCCTAATCACCTGTGGTGTCACCTTCTGAATTAACCTTCCGTGCAGCATCTTGTCAAATGCCCTTCGGAAGTCCCGATCTACTCCATCTACACGTTCCCCGTGAAACACTTTGCTTCTTACATCTTCTCAGAACTCGAGTAAATTAGTCAAACATGACTTGCCCTTCCTAAAACCACTCTGACTCTGATGGATAGCGCGCAATGGTTTTCCAAATGTCCTAACATTACGGCCTTGATAATTTATTTCAACAATATTCCAACAACAGATGTCCAACTTACTGATATGTAATTTGTCACATTCTGCCTCCCTTCCTTTATGGATAAGGGCGTTAGGTTACCATTTTCCCAATCGATTAGAACCATTTTCATGTTCATGCAATTTTGGAATATTATAACCAATGGATTCACTATATCTGCTGCTACTTTCTGTAACACCCAAGGGTGCAGGCCATCAGGCCCGGGGGACTTGCCTCCCCTCAATACCAAGAGTTTGTTGAGTACCGTTTCCTGTTGTTGCTGATTGTCCCAAGTTCCACCCTTTCTATTGCCTCTGAATTTCCTGTACCTCTAGGAATGGTGCTAGAGTCTTCCACCGTGAAAACTGAGGCAATCGATTGATTTAGTGTCCTTGCCATTTCTGTGTTCCCCAACATTACCTTATCGGTTTCATCGTCCAAGGAACAAACCTTCACCTTAGCGACCCTCTTCCCTTCTATGTATCTGTAGAATTTTTTGCTATCCTTTTTGATATTCTGCTCTTGTCGTTTCTTGTAGTTCACTCTAGCTCTTTTTATTACCTTTTTAGCATACCTTTGTTTAAGTTTGAACGTTTCCCAATTTTGCAGCCTTACTCTTGCCTTTGGAATATCATATCCCGTAGGTTTTGTCTTTATAATGTCCTTCACATCTTGTTTAGTATTGCATGTTATTCTGACCCTTCTTACCATTTTTCTTCCGCACTGGGATATAATTTATCAGTGAGGAATTGAGTATGTCCTCAAACAACTGCCACTGCTCATCAGCTGTCCTACATTTTAGCCATCCTGCCCAGTCTACTAGGGCCAAATCTGTCCTCATACCTAATCAATTTTCTTTGTTTAATTTGAGAGCACGAATGTGGGACTCCACTTCCTCGTTCCAAAATGAATCTTCAATTTTGCCAGACTATAGTCACTACTCCCCAGTGGATCCTTAAAAATACAATACTGTCTTCGTACTGTTCTGATTCCTACCGATAGTTTGCATAGATTTCGTCATTTTTTTCGTCTCTGAAAAGGCAATAAAAATTGAGGTTCGTGTAACCATTGACCGCGGGGCTCTCTTCGAACTATATGTTTATATCTCCTCTAAATTTCTGCTTGAATTATTTATTTTGATTTTCTTATATTCTCGCACAGCAAAACGGTTTTGACCATGTTTAGCAATTGGTCATTGGTTAATATGATTATGGCAAATCATTTGTCTTTTGACCTCAATATCTAACTGATCTTGTCATCCTCTCTAACAAATGTTTCGTTCTATATCGCTACAGTACCGCCTTCCCTTCTTACACCTACATCAGAAAAAACGGTTAATGGGATTCCAATGTTCTTATACTATAGCACAAAACAGGCAGTAGTGCACTGATATGACATTTACTGTGTTGTGTGATTTTATTTTCCAGCAAGCACCATTTGATACATTTCTGCATTGCAAACTTGATTGATGGTTGCGCTGTGCCCCTGTCCAAGTAACGCTAGCTTCCGTATTCGGAAGTATCATGAAAGGGTTAAATTTTACAGAGATGTTATATGAAACACACAACCAAATCTTATGGCACTGATACATCTTGGCCATGAATGAATTTCACTCGGATCAATACAGCGTATGAACCTATGGCACGTACCGGCAGGCAGGAAGGTGGTTTAAATTATGTCTACTTCAATGCCATGAGCACCCAGAATAAGGTGGGCGAACTTGCGGCATTGGTTGGTACCTGGACTTCGATGCTGTGGCCATTTCGGAGACATGGATAGAGCAGGGAAAGGAATGGTTGTTGCAGGTGCCAGGTTTTAGATATTTCAGTAAGCTCAGGGAAGGTGGTAAAAGAGGGGGAGGTGTGGCATTGTTAGTCAAGTTCAGTATTATGGTAGCAGAAACGACGTTTGATGAGGACTCGTCTTCTGAGGTAGTATGGTCTGAGTTTAGAGACAGGAAAGGAGTGGTCACCCTGTTACGCGGTTTCTATCGGTCTCCGAAAAGTTCCAGAGATATAGAGGAAAGGATTGCAAAGATGATTCTGGATTGAAGCGAAAGTAATAATGTTGTTGTTATGGCGAACTTTAACTATCCAAATATTGACTGGAAACGCTATAGTTCGAGTACTTTAGATGGGTCCGTTTTTGTCCAATGTGTGCAGGAGGGTTTCCTAACACAGTATGTAGATAGGCCAACGAGAGGTGAGGCCATATTGGATTTGGTACTGGGTAATGAACCAGGACAGGTGTTAAATTTGGAGGTAGGTGAGCACTTTGATGCTAGTGATCACAATTCCATTACGTTTACTTTAATGATGGAAAAGGAGGGGTATATACCAGAGGGCAAGAGCTATTTCTGGGGGAAAGGCAATTATGACGATGAGGCAAGACTTAGGATGCATCGGATTAAGAGGAAAACTGCAGAGTTTGGGCGCAATGGAAACGTGGAGCTTGTTCAAGGAACAGCTACTGCGTGTCCTTGAGCAGTATGTACCTGGCAGGCAGGGAGGAAGTGGTTGAGCGAGGCAACCGTGGTTTACTAAAGCACCATTTAATACATTTCTGCATTGCAAATGTGATTGATGGTTGCGCTGTGCCCCTTTCCATGTAACACTTGTCAAGAGGAAGACGGAGGCTTATGTAAAGATGAGACATGGAGGTTCAGTTAGGGTGCTCGAGAGTTACAAGTTAGCTAGGAGTGACCTAAAGAGAGAGCTAAGAAGAGCCAGGAGGGGACATGAGAAGTCTTTGGCAGGTAGGATCAAGGATAACCCTGAAGCTTTCTATAGATATGTCACGAATAAACGAATGACTAGGGTAAGTGTAGGGCCAGTCAAGGACAGTAATGGGACGTTGTGCGAGGAGTCCGAGGCGAAAGGAGAAGTGCTAAATGAATATTTTTCGTCAGTATTCACACAGGAAAAAGACAATGTTGTCGATGAGAATACTGAGATACAGGCTCCTGGACTAGAAGGGCTTGAGGTTCATAAGGAGGAGGTGTTAGCAATTCTAGAAAGTGTGAAAATAGATAAGTCCCCTGGGCCGGATGGGATTTATCCTAGGATTCTCTGGGAAGCTAGGGTGGAGATTGCTGAGCCTTTGGCTTTAATCTTTTAGTCGCATTTGTCTACATGAACAGTGCCAGAAGACTGGAGGATAGCAAATGCTGTCCCCTTGTTCAAGAATGGGAATAGAGACACCCTCGGTAACTATCGACCAGCGAGCCTTACTTCTGTTGTGGGCAAATTCTTTGAAAGGTGTATAAGAGATACGATGAAGAATCATCGTATATTTTGATTAGAGATAGTCAACACGATTTTGTGAATGGTAGGTCGTGCCTCACAAACCTGATTGAGTTCTTTGAGAAGGTGACCAAACAGGTGGATGAGGGTAAAGCAGCTGATGTGGTGTATATGGATTTCAATAAAGCGTTTTATAAGGTTCCCCGCGGTAGGCTATTGCTGAAAATATGGAGGCATGGGATTCAGGCTGATTTAGCAGTTTGGATCAGAAATTGGATAGCTGGAAGAAGACAAAGGGTGTTGGTTGATGGGAAATGTTCAGACTGGATTCCAGTTACTAGTGATGTACCACAAGGATCTGTTTTGGGGCACTGCTGTTTGTCATTTATATAAATGACCTGGAGGATGGCGAAAAACGATGAATGAGTAAATTTGCAGATCACACTAAAGTCGGTGGAGTTGTGGACAGTTCGGAAGGATGTTACAAGTTACAGAGGGTCACAGATGAGCTGCAGAGCTGGGCTGAGATGTGGCAAGTGGAGTTTAATGCAGAAAAGCGTGAGGTGATTCATTTTGGAAGGAATAGTAGGAAGCTAGCGTACTGGGCTAATGGTAAGATTCTTGGTAGTGTGGATGAGCAGAGAGATCTCGGTGTCCATGTATATAGACCCCTGAAAGTTGCCACCCAGGTTGAGAGGGTTGTTAAGAAGGCGTACGGTGTGTTAGATATTATTGGTGGAGGGATTGAGTTTCGGAGCCATGAAGTCATGTTGCAGCTGCACAAAACTCTGGTGCGGCTGCATTTGGAGTATTGCGTGCAATTCTGGTCGCCGCATTCGAGGAAGGACGTGGAAGCATCGGAAAGGGTGCAGAGGGGATTTACAAGAATGTTGCCTGGTGTGGAGGGAAGATCTTATGAGGGAAGGCTGAGGGACTTGAGGCTGTTTTCGTTAGAGAGAAGAAGGTTTAGAGGTGACTTAGTTGAGGCATACAAGATGATCAGAGGATTAGATAGGGTCGACAGTGAGAGCCTTTTTCCTCGGATGGTGATGTCTAGCACGAGGGGACATAGCTTTAAATTGAGGGGGGATAGATATAGGACAAATGTTAGAGGTGTGTTCTTTAGTCAGAGAGGACTAAGGGCGTGGAATGCCCTGCCTGCAACAGTAGTGGACACGCCAACACTAAGGGTATTCAAATGGTGATAGGATAGACATATGGACGATAAGGGTGTAGTGTAAATGGGCTTTAGAGTAGTTTCACAGGTCGGCGCAACATCTGTGGCCGAAGGGCCTGGACTGCGCTGTAATGTTCTATGATCTGTGTTCTAATGTGCAAACTCCACACGAACAGTGACCCAGAGCCGGGATTGAAACTGGGACCTCGGCCGCCGGGAGGCAGCAGTTCTAACCCACTGCGCCACCGTGCTGCCTCTTCCGAATATTTTCAAAGGTTCCTGTGAGCTATTCAATGCACGAGTCAATTGAAATTAACACCAATACTTCATTAATGTTCTGGTGCACGTGGTACTAGACGTTTTTGTCTTGGTTCTGTCATTGCTTTCCTCTTTGTCTAGAATCCCAGCACAAGCAAACTCCACAAACATTATCTCCATCGTCCCACTTTAAATTCAGAAAAATTGTCACGCCGTGGAAGCAATCTGTAAATATATGTGAAATTCGCTCATTTAACATAATAGTATCAAAATGTCAGTTATGTTCATTCTTGAATGAAATTGGGGAAAGTAACTTAGGATGATTTGCGAAGATGTTGCACAGGTTGCTTTGATACGGGGCGAACACGGTTTCAGTCAAAAGCGTTCTGCTTTATGAATGAATTACTGACGTTTTGATTATTCACACGATGTGCAAGAGGATTCAGAAAGTTTCCAGTACACTGTCAATGCTTGGAAAATTCAAAGTAGATGGCATTTTTTGGAACAATTAACGAAAAACAAAATGCCAGACGGTATAAGAAATGCTATGTCTCCTGAAGGCTTCGACGGAGTTTAACATGGGATAATTGGATCAGGATAGGTCGATGCATTTCATACTGCAATATTACATAACTTTACAAACCTTTCATCTGCTAGGCCCCAGAATCTTTTATGAACACTGAGAGAAGGCTAACCAACTGAGAAAGCTGACAGCCACAAGGGAGATATCTCAGGTAAAAGACAACAGAGGCGGACTGTAGTGGAACTAAAAAAGATCAAGCAAAGATTTGAGACATTCTACTGCGGACAGCACATCTCCGAGCCCCCCAATGGGGACGCGGGGTTGAAATAGTTATTTCACGGACTGGATGTACCTGTCATAGGGGGCGATACACAGGGGAAGCTGAGAGCACCAATAAGGCTGGGTGAGGACTTGGTGAGTCTCAACTGCATGCAAGTGGGGAAGGAGCCGGGGGGCAATGCGTTCCCGCTGGAATTCTATGAAGAATTTGCACCTGCTCTTGACCCGCACGGACAAGAGATGGTAGCAGATTTGCTAGCAACGGGTACTTTGCTTCCTTCGCGAATATAGGTCACCATATCGATCCTACTCAAAAAGTGAAAGAACCGATGAATACATCATGTAGACCCATGACGGTGCTTAAAGTAGATGCGAAAATATTCATAAAAGTCCTAGCCAGGAAACTGGAGAATTGCACATAAGAAGTGGACACGGAGGGGCTTTGTCAATGGTGGACAGATAACTCCGAACATCAGACGGCTGCCGAATGTTATACTGACTCCATCAAGGGGAGAACACAAGAGGTTATCGTCTCCCTGGATGCAGAAAAGGCTTTCAACAGAGTTGAATGAAAGTACCTCACTGGGATGCTGGAGTGGGATGGGCTAGGGACAGGGTTCACCTCATGAGTGAAACTCCTGAATAACGCCCACAACGCGAGCATTCGGAACAACACCACCAGCTCTGAATGGTTCCAATCGCACAGAGGCATCAAGCAGCAATGCCCGCTATCCCCATTCCAGTTTGCCCTGACAATTGAACTCCTGGCGAACGCCCTGTGAGATGCGAGATGTTGGAAGGGTTTTCGAAGAGGAGAACGAGAGCTGAGACTCGCACTCTATGCACCTGATCTGCGTCTCTACATTCAGACCCGCAGAACGGTTTGAAGGAATTCACGAAGCTCCTGCAGGTTTTCGGGGCTTTCTCGGGCTACAATTCCAACCTGCACAAAAGTGATGTATTCACCGGAATCCCAAATAGGGGAGGGACAGAGCTGGAAGGTGTACCCCTTGAAGTAGCCCAAGACAGGTTCCGCTACCTGACGGTCCAGATAGCCCACGACTGGACACGAATCCACAGGTGGAATCTGGCCAGTCTGGTGGAGGTAGTCAAAGAAGGATATTCAGAGATGGGATGCACTCCCGCTTTCCCTGGCAAGGAAGCTGCAGACGATCAAGACGAACGTACAAAGTTCCTAATCCTGTTTAGATCCATGCCGATCTTCACCCCCAAGGCATTTTCCAAAGAATAGATAAAACGATTAGAGCGTTTGTACAGGTGTGTGTGTGCAGATGAAGAAAATGAAGGCGGTGTCCTTTACGGGTGGTGAGAACCTGTGGTTGGTGCGGTTGTAGGCCTCAAAGGATATTTCCGTAGATTCAAAGTTCTTGCGCCGTTGGTTACACGATCGGAGTGTTGAAATCACCACTTGCCTCGTTGAATGTTTGTTGAATGGGAGTGCAGACATAGCCAGGGCCTGGAAGGATAGCCCCATGAAGGAGCCATCCTCCATTTGCACCCATAAAGCTTCTGGCTCCTATACCACCCTTTTACCCTTTCGGCAGTTGCAACCCAATGGTGATATTGCAGGTTTGGGCGGAGTCGGCCACTCGTGGTTCTCGTTCCCTGCAGTACCTTTTGGGTATCTTAGTTTGCCGTTCAAACTCCTCCCGCACACAAACGCCATGATCAGTTTGTCGAATGATTTGAAAAAGCCTTTGGGGATGGAGATACGTATGGATCAGAAAAGGAGAGGAAACTGGGCAGTATCTTTATCATCTGCACTCAACCCGCCAGGGACAATAGGTGTATGTCCTATCTCTGCAGGACCATTTTTACTTCCTCCACCAGTCTGGTCAGGTTCCATTTGTGGATCATGTCCATTCACGGGGGATTTCGATGCCCAGATAGCGGAATTTCTGTCGGGCCTGCTGAAACGGCAACCCCTCCACCTCTGCCTCTGCCCCTTGCGGGTTCGCTTGGAAGAGCTCACTTTTGCTCAGATTGCGTTTGGAGCCCGAGAAGGCTCCAAACTCTTTCAGGGGCGTTACGATTCCCCCCATGCTGCTTTCTGGGTCCGAGGTGCAAATGAGCTCGTAATCCACGTAGAGCGAGCCTCTACCCTCTCTGACTCCTCTCCAGATCCCGTTCTAGTTCTTTTCCGCCCTGAGCGCAATCATCAGTTGTTTAATCGCTCGGGCGAACGACGCAGGGAAAGCAGGCATTCCTGGCTTGTGCCTCTGGGCAGCTAGAAGTATTTAGCGCTGGTGCCATTTGTCTGTACGTTCGCCGTGGTAGTTCTGTGCACGAGTTTCCCCTAGGCGGTGAACCCTGCTCCAAGGCCGAACCGCTCTAGTACCTCTATGAGGTACTTAGATTCGACTCTGTAGAAGGTCTTTTCTCCGTCCAGAGAGATGATCACCTCCGGTGTTCTCTTCCGGATTGTGTAATTTTTATGTTCAACGGCGCCTGGTATTCGATGTTAGATGTTTACCCTTGACAAAGCCTGTTTGGTCTTCTTCTACTGCCTCTGGTACGCAGTCCCCCTGACTCATGGATAAGAACTTGGCCAGTATTTTCGCTTGCATATTTCGCAGCGAAATGGGTCTGAAGGATCCACATTCTGTTGGCTCTTTGTCTTTCATCAGTGTCAGATAAATTGTTGTACCCGTGTACGCGGGGTGTCCCTCGCTATCGAGTCTGTGAACACCTCCTGCAAGTGCGGGGCCAGTGCCATCGTAAATATTTTGAGAGGTCTGCTGGGAACCGGTCTGGCCCCGAGTCTTGCCCCAGCTGCATGGAGTTAAAACTCTCCATGTCTTCTCCCGTTCTGGGCTTGCAGCCTCGTTTTCTATCTTCCCCTACAACTGGCATGTGCAGTACATCGATGAACTGTTTCAATAACAAGTCCCCTGCTGGAGGCTCGGAGGTGCACAGCCCCTGGTTCAAGGTCTCGCATGCCTTGTTAACTGTTTCTTGCTCCGCTACTAGCTTTCCTTGTTGTCTGCACTCTGAGATATTTCCCTCGTGGCTGCCTGCTTTCTCCGCTGGTGAGCCAGCAAGCAGCTGGCTTTGTCTCCGTGTTGTTACAGGGTCCCCTTGCCTGGCGGAGTTACTGCTCTGCTAGAATCGTGGAGAGAAGGTCAACGTCTACCTCTGCTTTTTCCTCTCCGCAGTAGTTTCATGGTCGGGGCTTTGTACTGTTGCTGTCCTGCATACAGTATGGAGTCGACTAGCTGTTGGCTCACCAGCTTCCCTTTCCTATCTTTACGTGTCTTGCAATGACTTCGCCCCTGATCACAGCCTTCAGCTTCTCCCAGAACGTGGAGGATGAGACCTCCCTCTTCTGGTCGTTAAGAGTACAGTTATTTATGGTCTGTGATATTTTATCGCGGAAAGCCTTATCGGTCATGAGGACACTGTCCATCCTCAAAGGTGAGACGTTCAGCACAGCCCGTCACCAACCTCACATCCATGTAATGTGGAGCATGGTCGGAGAATACAGTGGCGGAATATTCTGCTCTAACTAGCCTTTGAAGCACCGATTTCTCCACTACAAAGAAGTTGATGTGCGTAGATACATTGTGCACGTGGGAGAAGAAGGAACACTCCTTATCCCCTGGTGGGGTGGACCGCCATAGGTCCACTGCCCTATCTGCTCCAGGAATAATCTGGGTTACTTCGGCAGGCAAGTTGGAGGGTTTCCCGTTCCGGGTTCGATCTATCTGTCCATGGATCATGTATACAGTTACAGTGTACACCCACGATAGATCGGTGCGTGTCGACGTCATGGATTTACACCATCGTCCTCTTTGTAAATTACGTGTCATTCTAGTTAGGAGTGTGCATGTTCACCAGCACTACCGGTGACTTGTCCAGTACATCGCTGACCATGACATTTTCCATAGCCGTGCTTGTCGCAGTAAACATCGTCCTCTTATTTAGAAGCATGGCAACCCCCCGACCCTCGTCCTTTAGGAGAAATGGTAGGTCTGTCCCACCCAACCGTATCTTACCTGCAGTCCATCCTTCTCTCTCCAATGCCTCTCCTGGATGAAAACTATGTCGGCTTTCATACTTTTTAGGTGGGCAAACAATCTGGATCTTTCAATGTACCGTAATGTTCCCTGACATTCCAGCTGAATACCCTCATAGGGTGTTTGTGTCCCTCCCCTCCTCTTGCGGGAGCAACCATACTTACCTGGTGGATGTGCCCCTGCCCTCCGGGGATTCACTTTGTTAAGGGGCCGCCGAAAATGGCTTGCTCACCGTTCTCCACATGAGGCCCGGATTCTGCGTTCCAGTGCTACGATTGTACCAGGGGCCACCCAACATGGCTCACCCACATACCAACTATGTGTCCGGCATGCGGGTGAGCCCCTGCACTCTGGCGTTTCCCTTTGTTCACGACGCTCCAAAGTGGTTGCTTGCGTTGTCTTTGTGTTTCAAGTTGCCACGTGTGGCCTGTGGTAGCCAGCCTAATGCACTTACTGTCTCTATTCCTAGTTTCCCCATGGTACTTTCCCACCGCTGCCTGCCTACCCCCTGTTGTTATCGCTCTCTTGTCCCCGTCAGCCTGCTTTTTCCACTAGACGTTCCCCGTTACTGATGCGCATACACCCTTTATCCTAGCGCTCTCCCCCTGTGACACATGCGCCACTGCCCTTATTTCGCTCAGGCTTCCTGATTCTAGCTTTCTTGCTAGTGTGATGGCTACCCTATCGGGGTGGTTCATGTATCTGCACGGCGTCCGCTATCTATTCTCCAGAGCTGCCATTTTCCTCACACTTTCCTGCGCTCTGCTGCCCTCGCTCTTTCCTTCCTCTGTTGTAACTCTAGTCCTCAGAACGAGGCAATGCAGACCCGTGCCTGCGCAAAAGTGTCCTTCGAGACTATTAATTAAATTAATAAATAAAGTCTCATCGGGCGCTCTTTTCACCGCTGTCCCTGCTGCCGTTTTTCCAGCCTGTTCTTCTGGACAATTTTTGCCACGTTCGCAGGGGACATGGAGAAAAGCTCCCTGCTTGGAAATGTGACCAAGAGTTTAATTGGGCACAGCGTCTCACATGTTACGCCTCTGTTGAACCTGTTGAACTCTTCTCGATGGTTGGCCAGGGCAACTCCAATGTCCAGATTGATCCCGATCCGGCGATCTTCCCAGTTACTGTTTGATGTTTTGCCCAGAAGACTCTTTACTGATCTTGATACCGTTGCATTTTAGCGATTATTGCCCTCGGATGTTACAGCTTTGGCGACCGGTGGGCTCTGCCTATTTCTGGTGGTTGGGGAAGCTGTCCCTTCCCACCAAATTTCCCAGCATTTGAACCACATAGTCTGCTTCGACCCCCTCCAGCAGACCCACTATCTGCAAAGTGTCGGGCCTTGGTCGTTTTCCTGATCTTCAATCTTTTCTCTTAGCCTCCCCTGCGTCGCGGCCAACCTTGCTATTTCCATCTCCAGGGCGGAGATGCGGTCGCTCTCGTTTTTTGAGTAGTTTTTCGAGCATCTTTATGGTGCTCTTCTAACTTTCAATCGCCTCTCGAACTTGTCGAGAGCCACCTGCATTGTCATCAGAGGTCCGCGGCCACCGCCGTGACCTCTGCCCGAATATCATTTTTTTGTCCTCTCTATGTTCTCTCAGTTCTACTGAGAGAAATAACCTCTTGCTCCCCTCTAGTGATGTAAAGGGATTCTTCTTGGACGACAGGTCCAGCCTTCTCGCGCTGCCGTGGCCCGAGTTCCGGTGCCTCACGCGTCTGCCAGCTCAGCCACTTGCTTCTCCTCGCTGTTCCCGTTTCTCTACTGTTTCAACCTCTGCAGTTGATGTTCCTCGATATCGCCGTTCACAATTATGTTTGTTGAAGTGCGGTTATACATTTTCCCCTGCATTAGCGGGTTATTTTGAGTAAAAGAGCCTATATTTGAGTTCAGAGGAGGAGAACCATCTGATGTGCGACGACCCAACACGTCCTCGTCATCGGACGTTCGTATTTTCTATTCCTGCGGCATGTCAATGGGACTTTCCAGTAACGCTGGGGCACCCGAGCGTGGGATGCGCTGACAGGAGAAATAGTGATTAGCAGCGACCGGAGAATTACGGCCATTATCGAATTCTCTTATGCTACATTTATCCTCTTATGTTTAATTTCAGTTTTAGGTTACTCCCTTTCAATTACCATTGTCGTAATTAATTTACCTGGCATAATTTCATGCAGATCCACGTGTCTGGACGTCACTTTGTCAAACATAGGGAATTAATCATCGAGACTAGTTCCATCCGGGTGGTCGGACCGGAGGAGGGGTGCTGTCAGATGGAGGGATCGGTCGGACGTGGCGGGATTGATATGTCTGGTCGGACTGGTGGGAGGGGGGTGGGGAAGCGGGTTTGGATTAGGAGAGTAAGGGATTATTTTCGGGGAGGTGATCCATCCTGCTTGGACTATGGGTGGAAGGGCGGATCCATTGAGGCGGCCTGTCTGGGCGATCTGTTCTGTGCAAGTATGGGTCCGGTTTTTTAAATAATTACTCTGGAGTTTAAAGTGATTTTATTTCTTCTAACTCTTTCAGTGTAGCCATCTGCGTAAATATGGTAGAACTATTCCAAGTTAGCTATTTAAATGGCTTGAGTAGGATCTCTCCTAGCCCTTCGTAATTGTACAGAGAAGCCTATCGTTTTTGGAAAATTGCCGAGTAAACCTTTGCACGGGAACTTCCTGTAGGGATTCCCCAGCACATCGTAGGGGTACCTCCTAAATGCTACACTGAGGAACCAAGAAGTTATGAGCCAGGTTTTTGCAAGTGGAGTTCGGTATAGTTTTTCAGACAAAATGAATTCAACGTTACAGGGAAAGTGCTAAAATATTACTGAGTTGGATGATGAGCCGCGCTCGTAATGAATGTTGAACTTGCTCTAAAGACCGAATGGTCTACTCCTGCTCCTTTTCCCCATGTTTCTGTGTTTCTAATTTTATTCTGGATGACACACCAAACTTTCTGAGATGCTAATAAATCAGCAGACAATTCTTTAACAATGTATATTGCAATTCTACTCTCACCAAATTCCTATCGCCAGGTATTTTAAGTGCATCAGCCACTTCTGAAGCTGCCAATTTCAGAGTTAATTCCGGGCTATTTCTGGAGTCAAATTTTAATCCCAAGTGTTCTGAATGCATTGTGGCCATGGAACTGCAGAGAATGTAACTGTTCTATGAATGTATTTTAATATCTATATTCAGAACAATTATGTATTCAGAACAAATACATTTCCATGTTTTGTGTTCATGATTTCTTGGCGAATCGAGTGTTGGACTAATTGGATTACTTTCCATGATGGAAAATCGCTTTTGTCAGAAACCTCGTCCACATATAGTTCCATAAAGAAATTACTGACTGAAAAATCAAGAGCAGCTGATTCAGAAAGGATAATCCAACATAATATCGTTTGTTATATTGCAAAAGTAAAGTTGGCACCACCTGTCCCTTGTTTTGAGAGAAAGCTGCTTGTCATACGTACACCAAAACCTTGTTCATTCAAGGAGTACTGAGATGAGCAAAATGATTCCTTTGTGAGCACTTCCAAATTTTGTTGGGTAGATTCGAGCCACGTGCTCCCCAAAAATCGGGTGATGAGTGTTGGTGGATACCTTCCGGTTAGAATGAACCAACTGCTGTTTTGTTCTTGGCGACAATGCCTTATGAATATTTGTCATGATAAAAGCACTTTTAAACTATTCAGTGACAGTCCCATTGACACACAGGTTTTTTTTCTATTTCCTCAATTCCTTTATTTTATTTATACTTTTTAACTTGAACCAAGAATGCGGTTCACCTGCTTCTGTTTCTTCCGTCTGTTCTTCTATAAACGGAACATAAAGATTAATTGACCAAGTTCATTACACCGATCGAAGATACTATACGTGTTACCTTCATCTTCTGATGCATTGTGTTCAGGGGCAATTTAGCGAGGCTAATCCACCTGGCACGCACATCTTTGGGCTGTGCGGTCGAAATCCACACAAACACGGGGAGAATGTGCAAACTCCACACCGACAGTGATCCAGAGCCGGGATCGAACCTGAGACCTCGGCGCCGTGAGGCAACAGGGCTAACCCACTGTGCCACCGTGCTGCCGGTCTTCTCATTATCGAAGGGATGTATTTGCACAAAAGGGTGCATAGCGGATGTTTATGATCAGAAGGAACAGGAAAATTCGGCATTGGGGAATTATTGGATAGACTGCAACTGTTCTCCTTTCAATAGAAGAAGCTGTGGGGCGTGGGGGTGGGGGGGGGGGGAGTTCAGTGAGATGTATACATTTGTGAGGGACGAGGTAAAGTTAATCTGAAGGCGCTATTTACCGGAGATATCCGTGACAAGATTGAGGCGATGGCGAACTGGGATTGCCGCTGAATCAGTAATCCAGAGACCCAGGATAATGACCAGAGGACCCAGGTTCGAATCCCCAGGGGGGCGGATGGGATTTCAACTCAATAAAATATATTGAATTAGATTCGTGCATGCAATAAAACATCTGGTTCACTGAGGCCTTTTAGGGAAGGAAATCTGCCAACCTTTCCTTCATGTGACTGTAGAGCCACAGCAATGTGGTTGACTCTGAAGTGCCCTCACAAATTACTCAGCAAGTTACTCAGTTGTATTCAACCGGAAAGAAAACACGGACCACCGGGCATCGAACCTGGCACTGGTAACAACAATGGAAAACACAGCCCTGCTGACCCTGCACTGTCGTCCTCAGTAATCTCTCGCGCACTGTGCAAAAGTTAGGAGAGCTGTCGCACAACCTGAGAGAGCCATAATCACAGTATAATGCCGGACAATGTCCCAGACACAAATACCACAATTCCTGTGTATATTCAGTCACACCGACAGGACAGACTCGGCAGCGGTTGCGGCAATGATGGAGTACCCCTCACCATCAATTCTGGACCCCATGTCTTTTGTCTTCACGTGAAACATGGGCAAAGCACAATCCTGCTCCCAGCTGACGAATCAGTACTCCTCCAAGTTGAACACAATTCGAGGAAGCACTGAGGCTGGCAAGAGTGCAGAATATACTCTGGTTGGGGAATCTCAATGACCATCACCAAGAATGGCTCTGTATTACCGCCAGACAAGGAGCTGACCTAGTTCAAAAGGACATAGCTGCGAGACCGGGTGAAGGAATCAAGAGGGAAAACATACTTGACCTCATTCTCAAAACTCTGCCTATTGCAGATGCATCTGTCCAAGTAGAAGGAGACAAAGTTCAGTAGAAGTAGGCAAAGGTCCTTCTTCACATTGACAATACGCTCCATCGTGTTGTGTCGCACTGGTTGTGATGGACGTCGAACATATCTAGCAACTCAATACTAGGCATCCATGAGGCGTTGTGGGCCATCAGCAGCAGCAGAATTGTATTGAACCACAATCTGTAAACTCATGGACGGGCATGTCCCCCACTCTACCATTACCAGCAAGCGAGAGGATTAACCCTGCTTCAATGAAGGGTGCAGGATGGCATGCCCGGAGCAATGTCAGGCATACCAAAATGGCACAGCGTTCCAGGGCCATTTTAGTTTTGATTCTAGGAGCCTGGATGAAGAAATCTAATTTACTGTCACGAGAAGATCGAACAAATCTCTTTCAAAAGGCCACTGTGAGGGCTCTCTCTCATTCCAGAAAACCTTGGCGTGGCTCGCTTGAGACAGGAAAGTGACTGTAGAACGTTAGAGACCTGAATGTGAACATCGAGCTGAAAGCACAGTGTGATGAGAACTAAAACGCTTTTCCAGAAAGCCTACTGCCTGAGAGCACCGAATTAGTTTTCAAAACTACAAGGACTCCGAATGAATGACTCTACAAGGGAGACCATCACTGCTGCAAACCAAACACTTGAACAAGAACACACGGCAAAGAGCCAACATTTGACGCATATACTCTTCTCTTTTGAATTTCATGCTCATTACTTTCACCCCTCCCCCAGTTTGTCTACCTTTTGTGTGTGGGTACGTGTGAGTCAGTTATGATGGGTAATAGGGTTCAGCTTGTTGTCCAATTGCATTTAGTCCATACATCATCGTGGTTCCCGACATAAACAAACAGTAACTGTGCTCCAACCGGCAAACCTGGTGACTGTAACCAACGGGCAGTCATGGGCTAAAGAACCTAGGAAACCCCTCCAGGAATCATTGGCCAATTCACATGTGCTGCGACTTTGTGGCACGAGGGGCTGGAATTTACCGTGCATATGCCCAGGGTGACGAAACGATAAGCACCTAGAAGAGCCTTTTTTACTTTGTTCTATTTCTATGACACCCCCTCAGACAGGGAAGCATGAACTACCGGTGCCCGCCCTGTCAATTGAACTTGCTAGGGTAATGTGCACTTTGCTTATGGCTATTCCATTTGGGTTGCTTTTTCCCAAAAGCCCGAAAAATGTTTTCCACCTCCTCCTCTTCGAATTTAAGGTGACCTGTTTAAATTTAAACATATCATCAGTGGGTTCCGTTCTAGCGTCAAGTTCCCCTCTTGTTCCTCGCAGCTCCCTTTTAATTTCCAGTGCCTTAATCTGGAGCTCTTCCTCTTATGTTTTTTTTCCTGTCCCTCTATTTCCAACCCCCTCATTTCAATTTCAATGTGAAAATATTTTCTTTTTGCTGCATTACCATTTATTTCTCCATAATTCCCTCTTATGCTCGAATTACAACTGAATTATCTCCATTTCAATTTCCCCACCAGAAAATGTATTTGGTGCCATACTACTTTATGGCCTCTTTTGTGTTTCTAACATATCCAATTCAACCAATATACATATATCTTTGCCAGCTTCACCTCGCACTTCTATTTTTATTTTGGCTTGTCTTTTTGAAGCCATTTAAGTAAATCGAACGCAAGTCCTTCATCCAGGGAAGAATCTTATCAGCTTCCACAGCCTTCCTGTCATATTGCAACAAACCTGATGTCTCTTTTTTACTTTAGAATATAAGCAACACGTCGCTATCTATGGTTCCTAAGATCCCGGCTGAGCCCCTAAATTATGTTACGACAGCTTGGGATGGGACGTGGTCAATTTCAGCCCAACTAGAATCGGAGTCCCAACACACGCGGATCAAGCAAATATTCCTAGAAAAATATGCGATGTTCTTGGCTATTGGCTGCCAAATAACCACAGTCACCAGGCTTGCAAATCCAAACACAATGACTCCCTATTCACAACAAGGTCTATAATAAAATGTGCAAAAATACAACTGATGAACTAACCGTTCGTAATCCCCCACTTTAACTTTCTCCCGCCTTCTACACACACACAAACAGGACAGACAAACACAGAGCGAATGAGAGGAGCGAAAATAATAAGTGAAAGAATAAAGAGTCTTTGTTTCAGATGATTGTCCTTAAGCACAAATTCCTTCACCAGGCTTTCTGAATTGTGTTGCTTGACAACTAGCACCAGATGATATGTCTCATCTTTTTGAATTCCTCATTCTCCCTGCTGCTTGACCTAAAGATACACATGTCATGGATCAAAATAATAACAGCAGAAAAATAAAGAATGGACAAATAAGGGAACCAACAGGAACAATCCTTACATTGTGCACATTCGTTTTGCCTTTTCGTGGTCTACATGGTCAATGTAATTTGCCAAGAATAGTTCGTCAGTGTTTCAGCTTTGTTGATTCAAAGGCTTTAATTAATTTGATTTCCGGCTGTTTGAAAACGTTGGGGGTGAGGCCCTGTCTCTTGTGACGCAGCAACCTTTGGGAGCATTACAGACCTGACAGTATGACATTTACTGGCGGATGATGGCCGCTAATGATGAAGTGTAGTTTATCTGAATGGCTGGACTCTGCAATGTGGAACGTCAAAACCGAGTTTTAGGAGTGGTGTCATGTGCGAGAACCTTTAAGAAATGGGTGTTTAAGAAATGTACCTTTTCGAAATATGTGTTTACTCCTGCAGTGATATCAGAGTGTCGGTGGAGCTGGGCTGTCCTGTCATCTTCTTACTTTCGTTTTTGAGCAGGCTGCAAGGTGTGTATTTAGTTTCGTTTTCAGATCTGGATAGCTGCAGTCACAGCCAGAAGGTGTATGAATCTCCCTGTAATCGAAAGACTGTAAATCGATCCTGGTGAGTTAAAGGTATGAACAGTAATGACTTTCACCTAATGTGCTTCTGTTGAAAGGCGTCTCTTCTGTCTTCTGGATGTTGTTTTGGAAGTGATTAAGCATTACTTAGTGTTGTAGTCTTTGGGGATTGTATTTGAAGTTAGCAGTTTCAAATTCCTAGGGGTGCACATCTCCAAAAATCTGTCCTGGTTCACCCACGTCGACGCTACCACCAAGAAAGCACAACAGCGCCTATACTTCCTCAGGAAACTAAGGCAATTCGGCATGTCCACATTGACTCTCACCAACTTTTACAGATGCACCATGGAAAGGATCCTGCCAGGTTGCATCACAGCCTGGTCTGGCAACTGCTCGGCCCAGGCCCGCAAGAAACTTCAGAGAGTCGTGAACACCGCCCAGTCCATCACACGAACCTGCCTACCATCCATTGACTCCATCTACACCTCCCGCTGCCTGGGGAAAGCGGGCAGTATAATGAAGGATCCCTCCCACCCGGCTTTCTCACTCTTCCAACTTCTTCCATCGGGCAGGAGATACAGAAGTCTGAGAACACGCACGAACAGACTCAAAAACAGCTTCTTTCCCACTGTCAACAGACTTCTAAATGACCCTCTTATGGACTGATTTCATTAACACTGCACCCTGGATGCTTCATCCGATGCCAGTGCTTTTGTAGTTACATTGTATATGTTGTGTTGCCATATTATGTATTTTCTTTCATTCCCTTTTCTTCTCATGTAGGTAATGATCTGTTGAGCTGCTCGCAGACAAATACTTTTCACTGTACATCGGTACACGTGACAATAAACAAATCCAATCCAATCTAATCCAAGTAATGATTGCGAAGGTGTTCACTGTATGTTTTAAAAAGGTTAACTTGAGTTCATAGAATAAACATTGCTTTGTTTTAAAAAATACTTTTCCATTCATGCTGTACCACACCTGTAGAGCGGGCCGTGTGTCCCCATATCACAATCGATTAAAATTTGTGGTCAGCTTGACTCCATGATACACTTTGGGGTTCTCTGAGCCCTAGCCCGTAACAATTGCGAGGTGTCTTTAGGAAGACAGTGGCGGCGCGTGAGGAGATTCGTAGGACAGAGAGTGCATTGGCGTTTGTGGAAGCCAAACTCCTCATGGTTCAGGTCCTCTTGTATGGCCTGTCATCCATTCTGCTCGGGGCGTTTGAGGACGGGAGGGGGAACTAGTAAGGAGATCTGTTGAACTTGGTTTTACCCATTGAGGTGACAGAAAGCGATCCTGGCTGAGTTTGAGGACTGGCTTCCAAGTTTCAGGAACCACGGTCCTGAAGGCGGGCAGTTCAAATTCGATGCAGATCCCTTTATTCCTGGCCTCAATGCCTGTGGTTGTGTAGCTTCCAACCAGGTTTCTTTGTGGTCCAGGTGTCGGCAAAGAGCGGCGGGAAGTGCCTAAGCCGGCTGGCCTGTCCCCTATTAAGGCACCCTAGGTTGTTGACTGCAGGCTGAAAGCATTGAAGCTCGTGTTCCAATTCCCGGCTGCTCACGCACCGAAGTGAAATGGGTTTCAGGAACAGGGATTCAAAAAATATTCCAATTCAGTCTAAGCTACTACCCAGGAAAAGGCAAACCACTGTGAGGCAAAAGAAAATTTTATTTTGCATTGTGGACCAGGAGACCTCTTGTTTCATGCATAAAAAAGGGACGCGGAAAGGAGGAAGTTTAGTCAAAATATAGACCCTGGGAACCGATGTCTGAAGTTAACTATTAATTCTTAGCACATACCCAAAGTCTTTGGTTGCCCAATAACCACAGTCAACAGGTTTGTAAATTGGAACAAAATCATATTTTATTCATAAATATAACGATAATTATATAGGAAGCAAATTAAAACTTCCAGTTTCGGCATTAAAGTAGCGGCGCACACAAGGCTCATCGGGGAAAATAAGATAGTTACCTCGTTATTGGTTGAGATGCTTCCGGGCATTTCAGTGGAGGAATTCAGAAAGCAATGGCAGACTGTCCCCAAGGACCTCCATACATCAATCGAGGAGGCTGTGGCTTCTATTCAATCGACGCTGAGAACGATAGAGGAAACGGTAAAGGTGCATGGCGCAGTTTTGCAGTGCCTGGAGGCGGCTCTTTCGAGTGGATTGTCTCTTTTGTGGCTGAGATGGCAATGGTGGGTCATAATAATTAATCTGCGTGCCAAAATAGACGACTGAGAAAATGTCTCCAGGAGCCAAAATCTAAGAGTCGTGGGCTGCCGAATCAAATTCAGGCCTGCAGACGACTGAATATACGTCAAAGTGGTTTGGGAAGATGATGTAGGAGATGGACAGTTATCCTCCCAGGCCCATCGCAAGCTCCGTTAGACGTTTCGCCCAGTAGAGCCACATAGAGGAATTTTCGCTAGGTTCCACAGTTACCAGGGATAAAATGTCCTGCGGTGGGCGAACTATCAGCGGAACTACAAATGGGAGGGCCACGCGTACCTGGTCACAAAAAAGGGTGACATTTAACAAGGCCAAGGCTGCATTTTCAAAAGTTGAGTTCGGTTTGAGGTGGTTTAACTTGCATGTCTCCGAGAATTATAACTCGATAGACTATGGACGGGATTCTCCGTTTCAAGTTTAAGAGTTGACACCGATGGAGAATCCATCAACATTCACGACAGAAAAATCATGCCACATATGCATTGATCCTGCTGCGAAAAAGAGGTTAGCAGCGGCGCTCCGTGGAACACAATCGATTCTAATGAAACACGGAGAGGGATTAACGGATCCTTGATTGACACTTAGGAGGCTGACAAGCTGCAGCATCATATAAAAGATTATCCCCCAGACAGACCATCGCAGCCAGCAATATGGCTGTAAGGAGAGCGGCACCAAGGTTCACGGACACAGAACTCGAGATCCCGTTTGACGCCGTCGAGGAGAATAGGGCGACACTGTACCCTCCATTCATCGTGGCTGGGCACCATGGGCAACGTAGCCCGGATCGGGCAGCAGTGGAGAAAGAAATGCACCATCTCAGGATGGCCAGGGTGAGTAGGCAGCACTGAGCCCCTGGCAGTAACCGCGCGCTCCCCACACCCAAAATCCTATCCCCCCGCCCATCCCCAGAGGATGCTCGAACCCCCCCCCCCCCCCACCCCCCACCCCCCCCCTCGCCTCCCGCTGCATCCACATGGCGGCAACGATACTGGCAACCATGGTCGGGTACCCTCGTCACTGAGGCCACAGCCACTCACCCCAGGCTGCATGAGTCGGATTGTTTAACACTGTTGCTTTCTGTGTCCACCACCAAGGATAGGGCCTCACACAAGCACCGGTATCAGGCGAAGAAAGGAGGGGGGACCACCAGACCTGCCGCCCCTCACCATTTCAGAAGGCCTTGGAAGTGGTCGGCAGCCTGGACGAAAGCCAGGTCGCCGAGTGGAGATCCGTAACAGGCGAAGAAGTGACACCCTACTGAGTAGCGGTTCCACATGGCTCGTATGTTAACACCTTCTTAACACCCACACCATCCTTACACCCACACCACCCTCACCCCCATCTGAAGCATCACCCTACAACATACCTACTCCCACACCACCCACACACATACCCTATCCTTGATTCACCACTCCCCACGCCCTCACCCACAAGCCCTCGCCCCTTGGCCTAATCATGCTCTTTGTATTGTGCCGTGAAGGGACTTCTGGGATGGGGTGCGTCCATCTGGCGTCCTCTGCCCACAGCTAGTGCTGCAGCCGGACGCCCTCCCCCCACTCCTGTGAGCCGACCAGTGATGGGAGCAGATCGGACTCCAGACCTTCACCCGAGACACAGGAAACCCCAGAGCGCGGGTCGGAGGATGACACTGATGTCCGTCACAGCTGTCTGCAAAACCCTCCACAATCCCACAGACACTCATCTTGGTTGGGCATGTTTGTAAAGAGGCTCCTGGGTCACACTCTCGTGCGCACCACACAGTTGACCCAGTACAGCAGGCTAAGGTAGGATCACCCGAGGGGGCGGACCATAGGATGTCAGGACGATCCAGAGGGACCATCTGCCATCCAGACCGGTCTCGCGCTTCTGAAACTGACAGTCCCACCTGCAGTGGAGATGCAGTGACACAGCCAGGGACGACACGAGGAGGTGTGGGCGAGCTTCCAGTACCAGCAGGTGCGGTTGGACGAGTCCAATCGCTTGTGCAGGAGCAGGAGGAAGTGCCGACCATGTGTGCTACCCAGGCCAGCACCGCACGGGTGGCGCCTGTGGTTGAAGCATTGGTGCTGACTGTTTTGGCTATGTGTCTGCACGCCCAAGGCCTGGGAAATTCTGATAAGGCACCGGCCGAAGTCTAGAACAGTGTTGCCGCCTCACACACGACCATGCCCTAGAGCCACGTGCAAATTACAGCGGCGCTCGTGAGCGTAGCCCAGTCACAACAGGTCATGTCTGGGATCATCCGCTGGCCAACGTGGCAAAGACAAAGAGGGAGGTGGCCCCGTCCCAGAGGGGGATGACGCAGTCACTGGATGATGTGACATAAACACAGAAGGTGATGGCACAATCGCAGCATGATGTGACACAGTCCCAGATGGAGATTGTCCACTGCCTGTGCTCCCTTGGCGCCAGCCTGCAGACCTGGTGGAGACCAGAGCGGGCTGGCGGTGACAGGTGACGGAGCAGATTCAGGCGGTGGCTCCCGTCGCATCACCTTGCCATGGGGTAGCTGAGGGGCCATTGGACACGACAAGGGAGGAGGCGCTGATGGGACCTGTGCCGGCTACACCTGCAAGGGAGGTGTCGGAACACCGCATCACCTCGGAAACATCGCCTCCAGTCCCTGGCGCATCTGATGGTCATCTGGAAGACCAGGGTGGCACCACGGTACTTGTGCCTCTGAGCAGCCGCTAGGCCCATTCAGGCCCGGTCACCTGAGAAGTCGTCCGCCAGCCTAGATGTAGTCTCAGGGCCCATCAGGCCAAAATATAGACACCAGTTAATTGGCACTGGTGCAAGGTACAATTCAGTTATAGGGGCTTGGGCACAAACTTGCACATATTTGTTCATAATAAACACCTGTTACCACTGTAATAAACTGCCTCGGTCCTTTGTCTGATGGGCATGAGGGATGGGCTAGATTGTAATGACCGTGAAGAGCAGATTGGAGGGACTTGGGGGTGGCGGTTGAATGGTGCGGACCCTGTGAGTGTCCAGTGCTCCTCCCTCTTTCCCCCGCCCCACACGGTCACCACCAACGCCACTTCGGTGAGTCGTTGGCACCGTGTGATGGAATGGCCAGCTTGCATGCAAAGATCACCCAGGTGGGCGATGAAAATTAGTACCGTGGGCAGAAGTCAGACGTTGTCATAGGATGCGGAGCACCAGAGCTCATCATAGAGCGGGTTGTCATCGTCCGCCATCCATGCACAGACACGGTGTTACTGCCAACTCAGGAACCCCACCCCTTAGTGCGGCAGGTATATATCGTGAAGGAGGTTGCACGTGGGAGGCGGAGCTGCGGTGGGAAGTGAGGGGTTTGAGGTTGGAATGCAGTGTCCGTGACACTGGCAAATCCAACCCTCTTTCCCCCCTAGTAGTCGGTGAACATGGAGGTGGTCAGAGCATTGCGCTGGTCAAGGAGATATAGTGAGACACAGACAGAGTGAGAATTTGGTAATTTGGTGCTATGAGGTAATTCGGTGAAGAGTGGGAGAAGGTGCTTTTTCCCGACTGTTTTGTTCTCTCTCTTTCTTCGGGCCTAATTTCGGGAGCCGTTCGGAGGAGGAGGAGCAGTCTCTGTGAGTATAAAAACCTGACGGTAACTTCGTTTTCCAGCCTTTTCCCCCAAAAGTGACGTCAGAGGGAAGCTGTGATCTGATTGGTTGATAGCAAATTTGCCCCAAATTTAAAAAAAACACAGCTAAACTCGTAAACTTAAATTAAACTAATTAATTAATTAGTGATGGCTGGTCAGGTGATGTGCTTGAGCTGCTTGATGTGGGAGCTGGCAGATCCCATTGCGAGCTGCAGCGACCACATCTGCAGTAAGTGTTGGCTGCTGGAAGAGCTCCGGCTCAGAGTTGATGAGCTGGAGTCTGAGCTTCAAACACTGAGGCACATCCGGGAGGGGGAGACTTACCAGGACACTGTGTTTCAGGAGGCAGTCACACCTGCCAGAGTAAGTAGTTTGAATCCTGCCAGTGGCCAGGGACAGCAGGGTGTGACTGCAAGTCAGGCAGCTAAAGGGAAGCAGCAGTCAGGAACTCAGGAGCCTCAGCCCTTGACCCTGTCCAACAGGTATGAGGCACTGCTCCCTGTGTGGATGACGAACAGGGCTGCAGGAAAGATGAGTCAGCTGACCAAGTCACCATGGTTCAGCAGGCCATTCAGGGGGCGGGAGTAAATAGGCAAGTTGTAGTTGTAGGGGATTCTATTATCAGGGGGATAGATAGTATCCTTTGTGAGCAGGATAAAGAGTCCCGCATGGTATGTTGCCTGTCCGGTGCGAGGGTGCGGGACATCTCTGACCGGCTTGAAAGGATACTGGAGAGGGAGGGGGAGGATCCAGTTGTTGTGGTCCATGTCGGTACCAACAACATAGGCAAGTCTAGAAAAGAGGACCTGTTTAGAGATTGGAAAGGGCTAGGATTCAAATTAAAAAACAGGCCCTAAACGGTCATAATCTCCGGATTACTGCTCGAGCCACGTGCAAATTGGCATAGGGAGGCAAGAATAAGGGAAGTTAACACATGGCTGAAAGAGTGGTGTGGGAAAGAGGGGTTATTTTTCATGGGACACTCTAATCAGTTCTGGGACAGGGAGGACCTATACGGTTGGGATGGTCTCCACCTGAACAGAGCTGGGACCAGTGTTCTGCCGAAAAGCGTAAATAGGGTGGTCAATAGGACTTTAAACTAGAGATTGGGGGGGGGGGGGAGGGGAAGTCAGGGAACCAAGAGGTGAAGCAATCGGTGGGTAGCGTAGCTGCTTAGAAATACAAAAAAGCACAAAAAGACAAAACTCAGGAGAGGTTACGATAGTCCCAATCCCACAAAATATGACACAGTGCATGGAAAGGCTCAGTAAACCAAGGTCCACCACACTAAGAAAACAAAAAGGGACGGTCAATAGAGAATTAAAGGTGCTATATTTAAATGCGCGCAGTGTATGGAACAAGGTAGATGAGCTTGTGGCCCAGATTGTGACTGACAGGAATGATGTGGTAGGCATCACAGAGACGTGGTTGCAGTGGGTTCAGGACTGGCATTTAAACATCCAGGGATTCACAACCTATCGAAAAGACAGAGAGGTGGGCAGAGGGGGAGTGGTTGCCTTGTTAATTAGGAATGCAATTAAATCAATAGCACTAAACGACACAGGGTCAGATGATGTGGAGTCTGTGTGGGTAGAGTTGAGGAACCACAAAGGCAAAAAAAACGTAATGGGAGTTATGTACAGGCCTCCTAACAGTGGTCAGGACCGGGGGCACAAAATGCTTCACGAAATAGAAAGTGCATGTCAGAAAGGCAAGGTCACAGTGATCATGGGGGACTTCAATATGCAGGTGGACTGGGTAAATAATGCTGCCAGTGGACCCAAGGAAAAGGAATTCATTGAATGTGTACAGGAGGGCTTTTTGGAACAGCTTGTGATGGAGCCCACGAGGGAGCATGCCATTCTGGACTCAGTGTTATGTAATGAGCCAGACTTGATTAAAGATCTTAAAGTAAGGGAACACTTTGGAGGCAGTGATCATAATATGGTAGAATTCAATCTCCAATTTGAAAGAAAGAAGGTAGAATCAGATGTAAAGGTGATACAGTTAAATAAAGGTAACTACAGGGGCATGAGGGAGGAACTGACGAAAATCGACTGGGAGCAGAGCCTAGTGGGAAAGACAGTAGAACAGCAATGGCAGGAGTTTCTGGGAGTAATTGAGGACACAGTACAGAGGTTCATCCCAAAGAAAATAAAGATTATCAGAGGGGGGATTAGGCAGCCATGGCTGACAAAGGAAGTTAGGGAATGCATCAAAGCAAAAGAGAAAGCCTATAATGTGGCTAAGAGTAGTAGGAAGTCAGAAGATTGGGAAGGCTACAAAAACAAACAGAGGATAACAAAGAGAGAAATAAGGAAAGAGAGGATAAAATATGAAGGTAGGCTAGCCAGTAACATTAGGAATGACAGTAAAAGTTTCTTTAAATACATTAAAAACAAACGGGAGGCAAAAGTAGACATCGGGCCGCTCCAAAATGACGCTGGTAATCTAGTGATGGGAGACAAGGAAATAGCTGAGGAACTAAATAAGTACTTTGCGTCAGTCTTCAAAGTAGAAGACATGAGTAATATCCCAACAATTCAGGAGAGTCAGGGGGCAGAGTTGAATATGGTAGCCATCACAAAGGAGAAAGTGCTAGAGAAACTAAGAGGTCTAAACATTGATAAATCTCCAGGCCCAGATGGGCTACATCCTAGAGTTCGAAAGGAGATAGCTGAAGAAATAGTGGAGGCGTTAGTTATGATCTTTCAAAAGTCACTGGAGTCAGGGAAAGTCCCAGAGGATTGCAAAATCGCTGTTGTAACCCCCTGTTCAAGAAGGGAACAAGGAAACAGATGGAAAATTATAGGCCAATTAGCCTAACCTCGGTTGTTGGCAAGATTCTAGAATCCATTGTTAAGGATGAGATTTCTAAATTCTTGGAAGTGCAGGGTCGGATTAGGACAAGTCAGCATGGATTTTGTAAGGGGAGGTCGTGCCTGACAAACCTGTTAGAGTTCTTAGCAGAGATAACAAATAAGTCAGACCAAGGAGAGCCAATGGATGTTATCTATCTTGAATTCCAAAAGGCCTTTGATAAGGTGCCTCACGGGAGACTGCTGTGTAAAGTAATGGCCCATGGTAATCGAGGCAAGGTACTAACATGGATTGACCATTGGCTGTCAGGCAGAAGGCAGAGAGTTGGGATAAAAGCTTCTTTTTAGGAATGGCAACCGGTGACGAGTGGTGTCCCGCAGGGTTCAGTGTTGGGGCCACAGCTGTTCTCTTTATATATTAACGATCTAGATGATGGGACTGGGGGCATTCTGGCTAAGCTTGCCGATGATAAAAATATAGGTGGAGGGGCAGGTATTATGGAGGAGATGGGGTGGCTGCTGAAAGATTTAGACAGTTTAGGAGAGTGGTCCAAGAAATGGCTGATGAGATTCAACGTGGGCAAGTGCGAGGTCTTGCACTTTGGAAAAAAGAATAGAGGCATGGACTATTTTCTAAACGGTGACAAAATTCATAATGCTGAAGTGCAAAGGGACTTGGGAGTCCTAGTCCAGGATTCTCTAAAGGTAAACTTGCAGGTTGAGTCCGTAATTAAGAAAGCAAATGCAATGTTGTCATTTATCTCATGAGTCTTGGAATATAAAAGCAGGGATGTACTTTTGAAGCTTTATAAAGCATTAGTTAGGCCCCATTTAGAATACTGTGAGCAATTTTGGGCCCCACACCTCAGGAAGGACGTACTGGCACTGGAGCGGGTCCAGCGGAGATTCACACGGATGATCCCAGGAATCGTAGGCCTAACATACGATGAACGTTTGAGGATCCTGGGATCATATTCATTGGAGTTTAGGAGGTTGAGGGGAGATCTAATAGAAACATACAAGATAATGAATGGCTTAGATAGGGTGGACGTAGGGAAGTTGTTTCCATTAGCAGGGGAGACTAGGACCCGGGGGCACAGCCTTAGAATAAAAGGGAGTCACTTTAGAACAGAGATGAGGAGAAATTTCTTCAGCCAGAGAGTGGTGGGTCTGTGGAATTCATTGCCACAGAGGGCGGTGGAGGCCGGGACGTTGAGTGTCTTTAAGACAGAAGTTGATAAATTCTTGATTTCTCGAGGAATTAAGGGCTATGGAGAGAGAACGGGTAAATGGAGTTGAAATCAGCCATGATTGAATGGTGGAGTGGACTCGATGGGCCGAATGGCCTTACTTCGCTCCTATGTCTTATCCAGTGCACGTCGGCCCTGGCGCACACGTTGTGCCGTCTTCCGTGCCTGTATGGACTCCTTGTCTTGCCCGGCCTCCCCCTCACCCACATTCTCCTCGTCGGACGATACCCCTGCTCCGATACATCACCCCTGTCCTGTGCGATGTAGTAGATGACGCAGCAGGCCGCCACACTGCATGAAACCCTCTCTGTCATTATGGAGGGCCCTTCCAGAGCGGTCCAGGCACCTGAACCGCATCTTCAGCATACCAAAGCTCCACTCGGTCGCACCCGTGATCGCGGTATAGTCGTCTCCGCGTTTGTATGTGGCCTCCGGATAGGTGTCATCAGCCAGCAACGCAGTAGATAATCCCCGTCACCCAGGAGTCAACCTGTCAGCGGGGGTGCGTCTCGCACGTGTAGGAATTGTTGAGTGTGCCACGATGAAGGCGTCGTGCACACTGCCCGGGTATCGGGAACTGACGTGTATGATAAACAGTTGATGGTCAGATCTTGTTGGAAGCTATTTTCCACGCAATCGCATTTCCCCAATTCATCATTCAGAATGGAGAAACCCGCCCTACTACTTTGAGGCGCTGGAGGATGCTGACGCTGTTGCGAGGAATCAGTGGCGAGGATAAGTTAACTGTATAATTTATTAAATGTGTGATCTTCTTGTTATTAGAGAGGATATGTTTGAGGTTTCCTGTGGCAGTTTGAATTTTATTGTTTTTGTATGGGATGGATATTTCCTTTGATTAATTTAGTTGAATGCTGGTTGTTATGGATCCCCAGTTTTATATGACGCAGGTGGGAATCGTTCGACTCGCTCAAGAAGATAGCTCACGGGAGCAAAGCAGTGTGTGGGGGGGGGGGGGGCGGTGACTGCGGCTCAAAAGCATAACGATTAGATAATGAGCTTTGGGGGATGGTTCTATTTGACGTTAGGCAATGCTGCCGTAAGGATTTGGGGTGTTGCATGCCTTTTGACTGTTTGTTTTTGTTGTTTGTCGTGGTTTTAATGAGAGGCAAGGCAGTGGGGGCTGGGGAGGGCTTCGGTCTTTTTGGGTGGTGACTGCAGATTGCGGTTTGCTCTGTTATGTTGGGGGCTTTAGTGGGAAACTCGGGTGGGCTCGATGCCTGTACTTTTTAAGTACCTTTCGAATTATCTGTATTGGTGGAGAGGGTGAATCGGGTACGTGTGCTACAACCCGTAATTCGTGTGGTCTCCTGGAATGTGAGCGGTTGAATGGTTCCGTGAAGAGGTCGAAGATATTCGCTAATCTGAAGAGTTTGAGTGCTGATCTGGTATTTCAGCAGGAGATCCATTTGCGGTTCAGAGACCAGACACGGTTACAGGACGGTTGGGTGGGACAGGTGTTCCACTCGGGATCTGAAGGGAGGGCCGGTGGACTCCATTATTCATGAATAAAATGATTCCTCTCTCCAGTTTTAGGATTCTGATGGATCCAATCAGGAAACACGTGGTTATAAATGGGTTATTGGCAAGCACCTCAACGCTCCGATATAATGTAAACACTCCGACCATGATGATTCAGTTTATATTAATACATTACTGGCCCTGATTCTTGGAAGAATTAGGGGGGGAGGGGTGCTGATTGAAACATATGGGATACTGAGAGGCCTGGACAGAGTGGATGTGGGGAGTATGTTTCCACGAGCAGGAAAGACTAGATTCTGAGGGCACAGCCTCAGACTGAAGGGATGATCCACTGAAACTGAGATGACGAGGAATTTCTTCAGCTGGAGGGTGCTGAATCTGTGGAACGTTTTGCAGCTGAAGGCTGTGGAGGCCAAATCAAGGAGTGTATTTAAGACAGAAATTAATAGGGTTTCAGATGTTATGAGGAGAAGGTAGGAGTTGGGAATGCAAAACATCAAGCCATAAATTAATGCTGAAGTATATTCAATTGGCCGAATGTTCTAATTAAGCTCCTTTGTCTTATGGTCTAATTCCTGATATGGATGAACATCAGCCAAACCTGGGGAGAGGGAGACTTTAATTGTGATTTTTCATTGAACCAACTACAATAAATGATTGGGCTGCACTAATAGTTCCTGCACTAAAACGCAATGGCTCGGTCAGGATATGTGGATATTCTAAAACATGTGTACAACCAGTATTGTGCGCAGATCATTGTCCACTTCTGCTAATTGGAGACCTGTTTACTCGACGATCTGGAGGGCAGCAATTCAGTAAAATTGATCTATCACAGGCGTATTTACAAATGTATGTGGTTCAAATGTCACAGCCGACACTGACTATCGTGACTCAGAAAGCGCTGTTGCATTTCGGGAGGTTTCCATTTGGGATAACAGCTGCTCCTGTTCTTTTTCAGAAGTCCATGGATAGAATTCTGAATTGGTTAACTGGGGTGCAATGTTATCTAGATGACATTCTCACCATCAGATGACGTGAACGAGAACACTTGAAGAACATCGGAAACTACACTGAAACGTCTACAAAACCATGATCTCTGAGCATTGGCAAATAGGGTTAAGGAAAATCCCAAGGCTTTTTACACTTACATAAAAAGCAAGAGGGTAGCCAGGGAAAGGGTTGGCCCACTGAAGGATAGGCAAGGGAATCTATGTGTGGAGCCAGAGGAAATGGGCGAGGTACTAAATGAATACTTTGCATCAGTATTCACCAAAGAGAAGGAATTGGTAGATGTTGAGTCTGGAGAAGGGGGTGTAGATAGCCTGGGTCACATTGTGATCCAAAAAGACGAGGTGTTGGGTGTCTTAAAAAATATTAAGGTAGATAAGTCCCCAGGGCCGGATGGGATCTACCCCAGAATACTGAAGGAGGCTGGAGAGGAAATTGCTGAGGCCTTGACAGAAATCTTTGGATCCTCGCTGTCTTCAGGGGATGTCCCGGAGGACTGGAGAATAGCCAATGTTGTTCCTCTGTTTAAGAAGGGTGGCAGGGATAATCCCGGGAACTACAGGCCGGTGAGCCTTACTTCAGTGGTAGGGAAATTACTGGAGAGAATTCTTCGAGACAGGATCTACTCCCATTTGGAAGCAAATGGACGTATTAGTGAGAGGCAGCACGGTTTTGTGAAGGGGAGGTCGTGTCTCACTAACTTGATAGAGTTTTTCGAGGAGGTCACTAAGATGATTGATGCAGGTAGGGCAGTAGATGTTGTCTATATGGACTTCAGTAAGGCCTTTGACAAGGTCTCTCATGGTAGACTAGTACAAAAGGTGAAGTCACACGGGATCAGGGGTGAACTGGCAAGGTGGATACAGAACTGGCTAGGCCATAGAAGGCAGAGGGTAGCAATGGAGGGATGCTTTTCTAATTGGAGGGCTGTGACCAGTGGTGTTCCACAGGGATCAGTGCTGGGACCTTTGCTCTTTGTAGTATATATAAATGATTTGGAGGAAAATGTAACTGGTCTGATTAGTAAGTTTGCAGACGACACAAAGGTTGGTGGAATTGCGGATAGCGATGAGGACTGTCTGAGGATACAGCAGGATTTAGATTGTCTGGAGACTTGGGCGGAGAGATGGCAGATGGAGTTTAACCTGGACAAATGTGAGGTAATGCATTTTGGAAGGGCTAATGCAGGTAGGGAATATACAGTGAATGGTAGAACCCTCAAGAGTATTGAAAGTCAAAGAGATCTAGGAGTACAGGTCCACAGATCACTGAAAGGGGCTACACAGGTGGAGAAGGTAGTCAAGAAGGCATACGGCATGCTTGCCTTCATTGGCCGGGGCATTGAGTATAAGAATTGGCAAGTCATGTTGCAGCTGTATAGAACCTTAGCTAGGCCACACTTGGAGTATAGTGTTCAATTCTGGTCGCCACACTACCAGAAGGATGTGGAGGCTTTAGAGAGGGTGCAGAAGAGATTTACCAGAATGTTGCCTGGTATGGAGGGCATAAGCTATGAGGAGCGGTTGAATAAACTCGGTTTGTTCTCACTGGAACGAAGGAGGTTGAGGGGCGACCTGATAGAGGTATACAAAATTATGAGGGGCATTGACAGAGTGGATAGTCAGAGGCTTTTCCCCAGGGTAGAGGGGTCAATTACTAGGGGGCATAGGTTTAAGGTGAGAGGGGCAAAGTTTAGAGTAGATGTACGAGGCAAGTTTTTTACGCAGAGGGTAGTGGGTGCCTGGAACTCACTACCGGAGGAGGTAGTGGAGGCAGGGACGATAGGGACATTTAAGGGGCATCTTGACAAATATATGAATAGGATGGGAATAGAAGGATACGGACCCAGGAAGTGTAGAAGATTGTAGTTTAGTCGGGCAGTATGGTCGGCACGGGCTTGGAGGGCCGAAGGGCCTGTTCCTGTGCTGTACATTTCTTTGTTTGTTCTTTGTTTGTTCTTTGTTTGTTCTTTGAGTGAAAAAGGAAACGTTGGACTTTTTAAAGACATCTATAAAGTACATGGCGTCAAATCATTGATGGAGATGACTCTGTCTGCTATCCAGCTTTCTATCAATCTTAAGGAACTACTTGGTCAACTGTCGGCAACAGACGGCAATTCTGCGCGCTTTCGGGCACACGATTGGAAATGTGTTTGACAATTGGTCAAATGCGTGCTGTTCCTAAACGTATAACAGGAAATATGAACTACTTCGTTTTTCCCTCATTTTGCAATTGGCCATATGAGTACTGAGTAAATTGGAAGTTGCAGCAGCATGAATGGAAAACACGTGCGGTTTAGCTCTGAAGGATGCTTAACAATGGTGAAGGACGCCGTCAGCGGACACTAGTATCTAAGCTTCTTGGAAAATACTGGTTGCGCGTCACTGCGAGAAGGCTGCAGTGCTGTTGAGTACAAAAACAGAAAATTACTGCGGATCCTTTTTTAAAATTAATTTACCGGATGTGTGCGTCGCTGGCACGACCTGAGGTTGTGCGGTTCCCTGGTATCTGCTGCTCTTGTCCTTCTAGATGGTAGTGGCCGTGAGGTTGGAAGTTGCTGTCTGAGGAACATTGATGAATTACTGCAGCGCATTGTGGAGATGGTACACAATTCTCACTGTTCGTCGGAGGGTTTGAATGTTTGTGGAAGGGGGAGAAATCAAGCGGGCTGTTTTGTCCTGGATGGTATCGAGTTTGTTCAGTGATGTTGGAGCTCCAGGCAAGTGGAGAGTACTCCCTTGCGCTCCTCACTTGTGCCTTGCAAAAGCTGCTCACGCTTCCGGGTTTCAGATAGGGTACTTGTCGTAGGATCCTACACTTTGACCTACCCTGGCAGCAACAGTACTACTGTGGCATGTCCAGTTCAGTTTTTGAAAAATGTTAGCCACCGAGGATGTTGATTGTGGGGGTTTAGTGATGGTTGTGCCACTGAATGTCAAAGGGCGGTGGTTCTATCTTCTCTTGTAGCAGATGCTCATCGCCTGATCCTTGAGTGGCACGAAGATATCTTGCGCCATTTCAGCCCAGGCGTCGATCTTATCCAGGTCTTGTTTAATTTGGACATGAACTGCTACATTATCTGAGGCGTTACGAATGGTGCTGAGCATTGTGCAGTCGGCCGCAAACATCCCCACTTCTGACCTTATGATGGAAGGTTTTCCCCCTGATTCCATTTGACTCTATTTTAGTTTGGGCACCATGTTGGTGTACTCGGTCAAATGCTGCCTTGATGTCAAGGGCAGATCATCTCACCATACCTCTGGCATTCAGCTTTTTTGTCCAAGTTTGGACGATGGATGTAATGAGGTTAGCAGCTGAGTGATCCTGGCAGAACCTAAACTGAGCGTCTGTGAACAGGTTATTGCTGAGCAAGTGCCGCTTTATTGCATTGCTGATGACTCCTCCCATCACTGTGCAGATGATGGAGAGTAGACTGATAGGGTGGTTATTGGCTGGGTTGAATCTGAGCTGTTTCTTGTGTATAAGATACAGCTGGGCAATTTTGCACATTGTCTGGTAGGTGCCAGTGGTGTAGCTGTACTGGGGCATCTTTGCTCGGGGTCCGGCAACATCTGGAGCACAAGTCTTCAGCACTTTTGCCGAAATATTATCAGGACCCGTAGCCTATGAAGTAACAATTGTCTTCAGCCGTTTACTGATATCACGTGGAGTAAATCGTTTTGGCTGAAGACTGCAAACTGTGACACTGGGGACCTCGGGAAGAGAGCGGGATCATACATTCCGCACTTTTGGCTGAAGATTATTGCAAATGCCTCAGCCTTGTCTTTTGCATATCTGTGCTGGGCTCCTCCAGCAATGAGGATGGGAACATTTGTGGAGCGTCCAGTGAGTTATTTCATTGTCCACCACCATCCATGGATGTATATGAGAGGATGACAGAGCCTAGATCTGATCCATTGGTTGTGGAATCGCTTAGATCGGTCTATTATTTTCTGCTTATGCTTTTTGGTATACAGGTAATCCTGTATTGTAGCTTCAACAGGTCGACAACTCGTTTTTATGTATGCCTGCTGACATGCACTCCTGCTATCTTCATTGAAGTACACTGGCTTGGGGGTAATTGTAGAGTGGGGTATGTGCAGGGCAAAGAGGTTGCAGATTGTTGTTGAATACAAGTCTGATACTGCTGATGGCCACAGCGCCTCATAGATACCCAGTCTTGAGTTGAAGATCTGTTCGAAGTCTATTCCATTTATTACGGTGGTAGTGCCACACAACTCGATGGAGGGTGTCCTCGATGTGAAGACGGAACGTTGTCTCCAGAAGGACTGTACTGGTGTCACTTCTACCGATACTATCATGGACAGATGCATCTGCAGCAGGCAAATTGGTGATGATGAGGTCAAGCATGTTTTCATTCTCATTGATTCCCTCACCACCTACTGTAGTCCAAGTCTAGTCCGGTTTGGGTGATTGCTTTGTGGGGGTAGGGGCGTGTGTCGGGCAGACGTGCGCCCAATGATGTCTGGGGAATCCCGTGGCAGGTTGATGGGATGGGGAGCGGCTTCATCGGTGGTGGGGAACTCCAATTAAAATGGTATATTCGAATGGTTACCAATGCAGCTCAATTGCCCATGGGAAATTATACTCTAGGATAACTGTGGTGCAAAAGTGACCAGAGAACCTGCCGGTGCGGATTCCCCCCGAGTATCCTTGACACCCTAAATCCAACGCTGTGGAGCTGCGGAGTTACAGGCATGAGCTTTGCATCTCCCCTGCATAACGGTAAAACAAACTTTCACACTGTGCAAAATTAAGTCATATATTTCTGATTCCTTAGGTCTCTAAAGCAAATTGTTGCATACGAGTTTTGAATACCATTCTGACCTTGGGCTTGACATTTATCTTTCAGTTCTTTAATTTCTGAAACGAACGTACATTTTCGTAATTTATAGTTCATCATCCCTTTATTTAGGTCGTTTAAAATTATGTTAATATAATTTTCGAATCTGAATTTAGCCGCGTACATCACACTTCACAGAATTATATTGGTATTATATGTTGAAAGTGGAGTAATGTTAAGTAAAGCAAAGAGTAAAGCGTCAGAAGCAGGTGACATAAGAAATAGTAGCAGCCGAGGCCAGTTGGCCCCTCGAATGTGATGTTCCAATTCAATAAGATCACAATTAACTTATTGTTTCAGCCCCACTTTCCCACACTCTCTAGGTATCCCTTGATTTCCTGTGAGGCCGAATATATGTGTCCACGACTGGCATAATTGCATTCAACTATGTAGCACCAACCTTTCCAGGTAGATAACCCCATCGTGTAATTGGCTAGTCTTTTACAATGATTTACAAACTTTGGAGTGAAGATGTTGGCCGGAATTATCTGGTCGTCGTGATTCACTGGGCTGGATTCTCTTGTCCACCAGCCACGCGTTTCTCTCGTCACCCGATCGCTTGCAGCGGGATTCTATCTTACCACTCCTTATCAATAGGAATTGAAATTGAAACCAACCCTCCCCGCACCCGGCTGAACGAGTGAATGGACTATTCTGTTGAGCAAGGCGGGGGCGAGTTCGAAAGTGGCAAGCGGCGGGATGAGATAAAGTCCCACGGAGCTCCTCCAAAAAACACGCGACAGGGTAGCGCAGAATTTTGTTTTACCATCGCACCTGTCTCCTCGCAGGGAGCTTCATTGGGCACATGAGTGCAGCTGATGCCACTTCACTGGTGAAAGTTGAATCACTGCACCAAACGTAGATGGAAATCTGGTTGCCTTCATTTGTTTTGAAGTGTAAAAGTATCAGTGACATGACTTAAATAATACACCGGCCTTCTTTTTCACGGAGCACGGGCAGCGCTGTGGCGCAGTAGTTACCACTGCTGCTCACAGCGCTGAGGACCGGGTTGGATCCCGAATCCGGGTCACTGTCCATCTGGCGTTTTCACATTCTCTCCGTGTCTGCGTGATCTCACCTCCACAGCCCAAAGATGTGCAGGATAGGTGAATTGGCCACTCTAAATAGCTCCTTAATTGGAAACAAATGTATTAAAATTTATTTAAAAATGTATCTCTTTCAGAAAGATTTGTGTGGCAGCCTGTGAGGTGCAGCATCATCCATGCCCCCTCTGGCATAGTAATTCATCACGACTCATAACCTGGAAGACTATTGATGTGGTGTCACCAGCGAATCCACGAGATTGGACGTCTTGATGCCTCAGTGACCATTTGTTGGGCCAATTTAATGAGAATCCTGCAGACGGTTAGGACACACCTCCGAGGAACAGATTGCTGGTGGACCTGAGAATCCTTTTTGACATCGGGTGTTAATTTGTCCTTGGCTAATGTCACATTTGTAGAATTGGAACGGAGACTTTCCGATGGATGCATTGTCTGCCAGTACCAAACTTTGTTGGTGCCTTTTCTGCATATTTGCATCCACACAAGTCTGTCCCGCCAGAGCGTCCTAATCAATGACTCTCTGCTGCAGATTTTTCGCCAGTGATTCCTTTTCCCACTCTCAGACCACTCCATGTTTTGTAAAATGCCAGATCATCATCACTTCTGTCACTGAGCCAAACATCCTCACTCACAAAATTATCAAGCAGCACTGGCCAAAAGTTCCATCAAGCTCAAGGAACAAAGAACAAATGTGCATATGGCCTGCCCTCAGCATCTTCTCCAAAAGCTTTCCCACCACCGATATCAGGCTCACTTGCCTATAATTTGCCAGATTTTCCCTGCTTCCATTCTTAAACAGGGGAACAACATTGGCTGTTCTCCAGTGCACAGGAACCACGCCTCGGACAAAGAAGATGTGAAGATATCTGTTTGGGCCTCAGCTATGTCCCCCCCCTTCGCTCCCGCAGGAACCTGGGTTAGATTCCACCCGTCCTTGGGGACTAGTCTACCTTCATGCAAATTAGGATACTCAAGACTTCCTTCTTTGATATATTGACGATCTCAAGGGCGTTGACATATCTATTCTTGACTTCAAAAAACGTAATGTCCATCTGCCTGGTGAATACTGATACAAGTTACTCATTCATGATTTTACTCACTGCCTTTGCTCCTACGTATTACTTCCATCCATTGTCCTTGCGTGGGCCTACTCTTTCTCTTGCAGCACTCTTTCTCCTTATATATGCATAAAACGCCTTGAGATTTTCCTTGACCACGTTTGATAAGACATTTCATGGTCACTTTTACCCCCTAATTCCACGTTTAAGTTCCTTCCTACTTTCACTGTACTCAAGGGCTTCGTCAGTTCTGAGCTGCCTAGATCGATCATATGCTTCCTTGTTCCATTTGAATAAGATTACAATTTCCCTTGTCATTCATGGTTCCAGATACTGTCATTTCTCCGTTCATTTTTGCGAGGGAATGCCTGTCCTGCACTTAAATCAATAATGTAATCCTTCATGACGAATAAATACTTTTGTATTTTCTCTTGGGCACGTATGTATTTTGTCAATGTATCTGATGCATACGAACATCCTGACATATGCACAGCCTTTTCTACTTGAGAAGTAGTCCATTCGATTCATCGATGCTGCTCAGCCACCAGTAAAATATGCGCTGAATTTCTTTATATGTGCAATGTTAGTTGCTGATTAGCTGTCCTTTAATAATTGCTACTGCGATATTTCTGTTTGTCCACTATATCATATTTTGCATCCCTTGAAATATGTGTAGAACTTAAATTTCAATAAACTGACAAATGATGTACTGGTGACAAATATACAAGAAATGCAATTGAAACAGTTAGTGCCTCAAATTAAAGCTACATATTTAATTTCAAAATAATTCTGAACTTGACGATTAATACGACATACAAAAGGACACTTTACAAATCGAAATTCAATAATCTGTTAACTTGAAATTCTTTTTAGTAAAATTCACAAAACTGCTTTTTGGATTTTGTTTGCAATAAAATTAAATTCAAATGTCAGAGGATAAGGTTTAAGTTTTTGAAGGTAAGAACCAACTGGTTCATCAGAGATATATTAATAAAAAACACGATATGCATATGGAATAAGTTATGTTAACGGCCTGGAAGTGTACCAAAAGTGAGAGTGTATGGATATTGCGGTATATTTCCAATGAGAGAACGTACGTACTGTGGAAGCGATCAGGTGCTGATTACAGTTTAAACAGGTAAACGGTTTTCAGACTAAAGGGCCGTTCCTGTCAATAATAGTCACATGTTCTCCAAATAGGTTTCTTAAATGCTTTTGTCAAAGGTAATGGATATCTGAGTGTATATTTGAAGTCCTGAGATGTATTCCTGAACTTGTTTTAACTTATTGAAATTATGAATGGTATCCAACAACGATTCCAATTAACTGTATTGATATTTTACCACCCATCAGAAATAATTAGAAGTCACTTACCATTATGTTCAGCTGGTCCCTAACTCTTTAAAATAACTGGATTGATGGCTGGTACGCAATTTTGCTTCCATATTTCTAGTTAATTGCTCCGTTGGATTCAATAAAGGCACGGGATGCAGTTGATATCACACATTTGAAATATTGTTCAAGTAAATGTGTTTTCACTAGTTTACCTAAATCTTTCTGGAGTAGTTTTCTTTCTATTCAGGAACAAGGAAGATCATCCAATTGAGCTGTTGGATAAATTAACACAATGCACGTACAATTTCTTCACATTATGATAGCTATTTCAGTGTTGTTCAAGGTTTCAACCCCTATAATCGAGGTTGCACTGTGTGATCATTGTTATGGAATTTTTATTGAAACCCATTTTTTCAAAACTTATGTTCACTTGAAACAAAAAAGCTATCCTAATGTTGAAAAAAAATAATTGCTTGACTAATGTACTTCAGGAAAGTTACGTCTCTTTTCTACAGGATCCGTCCCAATATATGTCAATCTGCACACAGGAATTCTGAAGATGTTCTTTCGGAGAAAATAACCCAATCTCTTCAGATTACCGGAACATTTTTTTCGCCAGACCAACATGTATCGCAGGAATTGACTGCAAGTTCAATGTGTCGTTTCAGGGTCCCCCATCGCTCATCTACAACCAAAGGTTAACAGGCTGTCTCACAGCTCCCCGCACACACTTCCAATTTATATAGAGCATTTGTCACGCAAGTTTATTCAGCTTTCTCTGCTCTCATTTCAGGTTTGCAGCAACCCGACTAATTGTCATGTCTCCTTGCTTTCCAATATATTACTGCACTTTCAGCACGTTGAATGCACCTGGAATTCCCTCCAAAATGTCTTCTGTGCTGCCATCTTTATCCCACAGTCCAAAGATGTGCAGGTTCGGTGGATTGGTCATGTTAAATTTCCCCTTAGTTTCCAAAAGATCAGATCGGGTTACTGGATTATGGGAATATGGTGGGATGTGGGCTTGTGTAGGGACTGCTTTACAAGGTTCGGTGCAGGCTCAATGGGCCGAATGGCCTCTTACTGCACTGTAAATTCTATGATCCTATGCTTGTGGCTATTTTCACCGAACTCCTTGGCCTTCACCATTCTATATTTGCGATGGCGTGCCTAATTGTGGGCTCACTTTCCTGTAAAATGTTGACATTATACCTAAACTTTGAGGAAAAGTAATACATTAAACCATGGAAAACTTTAGCATTATTTCGTTTGTTCCAAAAGTGGCATTTATAAATCACGTTCAAATGATCCGTCTTTCGAGAAGATGGCTCAGTCAGCAATTAAGCTTTCTTGTGAATTGAGTGATTCCTTGAAGGACCGGCACACCGCATAAAAGAGGGATGGGTGACTACACGACGTACAGGTTTTGCTCAACTCTATCACTCAATAGTTCATTACTTAGCAATGAATAAAGCAGTAATTTGATATTTCATATCATAAACTGTTTTAGCACAAATAATTAATGGAAAACCAATGGATAACTAAGTTATGGCGATGTAATAAAGTGCGTACATTTCAAGTGAAGTTCATGTCAAAGGACGTCGTAGGTAATAAATCCTTGATACCAATGGGGACAAATAGTATATCACCAATTTATAAAATGAGCAATAATCCCTTATGATCCCTGCAAAATGTTATATGTCACTAATCTCGAGGACGATGACCAATTACATCTGTGCGCCAGCATTCGACCAGAGTGTTCATAAGTGCATAAGATATAGGAGCAGAATTAAGCCATTCGGCCCATCGAGTCTGATCCGCCATTCTATCATTGCTGGTATGTTCCTCATCTGTTACCTATAATACTACATACCTAGAACTGGATTGCGAAATCAGCCACAGAATCTGCTCCATAGAACACATGATCTACGAGCAGGCCTAGGCAATGTAACCTCCCGAGTCTAAACAGCTTCAGTGTGATCACGGGTGATCCCATCATGGCCTGAACTTCACTGTCCTGCCCGTTCTGCATCATCCTGAAATCCATTATCAATTAAATGCCTGCCCTACTGCTCCTTAAATTTACTCACTCTCCTTGAATCCACCGCACTCTGGGGTAGCGAATTCCACAGATTCACAACCCGTTGGGAGAAGTAGTTTCTCATCAAACCTGCTAACTGCTATTCGAAGATTACGACCTGTCTTTTTCGAATGCTCCACAAGAGGAAGCATCGTTTCCACGTGTAATTCATCTATACCTTTCCCCGTCTTGAACACCTCGATTTGATCTCCGCCCATTCTTCTAAACTCCAGAGAATATAGGCTTGTTCAGGGTAGTGGGTGCCTGGAACTCGCTGCCGGAGGAGGGGGTGGAAGCAGGGACGATAGTGATGTTTAAGGCGCATCTTGACAAACACATGAATAGGATGGGAACATAGGGATACGGACCCCGGAAGTGTATAAGATTCTAGTTTAGAGAGGCAGCATGGTCGGCGCAGGCTTGGAGGGCCGAAGACCCTGTTCCTGTGCTGTACTTTTCTTTGTTCTTTATTCAATATTTCCTCATGCGACAAATCGCTCATCTTCTGAATTTCCTCCAATACGACGGCACCTTTATTCAAATCAGTGGACCAAAACTGTGCAAAACACTCCAGGTGTGGTATTATAAATGCCTTGTACAGTTGCAACACTTCCTTACATTTATACTCAAATTATTTTTGCTCCAAATGTCAAAATTTAATTTGCTTTCTTTATTATCTGGTGCTCCTGCATGTTTAGTGGCTGCTTTAGCACACTGCGCTACATCGCTGGCTACTAAAGCAGACCAAGGCAGGCCAGCAGTACGGTTCAATTCCCGTACCAGCCTCCCCGTGCAGGCGCCGGAATGTGGCGACTAGGGGCTTTTCACAATAACTTTATTTGAAGCCTACTTGTGACAATAAGCGATTTTCATGCACGGGGACATCCCGATCGCTCTGCATCAGAGCCCCCCGAAGTCTCTCTCCATTTAGATATTAAGTTGTCATTCCATTTTTTGGAGCAAAATGCATGACCTCACGATTACCCACGTTAAACTCCACCTGTCGCATTTTGCGCCACTCTCCTAACCTATTTATATCTATTTGCAAAGGTCTTGTTTCCTCATCGCAACTAACTGTCCCACCTATTTTTGTGTCATCTGCGAGTTTGGCTATAGAACGTTCTATCCCTGTATCCAAGCAATTTATGTAGATTGTAAATAACTGATAACCAAGGACTGAACTCTATGGCACCCGACTACTTACATTTTGCCATCCAGAAAAAGACCTATTAACTTGACTCTCTGTCTCCTGCCCATCAGCCAGTCTTCCACTGAAACCAGTCCGTTATCCCTAATCACATGTGGTGTCACCTTCTGAATTAACCTTCCGTGCGGCATCTTGTCAAATGCCCTTCGGAAGTCCAGATACACTCCACCTACAGGATCCCCGTTATACACTTTGCTTCTTACATCTTCTCAGAACTCGAGTAAATTAATCAAACATGACTTACCCTTCCTAAAACCACTCTGACTCTGATGGATAGCGCGCAATGGTTTTCCAAATGTCCTAACATTACGGCCTTAATAACTTATTCCAACAATTTTCCAACAACCAATGTCCAACTTACTGATATGTAATTTCGCACATTCTGCCTCCCTTCCTTTATGGATAAGGGCATTAGGTTACCATTTTCCCAATCCATTAGAACCTTTTTCATGTTCATGCAATTTTGGAATATTATAACCAATGGATTCACCACATCTGCTGCCACTTTCTGTAACACCCGAGGGTGTAGGCCATCAGGCCCGGGGGACTTGCCTCCCCTCAATACCAAGAGTTTGTTGAGTACCGTTTCCTGTTGATGCTGATTGTCCCAAGTTCCACCCTTTCTATTGACTCTGAATTTCCCGTTCCTCATGGAATGCTACTAGTGTCTTCCACCGTGAAAACTGAGGCAATCGATTGATTTAGCGTCCTTGCCATTTCTGTGTTCCCCGCCATTAACTTATCGGTTTCATCGTCCAAGGAACCAACCTTCACCTTAGCGACCCTCTTCCCTTTTATGTATCTGTCGAATTTGTTGCTATCCTTTTTGATATTCTGCTCTTGTCGTTTCTTGTAATTCACTCCAGCTCTTTTTATTACTTTTTTAGCATACCTTTGTTTATGTTTGAACGTTTCCCAATTTTGCAGCCTTACACTTGCCTTTGCAATATCATATTCCTTAGGTTTTGTCTTTATAATGTCCTTCACATCTTGTTTAGCCATGCATGTTTTTCTGACCCTTCTTACCATTTTTCTTCCGCACTGGGATATAATTTATCAGTGAGGAATTGAGTATGTCCTCAAACAACTGCCACTGTTCATCAGCTGTCCTACATTTTAGCCATCCTGCCCAGTCTACTAGGGCCTAATCTGTCCTCATGCCTAATCAATTTTCTTTGTTTAATTTGAGAGCACGAATGTGGAACTCCACTTTCTCGTCCCAAAATGAATCTTCAATTTTACCAGACTATAGTCACTACTCCTCAGTGGATCCTTAAAAATACAATGCTGTCTTCGTACTGTTCTGATTCCTACCGATAGTTTGCATAGATTTCGTCATTTTTTTCGTCTCTGAAAAGTAAATAAAAATTGAGGTTCGTGAAACCATTGACCGCGGGGCTCTCTTCGATCTATATGTTTATATCTCCTCTAAATTTCTGCTTGAATTATTTCTTTTGATTTTCTTATATTCTCGCACAGCAAAACGGTTTTGACCACGTTTAGCAATTGGTCATTGGTTAATATGATTATGGCAAATCATTTGTCTGTTGACCTCAATATCTAACTGATCTTGTCATCCCCTATAACAAATGTTTCGTTCTATATCGCTACAGAACCGCCTTCCCTTGTTACACCTACATCAGAAAAAACGGTTGATGGGATTCCAATGTTCTTATACTATAGCATAAAACAGGCAGTAATGCACTGATATGACATTTACTGTGTTGTGTGATTTTATTTTCCAGCAAGCACCATTTAATACATTTCTGCATTGCAAATTTGATTGATGTTTGCGCTGTGCCCCTGTCCAAGTAACGATAGCTTTCGTATTCGGAAGTATCATGAAAGTGTTAAATTGTACAGAGATGTTACATGAAACACACAATCAAATTTTATGGCACTGATACATCTTGGCCATGAATGAATTTCACTCGGATCAAGTCGATTTCAGAGGGAGCGGAGCAGGCTAGTCAATTTCAGCGGGAGCAGTGCGCAAGTGATTTCTGGGAGGTAAGTCTCTCCTTTAAAAACACTTGTCTTTGCAGGAGCAGGCCAGTCGATTTCAGCGGGAGCGGAGCAGGCTAGTCAATTTCAGCGGGAGCAGTGCGCAAGTGATTTCTGGGAGGTAAGTCTCTCCTTTAAAAACACTTGTCTTTGCAGGAGCAGGCCAGTCGATTTCAGCGGGAGCGGCGCAGGCTAGTCAATTTCAGCGGGAGCAGTGCACAAGTGATTTCTGGGAGGTAAGTCTCTCCTTTAAAAACACTATTCTTTGCAGGAGCAGGCCAGTCGATTTCAGCGGGAGCGGAGCAGGCTAGTCAATTTCAGCGCGAGCACTGCGCAAGTGATTTCTGGGAGGTAAGTCTCTCCTTTAAAAACACTTGTCTTTGCAGGAGCAGGTCAGTCGATTTCAACGGGAGGGGAGCAGGCTGGTCGATTTCAGCGGGAGCAGTGCGCAAGTGATTTCTGGGAGATAAGCCTATCCTTTAAAAACACTTGTCTTTGCAGGAGCAGGCCATTCGATTTCAGCGGGAGCGGTGCGTTAGTGATTTCTGGGAGACCTTCACAGGAGCAGGCTAGTCAATTTCAGCGGTAAACACTTACCTGGTCCCGTTTCCGGTCCCTCTTTGCTGTATTTTTTTTTAATTTTAGTGTTTAAGGCGGGAACAGGAAGTTCGACCCGCGGACTTCTGGGATGACCCTCACCAATAAATTCTGGTGGAGAGGAAACCCGAGACACTTCACGTGTAGTGTCTCCCACCCGCCCTCCTCCTCTAACCTAATAATAAAACCCTTTGGTGTGAGGTAAGTACCATATTTTATTATTATTATTATTTTGAAAAAACATTTAATTTAGTTGTTAGCCAGATCTTGGTAGAAAGTTAGAGGGATGGCAGGGAAGGGAGGGCAATGTTCCTCCTGCAGGATGTTTGAGGTGAGGGATGCCGTTAGTGTCTCTGCTGATTTTACCTGCAGGAAGTGCTGCCATCTCCAGCTCCTCCAAGACCGAGTTAGGGAACTGGAGCTGGAGTTGGAAGAACTGCGGATCATTCGGGAGGCAGAGGGGAATTAGTTACACCTAAGATTGGAGATAGATGGGTAACTGTAAGAGGGACTGGGAAGAAGCAGTCAGTGCAGGGATCCCCTGCGGTCGTTCCCCTGAGAAACAAGTATACCGCTTTGGATACTTGTGGGGGGGACGTCTTACCAGGGGTAAGCCATGGGGTACGTGCTTCTGGCACGGAGTCTGTCCCTGTTGCTCAGAAGGGAAGGGGGCGAGGAGCAGAGCATTAGTAATTGGGGACTCGATAGTCAGGGGCACAGATAGGAGATTTTGTGGGAGCGTGAGAGACACACGTTTGGTATGTTGCCTCCCAGGTGCAAGGGTACGTGATGTCTCGGATCATGTTTTCCGAGTCCTTAGGGGGGGAGGGGGTGCAGCTCCAAGTCGTGGTCCACATTGGCACTAACGACATAGGTAGGAAAGGGGACAAGGATGTCAGGCAGGCTTTCAGGGAGCTAGGATGGAAGCTCAGAACTAGAACAAACAGAGTTGTTATCTCTGGGTTGTTGCCCGTGCCACGTAATAGTGAGATGTGGAATAGGGAGAGAGAGCAAGTAAACACGTGGCTACAGGGATGGTGCAGGCGGGAGGGATTCAGATTTCTGGATAACTGGGGCTCTTTCTGGGGAAGGTGGGACCTCTACAGACAGGGTGGTCTACATCTGAACCTGAGGGGCACAAATATCCTGGGGGGGGGGGGGGGGAGATTTGTTAGTGCTCTTTTGGGGGGGGGGGGGGTTAAACTAATGCAGCAGGCGCATGGGAATCTAGATTGTAGTTTTAGGGTAAGGGAGAATGAGAGTATAGAGGTCAGGAGCACAGATTTGACGTCGCAGGAGGGGGCCAGTGTTCAGGTAGGTGGCTTGAAGTGTGTCTACTTCAATGCCAGGAGTATACGAAATAAGGTAGGGGAACTGGCAGCATGGGTTGGTACCTGGGACTTCGATGTTGTGGCCATTTCGGAGACATGGATAGAGCAGGGACAGGAATGGATGTTGCAGGTTCCGGTGTTTTAGTAAGATGAGAGAAGAAGGCAAAAGAGGGGGAGGTGTGGCACTGCTAGTCAAGAGCAGTATTACGGTGGCGGAGAAGATGCTAGATGGGGACTCATCTTCCGAGGTAGTATGGGCTGAGGTTAGAAACATGAAAGGAGAGGTCACACTGTTGGGAGTCTTCTATAGGCCTCCAAATAGTTCTTGGGATGTAGAGGAAAGGATGGCGAGGATGATCCTGGATAAGAGCGAAAGTAACAGGGTAGTTATTATTGGAGACTTTAACTTTCCAAATATTGACTGGAAAAGATATAGTTCGAGTACAATAGATGGGTCGTTTTTTGTACAGTGTGTGCAGGAGGGTTTCCTGAAACAATATGTTGACAGGCCAACAAGAGGCGAGGCCACGTTGGATTTGGTTTTGGGTAATGAACCAGGCCAGCTGTTGGATTTGGAGGTAGGAGAGCACTTTGGGGACAGTGACCACAATTCGGTGACGTTTACGTTAATGATGGAAAGGGATAAGTATACACCGCAGGACAAGAGTTATAGCTGGGGGAAGGGCAATTATGATGCCATTCGACGTGACTTTGGGGGGGGGGGGAATAAGGTGGAGAATAGGCTGCAAGTGTTGGGCACACTGGATAAGTGGAGCTTGTTCAAGGATCAGCTACTGCGTGTTCTTGATAAGTATGTACCGGTCAGGCAGGGAGGAAGGCGTCGAGCAAGGGAACCGTGGTTTACCAAAGAAGTGGAATCTCTTCTTAAGAGGAAGAAGGAGGCCTATGTGAAGATGAGGTGTGAAGTTTCATTTGGGGCGATGGATAGTTACAAGGTAGCGAGGAAGTATCTAAAGAGAGAGCTAAGACGAGCAAGGAGGGGACATGAGAAGTATTTGGCAGGCAGGATCAAGGAAAACCCAAAAGCTTTCTATAGGTATGTCAGGAATAAGCGAATGACTAGGGAAAGAGTAGGACCAGTCAAGGACAGGGATGGGAATTTGTGTGTGGAGTCTGAAGAGATAGGCAAGATACTAAATGAATATTTTTCGTCAGTATTCACTCAGGAAAAAGATAATGTTGTGGAGGAGAATGCTGAGACCCAGGTTAATAGAATAGATGGCATTGCGGTACGTAGGGAAGAGGTGTCGTCAACTCTGGACAGGCTGAAAATAGATAAGTCCCCGGGTCCTGATGGGATTTATCCTAGGATTCTCTGGGAGGCCAGGGAAGAGATTGCTGGACCTTTGGCTTTGATTATTATGGCTTTGATTATTATGCTACAGGAATAGTGCCAGAGGACTGGAGGATAGCAAATGTGGTCCCTTTGTTCAAAAAGGGAGCAGAGACAACCCTGGCAACTATAGACTGGTGAGCCTCACGTCTGTAGTGGGTAAAGTCTTGGAGGGGATTATAAGAGACAAGATTTATAATCATCTAGATAGGAATAATATGATCAGGGATAGTCAGCATGGCTTTGTGAAGGGTAGGTCATGCCTCACAAACCTTATCGAGTTCTTTGAGAAGGGGACCGAACAGGTAGACGAGGGTAGAGCAGTTGATGTGGTGTATATGGATTTCAGCAAAGCGTTTGATAAGGTTCCCCACGGTAGGCTATTGCAGAAAATACGGAGGCTGGGGATGAGGGTGATTTAGAGATGTGGATCAGAAATTGGCCAGCTGAAAGAAGACAGAGGGTGGTGGTTGATGGGAAATGTTCAGAATGGAGTTCAGTTACAAGTGGAGTACCACAAGGATCTGTTCTGGGGCCGTTGCTGTTTGTCATTTTTATCAATGACCTAGAGGAAGGCGCAGAAGGGTGGGTGAGTAAATTTGCAGACGATACTAAAGTCGGTGGTGTTGTCGATAGTGTGGAAGGATATAGCAGGTTACAGAGGGATATAGACAAGCTGCAGAGCTGGGCTGAGAGGTGGCAAATGGAGTTTAATGTAGAGAAGTGTGAGGTGATTCACTTTGGAAGGAATAACAGGAATGCGGAATATTTGGCTAATGGTAAAGTTCTTGGAAGTGTGGATGAGCAGAGGGATCTACGTGTCCATGTACATAGATCCCTGAAAGTTGCCATCCAGGTTGATAGGGTTGTGAAGAAGGCCTATGGAGTGTTGGCCTTTATTGGTAGAGGGATTGAGTTCCGGAGTCAGGAGGTCATGTTGCAGCTGTACAGAACTCTGGTACGGCCGCATTTGCAGTATTGCGTACAGTTCTGGTCACCGCATTATAGGAAGAACGTGGAGGCTTTGGAGAGGGTGCAGAGGAGATTTACCAGGATGTTGCCTGTTATGGAAGGAAAATCTTATGAGGAAAGGCTGATGGACTTGAGGTTGTTTTCGTTGGAGAGAAGAAGGTTAAGAGGAGGCTTAATAGAGGCATACAAAATGATCAGGGGGTTAGATAGGGTGGACAGTGAGAGCCTTCTCCCGCGGATGGAAATGGCTGGCACGAGGGGACATAGCTTTAAACTGAGGGGTAACAGATATAGGACAGAGGTCAGAGGTAGGTTCTCTCCGCAAAGAGTAGTGAGGCCGTGGAATGCCCTACCTACTACAGTAGTGAACTCGCCAACATTGAGGGCATTTAAATGTTTACTGGATAAACATATGAATGATAATGGCATAGTGTAGGTTAGATGGCTTTTGTTTCGGTGCAACATCGTGGGCCGAAGGGCCTGTACTGCGCTGTATCGTTCTATGTTCTCTGTTCTAATACAGCATATGAACCTATGGCACGTACCGGCAGGCAGGAAGGTGGTTTAAATTATGTCTACTTCAATGCCAGGAGCATCCAGAATAAGGTGGGTGAACTTACGGCATGGGGTGGTACCTGGACTTCGATGTTGTGGCCATTTCGGAGACATGGATAGAGCAGGGACAGGGATGGTTGTTGCATGTGCCGGGGTTTAGATATTTCAGTAAGCTCAGGGAAGGTGGTAAAAGAGGGGGAGGTGTGGAATTGTTAGCCAAGTTCAGTATTCTGGTGGCAGAAACGACGTTTGATGAGGACTCGTCTACTGAGGTAGTCTGGTCTGAGGTTAGAGACAGGAAAGGAGTGGTCACCCTGTTACGGGGTTTCTATTGGCCTCCGAAAAGTCCCAGAGATGTAGAGGAAAGGATTGCAAAGATGATTCTGGATTGAAGCGAAAGTAATAGGGTTGTTGTTATGGCGGACTTTAACTTTCCAAATATTGACTGGAAACGCTATAGTTCGAGTACTTTAGATGGGTCCGTTTTTGTCCAATGTGTGCAGGAGGGTTTCCTAACACAGTATGTAGATAGGCCAACGAGAGGTGAGGCCATATTGGATTTGGTACTGGGTAATGAACCAGGACAGGTGTTAAATTTGGAGGTAGGTGAGCACTTTGATCACAATTCGATTACGTTTACTTAAATGATGGAAAAGGATAGGTATATACCGCAGGGCAAGAGTGATCTCTGGGGGAAAGGCAATTATGATGCGATGAGGCAAGACCTAGGATGCTTCGGATGAAGAGGAAACCTGCAGGGTTTGGGCGCAATGGAAATGTGGAGCTTGTTCAAGGAACAGCTACTGCGTGTCCTTGATCAGTATGTACCTGTCAGGCAGGGTCGACCGAGGGAACCGTGGTTTACTAAAGCACCATTTAATACATTTCTGCATTGCAAATTTGATTGATGGTTGCGCTGTGCCCCTTTCCAAGTAACACTTGTCAAGAGGAAGAAGGAGGCGTATGTAAAGATGAGACATGAAGGTTCAGTTAGGGTGCTCGAGAGTTACAAGTTAGCTAGGAGTGACCTAAAGAGAGAGCTAAGAAGAGCCAGGAGGGGACATGAGAAGTCTTTGGCATGTAGGATCAAGGATAACCCTGAAGCTTTCTATAGATATGTCAGGAATAAACGAATGACTAGGGTAAGTGTAGGGCCAGTCAAGGACAGTAATGGGAAGTTGTGCGTGGAGTCCGAGGAGAAGTGCTAAATGAATATGTTTCGTCAGTATTCCCACAGGAAAAAGACAAAGTTGTCGACAAGAATACTGAGATGCAGGGTCCTGGACTAGAAGGGCTTGAGGTTCATAAGGAGGAGGTGTTAGCAATTCTAGAAAGTGTGAAAATAGTAAGTCAACTGGGCCGGATGGGATTTATCCTAGGATTCTCTGGGAAGCTAGGGAGGAGATTGCTCAGCCTTTGACTGTGTTCTTTAAGTCATCTTTGTCTACATGAACAGTGCCAGAAGACTGGAGGATAGCAAATGCTGTCCCCTTGTTCAAGAATGGAAGTAGAAACAACCTCGGTAACCATAGACCAGCGAGCCTTACTTATGTTGTGGGCAAAGTCTTGGAAAGATCTATAAGAGATAGGATGTATAATCATCTGGAAAGCAATATTTTGATTAGAGATAGTCAACACGCTTTTGTGAATGGTAGGTCGTTCCTCACAAACCTTATTGAGTTATTTGAGAAGGTGACCAAACAGGTGGATGAGGGTAAAGTAGTTGATGTGGTGTCTTTGGATTTCAGTAAAGCGTTTTATAAGGTTCCCCGTGGTAGGCTATTTCTGAAAATACGGAGGCATGGGATTCAGGGTGATTTAGCAGTTTGGATCAGAAATTGGCTAGCTGGAAGAAGGCAAAGGGAAATGTTCAGACTGGAGTCCAGTTACTAGTGGTGTACCACAAGGATCTGTTTTGGGGCCACTGCTGTTTGTCATTTTTATAAATGTCCTAGAGGAGGGCGTAGAAGGATGGGTGAGTACATTTGCAGATCACACTAAAGTCGGTGGAGTTGTGGACAGTTCGGATGGATGTTACAAGTTACAGAGGAACACAGATGAACTGCAGAGCTGGGCTGAGATGTGGCATGTGGAGTTTAATGCAGAAAAGTGTGAGGTGATTCATTTTGGAAGGAATAGCAGGAAGCAAGCGTACTGGGCTAATGGTAAGATTCTTGGTAGTGTGGATGAGCAGAGAGATCTCGGTGTCCATGTATATAGACCCCTGAAAGTTGCCACCCAGTTTGAGAGGGTTGTTAAGAAGGCGTATGGTGTGTTAGATATTATTGGTAGAGGGATTGAGTTTCGGAGCCATGAGGTCATGTTGCAGCTGTACAAAACTCTGGTGCGGCCGCATTTGGAGTATTGTGTGCAATTCTGGTCGCCGCATTCTTGGAAGGACGTGGAAGCATTGGAAAGGGTGCAGAGGGGATTTACCAGTATGTTGCCTGGTATGGAGGGAAGATCTTATGAGGGAAGGCTGGGGGACGTGAGGCTGTTTTCGTTAGAGAGAAGAAGGTTAAGAGGTGACTTAATTGAGGCATACAAGGTGATCACTGGTTTAGATCGGATCGACATTGAGAGCCTTTCCCCTGGATGGTGATGTCTAGCACGAGGGGACGTAGCTTTAAATTGAGGGGAGTTAGATATAGGACAGATGTCAGAGGTAGATTCTTTACTCAGAGAGTAGTAAGGGCGTGGAATGCCCTGCCTGCAACAGTAGTGGACTCGCCAACACGAAGGGTATTCAAATGGGCATTGGATAGAGATATGGACGATAAGGGAATGGTGTAAATGGGCTTTAGAGTGGTTTCAAATGTCGGCGCAACATCGATAGCCGAAGGGTGCTGTAATATTCTATGTTCTATGTTCTAATGTGCAAACTCCACACGGACAGTGACCCAGAGCCGGGATTGAACCTGGGAGCTCGGCGCCGGGAGGCAGCAGTGCTAACCCACTGCGCCACCGTGCTGCCTCTTCCGAATATTTTCAAAGGTTCCTGTGAACTATTCAATGCACGAGTCAATTGAAATTAACACCAATACTTCATTCATGTTCTGGTGCACGTGGTACTAAAACGTATCCCTTTCTGTCTTGGTTCTGTCATTACTTTCCTCTTTGTCTAGAATCCCAGCGCAAGCAAACTCCACAAACATTATCTCCATCGTCCCACTTTAAATTCAGAAAAATTGTCACGCCGTGGAACCAATCTGTAAATATATGTGAAATTCGCACATTTAACATTATAGTATCAAAATGTCAGTTATGTTTATTCTTGAATGAAATTGGGAAAAAGAACTGAGGATGAATTGCGAAGACGTTGCACAGGTTGCTTTGATACGGGGCGAACACGGTTTCAGTCAAAAGCCTGCTGCTTTATGAATGAATTACTGACGTTTTGATTATTCACACGATATGCAAGCGGATTCAGAAAGTGTCCATTACACTGTGAATGCTTGGAAATTTCAAAGTAGATGGCATTTTCTGTAACAATTGACCAAAAAGAAAATGCCAGACGGTATAAGAAATGCTATGTCTCCTGAAGGCTTCGACGGAGTTTAAAATGGGATAATTGGATCAGGATAGGTCTATGCATTTCATACTGCAATATTACGCATATCTTTACAAACCTTTCATCTGCTATGCCCCAGAATCTTTTATGAACACTGAGAAAAGGCTAACCACCTTCTGGCTCACCAACTGAGAAAGCTGACAGCCACAAGGGAGATTTCTCAAGTAAAAGACAACAGAGGCGGACTGTAGTGGAACTAAAAAAGATCAAGCAAAGATTTGAGACATTCGACTGCGGACAGTACATCTCCAAGCCCCCCAATGGGGACGCGGGCTTGAAATAGTTATTTGACGGACTGGATGTACCTGTCATGGGGGGGGGGGGGCGATAGACAGGGGAAGCGGAGAGCACCAATAAGGCTGGGTGAGGACATGGTGAGTCTCAACTGCATGCAAGTGGGGAAGGAGCCGGGGCGGGCAATGCGTTCCCGGTGGAATTCTATACAGAATTTGCACCTGCTCTTGACCGCACCGACAAGAGATGGTAGCAGATTTGCTAACAACGGGGATTTTGCTTCCTTCGCGAATATAGGTCACCATATCGATCATACTCAAAAAGAGAAAGAACCGATGAATACATCATATAGACCCATTACGGTGCTTAAAGTCGATGCGAAAATATTCATAAAAGTTCTAGCCAGGAAACTGGAGAATTGCATATAAGAAGTGGACACGGAGGGACAGGTGGGCTTTGTCAATGGTGGACAGATAACTCCGAACATCAGACGGCTGTCGAATGTTATACTGACTCCTTCAAGGGGAGAACACAAGAGGTGATCGTCTCCCTGGATGCAGAAAAGGATTTCAACAGAGTCGAATGAAAGTACCTCACTGGGATGCTGGAGTGGGATGGGCTAGGGACAGGGTTCACCTCATGAGTGAAACTCCTGAACAACGCCCACAACGCGAGCATTCGGAACAACACCACCAGCTCTGAATGGTCCCAATCGCACAGAGGCATCAAGCGGCAATGCCCGCTATCCCCATTCCAGTTTGCCCTGACAATTGAACTCCTGGCGAACGCCCTGTGAGATGCGAGATGTTGGAAGTGTTTTCGAAGAGGGGAAAGGGAGCTGAGACTCGCACTCTGTGCACCTGATCTGCTTCTCTACATTCAGACCCGCAGAACGATTTGAAGGAATTCACGAAGCTCCTGCAGGTTTTCGGGGCTCTCTCGGGCTACAATTCCAACCTGTGCAAAAGTGGTGTATTCACCGGAATCCCAAATGGTAGAGGGACAGAGCTGGAAGGTGTACCCCTTGAAGTAGCCCAAGACAGGTTCTGCTCCCTGACGGTCCAGATAGTCCACGACTGGACACGAATCCACAGGTGGAATCTGGCCAGTCTGGTGGAGGTAGTCAAAGAAGGACATTCAGAGATGGGATGCGCTCCCGCTTTCCCTGGCAGGGAAGGTGCAGACGATCAAGACGAACGGCCAACGTTCCTATTCATGTTTAAATCCATGAGGATCTTCAAAGCATTTTCCAAAGAATAGATAAAACGACTATAGGGTTTGTACAGGTGTGTGTGTGTGTGCAGATGAAGAAAATGAAGGCGGTGTCCTTTACGGGTGGTGAGAACCTGTGGTTGGTGCGGACGTAGGCCTCAAAGGATATTTCCGTAAATTCAAAGTTCTGGCGCCGTTGCTTACATGATTGGAGTATTGAAACCACCACTTGCCTCGTTGAATGTTTGTTCAATGGGCGTGCAATCAAAGCCAGGGCCTGTAAGGATAGCCCCATGAAGGAGCCATTCTCCATTTGCACCCAGAAAGCTTCTGGCTCCTATACCACCCTTCTACCCTTTCGGCAGTTGCATTCCAATGGTGATATTGCAGGTTTGGGCGGGCTCGTCCACTCGTGGTTCTCGTTCCCTGCAGTACCTTTTGGGTATCTTAGTTTGCCGTTCAAAACCCTACCGCACACAAACGCCATGATCAGAAAAAGCCTTTGGGGATGGAGATAAGTATGGATCAGAAAAGGAGAGGAAACTGGGCAGTATCTTTATCATCTGCACTCAACCTGCCAGGGACAATAGGAGTATGTCCCAACTCTGCAGGACCATTTTTACTTCCTCCACCATTCTGGTCAGGTTCCATTTGTGGATCATGTCCATTCACGGGGGATTCGGATGCCCAGCGAGCGGAATTTTTGTCGGGCCTGCTGAAACGGCAGCCCCTCCACCTCTGCCTCTCCCCCTTGCGGGTTCACTTGGAAGAGCTCACTTTTGCTCAGATTGCGTTTGCAGCCCGAGAAGGCTCCAAACTCTTTCAGGGGCGCTACGATTCCCCCCATGCTGCTTTCTGGGTCCGAGGTGCAAATGAGCTGGTAATCCACACAGAGGGAGACTCTAACCTCTCTGACTCCTCTCCAGATCCCGTTCTAGTTCTTTTCCGCCCTGAGCGCAATCGCTCGGGCGAACCACTGCAGGGAAAGCAGGCATTCCTGCCTTGTGCCTCCGTGCAGCTAGAAGTATTTAGCGCTGGTGCCATTTGTCTGTACGTTCACCGTGGTAGTTCTGTGCACGAGTTTCACCTAGGCGGCGAACCCTGCTCCAAGGCCGAACCGCTCTAGTACCTCTATGAGGTACTTAGATTCGACTCTGTAGAAGGTCTTTTCTCCGTCCAGAAAGATGATCACCTCCGGTGTTCTCTTCCGGATTGTTTAATTCATATGTTCAAAGGCGCCTGGTATTCGATGTTAGATGTTTACCCTTGACAAAGCCTGTTTGGTCTTCTTCTACTACCTCTGGTACGCAGTCCCCCTGACTCATGGCTAAGAACTTGGCCAGTATTTTCGCGCCCACATTTCGCAGCGAAATGCGTCTGAAGGATCCACATTCTGTTGGGTCTTTCATCGGTGTCAGATAAATTGTTGTGCCCGTGTACGCGGGGTGTCCCTCGCTATCGAGTCTGTGAACACCTCCTGCAAGTGCGGGGCCAGTGCCATCGTAAATATTTTGTAGAGGTCTGCTGGGAACCCGTCTGGCCCCGATTCTTCCCCCAGCTGCATGGAGTTAATACTCTCCATGTCTTCTCCCGTTCTGGGCTTGCAGCCACATTTTCTATCTTCCCCCATAACTGGCATGTGCAGTACATCGATGAACTGTTTCAATAACAAGTCCCCTGCTGGAGGCTCGGAGGTGCACAGCCCCTGGTTCAAGGTCTCGCATGCCTTGTTAACCTTTTCTTGCTCCGCTACTAGTTTTCCTTGTTGTCTGCACTCTGAGATATTTCCCTCGTGTCTGCTTGCTTTCTCAGCTGGTGAGCCAGCAAGCAGCTGGCTTTGTCTCCGTGTTGTTACAGGGTCCCCTTGCCTGGCGGAGTTAGTGCTCTGCTAGAATGGTGGAGAGAAAGTCAACGTCTACCTCTGCTTTTTCCTCTCCGCAGTAGCTTTATGGTCGGGGCTTTGTACTGTTGCTGTCCTGCATACTGTATGGAGTCGACTAGCTGTTGCCTCATCAGCTTCCCTTTCCCATCTCAAGTGTTTTGCAATGACTTCTCCCCTGATCACAGCCTTCAGCTTCTCCCAGAACATGGAGGATGAGACCTCCTTCTTCTGGTCGTTAAGAGTACACTTGTTTATGGTCTGTGATATTTTATGGCGGAAAGCCTTATCGGCCATGAGGACACTGTCCTTCCTCAAAGGTGAGCGTTCAGCACAGCCCGTCTCCAACCTCACATCAATGTAATGTGGAGCATGGTCGGAGAATACAGTGCCGGAATATTCTGCTCTAACTAGCCTTCGAATCACCGATTTCCGCACGACAAAGAAGTTGATGTGTGTATATACATTGTGCACGTGGGAGAAGAATGAGCACTCCTTATTCCCTGGGTGGGTGGACCGCCATAGATCCACTGCCCTATCTGCTCCATGAATAAACTGGGTTATTTCGGCAGGCAAGTTGGAGGGCTTCCCCGTTCCGGGGTTCGATCTATCTGTCCATGGAGCATGTATACAGTTACAGTGTACCCCCACGATAGATCGGCGCGGGTCGACGTCACGGATTTACACCATGGTCCTCTTAGTAAATTAAGTGTCATTCCAGTTCGGAGTGTACATGTTCACCAGCACTGCCGGTGACATGTCCAGTACACCGCTGACAATGACATTTTCCATAGCCGCGCTTGTCGCAGTAAACATCGTCCGCTTATTTAGAAGCATGGCAACCCCCTGGCCCTCGTCCTGTAGGAGAAATGGTAGGTCTGTCCCACCAACCGTATCTTACCTGCAGTCCATCCTTCTCTGTCCGATGCCTCTCCTGGATGAAAACTATGTCGGCTTTCATACTTTTTAGGTGGGCAAACAATCTGGATCTTTCAATGTGCTGTTATGTTCCCTGACATTCCAGCTGAATACCCTCATAGGGTGTTTGTGTCCCTCCCCTCCTCTTGCGGGAGCAACCATACTTACCTGGTGGATGTGCCCCTGCCCTCCGGGGATTCACTTTGTTAAGGGGCCGCCGAAAATGGCTTGCTCACCGTTCTCCCCATGAGGCCCGGCCTCTGCGTTCCAGTGCTTCGATTTGACCAGGGGCCACCCAACATGGCTCACCCACATACCAACTCTGTGTCCGGCATGCGGGTGAGCCCCTGCACTCTGGGTTTCCCTTTGTTCACGACGCTCCAAAGTGGTTGCTTGCGTTGCCTTTGTGTTTCAAGTTGCCACGTGTGGCGTGTTGTAGCCATCCTAATGCACTTGCTGTCTCTATTCCTATGTTTCCCCATGGTACTTTCTCACCACTGCCTGCCTACCCCTGTTGTTATCGCTCTCTTGTCCCCGTCAGCCTGCTTTTTCCACTAGACGTTCCCCGTTACTGATGCGCATACACCCTTTATCCAAGCGCTCTCCCCCTGTGACACATGCGCCACTGCCCTTATTTCGCTCAGGCTTCCTGATTCTAGCTTTCTTGCTAGTGTGGTGGCTACCCTATCGGGGTCGTTCATGTATCCGCACGGCGTCCGCTATCTATTCTCCAGAGCTGCCATTTTCCTCACACTTTCCTGCGCTCTATTGCCCTCGCTCTTTCCTTCCTCTGTTGTAACTCTGGTCCTCAGAACGAGGCAATGCAGACCCGTGCCTGCGCAAAAGTGTCATTCGAGACTATTAATTAAATTAATAAATAAAGTCGCATCGGGCGCTCCTTTCAGCGCTGTCCCTGCTGCCGATTTTCCAGCCTGTTCTTCTGGACAAATTTTGCCACGTTCGCAGGGGACATGAAGAAAAGCTCCCTGCTTGGAAATGTGACCAAGAGTTTAGTTGGGCACAGCGTCTCACATGTTATGCCTCTGTTGAACCTGTTGTACTCTACCCGATGGTTGGCCGGGGCATCCCCAATGTCCAGATTGAACCAGAACCGTTGATCTTCCCAGTTACTGTTTGTTGTTTTGCCCAGAAGATTCTTTATTGATCTTGATACCGTTGCATTTTAGCGATTATTGCCCTCGGATGTTACAGCTTTGGCGACCGGTCGGCTCTGCCTATTTCTGGTGGTTGGTGAAGCTGTCCCTTCCCACCAAATTTCCCAGCATTTGGACCACATAGTCTGCTTCGACCCCCTCCAGCAGACCCACTATCTGCAAATTGTCGTGCTTTGGCCGTTTTCCTGATCTTCAATCTTTCCTCTCAGACTCCCCTGCGTCGCGGCCAACCTTGCTATTTCCATCTCCAGGGCGGAGAATGGTCGCTCTCGTTTTTTGAGTAGCTTTTCGAGCATCTTTATGGTGCTCTTCTAAACTTTCAATCGCTCTCCAACTTGTCAAGAGCCACCTGCATTGTCATCAGAGGTCCGCGACCACCGCCGTGACCACTGCCCGAATATCGTTTATTTTGTCCTTTCTATGTTCTCTCAGTTCTACTGAGAGAAATAACTTCTTGCTATCCTCTAGTGATGTAGAGGGATTCTTCTTGGACGACAGGTCCAGCCTTCTCGCACTGCCGTGGCCCGAGTTCCGGTGCCTCTCGCGTCTGCCAGCTCAGCCACCTGCTTCTCCACGCTGTTCCCGTTTCTCTACTGTTTCAGCCTCTGCAGTTGATGTTCCTCGGTATCTCCGTTCACAATTATTTTTTTTGTAGTGCGGTTATACATTTTTCCCTGCATTAGCGGGTTATTTTGAGTAAAAGAGCCTATATTTGGGTTCGGAGGAGGAGAACCATCTGATGTGCGACGACACAACACGCCCTCTTCACCGGAAGTTCGTATTTTCTATTCCTGCGGCAGGTCAATGGGACTTTCCAGTAACGCCGGGGCACCCGAGCGTGGGATGCGCTGACAGGAGGAATAGTGATTAGCAGCGACCGGAGAATTACGGCCATTATCGAATTCTCTTATGCTCCATTTATCCTCTTATGTTTATTTCAGTTTTAGTTTACTCCCTTTCAATTACAATTGTCATAATTAATTTACCTGGCATAATTTCATGCAGATCCACGTGTCTGGACGTCACTTTGTCAAACATTGGGAAAGAATCATCGGGACTAATTCCATCCGGGTGGTCGGACCGGAGGAGGGGTGCTGTCAGATGGAGGGATCGGTCGGACGTGGCGGGATTGATATGGTCTCGTCGGACTGGTGGGGGGGGGGGGGGGTGGGGAAGCGGCATTGGATTAGGCGAGTAAAGGATTATTTTCGGGGAGGTGATCCATGCTGCTTGGACTATGGGGGGAAGGGCGGGTCCATTGAGGCGGCCCGTCTGTGCGATCTGTTCCGTGCAAGTCTGGGACCGGTAGTTTAAATAATTACTCTGTAGTGTAAAGTGATTTTATTTCTTCTAACTCTTTCAGTGTAGCCATCTGCGTAAATCTGGTAGAACTATTCCAAGTTAGCTATTTAAATATCTTGAGTAGGATCTCTCCCAGCCCATCGTAATTGTACAGAGAAGCCTATCGTTTCTGGAAAATTGCCGAGTAAACCCTTGCACAGGAACTTCCTGTCGGGATTCCCCACCGCATCGTAGGGGTACATCCTAAATGCAACACTGAGGAACCAAGAAGTAATGAGCCAGGTTTTTGCAAGTGGAGTTAGGTATATAGTTCGTCGGACAAAATGAATTCAACGTTACAAAGCTTGGTGGAATTGCGGATAGCGATGAGGACTGTCAGAGGATACAGCAGGATTTAGATTGTTTGGAGACTTGGGCGGAGAGATGGCAGATGGAGTTTAATCCGGACAAATGTGAGGTAATGCATTTTAGAAGGTATAATGCATGTAGGGAATATACAGTGAATGGTAGAACCCTCAAGAGGATTGAAAGTCAAAGATATCTAGGAGTACAGGTCCACAGGTCATTGAAAGGGGCAACACAGGTGGAGAAGGTAGTCAAGAAGGCATACGGCATGCTTGCCTTCATTGGCCGGGGCATTGAGTATAAGAATTGGCAAGTCATGTTGCAGCTGGATAGAACCTTAGTTAGGCCACACTTGGAGTATAGTGTTCAATTCTGGTCGCCACACTACCAGAAGGATGTGGAGGCTTTAGAGAGGGTGCAGAAGAGATTTACCAGAATGTTGCCTGGTATGGAGGGCATTAGCTATGAGGAGCGGTTGAATAAACTGGATTTGTTCTCACTGGAACGAAGGAGGTTGAGGGGAGACCTGATAGAGGTCTACAAAATTATGAGGGACATAGACAGAGTGGATAGTCAGAGGCTTTTCCCCAGGGTAGAGGGGTCAATTAGTCGGGGGCAAAGGTTTAAGGTGAGAGGGGCAAGGTTTAGAGTAGATGTACGAGGCAAGTTTTTTACGCAGAGGGTAGTGGGTGCCTGGAACTCGCTACCGGAGGAGGTGGTGGAAGCAGGGACGATAGTGACATTTAAGGGGCATCTTGACAAATACATGAATAGGATGGGAATAGAGGGATACGGACCCAGGAAGTGTAGAAGACTGTAGTTTAGTCGGGCAGCATGGTCGGCACGGGCTTGGGGGGGCCGAAGGGCCTGTTCCTGTGCTGTACATTTCTTTGTTCTTTGTTTGTTCTTTGTTACAGGGAAAGTGCAAAAATATTACTGAGTTGGATAATGAGCCGCGCTCGTAATGAATGTTGAACTTGCTCTCAAGACCGAATGGTCTACCCCTGCTCCTTTTCCCCATGTTTCTGTGTTTCTAATTTTATTCTTGATGATACACCGAACTTTGTGAGATACTAATAAGCCAGCAATTCGTTAACAATGTATATTGCAATTCTACTCTCACCAAATTCCTATCGCCAGGTATTTTAAGTGCATCAGCCACTTCTGAAGCTGCCAATTTCAGAGTTAATTCCGGAGTATTTTTGGAGTCAAATTTTAATCCCAAGTGTTCAGAATGCATTGTGGCCATGGAACTGCAGAAAATGTAACTGTTCTATTAATGTGTTTTAATATCTATATTCAGAACAATTATGTATTCAGAACCAATACATTTCCGTGTTTTGTGTTCATGATTTCCTTGCGATTCGTGTGTAGGACTAATTGGATTACTTTTCCATGATGGAAAGTCGCATTCGTCAGAAGCCTCGTCCACATATAGTTCCATAAAGAAATTACTGACTGAAAAGTCAAGAGCAGCAGATTCAGAAAGGATAATCCAACATACTATCGTTTGTTATATTGCAAAGGTAAAGTTGGCACTACCTGTCCCTTGTTTTGAGAGAAAGCTGCTTGTCATACGTACACCAACACTTTGTTTAGTCAAGGAATACTGGGATGAGCAAAATGATTCCTTTGTGAGCAGTTCCAAATTTTGTTGGGTAGATTCGAGCCACGTGCTCCCCAAAAATCGGGCGATGAGTGTTGGTGGATACTTTCCGGTGAGAATGAACCAACTGCTGTTTTGTTCTTGGCGACAATGCCTTATGAATATTTGTCATGATAAAAGCACTTTTAAACTATTCCGTGACAGCCCCATTGACACACATGTGTTTATTTATTTCCTTAATTCCTTTATTTTATTTATACTTTTTAACTTGAACCAAGAATGCGGTTCACCTGCTTCTGTTTCTTCCTTATGTTCTTCTATAAACGGAACATAAAGATTAATTGACCGAGTATATGATCAAAGATATTATACGTGATACCTTCATCTTCTGATGCATGGTGTCATGTTGTTATGATTTCCGGCAGTTCGATAAAGGTTTGTGACAACTCGTCAAAAACATTGCTTGCACTCTGTGCTGTCCATTGCAGGAGGGAAAATCACAGAGTGCAACTTGACGGAGCTAACTAAATTAAGGGATTTGGTGCAGCGAGGGAGGAATTTATCCTGTCTGGTGTTTCATTGAACATGGCGTACCGGGGAATCAGAAGAACTTGTGCCTGAACTTTTCTTTCTAAACCTGGCTGTTCAAAAACTACAACACTCAAGAAGCTGGTTCAATAATTGTCTTCCTTCTTCCTGGGGACACAGATCAGGATAGTTGATCATGATAACAGAACGTTCGGTACGATATGCGTCTGCTAGGTTGTTAATCCACAGTGCGAATACATGCTGCAAGACCTGTAGAATATTTAATTGTGCACTCATAAAGTGTGAAACTACAAGCAGCTGGCAACGACCATCTCTTCTTTTTCGTATTATTTCAGCTGTTGGGGGCATTTCCTGCTAGGCAAGCATTTATTACCATCTACAGTTGCCCGTTAAGAAGTGGTGCTGAAGTCCCTTGAACAGCTGCAATTCACGTGGTGTTATTACACCCATCTTAAAATAAAACCCTTAGCCACTACCAGTTCCCAGTGTTCACAGTGTGTTCGATCGCCGAGATGTACTTCAGGGAGTCTGTAGTTCATCTCGATCAAATCCTTTAATAAACCACCACCTTTCAAAGAGATGGACAACAACAAAATGCATGCAACATTCACTGCCGTAAAATTGCATGCAAGTCACAGGAAGAAACCTTGACGATTAATCTGTAACAACATTGTGTGTGTGTTATATCATGTGGTAGCAGAGGTTGAAGAGTTTTGGACACCACAAAAGTGTCATTCTTAAGAAGTAATGGTCTTTCTATGGACACTCAGCTTGTTCCACGTGATTTTGCGCCGTTCTCTTCGACGGGATAGGGTTATCAAGGCATGTGATATTTCGTCGCTCGCCAAATCGTAAAAAGCACTTGAAAGCATTTCCTGCTCATGCAATGTATCGGCACAAGCGATAGCATCAACTGCTGTGCTGTCTTATGTGCAGTCGTGGTCATCTCATTATCTTTATAAAACATTTTTTTAGAGTACACCATTCATCATTTCCAATTAAGGGGCAATTTAGCGAGGCTAATCCACCTGGCCCGCACATCTTTGGGCTGTGGGGTCGAAATCCACGCAAACACGGGGAGAATGTGCAACCTCCACACCGACAGTGATCCAGAGCCGGGATCGAACCTGAGACCTCGGCGCCGTGAGGCGACAGAGCTAACCCACTGTGCCACCGTGCTGCCGGTCTTCTCATTATCGAAGAGATGTATTTGCACAAAAGAGTGCACAGCGGATGTTTATGATCAGAAGGAAAAGGAAAATTCGGCTTTGGGGAATTATTTGATAGACTGCAACTGTTCTCCTTGCAATAGAAGAAGGCGTGTGTGGGGGGGGGGGGGGGGCGGGGGGAGTTCAGTGAGATGTATACATTTGTGAGGGACGAGGCAAAGTTAATCTGAAGGCGCTATTTACCGGAGATATCCGTGACAAATTGAGGCGATGGCAAACTGGGATTGCCGCTGAATCAGTAATCCAGAGACCCAGGACAATGACCGGAGGACCCCGATTAGAATCCCACGGCGGCGGATGGGATTTCAACTCAATAAAATATATTGAATTAGATTCGTGCATGCATTAAAACATCTGGTTCACTGAGGCGTTTTAGGGAAGGAAATCTGCCAACCTTTCCTTCATGTGACTGTAGAGCCACAGCAATGTGGTTGACTCTGAAGTGCCCTCACAAATTACTCAGCAAGTTACTCAGTTGTATTCAACCGCAAAGAAAACAAGGACCACCGGGCATCGAACCTGGCACTGGTGACAACAATGGAAAACGCAGCCCTGCTGACCCTGCACTGTCGTCCTCAGTAATCTCTCGCGCACTGTGCAAAAGTTAGGAGAGCTGTCGCACAGAATAGTTAAGAAACAGCCTGAGAGAGCCATAATCACAGAATAATGCCGGACAATGTCCCATACACAACTACCAGAATTCCTGTGTATATTCAGTCACACCGACAGGACAGACTCGGCAGCGGTTGCGGCAAAGTCGTATAGAGCCAAGATGGAGTTCCCCTCACCATGAATCCTGGACCCCATGTCTTATGTCTTCACGTGAAACATGGGCAAAGCACAATCCTGCTCCCAGCTGACGAATCAGTACACCTCCACGTTGAACACAATTCGAGGAAGCACTGAGGCTGGCAAGAGTGCAGAATATACTCTGGTTGGGGAATCTCAATGACCATCACCAAGAATGGCTCTGTATTACCGCCAGACAAGGAGCTGACCTAGTTCAAAAGGACATAGCTGCTAGACCGGGTGAAGGAATAAAGAGGGAAAACATACTTGACCGCATTCTCAAAACTCTGCATATTGCAGATGCATCTGTCCAAGTAGAAGGAGACAAAGTTCAGTAGAAGTAGACAAAGGTCCTTCTTCACATTGACAATAAGCTCCATCGTGTTGTGTCGCACTCCCAAAGTCCTGATTGTGATGGACGTCGAACATATCTAGCAACTCAATACTAGGCATCCATGAGGCGTTGTGGGCCATCAGCAGCAGCAGAATTGTATTGAACCACAATCTGTAAACTCATGGACGGGCATATCCCCCACTCTACCATTACCAGCAAGCGAAGGGATTAACCCTGCTTCAATGAAGGGTGCAGGATGGCATGCCCGGAGCAACGTAAGGCATACCGAAATGGCACAGCGTTCCAGTGCAATTTTAGTTTTGATTCTAGGAGCCTGGATGAAGAAATCTAATTAACTGTCACGAGAAGATCGAACTAATCTCTTTCAAAAGGCCACTGTGAGGGCTCTCTCTCATTCCAGAAAACCTAGGCGCGGCTCGCTTGAGACAGCAAAGTGACTCTAGAAAGTTAGAGACCTGAATGTTAACATCGAGCTGAAAGCACAGTGTGATGAGAACTAAAACGCTTTTCCAGAAAGCCTACTGCCTGAGAGCACCGAATTAGTTTTCAAAACTGCAAGGACTCCGAATGAATGACTCTACAAGGGAGACCATCACTGCTGCAAACCATACACTTGAACAAGAACACACGCCAAAGAGCCAACATTTGAAGCAAAAACTCTTCTCTTTTGAATTTCATGCTCATTACTTTCACCCCTCCCCCAGTTTGTCTATCTTTTGTGTGTGGGTACGTGTGAGTCAGTTATGATGGGTAATAGGGTTCAGCTTGTTGTCCAATTGCATCTAGTCCATACATCATGGTGGTTCCCGACATAAACAAACAGTAACTGTGCTCCAACCGGCAAACCTGGTGACTGTAACCAACGGGCAGTCATGGGCCAAAGAACCTAAGAAACCCCGCCAGGAATCATTGGCCAATTCACACGTGCTGCGACTTTGTGGCACGAGGGGCTGGAATTTACCGTGCATATGCCCAGGGTGACGAAACGATAAGCACCTAGAAGAGCCTTTTTTACTTCGTTCTAATTCTATGACACCCCCTCAGACAGGGAAGCATGAACTACCGGTGCCCGCCCTGTCAATTGAACTTGCTCGGGTAATGTGCACTTTGCTTATGGCTACCCCATTTGGGTTGCTTTTTCCCCAAAGCCCGAAAAATGTTTTCCAGCTCCTCCTCTTCGAATTTAAGGTGACCTGTTTAAATTTCAACATATCATCAGTGGGTTCCGTTCTAGCGTCAAGTTCCCCTCTTGTTCCTTGCAGCTCCCTTTTAATTTCCAGTGCCTTAATCTGGAGCTCTTCCTCTAATGTTTTTTTTCCTGTCCCTCTAATTCCAACCCCCTCATTTCAATTTCAATGTGAAAATATTTTCTTTTTGCTGCATTACCATTTATTTCTCCATAATTCCCTCTTATGCTCGAATTACAACTGAATTATCTCCATTTCAATTTCCCCACCAGAAAATGTATTTGATGCCATACTACGTTATGGCCTCTTTTGTGTTTCTAACATATCCAATTCAACCAATATACATATATCTTTGCCAGCTTCACCTCGCACTTCTATTTTTATTTTGGCTTGTCTTTTTGAAGCCATTTAAGTAAATCGAACGCAAGTCCTTCATCCAGAGAAGAATCTTATCAGCTTCCACAGCCTTCCTGTCATATTGCAACAAACCTGATGTCTCTTTTTTTACTTTAGAATATAAGCAACACGTCGCTATCTATGGTTCCTAAGACCTCGGCTGAGCCCCTAAATTATGTTATGACAGCTTGGGATGGGACGTGGCCAATTTCAGCCCAACTAGAATCGGAGTCCCAACACACGCGAATCAAGCAAATATTCCTAGAAAAATATGCGATGTCCTTGGCTATTGGCTGCCAAACAACCACAGTCACCAGGCTTGCAAATCCAAACTCAATCACTCCCTATTTACAACAAGGTCTATAATAAAATGTGCAAAATTACAACTGATGAACTAACCGTTCGTAATCCCCCACTTTAACTTTCTCCCGCCTTCTACACACACAGAAACGGGACAGACAAACACAGAGCGAATGAGAGGAGCGAAAATAATAAGTGAAAGAATAAAGAGTCTTTGTTTCAGATGATTGTCTTTAAGCACAGATTTCTTCACCAGGCTTTCTGACTTGTGTTGCTTGAAAACTAGCACCAGATGATATCTCTCATCTTTTTGAATTCCTCATTCTCCCTGCTGCTTGACCTAAAAATACACATGTCATGGATCAAAATAATAACAGCAGAAAAGTAAAGAATGGACAAATAAGGGAACCAACAGGAACAATTCTTACATTGTGCACATTCGTTTTGCCGTTTCGTGGTCTACATGGTCAATGTAATTTGCCAAGAATAGTTCGTCAGTGTTTCAGCTTTGTTGAGTTCAAAGACTTGAATTACATTGATTTCCGGCAGTTGGAAATAGTTGGGGGTGAGGCCCTGTCTCTTGTGACGCAGCTACCTTTGGGAGCATTACAGACCTGACAGTATGAGGTTTACTGGCGGATGATGGCCGCTAATGATGAAGTTAGTTTATCTGAAAGACTGGACTCTGCAATGTGGGACGTCAAAACCCAGTTTTAGGAGTGGTATCATGTGAGAGAACCTTTAAGAAATGGGTGTTTAAGAAATATACCTTTAAGAAATTGTGTTTACTACTGCAGTGATGTCAGAGTGTGGGTGGATCTGGGCTGTCCTGTCAGCTTCTCACTTTCGTTTTTGAGCAGGCTGCAAGGTGTGTTTTTAGTTTCGTTTTCAGATCTGGATAGCTGCAGTCACAGCCAGACAGTGTATGAATCTCTCTGTAATCGAAAGACTGTAAATCGATCCTGGTGAGTTAAAGGTAAGAACAGTAATGTTTAACCTAATGTGCTTCTGTTGAAAGGCGTCTCTTCTGGCTTCTGGATGTTGTTTTGGAAGTGATTAAGCATTACTTAGTGTTGTAGTCTTTGGGGGTTGTATTTGAATTAATGGTTGCTAAGATGTTCACTGTATGTTTTAAAAAGGTTAACTTGAGTTTAAAAAAATACTTTTCCATTTCTGCTGTACCACAACTGTAGAGTGGGCCGTGTGCTCCCCATACCAAAATCTATTAAAGGTTGTGGGTCAGGTGAACTCCATGATACACTTTGCGGTTCTCTAAACCATGGCCCATAACAAATTGGGGGCTCTAGGGCGATAAAAGACTATCTATTGGATTGGCATACTGAACTTAAAGACAGTGAGGGGTGAGCATATTGTGGGTGCTTTTCAGGTGTGGCATTTCAGTTTTAGTAGGGACTGTGTTGTGGACAATGTCTCTTTCAGAGGCTTTGAAGTTTTAAGGGGTGGAGACAGCCACACGCAGTACCTTACGGACAGAGACTAAAAGCAGACTGTTAGATTTGGCAAAAACATTGCAGTTAACATTATCTGACAAAAGATGAGGTAATTATGGCGGTGGCGAAGCATTTAAAGTTGCTTGAGATACAGCCTGACTCATTAGAATTTGCAAAGATCTGGTTGCAGATTAAGGAACTTGAACATGAAAAAGAATTAAAGCAGCTTGAATATGCAATGAGAGAAAAAGAAAGAGAGAGGAAGATACAGATCGGGGAAAACGAAAAGGAGAGAGAAGAAAGAAACAAAGAAAGAATAGCCCGAGCAGAAGAAAAAGAAAGAGATAGAAAGGAGGAAAGGGAAAAAGAGAGAAAGTTTGTACTTCAGAAAATAGCTCTGAAACATAACGGTCAGTTGAAATTGGCAGACGTAAAGGGAAACGTACAGTTGGATGATAGTGAGAAAGAGCGTCAAAGCTGAAGGTTTTGTGGGGGTCTATTTAAATATGTCCAAGCATTGCCAAGGTTTGACGAGAAGGAACTGGAAGCCTTTTTCATTTCAATTCAGATGGTAGCTAAACAAATGAAATGGCCACAGGACATTGGGTATTACTGATTCAAACAAAGCTGATAGGTAGGGCTAGTGCAGTGTTTGCATCACTACCGGAGAAGGTATCTGGGACGTATGAGGAGGTGAAAAAAAATCCATGCTGGATGCATAGGAACTAGTGCCTGAAGCCTACAGACAAAGGTTTCGAAATTTAGGGAAAGAATTTGATCAAACATTCACGGACTTTGAAAGGCTCAAGCAGAGTAAGTTAGAGAGGTGGATAAGGGCTTTGAAAATAGACCAAAAGTATGAAGTTCTCAGAGAAATTATACTTTTGGAGGAGTTTAGAAATTCAATTTCTGATGTAGTGAGAACTCATGTGGAGAGCAGAAGGTTAAAACTGCGAGATCATCATCAGAAATGCCAGATGATTATGAATTAGTTCATAAATCAAAGCTTGGTTTCCGACATCAGTTTCAGCCTATGAGGGATAGAAACTGGGGACATGAGAAATACTCAAGTGGTAAAGGTAAATGTGATCTGCTGGGAAATATTAAGGAGAGTGTACCTCAGATTAAAAAGCAAATCCAAGAGGGTGGAAAAGAAATGAAAAGTTTTAAATGTTTTCACTGTAATAAACAAGGTCAAAGTCAAAGTCTGGTGGTTGAAGAAAAGCACAGGGACGGCTGATGTGATAAAACAGGATAAGACAGTGGTGGTGTGTTAAAGTGGTAAAGGAAAGCCCAAGTGAAGCGAAGGAGGTGCGAAAGATTATACAGCCTGATCAAGAGGTGATTGATAAGAACGTGCCAGATCTCCTTCAAGAATTTACTTGCGTGCGGAAAGTTTACTCATGTGTATCAGGAGGAGTAGGTAAATAAGTTACAATTTTAAGAGATAGGGGAGCTAGTCAATCTTTAATGGTAAGAGAGGAGGAGTTATGTAGTTTGGGAAGAATATTGCCAGAAAAGGTGGTAATATGTGGAATTCAGGGTGAGAGGAGTAGTGTTCCATTATATAAGGTAAGGTTGGACATTCCAGTGAAGAGTGGTGAAGTGGTAGGAGGAGTAATATAGAAACTATCTTGTCCAGGAATACAGTTTATCTTGGATAATGATATCGCTGGATCGCAGGTGGGAGTGATGCCTACCGTTGTTGATAAGCCAGTGGAAAATCAGAGAACTGAAGTGTTGAAGGACGAATATCCTGGGATTTTACCGGATTCTGTAGTAACAAGGTCGCAAAGTCACAGGTTAAGGTAAGAGGAGAAAACAAAGAGTGAAGACGAAGTGGAAGTGCAATTGTCAGAAACGACTTTTGATCAGATGGTTGAAAAAGAACAATAACAGGTGGAGGATGAGGCGGATATTTTTCGCTCAGGAAAATTGACGGAGTTACAACAGAAAGATGTAGAAATAAGACGGATGTATCAGAAAGCATACACGGAAGAGGAATCTGAGTGTATACCAGAGTGTTATTACCGTAAAAGTAATGTCTTGAGAAAATTGAGCTTTACATATGCAGGTGGATGAAAAGTGATAGATGTTCATCAAGTAGTATTGCCGGTAGGTTATAAAGAGGAGGTGTTGCGAGTTGCAAACGAGGTACCAGTGGGAGGTCATTTCGGAATAAGGAAAAATAAGGAAAGGGCTGTTTAGCACAGGGCTAAATCGCTGGCTTTGAAAGCAGACCAAGGCAGGCCAGCAGCACGGTTCGATTCCCGGAACAGCCTCCCCGAACATGCGTCGGAATGTGGCGACTAGGGGCTTTTCACAGTAACTTCTTTTGAAGCCTACTTGTGACAGTAAGCCATTTTCATTTCATTTCAACTCATGCTAAAATCCAAAAACATTTTTATTGGCCTGGACTACATAAAGATGGAGTTAGACTTTGTCAATCATGTCACACATGTCAAGTGATGGGGAAATCTCAAGCAGTGATAAAACCAGCGCCCTCAATACCCATTCCAGCATTTGAGGAACATTTTCCAATTGATTGCGTAGGACCACTTCCTGTAATGAAAAGTGGGAATCAATATCTTTTGACTATAATGGATGTGTCTGCTAGGTTTCCAGAGGCCATTCCACTACGTAATATTACAGCTAAAGAGATTGTGGAGGAATTACTTGAATTCTTTAAGAAACATGGATTACCCACAGAAATTCAATCGGGTCAAGGTTCACATTTTACCTCGAGGTTATTCAAGGAGGTAATGCATAGCTGAGAAATAATACCATTTAAATAACAGCGTCCCATCCAGAATCGCAGGGAGCGTTGGAAAGGTGGCATCAGACATTAAAGACAATGTTGAAGGCTTATTGTCACGATTATCCAGAGGATTGGGATAATGGAATTCCATTCGTACTGTTTGCAATTAGAGATGCTCCTAATGTGTCAACTAAATTTAGTCCTTTTGAACTAATTTTTTGTCATGAGGCAACAGGACCATTTAAATTGATGAAGGAAAAATTGATGAGTGAGAAATCAGAAATTACATGATTGGATTACGTGTCAAATATTAGGGAACGATTACATAGAGCAGGTGAATTGGCTAGACAATATTTAAAAGTTGCACAAAATGTGATGGAACGGGTAGCAGCCAAGAAATCCAAAGTTCGTAGTTTTGCCAGTGGAGATAAAGTTTCAGTATTGTTACCAGTGGTAGGAAAACCTTTAAAAGCTAGGTTTTGTGGACCTTATCAGATTGAAAGGAAATTAAGTGAGGTGAATTATGTGGTTAAAACACCAGATAAAAGGAAGACTCATCGAGTTTGTCATGTGAAGATGCTTAAAAGGTACTTTGAAAGGGAAGGAGAGAAAAAGAAGGAGGTTTTAATGATTGTAACTCAAAGTGACGAACCAAATCCAGATGACTGCGAATTTGACAAAACTCAAATTAAATTGGAAAACAAGAATGTTCTTAAACATTGGGAACAATTGTTGAGTTACCTTCCATAGAAAAACGAACTGACCAGAAAGAGGTATTAACATCACGTGGGCAAGTTTGTGGAGTAAAATTGGGAAGTACTAAAATGGCTAGACATGATGTAGATGTGGGAAATGCTGTTCCAATCAAACAACATCCATACAGACGTACCCCTTTAACATTGGCACAGGTTAACAAAGAGATTGAATGTATGTTTAAAAATGGCATAATTGAAGTGGGTTGCAGCCAATGGAGCTCACCCATAGTGATGGTACCAAAAGCAGACGGTACCCAACGGCTGTGTGTGGACTATCGAAAGATTAGTGCAGTTACAAGAACGTACTCTTTTCCTATTCCACGTTTGGAGGATTACATTGAGAAAGTGGGGCAATCAGCTTTCATTTCCAAACTGGATTTACTGAAAGGTTACTGGCAGGTACCTTTTTCCGAAAGGGGGAAGGAGATTTCAGCTTTTTTGACTCCAGGTGGTATATACCACTTCAAAGTTATGCCATTTGGCATGAAAAACGCCCCAGCCACATTTCAACGGTTAACTAACAAAGTTGTTTCAGGATTACCCATTTGTGCGGTATACATCGACGAGCTCGTAATTTTCAGTCAGACATGGACAGAATATTTGAAACAACTGATGGAGTTATTCGATCGACTTGAGGAGGCGGATTTGGTGATAAACCTAGCCAAAAGTGAATATGGAAAAGCCCAAGTCACTTTCCTTGAGGAGCTTTCGATACCCTCGAGACGAAGGGAAATATTGCGATTTCTTGGCACGAGTGGATTTGATTGCACAATTGTGGAAAAGATTTGTGGCGTGATTGCTCCACTGATGGACTTGCTTACGAAACGTCGAAAATTTCAATGGACAGCGGACTTTCGACAGGCATTTGACTGCCTGAAAGCTGCGATAACGAATGCTCCTGTGTTGGCGAATTACAAGGGAATCCGAGATCAGATTGACCTAAAGCATCTGACTTTAAAGAAAAATGCCTAGGCGTAGAGAAATGGATGGATCGTGCAGAGACCATCTAGTTCAAGGTGATTGTCAATTGGAGGAAGCAAAACGTTTTTGTGCAGGCTGCAGGGTGTGTTTTTAGTTTCGTTTCCACACCTGGATAGCTGCTGTCACAGAAGGTATATGAATCTCTCTGTAATCTAAAGACTGTTAATCGATCCTGGTGATTTAAAACTAAGAACAGTAATGACTTCAACCTAATCTGCTTCTGTTGAAAGGTGTTTCTTCTGTCTTCTGGATATTGTCTGGGAAGTTATTACGCATCACTTAGTGTTGTAGTCTTTTGGGGTTGCATTTGAAGTAATGGTTGCTAAGGTGTTCACTGTGTGTTTTAAAAAGGTTCACTTGAGTTCATAGAATAAACATTGCTTTGTTTAAAAAAATACTTTTCCATTCATGCTGTACCACACCTGTAGAGCGGGCCGTGTGTCCCCATACCACAATCTATTAAAATTTGTGGTCAGCTGAACTCCATGATACACTTTGGGGTTCTCTAAGCCCTAGCCCCTAACAATTGCGATGTGCCTTTCGGAAGGCAGTGGCGGCGCGTGAGGAGATTCGTAGGGCAGAGAGAGCATTGGCGTTTGGGAGGCCAATCTCCCCCTGGTTCAGGTCCCCTTGTATGGCCTGTCATCCATTCTGCTCGGGGCGTTTGAGGACGGGAGGGGGATCTAGTAAGGAGATCTGTTGAACTTGGTTTCCCCAGTGAGGTGACAGTAAGGGCTCCTGGCTGAGTTTGAGGACTGGCTTCCAAGTTTCAGGAACCACGGTCCTGAAGGCGGGCAGTTCACATTCGATGCAGGACCTTTAATCCTGGCCTCAAAGCCTGTGGTTGTGTAGCTTCCAATCAGGTTTCTATGTGGTCCAGGTGTCGGCCAAGAGCGGCGGGAAGTGCCTAATCCGGCTGGCCTGTCCCCTAATAAGGCAGCCTAGGTTGTTGACTGCAGGCTGAAAGCATTGAAGCTCGTGTTGCAATTCCCGGCTGCTCACGTACCGCAGTGAAATGGGTTTCAGGAACGGGGATTCAAAAAATATTCCAATTCAGTCTAAGCTACTACCTAGGAAAAGGCAAACCACTGTGAGGCAAAAGGAAAATTTTATTTTGCATTGTGGACCAGGAGACCTCTTGTTTCATGCATAAAAAAGGGACACGTAAAGGAGGAAGTTGAGTCAAAATATAGACCCTGGGAACCGGTGTCTGAAGTTAACTATTAATTCTTAGCAAATACCCAAAGTCTTTGGTTGCCCAATAACTACAGACAGCAGGTTTGTAAATTTGAACAAAATTATATTTTATTCATAAATATAACGATAATTATATAGGAAGCAAATTAAAACTTCCAGTTTCGTCATAAAAGGCTCATCGGCGAAAATAAGATAGTTACCTCGTTATTGGTTGAGATGCTTCCGGGCATCTCAGTGGCGGATTCAGAAAGCAATGCCAGACTGTCTCCAAGTACCTCCATACATCAATCGAGGAGGCTCTGGCTCCTATTCAATCGACGCGGAGAACGATAGAGGAAACGGTGAAGGTGCATGGCGCAGTTTTGCAGTGCCTGGAGGCGGCTCTTTCGAGTGGATTGTCTCTTTTGTGGCAGAGATGGCAATGGTGGGTCATAATAACGTAATCTCTGCGTGCCAAAATAGACGACTGAGAAAATGTCTCCAGGAGCCAAAATCTAAGAGTCGTGGGCTGCCGAATGGCATTCAGGCCTGCAGACGACTGAATATACGTAAAAGTGGTTTGGGAAGATGATGTAGGAGATGGACAGTTATCCTCCCAGGCCCATCGCACGCTCTGTTAGACGTTTCGCCCAGTAGAGCCACATAGAGGAATTTTCGCTCGGGTCCACAGTTACCAGGGATAAAATGTCCTGCGGTGGGCGAACTATCAGCGAAACTACAAATGGGAGGGCCACGCGTACCTGGCCACAAAAAAGGGTGACATTTAACAAGGCCAAGGCTGCATTTTCAAAAGTTGAGTTCGGTTTGGGGTGGTTTACCTTGCATGTCTCCGAGACTTATAACTCGATAGACTATGGACGGGATTCTCCGTTTCCAAGTTTAAGTGTTGACACCAATGGAGAATCCGTCGACATTCACGACAACAAAATCATGCCACATATGCATTGATCCTGCTGCGATAAAGGAGTTAGCAGCAGCGCTCCGTGGAACACAATCGATTCTAATGAAACACGGAGCGGGATTAACGGATCCTTGATTGACACTTAGGAGGCTGACAAGCTGCAGGATCATATAAAAGATTATCCCCCACACAGACCATCGCAGCCCCCGCATCCTCAGAGGACGCTCGAACCCCCCCCCCCCCCCCCCCCCCCCCCCCCGCCTCCCGCTGCATCCACATGCTGGCAACGATACTGGCAACCATGGTCGGGATCCTGGTCACTGAGGCCACAGCCACCCACACCAGGCTGCATGAGTCGGATTGTTTAACACTGTTGCTTTCTGTGTCCACCCCCAAGGAGCGGTCTTCATAGAAGCACCGGTAGCGGGCGAACAAAGGAGGGGGAACCACCAGACCTGCCGCCCCTCACCATTTCAGAAGGCCTTGGAAGTGGTCGGCAGCCTGGACGAAAGCCAGGTCGCCGAGTGGAGATCGGTAACAGGCGAGTAGCGGTTCCCGATGGCACGTATGTGAACACCTTCTTAACACCCACACCATCCTCACACCCACACCACCCTCAACCCCATCTGAAGCCTCACCCTACACCATCCCTACTCCCACACCACCCACACACATACCCTCTCCTTACTCCACCACGCCCCACGCCCTCACCCACGAGCCCTCGCCCCATGGCCTAATCATGCTCTTTGTATTGTGTCGGGAAGGGACTTCTGGGATGGGCTGCGTCCATCTGGCGTCCTCTGCCCACAGCTTGTGCGGCAGCCGGACGCCAGCCCCCACCACCCCTGTGAGCCGACCAGTGATGGGAGCAGATCGGACTCCAGACTTTCACCCGAAACTCAGGACACCCCAGAGCGCGGGTCGGTGGATGACACTGATGTGGCGTCACAGCTGTCTCCAAAACCCTCCACAATCCCACAGACACTCATCTTAGTTGGGCATGTTTGTAAAGAGGCTCCTGGGTCACACTCTCGTGCGCACCACACAGTTGACCCAGTACAGCAGGCCGAGGTAGGATCACCCGAGGGGGCGGACCATTGGATGTCAGGACGATCCAGAGGGACTATCTGCCATCCAGACCGGTCTCGCGCTTCTGGAACTGAGAGTCCCATCTGCAGTGGAGATGCAGTCGCACAGCCAGGGACGACACGAGGAGATGTGGGCGAGCTTCCAGTACCAGCAGGTGCGGTTGGACGAGTCCAATCGCTTGTGCAGGAGCAGGAGGAAGTGCCGACCATGTGTGCTACCCAGGCCAACACCGCATGGGTGGCGCCTGTGGTTGAAGCATTGGTGGTGACTGTTTTGGCTATGTGTCTGCATGTCGAAGGCCTGGGAAATTCTGATAAGGCACTGGCCGAAGTATAGAACAGTGTTGCCGAGTTCCGGGTGCGGCTATACAGAGCTAGGTCGCATATTCGGTAGCTCCCGCTTGGAACAGACTTTTGGGCTCTTTTACAGGGCTGCCGCGGCATTTGTTTGACATTTCCCGGTGTGGGAAGAGGACTGCAGCATTCCCCTGACAGTGTTCCCCAGGAATGTTGTGTCTTTTGACTAACAGACCCGGCACAAACAGTAAAATATTTGGCTAGTGCTGCAGGAATAGACAAAGGCCTCTTCCAGCATGCAGGCGGGGGAAGGGCAAGCTTAAAGCTGCAATCTGACTTGATTCTATCAAAGGTGAGTTCTAGCAGCAGAGGGAACAACTGTGAAAAGATCTACCAAGGCCATTGAAGAAGCAGGGCCGAGGATTCCGGTGGTGGCCATGGGTCCCCCTCCAACTTCTATGAAACGGACCAGAAGTGTAACGGCCAAAGGAGAGGCACTGGAGCAACGGGAGAAACGAGGGAAAGAAAACAAAATGGCGGCGGCCAGGGACAAAGGGGAGCTGCAGGAGTTCATCAAACGCTGCTTCGAGGAGCAGCGCGAGGAGATGCGCAAGGAGATGTTGGCGCCTATGCTTTCGGCAATTGAAGGACTCGGGATCACCTAAAAGGCCCACGAAGCTAATATCCAGGCGGTACAAAAAAGAGTCAGTCAGAACAAGGACGAGCTCGTGGGCCTGGCGGTGAGAGTGGAGCAGAACGAGGCGCTACACAAGAGGTGGGCGGGAAGACTCGAAGATCTGGAGAATAGTTTGAGGAGAAAAAATCTGCGAATCCTGGGTCTCCCTGAGGGAGTGGAGGGGGCTGATGCCGGGGCATATGCGAGCATGATGCTCGAGGCGATGATGGGCACGAAGGCCCCTTTGAGGCCGCTGGAGTTGGACGGGGCACATCGGGTGCTGGCGAAGAAGCCCCAGGCAAATGAGCTGCCAAGGGCGATGGTGGTGAGGTTCCATCGGTTCACGGACAGAGAGTGGGTCCTGAGATGGGCCAGAAGGAGCGGAGCAGTAAGTGGGACAATGCAGAGATCCGAATGTACCCGGACTGGAGCACGGAGGTTGCAAAGCGGAGAGCCGGTTTCAACCGGGCCAAAGCGGCGTTGTATCGGAAAGAAGTGAAATTCGGAATGCTGCAGCCAGCGCGACTGTGGGTCACATACAAGGGCCAACACTATTACTTCCAAACGCCAGAAGAGGCGTGGACCTTTGTACAAGCCGAAAAGTTGGACTCCAACTGAGGGTTTGTGAGGGTGGGGGGTTTGATGTGTGATGGTTGTTGTATATAGGGGGTCAATCACGCGCAGGAAATGTTACATGGGCTGGGGGAGAGAGACAAGGCCGCGACAGGAGCTGTGCCAGAGGGGCGGAGCGGGCTTTGGAAAGCGTGGGGTGTTTTCCCGCGCGTGGGAAGAAAGGCGGGAAGGGGAACAAAGGAACGCATATGGATTGGGAGACTCACACGCGGGGAGGTCAATGGGACGGCGGGGGAAGCCGGGGTCAGCAGGCATCAGCTGACATACGGGAGTGACATGGGGGGAGCAGAATAGCTAGACAGGGGTCTAGTGGGGGGGGGGGGGGGGAGGGGAGGGGGGAAGGGGGGAGGGTGGCTGCTGCACTGGCCGAAAGGGAATGGGACACAGAAGAGGTGGTCGGGACGGGGGTCCCCCCTCTGGGGGACTGGAGGGTGAGTGAGGCGTGGACACGGGACTGGCCCAGAAAAGGAGATGGCTAGTCGGCGGGGCGTGGAGGGGGTGAGAGCCCCTCCAATCCGGCTGATAACGTGGAATGTGAGGGGCCTGAATGGGCCGGTGAAGAGGGCTCAAGTGTTCGCGCACTTAAAGGGACTGAAGGCGGACGTGGCCATGCTCCAAGGGAGCTGGGGGAGGAGATCGAGGAAGGTCTGTGGGCTGATGCCCTAGGTTGGGTTAATTCCTCCTCCTCGTGTGCCAGGCTCAGCCTGATACAATTTAAGGTAGTCCACAGATCGCACTTGACGGGGGTGAGGTTGAGTAGGTTCTTTGTGGTAGAGGACAGATGTGGAAGGTGCTCAGGGAGCCCGGCGAACCATGTCTATATGTTTTGGTCATGCCCGGCACTGGAGGGGTTCTGGAGAGGAGTGGCGGGAGCAATATCTCAAGTGGTGAAAGTCCGGGTCAAGCCAAGCTGGGGGCTAGCAATGTTTGGAGTAGTGGATGAACCGGGAATGCAGGAGGCGAAAGAGGCCAGCATTCTAGCCTTTGCGTCCCTAGTAGCCCGGCGAAGGGTCTTGCTAATGTGGAAGGAGGCGAAGCCCCCCCAGCCTGGAGGCCTGGATAAATGATATGGCTGGGTTGGAGTGGATCAAGTTTGCCTTGAGAGGGTCTGCGCAGGGGTTCTACAGGCGGTGGCAACCGTTCCTAGACTATCTCGCGAAGCGTTAGAGGAAGGTCGGTCAGCAGCAGCAACCTGGGGGGGGGGGGGGTGGGGGGGTGGAGGGGACGTCCTGGGAGGGGGCAGGGAAAGGGGGGACTGTCTGGGAGGGTGGATGAGCAAGAGATAACATGAAGGGTTGGGGAAACTGGCATGTACGGGTGAGGACCAGTGTACAAAGCTGTGTAAATATATCATTTTGCCATGTCTATATCTTGCGCTGCGCAATTTCTCGTTTTTTTTTGTTACGGGGGGGGGGGGGGGAGAGGGTGGGTGGGTGGGGGGTGTTATTGTTTGTAAGGGAGAAAAACTGTGTTAAAAAACGTTAATAAATTTATATTTTGTTAAAAGAACAGTATTGCCGCCTCACACACGACCATGCCCTAGAGACACTTGGAAATTGCAGCGGCGCTCGTGAGCGTGGCCCAGTCACAGCAGGTCATGTCTGGGAACATCCGCTGGCCAACGTGGCAAAGATAAAGAGGGAGGTGGCCCTGTCCCAGAGGGGGATGGCGCAGTCATTGGATGATGTGACACAAACGCAGACGGTGATGGCACAATCGCAGCATGATGTGACACAGTCCCAGATGGAGATTGCCCACTGCCTGTGCTCCCTTGGCAACAGCCATCAGGCCTGGTAGAGACGAGAGCGGACTGGCGGTGACAGGTGACGGAGCAGATTCAGGCGGTAGCTCCCGTCGCATCCCCTTACCATGGAGTTGCTGAGGGGCCATTGGACACAACAAGGGAGGAGGCGGTGATGGGGCCTGTGCCGGCTTCACCTGCAAGGGAGGTGTCGGAACACCGCATCACCTCGGAAAGATCGCCTCCAGTCCCTGGCGCATCTGATGGTCATCTGGAAGACCAGGGTGGCACCACGGTACTTGTGCCTCTGAGCAGCCGCTAGGCCCATTCAGGCCCGGTCACCTGAAAAGTCGCCCGCCAACCTAGATGTAGTCTCAGGGCCCATAAGGCCAAAAAAATAGACACCAGATAATTGGCACTGGTGCAAGGTACAGCTCAGTTATAGGGGCTTGGGCACAAACTTGTACATATTTGTTCATAATAAACACTTGTTACCACTGCAATAGATTGCCTCGGTCCTCTGTCTGATGGGTATGAGGGATGGGTTAGACTGTGATGACCGCAGAGAGCAGATTGGAGGGCCTTGGGGGTGACGGGTGAATGGTGCGGACCCTGTGAGTGTCCAGTGCTCTTCCCTCTTTCCCCCCGCCCCATACGGTCACCACCAACGCCACTTCGGTGAGTCGTTGGCACCGTGTGATGGAATGGCCAGCTTGCATGCAAAGATCACCCAGGTGGGCGATGGAAAATAGTACCGTGGGCAGAAGTCAGACGTTGTCATAGGATGCGGAGCACCAGAGCTCATCATAGAGCGGGTTGCCATCGTCCGCCATCCATGCACAGACACGGTGTTACTGCCAACTCAGGAACCCCAGCCCTTAGTGCAGCAGGGATATAACGTGAAGGAGGTTGCACGTGGGAGGCGGAGCTGCGGTGGGAATTGAGGGGTTTGAGGTTGGGATGCGGTGTCCGTGACCCTGGCAAGTCCACCCCTCTATTCCCCCTAGTAGTCGGTGAACATGGAAGTGATCAGAGCATCCAGTGCAGGTCGGCCCTGGTGCACACGTCGCGCCGTCTTCGGTGCCTGCCTGGACTCCTTGTCTTGCCGACCTCCCCCTCACCCACATTCTCCTCGTCGGACGATATCCCTGCTCCAATACATCACCCCTGTCCTGTGCGATGTAGTAGAGGATGCAGCAGGCCGCCACACTGCATGCAACCCTCTCAGTGTCATTATGGAGGGCCCTTCCAGAGCGGTCCAGGCACCTGAACCGTATCTTCAGGAGGCCAAAGCCCCACTCGATCACACCCATGGTCGCGGTATAGATGTCACCACGTTGGTATGTGGCCTCCGGATAGGTGTCATCAGCCAGCAACGCAGTAGATAATCCCCGTCACCCAGGAGCCAACCTGTCAGCCGGGGGTGCGTCTCCAACGTGTAGGAATTGTTGTGTGTGCCAGGATGAAGGCGTCGTGCACACTGCCCGGGTGGTGACTGCGGCTCATTAGCATAAGGTTTAGAGAATGAGTTTAGGGGGCTGGTTCTGTTTGACGTTAAGCAATGCTGCCGTAAGGATTTGGGGTGTTGCTTGCCTTTTGACTGTTTGTTTTTGCTGTTTGTTGTGGTTTTAATGAGAGGCAAGGCAGTGGGGGCTGGGGAGGGCTTTGGTCTTTTTGGGTGGTGACTGCAGATTACTGTTTGCTCAGTTATGTTGGGGGCTTTGGTGGGAAACTCGGGTGGGCTCGATGCCTGTACTTTTTAAGTAACTTTCGAATTATCTGAATTGGGGGAGAGGGTGAATCGGGTACGTGTGCTACAACCCTTAATTCGTGTGGTCTCCTGGAATGTGAGTGGTTGAATGGTTCCGTGAAGAGTTCGAAGATATTCGCTAATCTGAAGAGTTTGAGTGCTGATCTGGTATTTCAGCAGGAGATCCATTTGCGGTTCAGAGACCAGACACGGTTACAGGGTGGGACAGGTGTTCCACTCGGGATCTGAAGGGAGGGCCGGTGGACGGCATTATTCATGAATAAAATGATTCCTCTCTCCAGTTTTAGGATTCTGATGGATCCAATCAGGAAACACGCGGTTATAAATGGGTTATTGGCAAGCACCTCAACGCTCCGATATAATGTATACACTCCGACCATGAAGATTCAGTTTATATTAATACATTACTGGTCCTGATTCTTTGAAGAATTAGGGGGGGAGGGGTGCTGATTGAAACATATGGGATACTGAGATGCCTGGACAGAGTGGACGTGGGGAGGATGTTTCCACGAGCAGGAAAGACTAGATTCTGAGGGCACAGCCTCAGACTGAAGGGATGATCCACTGAAACTGAGATGACGAGGAATTTCTTCAGCTGGAGGGTGCTGAATCTGTGGAATGTTTTGCAGCAGAAGGCTGTGGCGGCCAAATCAAGGAGTGTATTTAAGACAGAGATTAATAGGGTTTCAGACGTTATAAGGAGAAGGCAGGAGTTGGGAATGCAAAACATCCAGCCATAAATTACTGCCGAGGTATATTCAATTGGCCGAATGTCCTAATTAAGCTCCTGTGTCTTATGGTCTTATTCCTGATATGGATGAACATCAGCCAAACTTTGGGAGGGGGGAGACATTAATTGTGATTTTTCATTGAACCAGCTACTATAAATGATTGGGCTGCACTAATAGTTCCTGCACTAAAACGCAATGGCTCGGTCAGGATATGTGGATATTCTAAAACATCTGTACAACCAGTATTGTGCGCAGATCATTGTCCACTTCTACTAATTGAAGACCTGTTTACTCAACGATCTGGAGGGCAGACATTTAGTAAAATTGATCTATCACAGGCGTATTTCCAAATGTATGTGGTTCAAAAGTCACAACCGACACTGACTATCGTGACACAGAAAGCTCTGTTGCATTTCTGGAGGTTTCCATTTGGGATACCACCTGCTCCTGTTCTTTTTCAGCAGTCCATGGATATAATTCTGAATTGCGCTCCAAATTTGGCAATGCAATTGAAGCCTTCACCCACTTTTTAATGTGCCAAGTAGATAAATGCAAAAGCGCGTATTAAATGGGAAAAGAAGTCAGAGCTATTGATTCACGACATTCCCAGCTGAATTTGCAACTTGCGATGCGTCACCCAAGGGAGTTGGTGCAGATATATCACACACAATGCCTTCCTGAGAGGGACCAATAATCATGACCTCTAGTTCTGGACTTCCCCACCATCGGGAACATTCTTTCTCAATCTACCTGTCTAATACATTTCTCTGTGATCACCTCTCACTCTTCTAAACTCCAATGAATATAATCATAACCGACTTAGTCTCTCCTCATATGACAGGCCTGCCATCCCATGAATCAACCTGGCAAACCTTCGCTGCACTTCCTGCAGCACAAGGATACCTTTCCTCAGATACGGACACAAAAACAGCACACAATTCTCCAGTGTGGCCTCACCAACGCCCTGAAGAATTGCAGTAAAACCTCGGTATTCCTATACTAAGATCCGCTCGGTATTAAGGCCACCGTACCATTTGCCTTCACTACTGCCAGATATACCTGAGTGCTTACGTTCAGCGACTGATGCACGAGGATACCAAGGCCTCGCTGAGTAGCCACCTCTTTCAATTTACACCCATTCAAATAATAATTGCCTTCTTACTTTTGCTACCGAAGCAGATAATCTCACATTTATCCACAATATGCCGCTTCTGCCATGCATGTGCCCACTCACTCAACCTGTACAAATCCTACATCCTCCTCACAGCTCACACTCCCATCAAACTTTGTTATCATTTGCAGATATGGAGTGAATGCATTTAGTTCCCTCATCCAAATCATTAATACATGACGTGAACAGTTGAGGTCCTATCACAGATCCCTACAATACCCCATTAGTCATTGCCACCCAGTCGGAAAAGGCCCATTTATTTGCCGATTCTGCTTTCTGTCTGCTATCCAGCTTTCTATCCATCTTAATACACTACATGGTCAACTGTCCCACCTACATACGACAATTTTGCGCGCTTTCGGGCACATATTTGGAAATGTGCATGGCAATTGGTCAAATGCGTGCTGTTCCTAAAAGTATAACAGAAGATATGAACTACTTCGTTTTTCCCTCATTTTGCAATTGGCCATATGAGTACTGATTAAATTGGAAGTTGCAGCAGCATGAATGGAAAACACGTGCGGTTTAGCTCTGAAGGATGCTTTCCAATGGCGAAGGACGCCATCAGCTGACACTTAGTATCTAAGCTTCTTGGATAATAGTGACGTTGCGCGTCACTGCGAGAAGGCTGCAGTGCTGTTGAGTACAAAAACAGAAAAAAACTGCGGATCCTTTTTAAAAATTCATTTACAGGATGTGTGCGTCGCTGGCGAGGACAGTATTTCTTGCCCATCCCTAGATGCCCTTTTGAAGGTGGTGGTGAGTTGCCATCTTGCATCGCTGCAGTCCTTGCAGTGTAGGTACATTCAGCGTGCTGTTCGGGAGGGAGTTTCAGGATGTCTCCCCAAGTCAGCGTGGTGAGTGATTTGGAGGGGAACCTGAGGTTGTGGGGTTCCCTGGTATCTGCTGCTCTTTTCCTTCTAGATAGTACTGGTCGTGGGGTTGGAAGTTGCTGTCTGAGGAACATTGATGAATTACTGCAGCACATCGTGGAGATGGTACACAATTCTCACTGTTCGTCGGAGGGTTTGAATGTTTGTGGAAGGGGGAGAAATCAAGCGGCCTGTTTTGTCCTGGATGGTATCGAGGTTGTTCAGTGATGTTGGAGCTGCAGTCATCCAGGCAAGTGGAGAGTACTCCCTTACGTTCCTCACTTGTGCCTTGCAAAAGGTGCTCACGCTTCCGGGGGTCAGATAGGGTACTTGTCGCAGGATCCTAGACTTTGACCTACCCTGGCAGCAACAGTACTACTGTGGCATGTCCAGTTCAGTTTTTGAAGAATGTTAGCCACCGAGGATGTTGATTGTGGGGGTTCAGTGATGGTTGTGCCACTGAATGTCAAAGGCCGGTGGTTTTATCTTCTCTTGTAGCAGATGCTCATTGCCTGACCCTTGAGTGGCAGGAATATATCTTGCGACTTTTCAGCCCAAGCGTCGATCTTATCCAGGTCTTGCTGCATTTGGACATGAACTGCTACATTATCTGAGGCGTTACGAATGGTGCTGAGCATTGTGCAGTCGGCCGCAAACATCCCCACTTCTGACATTATGATGGAAGGTTTCCCCCTGATTCCATTTGACTCTATTTTAGTTTGGGCACCATGTTGGTGTACTCGGTCAAATGCTGCCTTGATGCCAACGGCAGATACCCTCACCACACCCCTGGCATTCAGCTATTTTGTCCAAGTTTGGACGATGGATGTAATGAGGTTAGCAGCTGAGTGATCCTGGCGGAACCTAAACTGAGCGTCTGTGAGCAAGTTTTGCTGAGCAAGTGCCGCTTGATTTCACTGTTAATGACTCCTCCCATCACTGTGCGGATGATGGAGAGTAGACTGATAAGGTGGTTATTGGCTGGGTTGAGTCTGAGCTGCTTCTTGTGTATAAGACACAGCTGGGCAATTTAGCACATTGTCTAATAGGTGCCAGTGGTGTAGCTGTACTGGGGCAGCTTTCCTAGGGGTCCGACAACATCTGGAGCACAAGTCTTCAGTTCTTTTGCCGAAATATTATCAGGGCCCATAGCCTATGCAGTATCAATTGTCTTCAGCCGTTTACTGATATCACGTGGAGTGAATCGTTTTGGCTGAAGACCGCCATCTGTGACACTGGGGACCTCGGGAACAGAGCGGGATCATACATTCCGCACTTCTGGCTGAAGATTATTGCAAATGCCTCAGCCTTGTCTTTTGCATATCTGTGCTGGGCTCCTCCAGCAGTGAGGATGGGAACATTTGTGGAGCGTCCAGTGAGTTATTTCATTGTCCACCACCACCCACGGATGTATATGAGAGGACGACAGAGCTTAGACCTGATCCGTTGGTTGTGGAATCGCTTAGATCGGTCTATTATTTTTTGCTTATGCTTTTTGGTACACAGGTAATCCTGCATTGTAGCTTCAACAGGTCGACAACTCGTTTTTATGTATGCCTGCTGACATGCACTCCTGCTATCTTCATTGAAGTACACTGGCTTGGGGGTAATTGTAGAGTGGGGTATAGGCCGGACCAAGAGTTTGCAGATTGTTGTTGAATATAAGTCTGATGCTGCTGATGGCCACAGCGCCTCATAGATACCCAGTCTTGAGTTGCAAGATCTGTTCGAAGTCTATTCCATTTATTACGGTGGTAGTGCCACACAACACGATGGAGGGTGTCCTCGATGTGAAGACGGAACGTTGTCTCCAGAAGGACTGTACGGGTGTCACGTCTACCGATACTATCATGGTCAGATGCATCTGCAGCAGACAAATTGGTGATGATGAGGTCAAGCATGTTTTCATTCTCATTGATTCCCTCACCACCGTCTGTAGTTCCAGTCTAGTCCGGTTTGGGTGATAGCTTTGTGGGGGTAGGGGCATGTGTCGGGCAGACTTGCGCGCAATGATGTCTGGGGAATCCCGTGGCAGGTTGATGGGGTGGGGAGCGTCTTCATCGGTGGTGATTCCAATTAAAATGGTATATTCGAATGGTTCCCAATGCAGCTCAACTGCCCATGGGAAATTATACTCTAGAATAACTGTGGTGCAAACGTTACCGGAGAACCTGCCGGTGGGGATTCCCCCCGAGTATCCTTGACACCCTAAATCCAACGCTGTGGAGCTGCCGAGTTGCAGGCATGAGCTTTGCATCTCCCCTGCATAACGGTAAAACAAACTTTCACACTGTGCAAAATTAACTCATATATTTCCGATTTCTGAACTCTCCAAAGCAAATTGTTGCATACGAGTTTTGAATAACATTCTCACCTTGGGCTTGACATTTATCTTTCAGTTCTTTAATTTCTGAAACGAACGTAATTTACAGTTCATCATCCCTTTATTTAGGTCGTTTAAAATTATGTAAATATAATTTTCGAATGTGAATTTAGCCGCGTACATCACACTTCACAGAATTATATTGGTATTATTTGTTGAAAGTGGAGTAATTTTAAGTAAAGCTATAGCGGCAGAAGCAGGTGACCTAAGAAATAGCAGCAGCCTAGGCCAGTTGGCCCCTCGAATGTGATGTTCCAATTCAATAAGGTCACAATTAACTTATTGCTTCAACCCCACTTTCCCACACTCTCTAGGTATCCCTTGATTTCCTCTGAGGCCGAATATATGTCTATGACTGGCATAATTGCATTCAACTATGTAGCACCAACCTTTCCAGGTACATAACCCCATCGTGTAATTGGCTAGTGTTTTACATTGATTTACAAACTTTTGAGTGAAGATGTTGGCCGGAATTCTCCGGTCGTCGGGATTCACTGGGCTGGATTCTCTTGTCCACCAGCCACGTGCTTCTCTCGGCACCCGATCGCTTGCAGCGGGATTCTATCTTCCCGCTCCTTATCAATAGGATTTTAAATTGAAACCAACCCTCCCCGCACCCGGCTGAACGAGTGAATGGACTATTCTGGCGAGCAAGGCGGGTGCGAGGTCGAAAGTGGCAAGCGGCGGGATGAGATAAAGTCCCACGGAGCTCCTCCAATAAACACGCGACAGGGTACCGGAGATTTTTGTTTTACCAACGCACCTGTGTCCTCGCAGGGAGCTTCATTTGGCACATGAGTGCAGCTGATGCCACTTCACTGGTGAAAGTTGAATCATTGCACCAAACGTAGCTGGAAATCTGGTTGTCTTCATTTGTTTTGAAGTGTAAAAGTATCAGTGACATGACTTAAACAATACACCGGCCTTCTTTTTCACGGAACAAGGGCAGCACTGTGGCGCAGTGGTTACCACTGCTGCTCACAGCGCTGAGGACCGGGTTGGATCCCGATCCCGGGTCACTGTCCATCTGGCGTTTGCACATTCTCTCCGTGTCTGCGTGATCTCACCTCCACAACCAAAAGATGTGCAGGTTAGGTGAATTGGCCACTCTAAATGGCTCCTTAATTGGAAACAAATTTATTAAAATTTATTTAAAAATATAGCTCTTTCAGAAAGATTTGTGTGGCAGCCTGTGAGGTGCAGCATCATCCATGCCCCCTCTGGCATAGCAATTCATCACGACTCATAACTTGGAAGACTATTGATGTGGTGTCACCAGCGAATCCACGAGATTATTCGTCTTGATGCCTCAGTGACCATTTGTTGGGCCAATTTCATGAGAATCCTGGAGACGGTAAGGACACACCTCCGACTAACAGATGGCTGGTTCACCTGAGAACACTTTTTGACATCGGGTGTTAATTTGTCCTTGGCTAATGTCACATTTGTAGAATTGGAACGGAGACTTTCCGATGGATGCATTGTCTTCGAGTATCGAACTTTGTTGGTGCCTTTTCTGCATATTTGCATCCACACAAAGTCTGTCCGCCAGTGCGTCCTAATCAATGACTCTCTGCTGCAGATTTTACGCCAGTGTTTCCTTTTCCCACTCTCAGGCCACTCCATGTTTTGTAAAATGCCAGATCATCATCACTTCGGTCACTGAGCCAAACTTCCTCACTGACCAAATTATCCAGCAGCACTGGCCAGAAGTTCCGTCAAGCTCAAAGAACAAAGAACAAATGTGCATATGGCCTGCCCTCAGCATCTTCTCCAAAAGCTTTCCCACCACCGATATCAGGCTCACTGGCCTATAATTTGCCAGATTTTCCCTGCTTCGATTCTTAAACAGGGGAACATCACTGTCTATTCTCCAGTGCACAGGAACCACGCCTCGGACAAAGAAGATGTGAAGATATCTGTTAGGGCCTCAGCTATGTCTCCCCTTCGCTCCCGCAGGAACCTGGGTTAGATTCCACCCGTCCCTGGGGACTAGTCTACCTTCATGCAAATTAGGATATTCAAGACTTCCTGCTTTGATATATTGACGATCTCAAAGGCGTTGACATATCTATTCTTGATTTCAAAAACGTAATGTCCATCTGCCTGGTGAATATTGATACAAGTTACTCATTCATGATTTTACCCACTGCCTTTGGTTCTACGTATAACTTTCCTCCATTGTCCTTGCGTGGGCCTACTCTTTCTCTTGCAGCACTCTTTCTCCTCATATATGCATAAAACGCCTTGAGATTTTCCTTGACCATGTTTGCTAAGACATTTCATGGTCACTTTTACCCCCTAATTCCACGTTTAAGTTCCTTCCTACTTTCACTGTGCTCAAGGGCTTCGTCAGTTCTTAGCTGTCTAGATCGATCATATGCTTCCTTGTTCCATTTGAATAAGATTACAATTTCCCTTGTCATTCATGGTTCCAGACACTGTCATTTCTCTGTTCATTTTTGCGAGGGAATGCCTGTCCTGCACTTCAGTCAATAATTTAATCCTTAATGACGAATAAACACTTATGTATTTTCTCTTGGCCACGTATATATTTTGTCAATGTATCTGATGCATACGAACATCCTGACATATGCACAGCTTTTTCTACTTGAGAAGTAGTCCATTCGATTCATAGATGCTGCTCAGACACCAGTAAAATATGCGCTGATTTTCTTTATATGTGCAATGTTAGTTGCTGATTAGCTGTTCTTTAATAATTGCTACTGCGATATTTCTGTTTGTCCACTATGGCATATTTTGCATCCCTTGAAATATGTGTAGAACATAAATTTCATTAAACTGACAAATGACTTACTGGTGACAAATATAAAAGAAATGCCGTTGAAACAGTTAGCGCCTTAAATTAAAGCTACACGTTAAATTTCAAAATAATTCTGAACTTGACGATTAATACGGCATTCAAAAGGACACTTTACAAATCTAAATTCAATAATCTGTTAACTTGAAATTCTTTTTAGTAAAATTCACAAAACTGCTTTTTGGACTTTGTTTGCAATGAAATTAAATTCAAATGTCAGAGGATAAGGTTTAAGTTTTTGAAGGTAAGAACCAACTGGTTCATCAGAGATATATTAATAAAAAACAAGATATGCATATGGAATAAGTTATGTTAACGGCCTGGAAGTGTACCAAAAGTGAGAGTGTATGGATATTGCGGTATGATTCCAATGAGAGAACTTACGTACTGTGGAAGCGATCAGGTGCTGATTACTGTTTCAACAGGTAAACGGTTTTCAGGCTAAAGGGCCGTTCCTGTCAATAATAGTCACATGTTCTCCAAATAGGTTTCTTAAATGCTTTTGTCGAAGGTAAAGGATATCTGAGTGTAGATTTGAAGTCCTGAGATGTATTCCTGAACTTGTTTTAACTTATTGAAATTATGAATGTTATCCAACAATGATTCCAATTAACTGTATTGATATTTTACCACCCATCAGAAATAATTAGACGTCACTTACCATTCTGTTCAGCTGGTCCCTGACTCTTTAAAATAACTGGATTGATGGCTGGTACGCAATTTTGCATCCATAGATAGAGAATTTACAGTGCAGAAGGAGGCCATTCGGCCCATCGAGTCTGCACCGGCTCCTGGAAAGAGCACCCTACCCAAGGTCCACACCACCACCCTATCCCCATAACCCAGTAACCCCACCCAACACTAAGGGCAATTTTGAACACTAAGGGCAATTTATCATGGCCAATCCACCTAACCTGCACATCTTTGGACTGTGGGAGGAAACCGGAGCACCCGGAGGAAACCCACGCACACACGGGGAGGATGTGCAGACTCCGCACAGACAGTGACCCAAGCCGGAATCGAACCTGGGACCCTGGAGCTGTGAAGCAATTGTGCTATCCACAAGGCTACCGTGCTGCCCTTCATATTTCTAACATATATTTTTAACATATTTCTAGTTAATTGCTCCGTTGGATTCAATAAAGGCACGGGATGCAGTTCATATCACACATTTGAAATATCGTTCAAGTAAATGTGTTTTCACTAGTTTACCTAAATCTTTCTGGTGTAGTTTTCTTTCTATTCAGGAACAAGGAAGATCATCCAATTGAGCTGTTGGATAAATTAACACAATACACGTACAATTTCTTCACATTATGATAGCTATTTCAGTGTTGTTCAGAGGTTTCAACCCCTATAATCGACGTTGCACTGTGTGATCATTGTTATGGAATTTTTATTGAAACCAATTTTTTCAAAACTTATGTTCACTTGAAACGAAAAAGCTATCCCAATGTTTTTAAAAAATAATTGCTTGACTAATGTACTTCAGGAAAGTTACGTCTCTTTTCTACAGGATCCGTCCCAGTGTATGTCAATATGCACACAGGAATTCTGAAGCTGTTCTTTCGGAGAAAATAAACCAATCTCTTCAGATTACCGGAACAATTGTTTTCGCCAGCCCAACATGTATCGCAGGAATTGACTGCAAGTTCCTTGTGTCGTTTCAGGGTCCCCCATCGCTCATCTACAACCAAAGGTTAACAGGCTGTCTCACAGCTCCCCGCACACACTTCCAATTTATATAGAGCATTTGTCACGCAAGTTTATTCAGCTTTCTCTGCTCTCATTACAGGTTTACAGCAACCCGACTAATTGTCATGTCTCCTTGCTTTCCAATATATTACTGCACTTTCAGCACGTTCAACGCACCTGGAATTCCCTCCAAAATGTCTTCTGTGTTGCCATCTTTATCCCACAGTCCAAAGATGTGCAGGTTCGGTGAATTGGTCATGTTAAATTTCCCCTTCGTTTCCAAAAGATCAGATCGGGTTACTGGAGTATGGGAATATGGTGGGGAGTGGGCTTGTGTTGGGTCTTCTTTACAATGTTCGGTGTAGGGTCGATGGGCCGAATGGCCTCTTACTGCACTGTAAATTCTATCATCCTATGCTTATGGCTATTTTCACCGAACTCCTTGGCCTTCACCATTCTATATGTGCGATGGCGTGCCTAATTGTGGGCTCATTTTCCTGTAAAATTTTGACATTATACCTAAACTATGAGGAAAAGTAATACATTAAACCATGGAAAACTTTAGCATTATTTCGTTTGTTCCAAAAGTGGCATTTATAAATCACGTTAAAATGATCCAACTTTCGAGAAGTCAGCTCAGTCGACAATTAAGCTTTCTTGTGAATTGGGTGATTCCTTGAAGGACCGGCACACCGCATAAAAGAGGGACGGGTGACTAAACGGCGTACAGGTTTTGCACAACTCTATCACTAAATAGTTCATTACTTAGTAATGAATAAAGCAATAATTTGACAATTTCATATCATAACATGTTTTAAGACAAATAATTAATGGAAAACCAATGGATAACTAAGTTATGGCGATGTAATAAAGTGCGTACATTTCAAGTGAAGTTCATGATAAAGGACAACGTAGATAATAAATCCTTCACACCAATCGGGTTACTGGAGTATGGGAATATGGTGGGGAGTGGGCTTGTGTTGGGTCTTCTTTACAATGTTCGGTGTAGGGTCGATGGGCCGAATGGCCCATAATATATCACCAATATATAAAATGAGCAATAATCCTTTATGATCCCAGCAAAATGTTATATGTCACTAATCCCGAGGAAGATGACCAATTACATCTTTGCGCCAGCATTCGACCAGAGTGTTCATAAGTGCATAAGACATAGGAGCAGAATTAAGCCATTCGGCCCATCGAGTCTGAACGGCCATTCTATCATTGCTGGTATGTTCCTCATCTGTTACCTATAATACTACATACCTAAAACTGGATTGCGAAATCAGCCACAGAATCTCGTCCATAGAACACATGATCTACGAGCAGGACTAGGCAATGTAACCTCCCGAGTATAAACAGCTTCAGTGTGGTCACGGGTGATCCCATCATGGCCTGAACTTCACTGTCCTGCCCGTTCTGCATCACCCTGAAATCCATTATCAATTAAATGCCTGCACTACTGCTCCTTAAATTTACTCACTCTCCTTGAATCCACCGCACTCTGGGGTAGCGAATTCCACAGATTCACAACCCTTTGGGAGAAGTAGTTTCTCATCAAACCTGCTAACTGCTATTCGAAGATTACGACCTGTCTTTTTCGAATGCCCCACAAGAGGAAGCATCGTTTCCACGTTTAATTCATCTATATCTTTCCCCGTCTTGAACACCTCGATTTGATCTCCGCCCATTCTTCTAAACTCCAGAGAACATAGGCTTATTCAGGGTAGTTGGTGCCTGGAACTCGCTGCCGGAGGAGGGGGTGGAAGCAGGGACGATAGTGACGTTTAAGGGGCATCTTGACAAATACATGAATAGGATGGGAACATAGGGATACAGACCCTGGAAGTGTCTAAGATTCTAGTTTAGACGGGCAGCATGGTCGGCGCAGGCTTGGAAGGCCGAAGACCCTGTTCCTGTGCTGTACTTTTCTTTGTTCTTTATTCAATATTTCCTCATGCGTCAAATCACTCATCTTCTGAATTTCCTCCAATACGACGATACCTTTATTCAAATAAGTGGACCAAAACTGTGCAAAACACTCCAGGTGTGGTATTATTAATGCCTTATACAGTTGCAACACTTCCTTACATTTATACTCAAATTACTTTTGCTACACATGTCAAAATTTAATTTGCTTTCTTTATTATCTGCTGATCCTGCATGTTTAGTGGCTGCTTTAGCACACTGCCGTAATTCGCTGGCTATTAAAGCAGACTAAGGCAGGCCAGCAGCACGGTTCAATTCCCGTCGCAGCCTCCCCGTCCAGGCGCCGGAATGTGGCGACTAGGGGCTTTTCACAGTAACTTTATTTGAAGCCTACTTGTGACAATAAGCGATTTTCATGCACGGGGACATCCCGATCTCTCTGCATCAGAGCACCCCGAAGTCTCTCTCCATTTAAATATTAAGTTGCCTTTCCATTTTTTGGAGCTGAATGCATGACCTCACGATTACCCACGTTAAACTCCACCTGTCGCATTTTGCGCCACTCTCCTAACCTATTTATATCTATTTGCAAAGGTCTTGTTTCCTCATCGCAACTAACTGTCCCACCTATTTTTGTGTCATCTGCGAGTTTGGCTATAGAACGTTCTATCCTTGTATCCAAGCCATTTATGTAGATTGTAAATAGCTGATAACCAAGGACTGAACTCTATGGCAGCCCACTACTTACATTTTGCCATCCAGAATAAAACCTATTCATTTGACTCTCTGTCTCCTGCCCATCAGCCAGTCTTCCATTGAAACCAGTCCGTTATCCCTAATCACATGTGGTGTCACCTTCTGAATTAACCTTCCGTGCGGCATCTTGTCAAATGCCCTTCGTAAGTCCAGATACACTCCATCTACAGGATCCCCGTTATACACTTTGCTTCTTACGTCTTCTCAGAACTCGAGTAATTTAATCAAACATGACTTACCATTCCTAAAACCACTCTGACTCTCATGGATAGCGCGCAATGGTTTTCCAAATGTCCTAACATTACGGCTTTGATAATTTATTCCAACAATTTTCCAACAACAGATGTCCAACTTACTGATATGTAATTTCGCACATTCTGCCTCCCCTCCTTTATGGATAAGGGCGTTAGGCTACCATTTCCCCAATCCATTAGAACCTTTTTCATGTTCATGCGATTTTGGAATATTATAACTAATGGATTCACTATATATGCTGCCACTTTCTGTAACACCCGAGGGTGCAGGCCATCAGACCCGGGGGACTTGCCTCCCCTCAATACCAAGAGTTTGTTGAGTACCGTTTCCTGTTGATGCTGATTGTCCCAAGTTCCACCCTTTCTATTGCCTCTGAATGTCCCGTTCCTCAAGGAATGCTACTAGTGTCTTCCACCGTGAAAACTGAGGCAATCGATTGATTTAGCGTCCTTGCCATTTCTGTGTTCCCCGCCATTACCTTATCGGTTTCATCGTCCAAGGAACCAACCTTCACGTTAGCGACCCTCTTCCCTTTTATGTATCTGTAGAATTTGTTGCTATCCTTTTTGATATTCTGCTCTTGCCGTTTCTTGTAATTCACGCCAGCTCTTTTTATTACTTTTTTAGCATACCTTTGTTTATGTTTGAACGTTTCCCAATTTTGCAGCCTTACACTTGCCTTTGCAATATCATATACCTTAGGTTTTGTCTTTATAATGTCCTTCACATCTTGTTTAGCCATGCATGTTTTTCTGACCCTTCTTACCATTTTTCTTCCGCACTGGGATATAATTTATCAGTGAGGAATTGAGTATGTCCTCAAACAACTGCCACTGTTCATCAGCAGTCCTACATTTTAGCCATCCTGCCCAGTCTACTCGGTCCAAATCTGTCCTCATGCCTAATCAATTTTCTTTGTTTAAGTTGAGAGCACGAATGTGGGACTCCGCTTTCTCGTCTCAAAATGAACCTTCAATTTTACCAGACCGTAGTCACTACTCCCCAGTGGATCCTTAAAAATACAATGCTGTCTTCGTACTGTTCTGATTCCTACCGATAGTTTGCATAGATTTCGTCATTTTTTTCGTCTCTGAAAAGTAAATAAAAATTGAGGTTCGTGAAACCATTGACCGCGGGGCTCTCTTCGATCTATATGTTTATATCTCCTCTAAATTTCTGCTTGAATTATTTCTTTTGATTTTCTTATATTCTCGCACAGCAAAACGGTTTTGACCACGTTTAGCAATTGGTCATTGGTTAATATGATTATGGCAAATCATTTGTCTGTTGACCTCAATATCTAACTGATCTTGTCATCCCCTCTAACAAATGTTTCGTTCTCTATCGCTACAGAACCGCCTTCCCTTGTTACACTTACATCAGAAAAAACGGTTGATGGGATTCCAATGTTCTTATACTATAGCATAAAACAGGCAGTAATGCACTGATATGACATTTACTGTGTTGTGTGATTTTATTTTCCAGCAAGCACCATTTAATACATTTCTGCATTGCAAATTTGATTGATGGTTGCGCTGTGCCCCTTTCCAAGTAACGCTAGCTTCCGTATTCGGAAGTATCATGAAAGGGTTAGATTTTACAGAGATGTTACAGGAAACACACAACCAAATTTTATGGCACTGATACATCTTGGCCATGAATGAATTTAACTCGGATCAATACAGCGTATGAACCTAGGGCACGGACCAGCAGGCAGGAAGGTGGTTTAAATTATGTCTACTTCAATGCCAGGAGCATCCAGAATAAGGTGGGTGAACTTGCGGCATGGGTTGGTACCTGGACTTCGATTTTGTGGCCATTTCGGAACCATTTAATACATTTCTGCATTGCAAATTTGATTGATGGTTGCGCTGTGCCCCTTTCCAAGTAACAGTTGTCAAGAGGAAGAAGGAGGCGTATGTAAAGATGAGACATGAAGGTTCAGTTAGGGTGCTCGAGTGTTACAAGTTAGCTAGGCGTGACCTAAAGAGAGAGCAAAGAAGAGCCAGGAGGGGACATGAGAAGTCTTTGGCAGGTAGCATCAAGGATAACCCTACAGCTTTCTATAGATATATCAGAAATAAACGAATGACTAGGGTAAGTGTAGGGCCAGTCAAGGACAGTAGTGGGAAGTTGTGCGTTGAGTCCGAGGATATAGGAGAAGTGCTAAATGAATATTTTTCGTCAGTATCCACACAGGAAAAAGACAATGTTGTCGACGAGAATACTGAGATGCAGGCTCCTGGACTAGAAGGGCTTGAGGTTCATAAGGAGGAGGTGTTAGCAATTCTAGAAAGTGTGAAAATAGAGAAGTCAACTGGGCCGGATGGGATTTATCCTAGGATTCTCTTGGAACCTAGGGAGGAGATTGCTGAGCCTTAGGCTTTGATCTTTAAGTCATCTTTGTCTACATGAACAGTGCCAGAAGACTGGAGGATAGCAAATGCTGTCCCCTTGTTCAAGAATGGGAGTAGAGTCAACCTCGGTAACTATAGACCAGCGAGCCTTACTTCTGTTGTGGGCAAAGTCTTGGAAAGGTGTATAAGAGATAGGATGTATAATCATCTGGAAAGGAATATTTTGATTAGAGACAGTCAACATGATTTTGTGAATGGCAGGTCGTGCCTCACAAACCTTATTGAGTTCTTTGAGAAGGTGGCCAAACAGGTGGATGAGGGTAAAGCAGTTGATGTGGTGTCTTTGGATTTCAGTAAAGCGTTTTATAAGGTTCCCCGTGGTAGGCTATTGCTGAAAATACGGAGGCATGGGATTCAGGGTGATTTAGCAGTTTGGATCAGAAATTGGCTAGCTGGAAGAAGACAAAGGGAAATTTTCAGACTGGAGTCCAGTTACTAGTGGTGTACCACAAGGATCTGTTTTGGGGCAACTGCTGTTTGTCATTTATATAAATGACCTGGAGGAGGACGTAGAACGATGAATGAGTAAATTTGCAGATCACACTAAATTCGGTGGAGTTGTGGACAGTTCGGAAGGATGTTACAAGTTACAGAGGGACACAGATGAGCTGGAGAGCTGGGCTGAGATGTGGCAAGTGGAGTTTAATGCAGAAAAGTGTGAGGTGATTCATTTTGGAAGGAATAGCAGGAAGACAGCGTACTGGGCTAATGGTAAGATTCTTGGTAGTGTGGATTAGCAGAGAGATCTCGGTGTCCATGTATATAGATACCTGAAAGTTGCCACCCAGGTTGAGAAGGTTGTTAAGAAGGCGTACGGTGTGTTAGATATTATTGGTAGAGGGATTGACTTTCGGAGCCATGAGGTCATGTTTCAGCTGTACAAAACTCTGGTGCGGCCGCATTTGGATTATTGCGTGCAATTCTGGTCGCCGCATTCTAGGAAGGACGTGGAAGCCTTGGAAAGGGTGCAGAGGGGATTTACCAGTATGTTGCCTGGTATGGAGGGAAGATCTTATGAAGGAAGGCTGAGGGACTTGAGGCTGTTTTCGTTAGAGAGAAGAAGGTTAAGAGGTGACTTAATTGAGGCATACAGGATGATCAGAGGATTAGATAGGATCGACAGTGAGAGCCTTTTTCCTGGATGGTGATGTCTAGCACGAGGGGACATAGCTTTAAATTGAGGGGAGATAGATGTAGGACAGATGTCAGAGGTATGTTCTTTAGTCAGAGAGTAGTAAGGGCGTGGAATGCCCTGCCTGCAGCAGTAGTAGACACGCGAACACTAAGGGTATTCAAATGGTCATTGGATAGACATATGGACGATAAAGGAGTTGTGTAAATGGGCTTTAGAGTGGTTTCACAGGTCGGCGCAACATCGATAGCCGAAGGGCGTGGACTGCGCTGTAATATTCTATGTACTATGTTCTAATGTGCAAAGTCCACACGGACAGTGACCCAAAGCCGGGATTGAACCTGGGACCTCGGCGCCGGGAGGCAGCAGTGCTAACCCACTGCGCCACCGTGCTGCCTCTTCCGAATATTTTCAAAGGTTCCTGTGAGCTATTCAATTCACGAGTCAATTGAAATTAACACCAATACTCCATTAATGTTCTGGTGCACGTGGTACTAAAACGTGCCCCTTTTTGTCTTGGTTCTGTCATTGCTTTCCTCTTTGTCTAGAATCGCAGCACAAGCAAACTCCACAAACATTATCTCCATCGTCCCATTTTAAATTCGGAAAAATTGTCACGCCGTGGAAGCAATGTGTAAATATATGAGAAATTCGCTCATTTAACATTATAGTATCAAAATGTCAGTTATGTTCATTTTTGAAAGAAATTGGGAAAAAGAACTTAGGATGAATTGCGAAGACGTTGCACAGGTTGCTTTGATACAGGGGCGAACATGACGTTTTGATTATTCACACGATGTGCAAGAGGATTCAGAAAGTGTCCACTACACTGTGAATGCTTGGAATATTCAAAGTAGATGGCATTTTTTGCAACAGTTGACGAAACACAAAATGCCAGACGGTCTAAGAAATGCTATGTCTCCTGAAGACTTCGACGGAGTTTAACATGGGATAATTGGATCAGGATAGGTCTGTGCATTTCATACTGCAATATTACGCGTAACATTATAAACCTTTCATCTGCTATGCCCCAGAATCTTTTATGAACACTGAGAGAAGGCTAACCACCTTCTGGCTCACCAACTGAGAAAGCTGACAGTCACAAGGGAGATATCTCAGGTAAAAGACAACAGAGACGGACTGTAGTGGAACTAAAAAAGATCAAGCAAAGATTTGAGACATTCTACTGCGGACAGCGCATCTCCGAGCCCCCCAATGGGGACGCGGGGTTGAAATAGTTATTTGACGGACTCGATGTACCTGTCATGGGGGGGGGGGGGGGGCGACACACAGGGGAAGCTGAGAGCATCAATAAGTCTGGGTGAGGACATGGTGAGTCTCAACTGCATGCAAATGGGGAAGGAGCCCGGGGGCAATGCGTTCCCGGTGGAATTCCATATAGAATTTGCACCTGCTCTTGACCCGCACGGACAAGAGATGGTAGCAGATTTGCTAGCAATGGGTATTTGATTCCTTCACGAATATAGGTCACCATATCGATCAGATTCAAAAAGAGAAAGAACCGATGAATACATCATGTAGACCCATTACGGTGCTTAAAGTAGATGCGAAAATATTCATAAAAGTCCTAGCCAGGAAACTGCAGAGTTGCATATAAGAAGTGGACACGGAGGGACAGGTGGGCTTTGTCAATGGTGGACAGATAACTCCAAACATGAGACGGCTGCCGAATGTGATACTGACTCCATCAAGGGGAGAACACAAGACGTCATCGTCTCCCTGGATGCAGAACAGACTTTCAACAGTGTCGAATGAAAGTACCTCACTGCGATGCTGGAGTAGGATGGGCGAGGGACACGGCTCACCTCATGAGTGAAACTCCTGAACAACGCCCACAACGCGAGCATTCGGAACAATAACACCAGATCTGAATGGTTCCAATCGCACAGAGGCATCAAGCAGCAATGCCCGCTATCCCCATTCCAGTTTGCCCTGACAATTGAACTCCTGGCGAACGCCCTGTAAGATGCGAGATGTTGGAAGGGTTTTCGAAGTGGAGAAAGAGAGCTGAGAGCCGCACTCTATGCACCTGATCTGCTTCTCTAAATTCAGACCCGCAGAACGGTTTGAAGGAATTCACGAAGAGGCTGCAGGTTTTCGGGGCTCTCTCGGGCTACAATTCCAACCTGTGCAAAAGCGATGTATTCACCGGAATCCGAAATGGGGGAGGGACAGAGCTGGAAGGTGTACCCCTTGAAGCAGCCCAAGACAGGTTCCGCTCCCTGACGGTCCAGATAGCCCACGACTGGACACGAATCCACAGGTGGAATCTGGCCAGTCTGGTGGAGGTAGTCAAAGAAGGACATTCAGAGATGGGATGCACTCCCGCTTTCCCTGGCAGGAAAGGTGCAGACGATCAAGTCGAACGGCCAAAGTTCCTATTCCTGTTGAGATCCATGCAGAACTTCACCCCCAAGGCATTTTACAAAGAATAGATAAAACGATTATAGCGTTTGTACAGGTGTGTGTGTGTGTGTGTGCAGATGGAGAAAATGAAGGTGGTGTCCTTTACGGGTGGTGAGAACCTGTGGTTGGTGCGGGCGTAGGCCTCAAAGGATATTTCCGTAAATCAAAGTCCTTGCGCCGTTGGTTACACGATCGGAGTGTTGAAATCACCACTTGCCTCGTTGAATGTTTGTTCAATGGGAGTGCAATCATAGCCAGGGCCTGGAAGGATAGCCCCATGAAGGAGCCATCCTCCATTTGCACCCATAAAGCTTCTGGCTCCTATACCACACTTTTACCCATTCCGCAGTTGCAGCCCAATGGTGATATTGCAGGTTTGGGCGGGCTCGGCCACTCGTGGTTCTCATTCTCTGCAGTACCTTTTGGGGATCTTAGTATGTCGTTCAAACCCCTCCCCCACACAAACGCCATGATCAGTTTCTCGAATGATTTGAAAAAGCCCTTGGGGATGGAGATGAGTATGGATCAGAAAAGGAGAGGAAACTGGGCAGTATCTTTATCATCTGCACTCAACCCGCCATGGACAATAGGAGTATGTCCTATCTCTGCAGGACCATTTTTACTTCCTCCACCAGTCTGGTCAGGTTCCATTTGTGGATCATGTCCATTCACGGGGGATTTGGATGCCCAGGAAGCGGAATTTCTGTCGGACCTGCAGAAACGGCAGCCCCTTCAGCTCTGCCTCTCCCCCTTGCGGGTTCACTTGGAGGAGTTCACTTTTGCTCAGATTGTGTTTGTAGCTCGAGAAGGCTCCAAACTCTTTCAGGGGCGCTACGATCCACCCCCATGCTGCTTTCTGGGACCGAGGTGCAAATGAGCTGGTCATCCACGTAGAACGAGCCTCTACCCTCTCTGACTCCTCTCCAGATCCCGTTCTAGTTCTTTCCGCCCTGAGCGCAATCACTAGTTGTTTAATCCCTCGGGCGAACCACAGCAGGGAAAGCAGGCATTCCTGCCTTGTGCCTCTGTGCAGCTGGAAGTATTTAGCGCTGGTGCCATTTGTCTGTACGTTCGCCATGGTAGTTCTGTGCACGAGTTTCACCTAGGCGGTGAACCCTGCTCCAAGGCCGAACCGCTCTAGTACCTCTAGAGGTACTTAGATTCGACTCTGTAAAAGGTCATTTCTCCGTCCAGAGAGATGATCACCTCCGGTGTTCTCTTCCGGATTGTGTAATTCTTATGTTCAAAGGCGCCTGGTATTCGATGTTAGATGTTTACCCTTGACTAAGGCGGTTTGGTCTTCTTCTACTACCTCTGGTACGCAGTCCCCCTGACTCATGGCTAAGAACTTGGCCAGTATTTTCGCGTCCACATTTCGCAGCGAAATGGGTCTGAAGGATCCACATTCTGTTGGCTCTTTGTCTTTCATCGGTGTCAGATAAATTGTTGTACCCGCGAACGCTGGGTGTCCCTCGCTATCGAGTCTGTGAACACCTCCTGCAAGTGCGGGGCCAGTGACATCGTCAATATTTTGTAGAGGTCTGCTGGGAACCCGTCTGGCCCCGATTCTTCCCCCAGCTGCATGGAGTTAATACTCTCCATGTCTTCTCCCCTTCTGGGCTTGCAGCCTCGTTTTCTATCTTCCCCCACAACTGGCATGTGCAGTACATCGATGAACTGTTTCAATAACAAGTCCCCTGCTGGAGGCTCGGAGGTGCACAGCCCCTGGTTCAAGGTCTCGCATGCCTTGTTAACCTTTTCTTGCTCCACTACTAGCTTTCCTTTTTGTCTGCACTCTGAGATATTTCCCTCGTGGCTACCTGCTTTCTCAGCTGGTGAGCCAGCAAGTAGCTGGCTTTGTCTCCGTGTTGTTACAGGGTCCCCTTGCCTGGCGGAGTTAGTGCTCTGCTAGAATCGTGGAGAGAAGTTCAACGTCTACCTCTGCTTTTTCCTCTCCGCAGTAGCTTCATGGTCGGGGCTTTGTACTGTTGCTGTCCTGCATACAGTATGGAGTCGACTAGCTGTTGCCTCACCAGCTTCCCTTTCCTATCTTTACGTGTCTTGCAATGACCGCCCTGATCACAGCCTTCAGCTTCTCCCAGAACATGGAGGATGAGACCTCCATCTTCTGGTCGTTAAGAGTACACTTATTTATGGTCTGTGATATTTTATCGCGGAAAGCCTTCTTGGCCATGAGGACACTGTCCAATCTCAAAGGTGGGCGTTCAGCACAGCCCGTCTCCAACCTCACATCCATATAATATGGAGCATGGTCGGAGAATACAGTGGCGGAATATTCTGCTCTAACTAGTCTTCGAAGCACCGATTTCCCCACTACAAAGAAGTTGATGTGTGCATATACATTGTGCACGTGGGAGAAGAAGGAGCACTCCCTATCCCCTGGGTGGGTGGACCGCCATAGGTCCACTGCCCTATCTGCTCCATGAATAAACTGGGGTATTTCGGCAGGCAAGTTGGAGGGCATCCCCGTTCCAGGGTTCGATCTACCTGTTCATGGATCATGTATACAGTTACAGTGTACCCCCACGATAGATCGGCGCGTGTCGACGTCACGGATTTACACCATGGTCCTCATAGTAAATTACGTATCATTCCAGTTCGGAGTGTACATGTTCACCAGGACTACCGGTGACTTGTCCAGTACACCGCTGACCATGACATTTTCCATAGCCGCGCTTGTCGCAGTAAACATCTTCCTCTTATTTAGAAGCATGGCAACCCCCTGGCCCTCGTAGGAAAATGGTAGGTCTGTCCCACCCAACCGTATCTTACCTGCAGTCCATCCTTCTCTCTCCAATGCCTCTCCTGGATGAAAACTATGTCGGCTTTCATGCTTTTTAGGTGGGCAAACAATCTGGATCTTTCAATGTGCCGTTATGTTCCCTGACATTCCAGCTGAATATCCTCATAGGGTATGTGTGTCCCTCCCCTCCTCTTGCGGGAGGAACCACACTTACCTGGTGGATGTGCCCCTGCACTCCGGGGCTTCTCTTTGTTAAGGGGCCGCCGAAAATGGCTTTCTCACCGTTCTCCCCATGAGGCCCGGCCTCTGCGTTCCAGTGCTTCGATTGTACCAGGGGCCACCCAACATGGCTCACCCACATACCAACTCTGTGTCCGGCATGCGGGTGAGCCCCTGCACTCTGGGGTTTCCCTTTGTTCACGACGCTCCAAAGTGGTTGCTTGCGTTGCCTTTGTATTTCAAGTTGCCACGTGTGGCCTGTTGTAGCCAGCCTAATGCACTTACTGTCTCTATTCCAATGTTTCCCCATGGTACTTTCTCACCGCTGCCTGCCTACCCCCTGTTGTTATCGCTCTCTTGTCCCCATCAGCCTGCTTTTCCCCCTAGACGTTCCCCCTTACTGATGCGCATACAACCTTTATCCACGAGCTCTCCCCCTGTGACACATGCGCCACTGCCCTTATTTCGCTCAGGCTTCCTGATTCTAGCTTTCTTGCTAGTGTGGTGGCTACCCTATCGGGGTCGTTCATGTATCCGCACGGCGTCCGCTATCTATTCTCCAGAGCTGCCATTTTCCTGAGAACGAGGCAATGCAGACCCGTGCCTGCGCAAAAGTGTCCTTCGAGACTATTAATTAAATTAATGAATAAAGTCTCATTGAGCTATCTTTTCACCGCTCTCCCTGCTGCCGTTTATCCAGCCTGTTCTTCAGGACAATTTTTGCCACGTTGGCAGTGAACATGAAGAAATGCTCCCTGCTTGGAAATGTGACCAAGAGTTTCGTTGGGCACCGCGTCTCACATGTTACGCCTCTGTTGAACTTGTTGAACTCTTCCGGATGGTTGGCCCGGGCAGCCCCAATGTCCAGATTGATCCCGATCCGGTGATCTTCCCAGTTACTGTTTGTTGTTTTGCCCAGAAGATTCTTTACTGATATCGATACCGTTGCATTTTAGCGGCCCTCGGATGTTACAGCTTTGGCGACCGGTGGGCTCTGCCTATTTCTGGTGGTTGGGGAAGCTATCCCTTCCCACCACATTTCCCAGCATTTGGACCACATAGTCTGCTTCGACCCCCTCCAGCAGACCCACTATCTGAAAATTGTCGTGCCTTGGTCATTTTCCTGATCTTCAATCTTTCCTCTCAGACTCCCCTGCGTCGCGGCCAACCTTGCTATTTCCATCTCCAGGGCGGAGATGCGGTCGCTCTCGTTTTTTGAGTAGTTTTTCGAGGATCTTTATGGTGCTCTTCTAAACTTTCAATCGCCTCTCCAACTTGTCAAGGGCTACCTGCATTGCCATCGGAGGTCCGCGACCACCGCCGTGACCGCTGCCCGAATATCGTTTTTTGTGTCCTCTCTATGTTTTCTCAGTTCTACTGAGAGAAATAACTTCATGCTACCCTCGAGTGATGTAGTGGGATTCTTCTTGGACGACAGGTCCAGCCTTCTCGCGCTGCCGTGGCCCGAGTTTCGGTGCCTCACGCGTCTGCCAGCTCAGCCACTTGCTTCTCCACGCTGTTCCCGGTTCTCTACTGTTTCAGCCTCTGCAGTTGATGTTCCTCGGTACCTCCGTTCACAATTATGTTTGTTGAAGTGCGGTTATACATTTTTCCCTGCATTAGCGGGTTATTTTGAGTAAAAGAGCCAAAATTTGGGTTCGGAGGAGGAGAACCATCTGATGTGCGACGACACAACACGTCCTCGTCACCGGAAGTTCGTATTTTCTATTCCTGCGGCATGACAATGAGACTTTCCAGTAACGCCCGGGCACCCGAGCGTGGGATGCGCTGACAGGAGGAACAATGATTAGCAGCGACCGGAGAATTACGGCCATTATCGAATTCTCTTCTGCTACATTTATCCTCTTATGTTTATTTCAGTTTTAGGTCACTCCCTTTCAATTACCATTGTCATAATTAATTTACCTGGCATAAATTCATGCAGATCCACGTGTCTGGACGTCACTTTGTCAAACATTGGGAAAGAATCATCGAGACTAGTTCCATCCGGGGGGGGGGGGGGGGTGTCGGACCGGAGGAGGGGTGCTGTCAGATGGAAGGATCGGTCGAAAGTGGCGGGATTGAAATGGTCTGGTGGGACTGGTGGGAGGGGGGTGGGGAAGCGGGATTGGATTAGGAGAGTAAGGGATTATTTTCGGGGAGGTGATCCATCCTGCTTGGACTATGGGTGGAAGGGCGGATCCATTGAGGCGGCCTGTCTGTGCGATCTGTTCCCTGCAAGTCTGGGTCCGGTTGTTTAACTAATTACTCTGGAGTTTAAAGTGATTTTATTTCTTCTAACTCTTTCAGTGTCGCCAACTGCGTAAATATGGCAGAACTATTCCAAGTTAGCTATTTAAATGGCTTGAGTAGGATGTATCCCAGCCCAACGTAATTGTACAGAGAAGCCTATCGTTTTTGGAAAATTGCCGAGTAAACCCTTGCACGGGAACTTCCTGTAGGGATTCCCCAGCACATCGTAGGGGTACCTCCGAAATGCAACACTGAGGAACCAACAAGTTATGAGCCAGGTTTTTGCAAGTGGAGTTAGGTATAGTTCTTCGGACAAAATGAATTCAACGTTACAGGGAAAGTGCAAAAATATTACTGAGTTGGATGATGAGCCGCGCTCGTAATGAATGTTAAACTTTCTCTAAAGACCGAATGGTCTACTCCTGCTCCTTGTTCCCATGTTTCTGTGTTTCTAATTTTATTCTTGTTGATACACCGAACTTTGTGAGATACTAATAAGCCAGCAGACAATTCTTTAACAATGTATATTGCAATTCTACTCTCACCAAATTCCTATCGCCAGGTATTTTAAGTGCATCAGCCACTTCTGAAGCTGCCAATTTCAGAGTTAATTCCGGACTATTTCTGGAGTCAAATTTTAATCCCAAGTGTTCAGAATGCATTGTGGCCATGGAACTGCAGAGCATGTAACTGTTCTATGAATGTGTTTTAATATCTACATTCAGAACAATTATGTATTCAGAACAAATACATTTCCGTGTTTTGTGTTCATGATTTCCTTGCGATTCGTGTGTAGGATTAATTGGATTACTTTTCCATTATGGAAAGTCGCATTTGTCAGAAGCCTCGTCCACATGCAGTTCCATAAAGAAATTACTGACTGAAAAATCAAGAGCAGCAGATTCAGAAAGGATAATCCAACATAATATCGTTTGTTATATTGCAAAGTTAAAGTTGGCACCACCTGTCCCTTGTTTTGAGAGAAAGCTGCGTGTCATACGTACACCAAACCCTTGTTCATTCAAGGAATACTGAGATGTGCAAAATTATTCCTTTGTGAGCACTTCCAAATTTTGTTGGGAAGAGTCGAGCCACGTGCTCCCCCCAAATAAAATCGGGCGATGAATGTTGGTGGATACTTTCCGGTGAGAATTAACCAACTGCTGTTTTTTTCTTGGCGACAATGCCTTATGAATATTTGTCATGATAAAAGCACGTTTAAACTATTCCGTGACAGCCCCATTGACACACATGTTTTTTTCTATTTCCTTAATTCCTTTATTGTAGTTATACTTTTTAACTTGAACCAAAAATGCGGTTCACCTGCTTCTGTTTCTTCCTTCTGTTCTTCTATAACCGGAACATAAAGATTAATTGACCGAATACATTGCATGATCGATATTATACGTGTTACCTTCATCTTCTGATGCATTGTGTCATGTTGTTATGATTTCCGGCCAAGTTCGATAAAGGTTTGTGACAACTCGTCAAAAATATTGTTTGCACTCTGTGCTGTCCATTGCAGGAGGGAAAATCACTGAGTGCAACTTGACGGAGCTAACTAAATTAAGGGATTTTGTGCAGCGAGGGAGGAATTTGTCCTGGCTGGTGCTTCATTGAACATGGAGTACCGGGGAATCAGAAGAACTTGTTCCTGAACTTTTCTTTCTAAACTTGGCTGTTCAAAAACTACAAAACTCAAGAAGCTGATTCAATAATTGTCTTCCTTCTTCCTGGGGACACAGATCAGAATAGTTGATCACGATAACAGAATGTTCTGTACGATATGCGTCTGCTAGGTTGTTAATCCACAGTGCGAATGCATGCTGCAAGACCTGTAGAATATTTAATTGTGCCCTCGTAAAGTGTGAAACGACAAGCAACTGGCAACGACCATCTCTTCTTTTTCGTATTATTTCAGCTGTTGGGGGCATTTCCTTCTAGGCAAGCATTTATTGCCATCTATAATTGCCCTTTAAGACGTGGTGCTGAAGTCCCCTGAACAGCTGCAGTTCACGTGGTGTTAGTACACCCAACTTAAAATAAAACCCTTAGCTACTACCAGTTCCCAGTGTTAACAGTGTGTTCGATCGCCGAGATGTACTTCAGGGAGTCTGTAGTTCATCTCGATCAAATCCTTTAATAAACCACCACCTTTCCAAGAGATGGACAACAACAAAATGCATGCAACATTCACTGCCGTAAAATTGCATGCAAGTCACAGGAAGAAACCTTGACGATTAATCTATAACAACATTGTGGGTGTGTTATATCATGTGGTAGAAGAGGTTGAAGAATTTTGGACACCACAAAAGTGTCATTCGTCAGAAGTACTGGTCTTTCTATGGACACTCAGCTTGTTCCACGTGATTTTGCGCCGTTCTCTTCGACGGGATAGGGGTATCAAGGCATGTGATATTTCGTCGCTCGCCAAATCGTAAAAAGCACTTGAAAGCATTTCCTGCTCATGCAGTGTATCGACACAAGCGATAGTATCAACTGCTGTGCTGTCTTATGTGGCTGTCTTATGTGCAGTCGTGGTCATCTCATTATCTTCATAAAACAGTTTTTTAGAGTACACAATTCATTATTTCCAATTAAGGGGCAATTCAGCGAGGCTAATCCACCTGGCCTGCATATCTTTGGGCTGTGGGGTCGAAAACACGCAAACACGGGGAGAATGTGCAACCTCCACACGGACAGTGATCCAGAGCCGGGATCGAACTTGAGACCTCGGCGCCGTGAGGCAACAGGGCTAACCCACTGTGCCACCGTGCTGCCGGTCATCTCATTATCGAAGGGATGTATTTGCACAAAAGAGTGCACAGCGGATGTTTACGATCAGAAGGAACAGGAAAATGCAGCTTTGGGGAATTATTGGATAAACTGCAACTGTTCTCCTTGCAATAGAAGAAGCTGGTGGGCGTGGGGGCTGGGAGTTCAGTGAGATGTATACATTTGTGAGGGACGAGATAAAGTTAATCTGAAGGCGCTATTTACCGGAGATATCCGTGACAAGATTGAGGCGATGGCGAACTGGGATTGCCGCTGAATCAGTAATCCAGAGACACAGGATAATGACCGGAGGACCCGGATTAGAATCCCACGGCGGCTGATGGGATTTCAACTCAATAAAATATATTGAATTGGATTCGTGTATGCATTAAAATACCTGGTTCACTGAGGCCTTTTAGGGAAGGAAATCTGCCAATCTTTCCTTCATGTGACTGTAGAGCCACAGCAACGTGGTTGACTCTGAAGTGCCCTCAGAAATTACTCAGCAAGTTACTCAGTTGTATTCAACCGGAAAGAAAACACGGACCACCGGGCATCGATCCTGGCACTGGTAACAACAATGGAAAACCCAGCCCTGCTGACAGTGCACTGTCGTCCTCAGTAATCTCTCGAGCACTGTGCCAAAGTTAGGAGAGCTGTCGCACTGAATAGTTAAGCAACAGCCTGAGAGAGCCATAATCACAGAATAATGCCAGACAATGTCCCAGACACAACAACCACCAGTCCTGTGTATATTCAGTCTCATCGACAGGTCAGACTCAGCAGCGGTTGCGGCAAAGTCGTATAGAGCCAAGATGGAGTTCCCCTCACCCTCAATCCTGGCCCCATGTCATATGTCTTCACGTGAAACATGGGCAAAGCACAATCCTGCTCCCAGCTGACGAATCAGTGCTCCTCCACGATGAACACAATTCGAGGAAGCACTGAGGCTGGCAAGAGTGCAGAATATACTCTGGTTGGGGAATCTCAATGACCATCACCAAGAATGGCTCTGTATTACCGCCACACAAGGAGGAGCTGACCTAATTCAAAAGGACGTGGCTGCTAGACCGGGTGAGGGAATCAAGAGGGAAAACATACTTGACCTCATTCTCAAAACTGCCTATTGCAGATGCATCTGTCCAAGTAGAAGGAGACAAAGTTCAGTAGAAGTAGCCAAAGGTCCTTCTTCACATTGACAATACGCTCCATCGTGTTGTGACGCACTCCCAACGTATTGATTGTGATGGACGTCGAACATGTCTAGCAACTCAATACTTGGCATCCATGAGGCGTTGTGGGCCATCAGCAGCAGCAGAATTGTATTGAACCACAGTCTGTAAACTCATGGATGGGCATATCCCCCACTCTACCATTACCACCAAGCGAGGGGATTAACCCTGTTTCAATGAAGGGTGCAGGATGGCATGCCCAGATCAATGTGAGGCATACCGAAACATGAGTTTTCAAGCTTGTGAAGCTACAACACAGGACTACCTATCTGCCAAACAGCATAAGCAGCACGTAATAGTCATACCTAAGCGATTTCACAATAAACAACATCAGAGCTACACTTTGCAGTCCTTCCACATACAGCCGTTATTGGTAGTGGGCAATTAAATACCTGACTGGAGAAGGAGGCTCCATAAATAATCACATCTTCAATGCTGGACGAGTGCAGCACATATGTGCAAAAGGGACGACTGAGACATTAGCAACAATCTTCCGGCAGAAGAACCGAGTTGTTCATGCATCTCGGTCTCCTCCAGGGATCCCCAGCATGACAGCTGTTAGACTCCAACCAATGCGATTCCGTCCAGGTGATATCAAGAATGGCTGAAGCAATGGATACTTCAAAGGCTAGGGCCCTGACAATATTCCGACAATAGTACTGATCACATTTGCTCCAGAATCTGCCGCACCCCGAGCCAAGCTGTTCCAGTACAGCTACAACATTGACCTCTACCGACAATGTGAAAAATTATCCTGGTCTGTCCTATACACAACAAACAGGAGAAATGCAACATAGCCAATTATCGCCCTATCAGTCTACTCTCCATCATCGGCACAGTGATGGAAGGAGTCATCCACTGCTATGAAGCGGCATATCTTCAGCAATAGTCTGCTCACGGGACAGTTTGGTTCCGCCATAGTCTCTCAGTTCCTGACCTCATTACAGCTTTGGTTCAGAATGGACAAAATAGCTGAATGCCAAGGTGAGATGAGAGTGACAGCCCTTGATATCAAGTCAACATTTGACTGAGTATGGCATTACGGAGTCCAAGCTATACTAGAGTCAATGTGTATCAGATAAATATCTCCTCTGCCTGGACTCACATGTGGCACGAAGAAAGATAGTTCTGGTGCTAGGAAGTCAATCATCTCAGATCCAGGAAATCAATGCAGGAGCTCCTCAGGGTAGTGTCCTGAGACCAAACATCGTCAGCTGCTTCATCAATGACGTGCCTTCCATCTAAGATCAGAAGTGGGGATATTTGCAAATGACTGCACAATGTTCAGCACCATTTGCGGCTCCTCATATAATAAAGCAGTCCATGTCGAAATGCAGCAAGGCCTGAACAATATCCAGGCTTTGTCCGACAAGTGGCAAGTTTCATTCACGCCACAGGAGTGCCAGGCAATAACCAGCTACTACAACGAGGGATCTAACTATCACCACTTGACGTTCAATGGCATTACCATGACTGAATACCCCACAATCAACAACCTGAGGTTACCATGGACTTTATGGCTACCAGGTCAGCTGAAAGGCTAGGAATCACAGGGCGTGTATTTCACCTCTTGACGCACCCAGCCAATGCCTGTCCACCATCTGCAAGGCACAAGTCATGCGTGTCATGGAATACTCTCCATTTTCCTGGAAGAGTGCAGCTCCAATAACACTCAAAGAAACTCGACACCATCAAGGGCAAACAGCCCGCTTGATTGCTCCACTTCCACAAACATAAATGTGTTCCAGCACCGATGGACAGTGACAACCATGTGTAGAACCGACAAGATGGAACATGGACCATTACAGCGCAGTACAGACCCTTCGCCCTCGATGTTGCGCCGACCTGTGAAACCACTCTAAAGCCCTTCGACACTGTTCCCTTATTGTCCATATGTCTATCAATGACCATTTGAATGTCCTTAGTGTTGGCGAGTCCACGACTGTTGCAGGCTGGGCATTCCACGCCCTTACTACTCTCTGAGTAAATAACCTACCTCTGACAACTGTCTTGTATCTATCTCCCCTCAATTTAAAGGTATGTACCGTCGTGCTAGACACCACCATCCGAGGAAAAAGGCTCTCACTGACCACCCTAGCCAATCCTCTGATCATTTTGTATGCCTCAATTAAGTTACCTCTTAACCTTCTTCTCTTTAAGGAAAACAGCCTCAAGTCCCTCAGCCTTTCCTCATAAGATCTTCCCTCCATACCAGGCAATATTCTGGTAAATCTCATCTGCACCCTTGCCAATGCTTCCACATCCTTCCTATAATGCGGCGACCAGAATTGCACGCAATACTCTAAATGCGGCCGCACCAGAGTGTTGTATCGCTGCAACATGACCTCATGGCTCCTAAACTCAACCCCTCTACCAATAAAGGCTAACACATCGTACGCCTTCTTAACAACCCTCTCAACCTGGGTGGCAGCTTTCAGGGAGCTATGTACATGGACACCGAGATCTCTCTGCTCATCCACACTGCCAAGAATCTTACCATTAGCCCAGTACTCAGTCTTCCTGTTATTCCTTCCAAAATGAATCACCTCACACTTTTCTGCATTGAACTCCATTTGCCACCTCTCAGCCCAGCGCTGCAGCTTAGCTATGTCCCTCTGTAACTTGTAACATCCGTCCGCACTGTCCAGAACTCCACCGACTTTAGTGCCATCTGCAAATTTACTCACGCATCCTGCTACTCCCTCTTCCAGGTCATTTATAAAAATGACAAACAGCAGTGGCCCCAAAACAGATCCTTACTGCCCTTACTACTCTCTGAGTAAAGAACCTACCTCTGACATCTGTCTTACATCTATCTCCCCTCAATTTAAAGGTATGTACCGTCGTGCTAGACATCACCATCCACGGAAAAAGGCTCTCACTGTCCACCCTATCCAATCCTCTGATCATCTTGTACGCCGAAAATTAAATCACCTCTTAACCTTCTTCCCAAAGGCTCAGCAATCTCCTCCCTAGCTGCCCAGAGAATCCTTGGATAAATCCCATCCGGCACAGGTGACTTATCTATTTTCACACTTTCCAGAATTGCTAACACCTCCTCCTTATGAACCTCAAGCCACTGCAGTAACTCACCAAGGTTCCTTAGACGTCACCTTTCGAACCCAGGAGTACTACCATCTAGAAGGAGAAGAGCAGCATATACCTGTGAATCCCACCACCTGGAGGTTCACCTCCATGTCATTCACAACCCTGACTTGGAAATATATCGCCGTTCCTTTACTTTCGCTGGGACCAAATGCTGGAACTCCAGCCCGAACGGCAGAATGGGTGTGCCTACACTTCAAGGGCTGCAGCGGTACAAACAGACAACTCTCCACCTCCTTCTACAAGGCAACTAGTGAAGGACAAGAAATGTTGCCCTACAAACATATATGCGTTCTAGCACCGATGAACAGTGACAACCACGTGTAGAACCGACAAGATGGAACATGGAACATTACAGCGCAGCACATACCCTTCGCCGACCTGTGAAACCAATCTAAAGCCCTTCTCCATGCCATTCACAACCCTGACTTGGAAATATATCGCCGTTCCTTCACTTTCGCTGTGACCAAATGCTGGAACTCCCGCCCTAACAGCAGAATGGGTGTACCTACACCTCAAGGGCTGCAGCGGTACAAACAGACAACTCACCACCTTCCTCTGCAAGGCAACTAGGGAAGGACAAGAAATGCTGCCCTAACCAGGGATGCCCACATCCCGTAAATTAATTATTTGTTTTTAAAATGTGTATTTAACAGGTAGATTTAAACAGAGCAATCAGTGGCTGATGCGGGTTGGAACACACTGCCTGAACAAATAGTAGACAGAAGAAACCTCAAACTATTTAAAGGTTTTCTGGATATGAGACTCAAGTAATCAAATTGCGGAAGGGAATTTAATGAGTTGCCAACGGAGAAGCATGCTGGGAAATGCTTGAGTACATAGTTTAACACTGCTGTTGAGCGAAAATAAGTAGGGAACGAACGGTAAACAAAATACTGCTTAATATTTTTGTCTCGGCCTTATTATGACAACCCATTGTCCTCCGAAAGATAACAAAATGTGTACTCGAGTTGTTTTTATCCAAGGGCAAGAACATACGTACTACGTATTTAATCATAAGTACTTTCCAAGCTCTATTCAATATAAACGTGGCTGTTTATTTCAAGCTGTTATTTCAGACTATAAAGATATGCTTTCTTCGCTCGAATCTCAGAGTGAGGTGGACTGGCAATGCAGCCAAAACACTCTCTCTCCGCAAATATTTCTGTAACTACATTTCCTTCAATCGAACCTTGAAGAATTTGGCTTTTTATAATTTCCACGACAAATTGCCGTTGTCGTTGCAGTTTCCCTAATTTAACGGGACGTGAACCCCGAAAGGACTCTATAAATAGGACTCTCTCAGCTGAAAGGGAGAGAACCAGAGCGCGATCCCAGCTGAAAGTGGGGGGCGGGGGCGGGGGGGGGGGGCGGAGGGGGTGGTGTAGGGGGAGCGGGGCTCGGCAGCGTTAATTACTGGCCGGTGACTCATGCTAGGATGACTTACATTAATTAATAAATTAACAATAGCTGCATGGAAAGAAAAAACATGCCTTAGAGATTAAAATGTAAAAAATGAGTTCGAGGTTTGTGAAAGGATAAACACCGGTGTGTACTCCCTGTACCATTTGTAAATGATTTCCGCGGTCGTTGTTATTGTTATATATTTGTTCTGAAGTATTTTGCAGAAGGAACGATGAGCAATAAACTCGGCGCCCCCTCACAGGTCGCGCCGAAGCCTCGGTAAAGACATCCGTAGCGAGAAAGAAGGTGAACTCCTTAAAGAACACAGATAAGGGAGTGAATATGGGTAAGAAAATGAAAAGATACAATTGTAAAGGAACGGAATGAGGTAGGAAAACTTATATGTCTCTCATAGGAATCTAATGAAGCTGTCCCCACCTGGAAAAAAAACAGGGGAGTAAAACTAAATAGAAGATTAAGTAAAATCGTAACATATGGGTTCCTATCTAAACGGGAATTCAGATTTCTCTGTAGCCATGAGATACGGCAAACGGTTAACTGATATTTGCGAGCTCTGAGAACCTGTGTGTTTTGTTTAACCAAGTAATTTTAGTCAAAGCATGAAGTGCTAAGTGGGTTGTATTTTTGTCGTCCCATATTGTGACTCCAAGATTATAATTTAAGTGATTTGTGTTGAGATTTCGCTAATGCATTGAAACATTGGAAATCAGTTTAAAAGAAAGAAAATGCGTTGACGCAAACAAGTAATTGAACTTGAATAAGTTTTTAGATTCTGTGAAAAAACGCAAATGGCATTATTCCAAGTTCTCCGCCCCCTTAGGTTCTGCAGGAAACATTAACCATTTCAGCAGACAGTTGACCTTTTCTGAATTGACAAAGAAAAATATACGTCTCTAAGAATAGCTAATGCCTATAAAATAAATCACTGGAAATTGACTGAAATGTGAGGTATTTATAGCCCCCTCATGGGGGATGTTTTGTTGGTTGTAACATACTGCTCGGGTGAATCTTGGCCAGTTTTGAAGGATGGGATTATAGTCCCGCCGAGCATAAATGGGGGCTGGGTTCCCAATAATGATAATCATTTGAATGAAGGGAGTGAGTCCTTCGAACACTGATTAGTAAGTAGAGGGAGTGAGGCTATCATGTAAGGGGCCAAGAAGCATTTGCCCTGCAGGAAGGATGTACCGCACCTAGCGACATCTTCCCGTATTAGGCAGACAGGTACTCTGCAAATTAGGAGCAGTAATACATTACATTGATAATGAACTGCCTCAAATACGAGCTCACCAGCTGCAACTTTTAATAACTTCTGAGCCTGCGCCTGATCGCACTGTGGCTGTGTCGCATGCTGGCAGCTGAACGTTAACCCTTACAGTACCACTGTTAAAAAATATTTAAAACAAAAACTGCAGTAAGTCTGACAAAACGTTAATGACCCTTGGACACAACTATTAAAACACCTGATAGAGTCCATACGGAGAATATAGTGACCCATTGCACGGGAAATATGCACGTGACGATGATGACGCATACAATTTACAAGCGGAATGTCACTTTGGAAAGCAGACATCATTGCATGTCACTCCTCTTTCTTTTTCGGTATTGTGGGATTAGGAATGTTAGAACAGTTGACCCATAGTCAGATGGACCTTTTTAGGATGGGTTTAGCTTCAGAACTCCATTTAACATTGGCCGTGAGACATCCCGCTAAGGCAAAGCAAAGAGGAGAACTGAACAAAGAGGCCAAAGGAAAAAAGTAATACATGGAATTGATATTGAAATGGACGGCCGAAATTGGCTGATAGAATGTTAATGCAAAGAGGAGGGCAGAGTGACCTGGAAAAAGGAGCAATGGCCCGCTACATTAGAAAGACAACAACCTCCCTGAGTGAGCCATAATTTACTCCCTTTAATCCTGGCCAGGGACTGTCACATTTATGGACCCAAAATAAAGATCATGTTGGAGAAGTACATACTGCGCCAGCACATAGGGTGCAGTTACGGAAAAACGATGGCCTACCCTGCTTAAAACTGTACTCGTTGGCAGCGGAAGTAGAAAAAGGGATAGAGGGAGTGTCCAATGCACTATTACAGCAAGGGGTGCTGAAGAGAACACAAAGCCGATGTAACATCCCATACTCCCCATTCCAAAGGTAGGAAGACCCAACAAATGGTGGTTTGGAAAAGATCTCAGAGCCATCAATAAAATTGTTGTCATTATTGTTCCATTGGTGCCGGACACAAATGTCATTTTGTCTTCTATACCACCAACAACGGATACTTTGGAGCTCTGAGAACCTGTGTGTTTTGTTTAACCAATTAATTTTAGTCAAAGCATGATGTGCTAAGTGGGTTGTATTTTTGTCGTTTCATATTGTGACTCCAAGATTATAACTTAAGTGATTTGTGTTGAGATTTCTCTAATGCGTTGAAACATTGGAAATCAGTTTAAAAGAAAGAAAATGCGTTGACGCAAACAAGTAATTGAACTTGAATAAGTTTTTAGATTCTGTGAAAAAACGCAAATGGCATTATTCCAAGTTCTCCGCCCCCTTAGGTTCTGCAGGAAACATTAACCATTTCAGCAGACAGTTGACCTTTTCTGAATTGACAAAGAAAAATATACGTCTCTAAGAATAGCTAATGCCTATAAAATAAATCACTGGAAATTGACTGAAATGTGTGGTATTTTTAGCCCCCTCCCACTGGATGTTTTGTTGTTTGCAACATACTGTTCGGGTCAACCTTGGCCAGCTTTGAAGGATGGGATTGCAGTCCCGCCGAGCATAAATGGGGGCTGGGTTCCCAATAATGATAATCATTTGAATGAAGGGAGTGAGTCCCTCGAAGACTGATTAGTAAGTAGAGGGAATGAGGCTATCAATGCAAGGGGCCAAGAAGCATTTGACCTGCAGGAAGGATGTACCGCACCTAGCGACATCGTCCCTTATTAGGCAGACAGATACTCTGCAAATTAGGAGCAGTAATACATGACATTGAAAATGAGGGAGTGACCAATGCACTGTTACAGCAAGAAGTGCTGAAGAGAACACAAAGCCGATGTAACATCCCATACTCCCCAGTCCAAAGGTAGGAAGACCCAACAAATGGTGGTTTGGAAAAGATCTCAGAGCCATTAATAAAATTGTTATCATTATTGTTCCGTTGGTGCAGGACACAAATGTCATTTTGTCTTCTATTCCACCAACAACGGATACTTTCTCAGCATTTTTCTCCATACCATTGCACCCGGAAAGTCAATATCTATTTTCTTTACGTATCGGAATGAACAGTAGTAAAACAGACTTGGACGTGTGCCAGTTGTCTGCAGGCTTAACGTTTCCTCAATATGATGACAATTAATTGATAGTCTTAGTGGGAGGGCTAGTTTGGCAACAGAATACCCTTTTGTTATTATCACATCTGGTTGAAAGAGGGCATAGGGCCTCAATGGACAAACCAATTCTGTCAGGAGGCAGTTCAATATTTGGGATTTCAGCTGCAGCAAGGACAACGGAGGTTTGGGTCTGAAAGAGTACAGGCTGTAGCAAGGGTTCTAACGCAGCGCACGGAAAAGGAAATCCTTACCTTCCTCGGCATGGTGGACTATTGAAGGCAGTGGATACCGGACTATAGAGATGGACGCAGTACTGCGCGTGGATACCATACAAGCCGCCCCTTCAGTTGTTACGTGGTCCCCTTTAAACAAACCATGATTACCGCCCCTGCCTTGGGACTTGCTAATTTCACAAGCCCTTTACTCCTTATGTGAATGAAACAGGGGGATTTGCAACAGGTGCCCTGGCGCAAGAGCATGGAGGAGGGAAAACACCCCTTGCCTATTACTCGGTGGCCCTATGTGCTGTGACAAAGGGTATGCCAAATTGCTTAAGAGCAGTAGCAGCCACGGCGGCCATAGTAGAATAATCAGTGCCCCTTCTACAATATTGGTTCCTCACTCTGTTTTGCTGCTGCCTAATTCATCCACAACGCAGCATTTTACTGTGGCTCGACGCATTGTGTACGAAGTAATCCTCTCTGAATCCAACTTTACCTACAAGCGAGCGCCAGCTGTCAACCCTGCTACACTCTTGCCCGCACACTCGGAAGCAGAACATCTGTATGCTCATGACTGTTTACAATTGGTTGAAGCCACCACAGCCCCTCGGTCTGATTTACTGAGTCACCCACTAGCAAGTCCAGGCATCACCTTTTTCACCGATGGGTCGGCAAACCGACCAAATGATATGACCCTCCTGGCCGGCTATGCAATAATAACACCATTCACGATAGTGGAAGCTTTTGCTCTGCCTTCAAAAATGACTGCTCAAGTGGCCGCATAGTTTGCCCTTACTAAAGCATATATTCTAGCTAAAAATAAAACAGTCAATATATATACTGACTCCCGATCCTCTTTGTGGTCGTACATGATTTGGGCCAATGATGGAAAAACAAGGGATTCATAACTTCTTCCGACCAACCTATTCAACATGCTAAATTGGTTTTAAATTTACTAGCTGTTGTTCAGCTTCCCAGCAAAATAGCCCTTTTAAAGAGTGAAGCGCATACTACCACAGATGAAGTCTCATGAGGCAATAGATTTGCTGATAAAAACGCAAAGGAAGTGGCTCTCAAACAGCAACCACAACTGCAAGCAGCTGCAATTGAACTTCCGTCCACCATAACAGAACGAAAGATAAAACAGGCACAGGAGCAAGCCTCCCGACAGGAGCATCTCTCTTGGCTAAAAGCGTGTCGCTGTCAAAACAATCATCAAATCTGGATCCACCAAGATACCCGCGTAGTATGCCCCAGGAGTCTGTTTTTGCCACCATGTCGCCTTGCCCAAGGGCAAGCTCATGTGGGCAAAGGAGGAATGACACATGCCATATATCAACAATGGTACGCTCGAGGTATTAAGGTAACAATTGAAAAAGTAGCCCGCACATGTAGGATTGTCAGAGGAATAATCGGTGATAGTGGACATGTTCTCACGGTGAGGAGAGACTTTTCCAACCAAAAGAGATGATGCTAGAACAGTGGTAAATATTCTGTTAAAGGAAATAATACCTAGGTTTGGGATACCAATGGGTATTAACAGTGACAGGGGAACTCATTTCACTAGCAAATTGCCAAAGCCCTAACAGAAGGCATGGGATTTGTTTGGAAATTGCATAAAGCATATCAGCCACAATCCTCAGAAATGGTGGAAAGGGCGGATGGAATAATTACTAACTGCAGTTACAAAAGTGTGTCAACAAAATGGGCTGCTGTGGCCAGATGCCATACCCATAGTAACGTATGCCCTGAGAATCAGAGAAATCGTAATACGGGTTTAATCCCGTGTGAGATATTAATGGAATGTCCCATGATAACTGGAACTAAACCCCCAATGACTCCAGCGGCAGTAGCCTGAATATGGACAGACGAGGCAGCACTAAAATATGCCCAGGCCATGTGTGAAACCGCTGAAAGAAAATACATGAAAATGTGCGACAGGCTCAGATGCATCCAAAAGAGGGAAATATGTATCCTTTAAACCTGGAGATCAAGTATATGCGAACGCACTCAACAAGGATTCTTTTTCTCCTAGGTGGAAAGGTCCCTACCAAGCACCGCTAACACTGCAATAGCGATTAAAGTAAAAGAAAAGCCAAATGGGATCCACGCAACTCGGTGTAAACTACATCATAAGGATCTTTGAGATTACTCGCGAAACTCCGACATGAAGAGAATGACGGCGCTACTGTTCTAATGTATTATCATATTACTCCAACATCTAGTAGAGAGTAAACTGCATACTAACACGTTAATATACATGTCTCACTCATATGCAGAGCGGGTAAACAAGTTCAGTTGATGGGTTTGTACACAAATTCCAAGATGCTCGGGGGAGGGCTTCCCTGTGCGAACTATCCCATTCACCAGTGAAGACATAGCAGAATGGGCTCTCAGGCGAAATAGTACAGGGCGTGGTGATGATGCACAGAATATGTTAGATTGGGGATTAGCTGGATACGATATGAATAGGTTTGAGGAATGGTGGGTGCCGAGGTTAAATGTACCATGTCAACCGCCTCGGATGATCCTTCCAATAATACTGGAGTCCCAAAAGGAAGTATATGCTTTCAGAATCATGAATTGGCAACCCCTTGTGTTCCACCTTACAGCTAAAGGACTATCATCTTTGATTGGTCAGGAGTTGAAAATCAAAACTCGTGGAGGGTCCAGGGAAGGGAATCCGATTAGACTAATGATGACTGATAGTAAAGGAAGCCTGGCCGCATCTAACGGCATGTATTTTATCTGTGGCCATAAGGTTACCAGAAAAGTGGGAAGGCTCCTGATTTTTGGGATCCGTAGCCCCTAATGTGCATCACGTTCAGCAATTGCAGGGCCATCCCCATCACAGGACGGCAAAACGTATTATGACATGGGCACAAATGCTGGGAATAATGAAACCACCATTAGGAATAGCCACTAATGCATACGAACTACGCGAACTACGAGACATCCTTGAGCAGGAAACTAATGACACTGCAGAAGCTGTTAACCAGATGGAAACTGAGATAGTTGCTATAAGAGCAGTTGCCCTGCAGAATAGAATGACCCTTGGTTTCTTGTTAGCTGAAACGGGAGTTACTTGTGCCCTTCTTGGAAGTGACTGTTGCACATACATCCCTGATAACTCAGATAGATTTGATAATATGGTGGATCACATTCGTAAGAGAGGTAACACGATTACATGGAAATGAGGGATGGGACTTTGGCTTTTGGTGGTGAGGATCGTTAGGACAGAGGAATGTGCTCTGTATTATAATCGCCATTGTAATCTTCATTGACGTATGGTTACGGTTTTAATGTTGTGCAATATATTTTTATTGTACGAACAGGAGAACAGCATTAGCCGCCTTGCCTCCTTGCTACCAGGCTCATAACACGCAGGGAACTGTCATACGTCCGTTCCACTCACATTCTAAACCTCTCAACGGAGGACACGATAATGTATTATAAGGTGTTGATCAAGAGATCAACAAGGAGGGAATTGTAGGAGGAAAATTAATGAGTTGAAAACTTAGAAGCATTCTGTGAAATGCTTGACTACATAAGACCATAAGACATAGGAGCGGAAGTAAGGCCATTCGGCCCATCGAGTCCACTCCACCATTCAATCATGGCTGATTTCAACTCCATTTACCCGCTCTCTCTCTATCGCCCTCAATTCCTCGAGAAATCAAGAATTTATCAACTTCTGTCTTAACGACACTCAACGTCCCGGCCTCCACCGCCCTTTGTGGCAATGAATTCCACAGGCCCACCACTCTCTGGCAGAAGAAATTTCTCCTCATCTCTGTTCTAAAGTGACTCAATTCTATTCTAAGGCTGTGCCCCCGGGTCCTAGTCTCCCCTGCTAATGGAAACAACTTCCCTACATCCACCCTATCTAAGCCATTCATTACCTTATAAGTTTCTATTAGATCTCCCCTCAACCTCCTAAACTCCAATGAATATAATCCCAGGATCCTCAGACGTTCATCGTATGTTAGGCATACCATTCCTGGGATCATCCGTGTGACTCTCCGCTGGAGATAATTTAACACTGCTTTTGAACGAAAATAAGTAGGTCAGGTAACGTAAGCAAAATACGGCTTAATATTTTTGTCACGGCCTTATTTTGATAACACATTGTCCTCCGAAAGATAGCAAAATGTGTACTCGAGTTGTTTTTAGCCACGGGCAAGAACATACCTACTACGTATTTCATCTTACATCGTTTCCAAGGTCTATTTAATATAAACATGGCTGTTTACTTCAAGCTGTTATTCCAGACTATAAAGATATGCTTTCTTGGCTCGAATCTCAGAGTGCCGTGGACTACCTATGCAGCCAGAAGACTCTCTCCACAAATATTTGTGTAAATAAATTTGCTTCAATCGAACCTCGAAGAATTTGTCTTCATGATTTCCACGACACAAATGCTGGAAAGTGTCATTAGCCTGCGTGGTGTGTTATCAGCTTGGCGGTGTGGTTACGTTATAAGCCATATATTTAACGATTTTGTGAAACGATTAATCTTAGAAATAGACTGAGTCATACATAAATGTACCGATTAAATCGAGAGATACATGTGCGGACAACAGTAGCGTGGAGAATATAGAGAATGAAGGAGTGTAAATGCAAAGAAGAAAGACAATACATGAATATATCTGTAAAATCTTACTCAAGTTTAAATATAAAGTGTAGCAAAACAAGAATTTAAACGTAAAGCGTGGAAACTTTGAGTATGCGACTGTGTTAATATTTATTTAAGGAAATAACACTGCAGAGTCATGGAACAACTGTTTTCTATTTACCACCACAGAGGAAGAAATGCAACCAAACTACAGATGGCAAATAACTGTACAGAGGGTGAAACATAAAACAATTATTCCTGGAATACTGTCAGAACACATAGCTTTGGCATTTCTACTACCCTGTGCTGTGAATCAAATTGGCTGGAGACTGGCATCGCTGATGTTGGGGGCATGCAGAGAGGCAACGATCGATCACGCACTCGACAATTTAGCGATTGATTGCTACAGGTATTTCAGCCATTCTTTTGTACTCATATTTTGAGCCCTCCCGTCATTTCGGATGGGATATGTGAGGAGACTTCTCCTCCCGTTAGTTATTGCATTGTCCACTGATAATCATAGATATAGGATAGCTCAGCTCTGGCAGTTGCATGCTGATAACGTGTGTGGCATACTATTTGTCCTGAGTTGCAGCTTCACATAATTGACACAGATTTATAGATGTCCCTGGTACTGTTATTATTTCATTCACTACCGCTGTCTGCATGGAACCAGATTTAGCCTCGGTCTGATGGTAATGGTAAATTGATTCATTTGCTAGGACATGAGCTGATGCAATGTGTATGAGTGCACTTATCCTGCTGCCTATGATAGACAACGCCTCATCCATAGACAAATTTGATTTGCCGGATTTTTATGAAAGGCATCCCAATGTACGAAAAGCGTCTCTTCAGTGTGACCTCGAGGCTCCATCTCCACAAAGAATATGAGGTGGTCACGGATACCAAAATTGCAATGGCAAGATACATCTGTGATTGGTGATTGACGAGAATAAGTTCAAATATGCCTATAACTAGCGTTGGTTAGCTTACTCCATATGCCATATCCAGCGGTGCAGCGACGCCCTTTACGGATCTGCTAGATCAGAAAGTCGTGTTGTTAACGAGCTATTTTTCCTAATGGACATTGGAGTCACGCACCCAGATTCCACTTTGTGCCATTGCCACCCTCAATGACTCTTCCAAATATTGTTCGACATATAGAGTACTGATTCATTAGCTGCGGGGCGGGGATGGTAGATGTTAACTAGCAGCAGCATTTCTTGCCCATCTTTGACATAATGCCAAGATGCTTCATGACGTCCTCAATTAATTCTCCCAGAGCTGCAGATTACAGACAGTATACTGCGGTACCACCGACAGACTCAGGGACATTGCTCATGGCACCTGGCACATTGTCCGCTATGCATGATTCTGCAAGTATACCTCTAGCAGGCTGTTGTTTTGCTAGTCTGTGGGCAACTTTCCCTATTTACGCACAGATCTCCAGATGATAGACGGACGGCTTTCAGGATGGATAGAGCTGGATCTATCATTACCTTTCCCGTTGTCCCGGCAGAAGCTGGGTGGTACTTCCAGTCGCATTCTTTTTAGACGTTGCAGCCGTTTGGTGAAACAAACTGGCATGTCCGGCAATTTCAAAGGGCATTATTGAGTTAACCATATTGCTTTAAAGCTGGAATCATATTTAGGTCAGACAAAGTATTGGCGACAAGTATCTTTTCCGGAAGGAAATTTGTGATCCAGCTGGATTTTACGACAAAATATAATGGTTTTAAAGGCACGAGCACGAACCTGGCCTCCACGAAAGATTTTGTTGAATTTAAGTTGAATCCGTGTCCCCAGTGTTCAATCAGGGACTTTTAAAGAATGGTGGCACGAACATTATTCGATCACCGCCTGGCACAATGACTAGCAGAAGAGCTTAATAGCTCTAATGGCTTACTGCTGCTCATATTTTTAAGTTGCTCTGACCAATTTATACCTGGAGCAAAATGGGCCATTTTATATTAGTTGCAATTGATTCTTCCACTAATTCTTTTTCCCTCGACTTAAATTAAAAGTTAATATAGTCACAGAAATGCTGTCTATCAACGGCCATCAACCACGTCATCATGTACCGATGTGAAAATACGTTTTTTTATCAACGTCTTATTGATTATTTATTCTAAAGTAACAAAGCAGTTGGTTACGCAAAAGCGATTACATTTGTTACATTTTACTTACTGCACTTCCAATGAAGTTTGTCCTGTTCCATCGAAGTAACAATCCGTTCTGCATTGTTGAAGACATGTATATAAGTGTGTCTATTTATTACTTATAGTGGAAATTCTTCTTCGGCAAGTTATTCACCTGCTAACTCTGCAAAAGAATATTCATTTTGGGGAGGTGTCAATGCAACTTCTGACGGGATTCTATTGAATTGTCTCGAAGAGTGAAGCTCCAATAATACTTTAAAAAGCTAGAAACTGGCAAGGCAGAGCAATTGGCTTGGTCAGTGCTCCAACATCTTATGCATCAACTACCTCCTTTATTGGCGCACAGCTGCAGCAGTGTATCATCTAAAACGTAAGTAGCATGTGCTCCACAGCTCTGTTTCCAAAATTTCTAACTACTATTTAGAAGGGCAGCAGCCGCCGATACGTGCGAACACTAGCAGCTGTATGCTCAGCAGCTTACCACATAAAACGTTGTTCAAGAACTATATCACCATTCATTCACTGTGTCTGCGTTAAAAACGTGTAAGTGCCTTCCAAACAGGACTGCGTGTGCAACGAATACCAAATGAGATTTGGCGCTACAGTTAGGCACTCAAAAAATCTTTTTCATGTCAATTAGTGATTTGCAACGCCAATCCCATTTAAACTTCAAAGTTGATACAAACTCCAACGCTTAAGTAATTAGCTAGACTAGAATGGAACACTTTCGAAAGAATGAACAGCAGGATCGGATGCGGGCCAAAAAGTTCTTGGGAATATAAGTAGACAGGAAATCATAGATCCATGCTATAAACGAACATCTATGATTATGTGTGACGTTAATCTGCGTGTAGATTTGGTGAGTCATATTCGTCACAGTAAAATAGAGAAGGAAATTCCGGCAACTTTAGGGACGGTTTTCTGGAGCAATACATTTAGGAACCAATAATGGAACAGGCCACCTTGGACTGGGAAGTGTGCAATGCGAAATGATTAGTTGGCAATCTCGTTGTGATGAAACCTTGCGAATCAGTGACCGTAATATTATAAAATTATTATCAAGTTATAAAGTGAGGTTAAGATTGTGAAACCAGAATCACATCCTTTCTTTGATACGGGGCCCAAAACTGTTCACTACTCCAAATATAGCAAGCCACAGGCTGCAGGGTTGCTGGGAGAGGTGAGTGCATATTTAAAAGAGACTTCAGTTCCTGGAGCAGGCCACAGGCTGCAGGGTTGCTGGGAGAGGTGAGTGCATATTTAAAAGAGACTTCAGTTCCTGGAGCAGGCCACAGGCTGCAGTGTTGCTGGGAAATGTGAGTGCATATTTAAAAGAGACTTCAGTTCCTGGAGCTGGCCTATTGGAAATCAGGCAGGGTACAAAAGGTGTGGCAGGAGTGCCTTTAGACACGGAGTGCTAATTGGAACAGAGTGCATCTGAGTTTAGGTGAGTGACTGAGTGCTGATTGGAACAGAGTGCATCTGAGTTTAGGTGAGTGACTGAGTGCTGATTGGAACAGGGTGCATCTGATTTGAGGCGAGTGACTGAGTGCTGATTGGAACAGAGTGCATCTGAGTTTAGGTGAGTGACTGAGTGCTGATTGGAACAGAGTGCACCTGAGTTTTGGTGAGTGACTGACTTCGGGTGAGTGGCGAGAGAGGGCTGTGTTTTTGTTGGTGTTCGGGTTTATCCTTGATATTCTATAAAAAAAAATTTAAAAAAATATTTAAATTAATTAACGAGTTGAGTATGGCTGGACAGGTGATGTGCTGTTGCTGTACGATGATGGAACTGGTGGATCCCATTGAGACCGTCAGTGACCACATCTGCAGCAAGTGTTGGCTGCTCGAGGAACTTCGGCTCAGAATTGATGAGCTGGAGACCGAGCTGCACACACTGCGGCACATCAGGGAGGGGGAAAACTACCTGAACGCTTTGTTTCAGGAGACAGTAACACCCGGTAGAATAAGTACTGTTAATTCGGTCAGTGGTCAGGGACAGAGTGGTGTGACTGCAAGGGAGGCAGGTATGGGGATCCTGAGTTTAGGAGTTGAGGAGCCTCAGCCCTTGTCCAACCGGTATGAGGTACTTGCTCCCTGTGTGGATGAGGAAGAGGGCTGTAGGGAGGATGCATTGACTGACCACTGCACCGTGGTACAGGAAGCCATTCAAGGGGGGGGGGGCAAAAAGACAAGTGGTAGTTGTAGGGATTCTATAATTAGGGGGATTGATGGCATCCTTTGTAAGCCAGATCGTGAGTCCCGCATGGTATGTTGCCTGCCCGGTGCCAGGGTGAGGGACATCTCGGCTTGAAAGGATTTTGGAGAGGGAGGGGGAGGATTCAGTTGTTGTGGTCCACGTTGGGACTAACAACATAGGTAAGACGAGGAAAGAGGACCTGTTTGGGGATTATCAAACACTCGGGACTAAATTAAAGAACAGGTCCGCCAGGGTTATAATCTCTGGATTACTACCCGAGCCACGTGCCAATTGGCTTAGGGTTGAGACAATTAGAGAAGTTAACACGTGGCTAAAGGAGTGATGCGGGAAAGAGGGATTCCATTTCATGGGGCATTGGCATCAGTACTGGGGCAGGAGGGACCTGTACTGTTGGGACGGTCTTCACCTGAACCATTCTGGGACCAGTGTTCAAGCGAATAGGATAAATAGGTTGGTCACAAGGACTTCAAACTAGCAAGTTGGGGGGGGGGAGGGAAGGGTAAAGCTATGGACAATGTAATGGTTAATGGAGAGCAAGGCAGCAGGATACGTGACAGGTTATTATGTAGAGATATGGGTTCAAATACAAGGAAAATTAGGAGAAAGTATAAGAGGAAAAATAATTTGCGAAAAATTACTGATCAAGGTGTTAGGATTCATAACAAAGACATTAAAAACAGCATAAGTGTACTTTGCCTGAATGCTCGTAGTATACGGAATAAGGTGAATGAGTTGATGGCGCAAATCATCGTGAATGACTATGATTTAGTGGCCATTACTGAAACATGGTTAATAGATGGTCACGACTGGGAGTTAAATATCCAAGGGAATCAGACTATACGAAAGGATAGAATGGATGGTAAGGGCGGTGGTGTAGCTTTGTTGTTTCAGGCTGGCATCCGGGCAATAGTAAGGGATGATATTGGCGCTATGGAGGACAAGGTTGAATCAATTTGGGTGGAAATCAGGAATAGTAAGGCGAAAAGGTCACTGATAGGAGTAGTCTATAGGCCACCAAATAGTAAGAGGATGGTAGGGCAGGCAATAAGCAAAGAAATAACGGCTGCATGTAGAAATGGTTCAGCGGTTTTCATGGGAGATTTTAATCTGAATGTCGATTGGTTTAACCAGGTTGGTAAAGGCAGCCTTGAGGAGGAGTTTATAGAATGTGTCCGGGATAATTTCCTGGAACAGTAACAAGGGATCAAGCGGTCCTCGATCTGGTCCTGTGTAATGAGGCACGATTGATTAATGATTTCATAGTTCGGGATCCTCTTGGAAGGAGCGACCACAACATGGTGGAATTTAAAATACAGTTGGAGGATGACAAGGTACAATCAAACACTAGTGTTTTGTGCTTAAACAAAGGCGATTACAATGGGATGAGAGAAGAACTAGCTAAGGCAGACTGGGAGCAAAGACTTCATGGTGAAGCAGTTGAGGAACAGTGGAGAACCTTCCGAGCGATCTTTCACGGTGTTCAGGAAAGGTTCATACCGACAAAAAAGAAAGACGGTAGAAAGGGGAAAAATCGACCGTGGATATCTAAGGAGGCGAGGGAGAGTATCAAATTGAAGGAAAAAACAGAAAAAGTGCAAAAAGTAGTGGGAGACTAGAGGACTGGGAAGTCTTTAGGGGACAACAGAAAGTTACTAAAAAAGCGATAAAGAAGAGTAAGGTGGACTATGAAAGTAAACTTGCTCAGAACATCAAAGCAGATAGTAAAAGCTTCTACAAATATATAAGACACAAAAGCGTGGCGAAGGTAAATATTGGTCCTTTGGAAGATGAGAAGGGAGATTTAATAATAGGAGACGGGGAAATGGCCGAGGAGCTGAACAGGTTTTTTGGGTCAGTCTTCACAGTGGAAGACACAAATAACATGCTAGTGACTGATGGAAATAAAGATAAGATAGGTGAGGACCTTGAGATGATTGTAATCACTAAGGAGGCAGTATTGGGCAAGCTAATGGGGCTAAAGGTAGACACGTCTCCTGGCCCTGATGGGATGCATCCCAGAGTGTTAAAAGAGATGGCTAGGGAAATTGTAAACGCACTAGTGATAATTCAACAAAATTCACTAGACTCTGGGGTGGTCCCAGCGGATTGGAAAGTAGCAAACGTGACACCACTGTTTAAAAAAGGAGGTCGGCAGAAAGCAGGTAATTATAGGCCGGTAAGCTTAACTTCGGTTGTAGGGGAAATGCTGGAATCTATCATTAAGGAGGAAATAGCGGGGCACCTGGAGGGAAATTGTCCCATTGGGCAGAAGCAGCATGGGTTCATAAAGGGTAGGTCGTTTCTGACTAATTTGGTAGAATTTTTTGAGGACGCTACCAGTGCAGTAGATAACGGGGAGCCAATGGATGTGGTATATCTGGATTTCCAGAAAGCTTTTGACAAGCTGCCACACAAAAGGTTGCTGCATAAACTAAAGATGCATGGCATTGAGGGTAAAGTGGTAGCATGGGTAGAGGATTGGTTAACTAACAGAAAGCAGAGAGTGGGGATAAATGGGTGTTTCTCTGGTTGGCAACCTGTAACAGTGGGGTCCCTCAAGGATCAGTGTTGGGCCCACAGTTGTTCACACTTTACATAGATGATTTGGTGTTGGGGGACCAAGTGCAATGTGTCAAAGTTTGCAGACGACACAAAGATGTGGGGTAAAGCAAAAAGTGCAGAGGATACCGGAAGTCTGCAGAAGGATTTGGATAGGTTAGGTGAATGGGCTAGGGTCTGGCAGATGGAATTCAATGTTGCCAAGTGTAAGGCTACCCATTTTGGGAGGAATAAAAGCAGAATGGATCATTATTTAAACAGTAAGATGTTAAAACATGCTGCTGTGCAGAGGGACCTGGGTGTGCTGGTGCACGAGTCGCAAAAAGTTGGTGTGCAGGTGCAACAGGTGATTAAGAAGGCTAATCGAGTTTTGTCTTTCATTGCTAGAGGGATGGAGTTCAAGACTAGGGAGGTTGTGCTGCTATTGTATAAGGTGTTGGTGAGGCCACATCTGGAGTATTGTGTTCAGTTTTGGTCTCCTTACCTGAGAAAGGACATATTGGCACTGGGGTGAGTGCAGAGGAGATTCACTAGGTTGATCCCAGAGTTGAGGGGATTAGATTATGACGAGAGGTTGAGTTGACTGGGACTGTACTCATTGGAGTTTAGAAGGATGTGGGGGGATCTTATTGAAACATATAAAATTGTGAAGGGAATAGATAGGATAGATGCGGGCAGGTTGTTTCCACTGGCGGGTGAAAGCAGAACTAAGGGGTATAGCCTCAAAATAAGGGGAAGTAGATTTAGGACCAAGTTTAGGAGGAACTTTTTCACCCAAAGGTTTGTGAATCTCTGGAATTCCTTGCCCAGTGAAGCCGTTGAGGCTCCTTCTTGAAAGGTTTTTAAGAAAAAGATAGATACCTTTCTCAAGAATAAAGAGATTCGGGGATATGGTGTATGGGCCGGAGAGTCGAGCTGAGTCCACAAAGATCAGCCATGATCTCATTGAATGGCGGAGCAGGCTCGAGGGGCCAGATGGCTTACTCCTGTTCCTAGTTCTTATGTTCTTATGTTCTTATAGCGTCAGACGAACATTCATGGTCTTCTAGCCCTCTCGACCGGAATGATAACATTGCATTTGCCTTCCTAACTGCCGACAGAACCTGCACGTTAACCTTAAGGGAATCGTGAACAATGACTCCCAAGTCCCTTGTGCTTCTGAGTTCCTAAACATTTCCCCATTGAGAACATAGTCTATGCCTCCATTCTTCCTTTCAAAGTGCAAAACCTCAAACCTTTCCAAATTGTATTCCATCTGCCACTTCTTTGCCCACTCTCCTGGCCTGTTCAAGTCCGTCTCTAGTCCACCAGTACTACCTGTCCCTCTCCAGATCTTTCTATCATCTGCAAACTTAGCAACAGTGCCTTTAGTTCCTTATTCCAGATCATTAATTTATATTGTGAAAAGTTATGGTCCCAGGTAAATAAGGTACACTACTAGTCACTGGCTGCCATCCTCAAAAAGATTCCTTTATCCCCAATCTCTGCCTTATGCCAGTCAGCCAATCCTCTATCCATGCCAGGATCTTATCCTTAATGCCATGGACTCTTTACGAATTTAACAGTCTCCTATGCGGCACCTTGTCAAAGGCCTTCTGGAAATCGAAACAAATCATTATACTTGAACATGAATGGTGCAAACAAAAAAAGTTTCAGTTTTATTTCTTGTGGTTAGTAATTACATTGCGGCAAAAGAGTTCAATGATTGTGAAGATGATAGAATCAGTGAAAACATTAATGAGGTGCATACACGGTACTTAAACTGCTACCATGTTTTATCCCCGTTAAAGATAACTTTCATGCTCATCTAAAGTTTGAAACGCTTGCGTTAATTAGTTCGACAAAATAAATATTTCTCGTCTTACCAAGATCAGTCTGGGCATGTCCACGTTTCTCTGCAGAAGACGCATGTTGGTTTGACATGGTGTTATTTGGTGCTTATACCTTTTGAGATCAAGCGATTTCCATTCTAGGCCAATTAGTTTAGTGTGGAAATTAAAACTAATATAGGTCGTAGTGCATATTCCAGTGCTATTGTTTTTTTTTACCACCCTGTAACATAAACGAATAAAACGGTATTATTACCATTATATCATTTTTCGCAGATGTTCGTCCAAATAGTCTTACTTTTCTCAGCTTTGTACGCAACACGGAGCAATTACATTATTTTCCCACACCATACCAGAATAGCAACTATGAATCAACAACAGAAACAGTTGGAGAATCTCAAGAGGTCTGGAATCAACTTGGAGAGAGGAACAGTGAAGGGCGGAATGTTACTATATTTGTGGACTATCGGGCTCTGAATGAAAATTTGCATATGTCTCTTCAGATGCACCATCGAGTTGTCTGCTTTCCTGACCACTCGGGCAGAGGGAAATCTGTGGGAGTGGCTTACTCCATCAGCTTAACGGGACCTGATAGAACTGTCAAGGCTTGCTCTGCAGAGGTCGGCGGCAGATTCAAACACCTTTTTTTCCGCAGAGACACGTAGGACAACCCCGCCTTTCCTCCCCACAACCATCGCCGTGAACCCCCCTCCCCACGACCACGGAGGCATCGGTGTTCTCCCCATCTTCACTCCCAGAACACCAGAAGTGTCGGGGCTCTCTTCCTCCCTACAAGGCAGCAGTATCATGGGTTCTGCCCCCTCCCCACCAATGCGTCAATATCGGGGGCACATCTCATCAGTGCCTTCACCGTCTCATTGACAGAGACCCCCTCCCTCGCACAAATCGCCACACAAATCCGCCATAACAAATGACGCACGCTTCATGGTTGTGTCCCATCTTCACATGGAATCATCCTTTTTCAGGCAAGCACCTAACATTGACAGGTACGTCCTACTCCCCACTACACACGAGGAGAATACCGCAATGGTGCTCCCTGCCCCGGCACTGCTCGCTAGCACAAAGTTGCACTACCAGGTTGGCAATGCCAACCTGTTCCATTGGCATTGCCAACCTTTGTAGGGGCAGGGCGGGGAGCAGTGCCTCTACCTCCGGTCTGCACTTCCTTGAGGTCTCTCATCTGAATCCCGTTCTTAAAATGGGGCTCTAAACCTCAGCTCAATGCCGTATGAATATACAGCCAGGGGGAGGGGGGTGATGTGGCCGAGAGGCCTGTTATTCGTACTGAACCATATTAAATTGACGTAAATGGGGGTTACGAATGCAGCAAGGGAGCGTACAGTTCGGAAAGAACCCTTCGGTAACAATCTCGCTTTGTGACCCTTGTGGATTCTGCGTCCATGTCGCCAGATGAATTGGCCTCACTTCTCTATCCATTGGTTCTAGTCAGTTTGGTTCTTCTTCAGAGCTCAATTAAGCCATCAACTCCGAGATTCTGTATTCAGATGGCCTAAGACATATTTAGTTAACCTTACAGCTTAGTGGAATGAACAAGTAATATTCTTATTATCGAAGACGTGCAGAAGCATTTCGACTGAATTCATTCAAAAAATGTTTGTAAACGAAAAAACAGACAGTTTCGCCACTCATCATTGCACATATCTCCAGATTTGTACTTATCCTTTTCTTAAAAACAACGTATCATAAACAAATATGTATTATCACTTGGTTTCTCACATCTTGCATTGTTGGCAACAGTGAACATACCATAAATGAATAACACACTTTGGCAATGTTTCATTTATTATATTTTCAAGTTCTGTCGTGTGAATAATCACGCTTTTGCACACGAGCAGAGTACCGATAGTAAGAGGCGAGCCCGATTGCATATCTTCTCTTTTTTCACCATTGCAGCAAAATCAATTAATTTTAAAGTAAGTATTAAAAGTATATATTCTGCATTATCATTAGCATTTCATTCTGTCAAGTTAATACTTCAGCTCGTAAAATCATTCATCACAACGGATTAGTAAGTAAAGAACGTAATATGTCTAGCTGAATTGATTCTAGGCCGACCATTCCTGCCACTAACCTTTATATACTTTCAGGGCTGACCGCTGTAAAGGATGCTTTATAAGCACTGCTATATAAGGAATAGTTCATTCCGACTGTCTTCAACCTTATGCTTTAACAGGACATGTGTCCAAGGCGTACTCCTGTACTTATTGACCAGGGAAGAACTGCTGTGCTGATGGTTACACGTTCCCAGTATGGATGAATGGGTAAGTTGAGGTTGAAAAAAACATGCGGCCGTGAAGTGAAAACAATAATAATATTGTTTTAAATATGGCAGAGATCAACCGGAGTCGTGGCGATTCCAAGAATCAGCAACTTCTGCACCTGGAAGTACTTTATAGTACCCAAAGTTACTCAATTTTATTTACCAAATCAACTGATATCTTGCTGCCAAATTAGTTCACATCAAAACTCAGCGGTATCGGGTCCAGTCTCGGTAAAGGGAACATTTAGAATATTGTGCACTAATGCGTCCATATCTTTAGTGTGAGATACCGGCTTGGGAACTGGACATAAGCAAGCAAGAATGTCAAACATTGACGTCAAAGAGTAAGGCTGAGCAGAAGACGAGTTAGCTTAGCATCCATTGGGCTTAAATACAAATGTTGGTAAAGTACTACACAACTTTGGAGAAAGTAAATTGAAAGCAAATAATTCAGATAAGAAATTGAATATTTTGAATAAAGAACACTTATGTTGACAGAGGGTAATAAAAGGCAAAGGCATGTTGTCAATTTGTTCAGCAGACCATATACTGAGCTGAACGTTGTAATGAAAAGATGTTCGGGAATGAAATTATCCGTTTCCCACGGTTTCTGGTATTTTGAAACCTAAGTTAAAGAACCTATTTTCAGAAATATACATTTCTTCCATTACAGGTTACAATTGTGCTCAATTTATGGGGCATCTAAGAATAACATTGCGGGAGGTGGTTAGGTGACGAATTATTGTTCTATCCTCCGCCTATTTTTTGTTATATCTAGACATTGCCAACGATGAAGGAGCAGTAATAGTATGAAATTGTTTACCAATCTCAGTTTCAAGTTTCCTTTTTTCTGCATAATTAAAGAACAAATGAATGTCAAAGCGTTTTCCCAGCCAATTATAATTTGCTTAAAGTTGATACGTTTCCTAATTTAGAACAATGCCGATATGATTACCATTATGCACTGAGGTAAACGAAAAATACAAGACCATCAAGATTAGCTGAGGTCAAAAATGCTTCATTTAATTGCTGATCATCGTTTCTTTACAAATACATCGGTTTATTTCGACAAAACAATCAAAATAACAAAAAAAATCGATCCACTTATGGAGAGGTTATGTCGTCTTTGACTGAAATAGACTAAAGTTCCAAATCAAAAGACACCAGTATCCAACCCAAAATTGGAATAGAACTGGAAAAATAAACCGCGTACGATAGAAACCACTTCAATATCCAAGTCCTGAAGCAATTGCCGTCTTTGGCGGATCATAGGCGTTGTGCCTAAAAGGGTCCAGTTTTGGGCCTCAACATTTCACAATGTAGTGACAGTGTTTCCGGTGGCGACCATGAAAATAAGTGGTTGTGTAGTGAGTGGCTCGTGCACGAGGTGGAATTATTTTGGTCCTTTTGCCCTTGTTGCAGGGAGCTACGCAGGTGGAAAGTGTAGGAGTATTGACAACTCAGAATTCGCCTTCGGTAGAGAAAGCATAGAACTTAAAAAAACAGGACTGCAGCAAATAAGGGAGAATTGTCGGGCAATCATAGAGAGTTGCGCAAAGGTTGGAGGTACAGAATGCGTCGCTCCAGAAGGTAGAGGAGTCGATGGCTCACCATGAAATCGGTTGGCCTCGCTGGAGGTAGAGATAGTGTTGGTTGGAGAGTACTCCGGAAGAAGCTCAGGTGCATGATCACTTCATCAGATAGAATCGAAGGGTCCCATTGACTTCCTGGGGGATCCCGTGTGCGCATGCCACAGAATATGTGGTAAAGATGTTTCAGAAGCTGGTGCGGCAGGAACAATTTACCGATCCCCTGAAGTGAATCAGGCACTCAAGTCGCTGAAGCAGCCAAAAATGGAAAAACCACTGAGGGTGACCATTGTGCGGTGCACGGATATCTGGACAAGGAACAGATTCTACGGTTGACAATGGAGACAAGAGAGTGCACCTCAGAAGGCCATGTGGTGCATATTTATCAGGACCTGGGAAGGTAACTAGCGAAGTGGTGCCATGGTCAATAGGGTCAAAGCGGCCATTCGGGAATAAAGTGAGGGCCGGGGTGTAGTATCCTATTCATTTGTGGGTCATGTTGCAGGATCGTGAGCATTCTCTTGAGAGAGCGTACGAGGCGAATCAGTTTATGAGAGATCATGGATTTGGAGACTTAGGAGCACATTGGACTATGGATGCATACACCTGTGGTTGAATTGTTTGCGTTTATGCGGGTTTCAGTGTTTGATGTTCGTGTTTTATGCACTCTGGTTTGGTAGTTATTAGTTATATTTGTTAAATTGAATATGTTGTGTTTTACTTTATCCTCTCAAAAGTGGGACTTGTTTTGTTCATTTATAAAAATGGCAGTCATTCCTGGGTTGGGTGGTTAAGGTATGAAACAGAGGTGGAGACGGAGCAGTTAGGGAGGGCAGGGGTGGGGGCTGGACTTGTCATAAGGCCAGGAGGGGAGCTTTAGGATGGTAATGGCGGTTGCCTCGGGGGTGGTCACAATGGTGACTAGTAGGTTGACGAGGTAACAGCAGCGAAGTGGGAGGGTGGGGCTTAGATTTGTGGACGGCGAAGGGGTGGTTTGGCCGGGATGGTTCTCTTTGTTTGTGGCTGGCGGGGGAGGGGCGTGTGTTTGCATGGGCGAGCTGCTTGGCCCTGGGTTTGGGGAGGATCTGGGAGTGGTTTGTTGACGTCGATGCACTTGGTGTTGTGCAGTTCGTTCACAATAATAATCTTTTTTCTAATAATCCTTATGAGTGTCACAAGCCGGCTTTCGTTAACACTGCAACGAAGTTTCTGTGAAAATCCCGTGGTCGCCACCCTTCGACAACAGTTCGGGTATATGGAGTAGCATCACGTCTTTCAGAACTTGTGGGGGGGGGGGGGGGGGGGGGGGAACCGGAGCACCTGGAGGAATCTCACGATGAAAAAGGGGAGATGGCGGCGTCCATCCTGGGGAGGCCCTGGAGGGGAGTGAGTTTTATAAGCACTTTAGTTCAGATTTGTGGCCCCTATTCGTCGAGATGTATCAGGCTTGCATTTTGCCCATTTAAAAATAAAGGAAAATGGCATGGAACAATGTCATAGAGTCCTAGATATTTACAGCATGGAAACAGGCCTTCGGGCCAGTTTGCCAATGCCGCCCAGTTTCTATCACTGAGCGAGTCACACTTGCCCGCATTTGGCCCATATCCGTCTGTTTCGGATCTGCGCATGTAACTCATTAACTTTTTTATAAAGGAAAAAATTGTTCCCGCCTCTACCATTGCCTCGCGCAGCTCGTTCCAGATGCTCCCCACCTTCTGCGTAAAAAAAATACCCTCTCTTTTGTATCTCTCCCCTCTCACCGTAAACCTATGTCTTCTAATTCTAGACTCCTCTGCCTTTGGGAAAGGATGTTTCCTACCTACATTACCTATGCTCCTCATTATTTTATAGACCACTAGAAGTTAATCCCCAAGCTTTCCAAGCTCCAGGGAAAAAAGCCGCAGCCTATCCAGCCTCTCTTTATAACTCAGGTCATCAAGTCCTGGTAGCATCCCCGTAAATCTCTCCTGCACTCTTTCTAATTTAACAATATCCTTCCTATGATAGGGTGACCGGAACTGAACAGAGTATTCCATGTGTGGTCTTACCAATATCTTGTACAACTTCAATAAGACGTCCCAAATCCTGTATTCAATGTTCTGACCAATAAAACCTAGCGTCCTGAATAATCATTGCCGATGGTACAGGCAGCTCATATAAATGACTGTGTGGTAGGGATGGTTTGGGAGCACTGGATGGGTTTTTTGGCTAATTTCCAGAGGTTATTAAATTTAGTTATAATGGGGGTGTGGGGGGTGGGGGTGGGGGGGGGGGGAGGAGAGAGTGCAGGAAATGGAGGAAGCCTTGTCAATGGATGTGGAAAAAGTGTTCGACCAGGTTCAATGTGTGTATCTATTCAAGATGCTGGGACGGTTTTGATTTTGGGAACAGATTTGTACATTGGCTGAGGTTGCTGTATTAAGATCCCAAGGCGCGTGTCCGGACGATTAATGTTATTTTGGAGTATTTTGGCATACAGCAGAGAATGAGACAGTGGTTCCGCTATCCCGTTGCTCTTTGCTTTAGTTATTCCACCGTTCGCAATGACACATGACTTCGGTGGTAGGGGTAGGTGGGGAGGTGTATTTTGAGAGGGGAATGAAGCATGGAATGCAGACGATCTCGTGCTGTATATTTCGATTCCTATGAACAACTTAAGATTATGCGAATATTGCGAGCCTTCGTTTTTTCTGGATATAAATTCAACATGGACTGCGGTATATTCGCTCAACGAGTGGGGACAGGGTGGGGGGGGGGTGCGCTGGGGTGGGGGAGCTTGGGGCGGCTGCCATTTCGATCAGGAGGGGCTAGCTTTCGATATCTGCAATAGAGGTACCGCAGAGCTGGGCCTAGCTGCACAATTTAAACTTGGCAAATATGCTGAAGAGAATGAAGAACGATTTTAAGAGGTCGAGAATGTTGCCGTTGTCGTTAGCTGAAAGGGTCCAAACTGAAAAGATGGTCTTTGTGCCGAAATCCTTTTTCAGAAATGTAAATGAAATTAACTCGGAATTTATATGGGCGTGGAAGGTACCCCCTGTGCTACAACATACAATTATATCGGAGGACGAGCTAGGGAGGGTCAAGTTGAGATTATATATGGGGAGCTGATGGAGGAGAGATCTTCAGTGGAGAACGTAAGGCGTAAGTGGGAGGAGGTGTGTGGGGGAGGGATTTGTTGACGCTGTAGGAAAGCACTGCGAATGGTAAACTCGTCGTCATGATCATGGATCATGTGCGAGGCTGAGGTTCATTCAGTTTAAGGGTGTGCATAAAGTGGGTATAAGGTGAGTATCTTGATGGTGTTTAAGATGAGCCCGTTCTTTCCAGGAGTAAAGCATAGATACGGGGGGTATGCAGGGAGGGGGGGGGGGGGCAAGCGAACCACCTCCACAGGTTCATGGGATGTGCGAAGCTGCAGGGGTTCGTAAAATCTTCTCAGAAACAATGTCAAAGATTCTCGGGCTAAAGGTGGCCCATAGGTGGCAATATTTGGAGTTTCGGAGGATCTGGGAGTGCAGATGGAGAGAGATGCTGATATTACTTGGATGGTGGGATGGACGGCCACCTAAAGTGGGTATATAGGTGAGTATCTTGACGGACTTCCTGCATCCAGAAAAATAGATTTCGCTGTTCAAGGTGCGAGTTCGAGGCCGTTAATCGACTTCTTTGAAACATCGTAAAACGTCGGTGGGGGGCGATGATGGAGTCTGGGAGTATGGGGTGGGTGTGTTTTCCTTCCTTTTGGGACTGTCATTAAAATTAAAAAGTGCGGGAGCCGGAGGTAGTGGGCTAGAACGAGACGATCAGGTGTTAGGATTAGGTTACTGTTGATGAATATGGGTGCTGCTTTTTATTGTTTTCTGGATACATATTTTAAAATGGCAGGAATAAAATATTTAAAAAAAACTTTTCACAAAGTATACAGAAGACTTATATGAAGCAATATAAGCTATGTTTGCAAACATTCTGATGATTGAATAATCGATAGGAAAGTGATTTGTGAACAGGACATTACGAAGCAACAAGGGAACCTCAAATAGTTTAAATGGATGGGAAATTATCTCGAAAATTCAGCATAATGTTAACAAACTGAGATGGTCCATGTTGGCTGGACGAATAAAGAATTCGCATATTAACTGATTCGTGAGATCCCCGAGATTCACGTGGCACTGGGTATCACACTGCACGCTCTCCAAGGCTGGAATGCATGTTGAGCAAATAACATGTTCTCATTTATTGGGAAGGACATTTTGTACATAGACGTAGGAGGTTTCTGCTTCAGTTGCACAGAAAACTGAACCTTATATTTTTAAAAAAGTTGTAAATGCATTGGATCAGTTCAGAGCAGGTTTATTAGTTTAATACCAGAAATGAGTGAACTAGCTTATGTGGATACGTTGAAGAGACTCGGCTTAATGCGGTGAAGTTTAAATTAAGAGGCGAATTAATTTAAACATTGAAGATTCTGTGCAGTCGAGGCAGGCTGAATGTGGAGAGGACGTGTCATGCTTTGGGTAACTTCGAACTAAGTAGTTAATAGTTAACATTCAGGGTTATTCTATTTTAGGCAGACAAGAGGAGACATTATTTTCTCTCTGCCGGTGTCCATTGAGCCTTTGGAGGTCCATTCATCAACAATATGGGGGAGGCAGACTCTTTGGATGGTTTCAAGGCAGAAGTACATAGATTTCCAACAACGAAGTTGGTGAAAGTATATCAGGGCGGGAGGTTCGAGCCAGACCAGCCATGTTCTTATCAAATGGTGGTGCATGGTCGAATGGCCAAATAGCGTAGTCCCACTCCTAGTTTGCACCTTTGTATATCAATTGTATGCAACTGTTCTCGTAGGAAATGATACTGAGCTATTTTTTTATGAAAGGTAATGCAGTTTCTGTACCTTGGACTGAATGAAACCATCTGTTTAATTCCAGGGCAGTAGCACGGCGATGACCACAGATGAAAATATAAAATCTCATGGTCGAACAGTGTTCAAAAATGCTAATGATGTTTGTTCCAAAATTAAAAATATATACTGAGCGTTTTCTAAACTGATACCTTCTTTATACTTACCATCGAATTTTTTACGCTGTTCAAGATCAAGATCTGTTCAAGAAACATTAGAACCAGTTAATTATCCAAAATTGTACAGTGTTGTCATCTTGCTTTCTCCAAATCCTACTTGGAATTTGCATAATTGTGAGTAAAATGCAAATAGAAGTAACTCGAATTGGTGTCTTCGTTATGACCTTACCGCTTTCTTTCAGCTTCAGAAGTTGGTCAGCTATAAGCAGATAATTTTCGAATCACGGATTGTTTCCAGTCAAGCAAGTATAACATCCGTCCAGACTCAATAAGATCACGGATTTATAATTAATTTATTTTTCTACTAATTGGAGCTCTGAGTGCAATGGAAAGGTCCGTCAGTACAGCTGTTCACAGTAACTCTTTACCTGTTCACAATAATATTTTCGCAATTATGCCAATTGTTGTAGTCAATACCTATGTCCTTCGTTTATATGCCGACGAAGTGTGTATCAGAGACAAAACACTCGTCTCGTAGTCATAAGTTCGTAAGTTCATCCTTCTCTCCAAAGCATGAAGCACGCTATGAAGCATAATAAACAGCCACAGTTCTGAGGTACTAGAACATAGAACATAGAACGGTACAGCGCAGTACAGGCCCTTCGGCCCACGATGTTGCACCGAAACAAAAGACATCTAACCTACACTATGCCATTATCATCCATATGTTTCTCCAATAAACTTTTAAATGCCCTCAATGTTGGCGAGTTCACTACTGTAGCAGGTAGGGCATTCCACGGCCTCGCTACTCTTTGCGTAAACAACCTACCTCTGACCTCTGTCCTATATCTATTACCCCTCAGTTTAAAGCTATGTCCCCTCGTGCCAGCCACTTCCATCCGCGGGAGAAGGCTGTCACTGTCCACCCTATCCAACCCCTTGATCATTTTGTATGCCTCTATTAAGTCTCCTCTTAACTTTCTTCTCTCCAACGAAAACAACCTCAAGTCCATCAGAATTTCCTCATAAGATTTTCGCTCCATACCAGGCAACATCCTGGTAAATCTCCGCTGCACCCGCTTCAAAGCCTCCACGTCCTTCCTATAATGCGGTGACCAGAACTGTACGCAATACTCCAAATGCGTCCGTACCAGAGTTCTGTACAGCTGCAACATGACCTCCTGACTCCAGAACTCAATCCCTCTACCAATAAAGGCCAACACTCCATAGGCCTTCTTCACAACCCTATCAACCTGGGTGGCAACTTTCAGGGATCTATGTACATGGACACCTAGATCCCTCTGCTCATCCACACTTCCAAGAACTTTACCATTAGCCAAATATTCCGCATTCCTGTTATTCCGTCCAAAGTGAATCACCTCACACTTCTCTACATTAAACTCCATTTGCCACCTCTCAGCCCAGCTCTGCAGCTTATCTATATCCCTCTGTAACCTGCTACAACCTTCCACACTATCGACAACACCACCGACTTTAGTGTCGTCTGCAAATGTACTCACCCACCCTTCTGCGCCTTCCTCTAGGTCATTGATAAAAATGACAAACAGCAACGGCCCCAGAACAGATCCTTATGGTACTCCACTTGTAACTGAACTCCATTCTAAACATTTCCCATCAACCACCACCCTCTGTCTTCTTTCAGCTAGCCAATTTCTGATCCACATCTCTAAATCACCCTCAATCCCCAGCCTCCGTATTTTCTGCAATAGCCTACCGTGGGGAACCTTATCAAACGCTTTGCTGAAATCCATATACACCACATCAACTGCTCTACCCTCGTCTACCTGTTCAGTCACCTTGTCAAAGAACTCGATAAGGCTTGTGAGGCATGATCTACCCTTCACAAAGCTATGCTGACTATCCCTGATCATATTATTCCTATCTAGATGATTATAAATCTTGTCTCTTATAATCCCCTCCAAGACTTTACCCACTACAGACGTGAGGCTCACCGGTCTATAGTTGCCGGGGTTGTCTCTGCTCCCCTTTTTGAACAAAGGGACCACATTTGCTATCCTCCAGTCCTCTGGCACTATTCCTGTAGCCAATGATGACATAAAAATCAAAGCCAAAGGTCCAGCAATCTCTTCCCTGGCCTCCCAGAGAACCCTAGGATAAATCCCATCAGGACCCGGGGACTTATCTATTTTCAGCCTGTCCAGAATTGCCAACTCCTCTTCCCTACGTACCTCAATGCCATCTATTTGTTGCATTTCATTGATGAAATATGAAATCTAGTTCTGGTCTTCGATTCTAAGTAGACACCATGCACCATTGCTCAGTTTAGATGAGTTAATTTTTCATTTGTTCATTTTCACGGCGCAGTCAACTATTACGTGAATTGAATGGATTGGATCACATATTTCATTCGTATTGCGACTCATTCATATCTTGCGAGCATGCAATGCACGGCTGGATGGTTGCCAGTTGCTTTGGGTCACGAAAAGAGCGGTAGAAGTGCACGTTTATTTCATGATTCGTCTCACTTTTACCAAATAGGCAAACTTCCTGTTTTGCTTATTAATCTTTATCCCTCGACCGGAAATGTGCCCACGTTGTAGAGCAGAAAAGGTAACAATGATGTACAGTATTAGCGATTCTTGAACGGAATCCTTTTGCGTTCTGCCCATTGGCATGTTTTGGAGGGTAGGCCCATGGACTCACAATGGAACATGGCATCATTCAGTCTAAATTCGTTTCTATTTGCCACACCTTAGGCATTATCTTATAATATGCATACCAACCAGCTTTGATTTTGGTTTGATTTGATTTATTATTGTCACATGTATTAGTGTACAGTGAAAAGTATTGTTTCTTGCATGCTATACAGACAACAGATATCGTACATAAGGAAAAAAGGAGAGACTGAAAAATGCAATGTTACAGTCGTAGCTAGGGTGCAGAGAAAAGATCAACTTAATACGAGGTGGGCCCATTCAAATATCTGATGGCAACATGGAAGAAGCTGTTCTTGAGTCGGCTGGTACGTGACTCAAACTTTTAGATATTATTCCTGGCGGAAGAAGATGGAAGTGAGTACGTCCGGGGTGCCCGGGGTCGCTAATGATGCTGGCTGCCTTTTCGAAGTTTGAAGTAATAATAATTAAATAATAATAAGAACAGCGTATTGTCATCAGTAGGCTTCAACGAAGTTACAGTGAAAAGCCCCTAGTGGCCACATTCCGGCGTCTGTTCGGGGAGGCTGATACGGGAATTGAACCCGCGCTGCTGGGTTTATTCTGCATTCCAAGCCAGCTCTTTATCCCTCTGTGCTAAACCAGTGCCTACGCAATTTCTGAGTCAATGGAGGTATTTTCTATGACCAATTTATGATTTCTGATCCACTTGGTGTGTGCTTTGGCACTGGCCAAAGTATGATCGACTTTATTCTGAAGTGATGTCGCACTTCTTAGATCATAACTTGCTTGGTTGAATAGGACAGGAGTTTCAGCAACTGTATAATTAAATAAACTGGATGCATTTGGGGGAAGAAGAGCTTTGTAGATTATTGCTCTGGCAAAAGTTTAGTACTGACGCCAGTGATGCCAGTGGGTAAATAATACGCAGAACGACGCATGGGGAATTAATGTATTTCATGCAACTAATGCCAGGCAGAGGATGCAGCAGCCAGCAAAAGCAAATTCTATGTGACCCTTCCCACCGCACCCCAGAAACCCCCAAATATTATTCCAACAAATTAATAGGAAAGTCTTTCTTTCCATTTTGGCATTTTAGTCGTGAGTCCAAGTAATAGTATTTGACGTAGCACTGCATACGGCATGAGAATGTTAGATATGTTTTTTCAAAATCTGCAATAGCTTGTTGTATCTTCTACAAAAGTGATATTTACGTATCTGGCAGTATGGCATTTTATTAATGTTCCTTCACCATAATGTATTGCAGAGGACAGACGAATTGTTATATTGCATTTGCAATGCGGACACGAAAATTAAACAGCTTGACTATTTATCCTCACCGGTATATTTGAGTTCCTTAGACAGGTTCATCAGGTCTGAAAGTGACCAAGAAGATCTGATCAAATCGAGGAGTTTGTATTATATGGCCTATGACATAATATTAACCTCGGCATTTGCTGTAGATAGTGGGGACTTTTCTTGCATCATTTTCGAATATAACCAATAGCATTGCTCACCGACTGAATTGATTCAAAGATCACTTCCGACCCATGCAGCAGGAGGTTTCATCAAGCGTCAGTCAGATCTGTGTTTCTCCTTTTTTACAAGGTAAAGAAAATGAGCAAAGTTGTATAATAGGCCACTGCTATAAATCTTGTGTGCAATTCAATCAACAGGAAACCCTTCCTGAAACGCATAATGCACTTCAGCATCGTATCATCAATTGTTCTGAATTTCTGTCAGGGAGGAATATCACCAACCTGAACGCGGGCTTCGAATGAGATTGGGTAGGGCGCTACCGCTCAAAAATTACTTTTGCAAATTAAAATATCTAGGATTCAAAGAATATATGTTGCATTATCATGAGGTTTTATTGTGCCTACTTAATGCTGCAGCAAAGAATGCTTTTGTCTGGGCGACTTACTCAGTAGAAACGTAATATAGCCACCTGATTTTATATTAGGCCTACACTGCTTACATATAATATTTTGTAAACTTTCGAGACAGGTTCATACTTAAGGATCTGGAGTGGTTGTGGGACGCTCGTCTGCCCCTGAGCTGTCGGGTGTTTTCTTCAAGGTTCAAACCTGCATTTTGTTGACTGGTATGAACTGTTGCATGCCATCCTGCGTCTCTTCATGCAGGTTCCCAGACTCGACAAATGGGTAAGGTATGTACAGGAAGAACAACGGCCGTCAAATCCACGAGACCCATTGTTCTACATTTAAGGATTGATTAATCAGTATCGTCGCACAGCGTCTTGTGCAGCCTTAAATTGTTTATGGTCCCCAAAGGATTTCAATTGTATTTATCATTCGGCGGATGTGATGCTTCCAAATGAGTTCACACTACAATTCACGAGCGGATGCCCAATCATGATCAAGGGAGCACATGCGATGTTCCCTCCTGAGGCTGCCACAGCTTCAGTCTGGTATTGAGCCCTCGAGACTTCGCAGTAGCGAACAGCCTTCCCGAACAGGCGACAGGATGTAACGATTAGGGGCTTTTCACAGTAACATCGTTGAAGCCTACTTGTGACAATAAGCGATTATTATCATTATTAAGAATGCCAACGTGTTATGCCAAAGAGAGGATTAACCTGAAGAAGCAATAGCCTAGTATTCAATCGTACTATTGCAACAGTTTCAAGGTGTCACACAGCAATGTGGGGAAATTGTGCGACAGTAGTCAAGATTCCGTATTATATCTTTTGACCACAAAACACGGCTGCACACGGATGGTTTTTCAACAAGGAAGCATATTGTCAATGTATTTAGCAGAACTCAAATGGGGCTGAATGCTGTGAAGGGAAGATGTGCGGAAACTAAATCATTTACTATGCTCACGGGTTCTGTTAAATTGTACCAATCTTGTTCTCAATTGAATTGAATAACGCACTGGCAGCAAAATATCTTTAATCCAAGACAGTTAACAGTCTTACTGAAATTACTGGGCGTTTAAAAGTAACGTTGGCTGGTGCCTTCATGGGATATTTTGTTAAATTTAGACATTTGCCAACGATTAGGGAGTAGAAATATTATGATGTGGTTTACCAGTCTTGTTGTCAAGTTTCGTTTTATCTACATGATTGAACAGCAAAATAATTTCAAAGTATTCACGGAGTCATTTACAATTTCTCCACATCGCCACAGATTTCCTAATTTAGCGCTTGAATTGCAATTTATTTTATATGTATTACGAGTGAATCAAACATGCGGTAAAACCGAGGAAAGCATTGATCGAGATCAAAATACCAAATAACCCATCACGTTTCATAATTTTAAAGGAAATATTTTATCATTCACATTTGGGATTGACGCACGGCGAGAACGCGTAGCTTTTGATAAAATATACCCAAGTTACAAATTAGAAAAAGGAATATCGAATCAATATTGGAAAAACATTGACAAGGGAAAAAAGGGCGATGAACAAAATTGCACACGCACCTAATAACCGAGCGGCATATAACCAGTGCTGCAACAGGTGGATCAGTGCAGGTCCTCAACTGCTCACAATGGACATAAATGACTTGGATAAAGGACAGGAGCTATCGGTGCCAAATTTCCTGACGTTAGAATGGCAGATCGGAAAGGAAGTTGTGAAGAGGAGAAAGCAATGCTACATGGGAATATTGATAGGTCAAGCGAGTGGGACACGATCTCGAAAATAGATAAAACATTTCAAACTGTCAGATTGTCAATTTTGGCCCGAAGAATACTAATGAGAAATATATTATCTAATTGGTGAAAATTATGAGATTCAGATGGATATATGTACACTAAAGCACGAGTCGGATATGTCTAGTAAAACGGAAGCAATTAACTATGAAAGCCAAAATTAATTGCGAAGGCAAATAGGTACAGAATCGGGCGATTGTGCTTCAGTTGTACAGGAAACTGGTGAGACCTCAACTGGAGTAATGTGCACAGTGTTAGTTATATTCTTTAAGAACGGATATAAATGCGTTCGAAGAAGTTCAGAGATGGGATAACTGGCTGATATCCGGATTGAACGGTTTTTCTTTTAAATAAATGTTGGAGTTAAATAAAAGTGGTGAAAGCGTCCAATCTCCTGGTTCAGTCAGGATCGAAATAAATGCAAGTGTTTTTTCTTCCAATAATGTAAAAATACCCTGCAAGTTTTCGAAACCGATCCGTTCTTCACACTTACCGTCGAGTTTCCTATGCTCTTGAATCTCTGTGAAGGGTGATAATTGTTGAAAAATTGAAAATGCCACATTGTTGTTAAACTCGTACAGAATTGTAAAACTGTAATTGGAATATAAATGCAATAAATTGAATTATGGGCGGCACGAGGTTAGCACTGCTGCTTAAAGTACTGAGTGCCCGGGTTCGATCCCGGCCCTCGGTCTTTATATGTGTGGAGTTTGCACATCCTCCCCGTTTCTGCGGGTTTCTGAACCCCCACAACCTAACGATATGCAGGTTATGCGGATTGGCCACACTAAATTGCCCCTTACTTGGAAAAAAATCATTGCATACTCTAAATTCATTTTGAAAATTGTATATTTATATGACCTTACCCCTTTCTTTCTGATTCAGAAGCTGTTCTGTTATAAAGGTCAATAGAGAATTAAAGGTGCTATATTTAAATGCGCGCAGTGTACGGAACAAGGTAGATGAGCTTGTGGCCCAGATTGTGACTGGCAGGTATGATGTGGTAGGCATCACAGAGACGTGGTTGCAGGGGGTTCAGGACTGGCATTTAAGCATCCAGGGATTCACAACCTATCGAAAAGACAGAGAGGTGGGCAGAGGGGGCGGGGTTTCCTTGTTAATTAGGAATGAAATTAAATCAATAGCACTAAATGACATAGGGTCAGATGTTGTGGAGTCTGTGTGGGTAGAGATGAGGAACCGCAAAGGCAAAAAAACCATAATGGGAGTTATGCACAGGCCTCCTAACAGTGGTCAGGACCAGGGGCACAAAATGCACCACGAAATAGAAAGTGCATGTCAGAAAGGCAAGATCACAGTGATCATGGGGGACTTCAATATGCAGGTGGGCTGGGTAAATAATGCTGCCAGTGGACTCAAGGAAAGGGAATGCATTGAATGTTTACAGGAGGGCTTTTTGGAACAGCTTGTGATGGAGCCCACGAGGGGACAGGCCATTCTGGACTTAGTGTTATGTAATGAGCAAGACTTGATTAAAGATCTTAAAGTAAGGGAACACTTAGGAGGCAGTGATCATAATATGGTCGAATTCAATCGCCAATTTTAAAGAAAGAAGGTAGAATCAGATGTAAAGGTGTTACAGTTAAAAAAAGGTAACTACAGGGGCATGAGGGAGGAACTGACGAAAATCGGCTGGGCGCAGAGCCTAGTGGGAAAGACAGTAGAACAGCAATGACAGGAGTTTCTGGGAGTAATTGAGGACACAGTACAGAGGTTCATCCCAAAGAAAAGAAAGATTATCAGAGGGGGGATTAGGCAGCCATGGCTGACAAAGGAAGTTAGGGAATGCATCAAAGCAAAAGAGAAAGCCTATAATGTGGCTAAGAGTAGTGGGAAGTCAGAATATTGGGAAGGCTACAAAAACAAACAGAGGATAACAAAGAGAAAAATAAGGAAAGAGAGGATAAAATATGAAGGTAGGCTAGCCAGTAACATTAGGAATGACAGTAGAAGTTTCTTTAAATACATTAAAAACAAACGGGAGGCAAAAGTAGACATCGGGCCGCTCCAAAATGACGCTGGTAATCTAGTGATGGGAGACAAGGAAATGGCTGAGGAACTAAATAAGTACTTTGCTTCAGTCTTCAAAGTAGAAGACATGAGTAATATCCCAACAATTCAGGAGAGTCAGGGGACAGAGTTGAATATGGTAGCCATCACAAAGGAGAAAGTGCTAGAGAAACTAAGAGGTCTAAACATTGATAAATCATCAGGCCCAGATGGGCTACATCCTAGAGATCTAAAGGAGATAGCTGAAGAAATAGTGGAGGCGTTAGTTATGATCTTTCAAAAGTCACTGGAGTCAGGGAAAGTCCCAGAGGATTGGAAAATCGCTGTTGTAACCCCCCTGTTCAAGAAGGGAACAAGGAAAAAGATGGAAAATTATAGGCCAATTAGCCTAACCTCGGTTGTTGGCAAGATTCTAGAATCCATTGTTAAGGATGAGATTTCTAAATTCTTGGAAGTGCAGGGTCGGATTAGGACAAGTCAGCATGTATTTAGTAAGGCTAGGTCGTGCCTGACAAATCTGTTAGAGTTCTTTGAAGAGATAACACATAGGTTAGACCAAGGAGAGCCAATGGATGTTATCTATCTTGACTTCCAAAAGGCCTTTGATAAGGTGCCTCACGGGAGACTGCTGAGTAAAGTAAGGGCCCATGGTATTTGAGGCAAGGTACTAACATGGATTGACGATTGGCTGTCAGGCAGAAAACAGAGAGTTGGGATAAAAGGTTCTTTTTCAGAATGACAACCGGTGACGAGTGGTGTCCCGCAGGGTTCAGTGTTGGGGCCACAGCTGTTCTCTTTATATATTAACGACCTAGATGACGGGACTGGGGGCATTCTGGCTACGTTTGCCGATGATACAAAGATAGGTGGAGGGGCAGGTAGTAGGGAGGAGGTGGTGAGCTGCAGAAAGATTTAGACAGTTTAGGAGAGTGGTCCAAGAAATGGCTGATGAAATTCAACGTGGGCAAGTGCGAGGTCTTGCACTTTGGAAAAAAGAATAGAGGCATGGACTATTTTCTAAACGGTGACAAAATTAATAATGCTGAAGTTCAAAGGGACTTGGGAGTCCTGGTCCAGGATTTTCCGAAGGTAAACTTGTAGGTTGAGTCCGTAATTAAGAAAGCAAATGCAATGTTGTCATTTGTCTCAAGAGGCTTGGAATATAAAAGCAGGGATGTACTTCTGAAGCTTTATAAATCATTAGTTAGGCCCCATTTAGAATTCTGTGCGCAATATTAGGCCCCACACCTCAGGGAGGGCATACTGGCACTGGAGCGGGCCCAGCGGAGATTCACACGGATGATCCTAGGAATGGTAGGCCTAAGATACGATGAACGTCTGAGGATGCTGGGATTGTATTCATTGGAGTTTAGGAGGTTCAGGGGAGATCTAATATAAACTTACAATATAATGAATGGCTTAGATAGGATGGATGTATGGAAGTTGTTTCCATTAGCAGGGGAGAGTAGGAACTCGGGGCACAGCTATATAACATGGTAATGTTCACTACTATTTTCAATATCTGCATTAGTTTGTGATATTTTCAACAAAACTACCATGAAGGCATGTGTTGGGATGGTATAATGCTTTGTGCTGGTCTTTCGCATTCTTTATTGCATAGTATTTTCGAATTGTCATTTTGCGTTCAACATTCATGCAAGAAAATAAAACAGATTGAATATTTCCCCTCACCAGCATCTTTGAGTTCTTTAGACATGCTTATCAGGTCTGAAAGTAAAGGCCATGAGCTTAAATGCGTTGTTTAGTCATTTGTAACTTAGCATTACCAATTCTCCTGCTCCATTGTTTAGCATTCAACTAGGAATAAGGTGATAAATGACATTAAAAAAGAACTCGTTTATTGGTCTATTATAACTGCAATACATTTATGGACCCACATCAGCAACCACCCCATCCTCACAAGGCACTCAATTAAAGGGCAATTCGGCATGGGGAAAACATGTTGGCTCAGCCAGCACACTCATCGCATGAGCAGAAATTTAATGCTGCGCTGATTTCCGGTTGACCATTCAACCATCATTTCAAGATATGCATGGAAGGTTATTTGGCGTTCAGCCTGCAGTACCATCTGTAATTGACCTATTCAGAAAACATGATTATATCAGAGCAGAGATCTGTGCAAAGCTCACTGGATTGTCCTGCTTTGACATGATCAGAAAATAAGATCTACTCTATTTCCAGTTTAGAATCAAGACAGTACGATTTCCCTTTGTTTATTTAGCTTCCACATTCTTAATGGCAATGACAACATTAAAAACTACCATTAAACCATTAAAGGCAGTGATAACAATGATATTAGCGCAATGTTAGAGATTGTCACAGAGTTGTAGAATAATCTATAAGGAGCATCAATGACGTCTATAAGCATGTTGTAGAACCGGATTTAGCAATTTTCGTTTATTTTATATCGCCGACTGAGATACTTTGTTTGTACTTGGAAGGTATTATACCATCTCTGAAACAATCCATTGCATTCTTGGGCCAACAAACGTCTTCTCATGAAAGTACATAACTTCCTCAAGAAAGTATGGCATAGCCATAGTATGAATACAAAATGCATTGTTGTTGTGCACAGACCTGGCGTTTGTACTTTTAATCGTTTTTCTAAAATGGTTGAATATCATGAAAATAAATTTGAGGCAGCACAAGCCTTGTGTAATGATAAGAACAATACAAGTACAATTGGTGCTGTTACTCGTAACATGCACATAATACAACAATTTAAATATGAACCGAATAGTTGCTCGATCATTGAAGAAAGTACTTTATTGTACCGAAATCTCACACAAATGACTGCAGCTTCTGTTTCATAGAATGCAATCTGTTGCGCTATCTGAAGCACCGTTTAAGGAAACTAAAATAGAATCCTACATCAGTCGGAGAAAAGTTTAAACTGTAGGTTTATCTTCAGACAGTCTTTGAAATTTTTCACAAAACTTTTTTTTCTCTTCCTATTGCTAGTGTTTACATAAATCACCGATTCATATGAACGCCAGCGTACAAAATACCCTGCAGGCAGGCGGGGAAAGTAATATACGACTTTTGTATGACTGTCCATTATTCTCATTCTCTATATCTACTTCCTTACCGCACTGTTCCAGATTCCCTGTCAATGTTTCAACTTCTGGAAAGAAGAAAATATTAAGTGGAAGCAATTAAGTTATTTTGCTCCATCTCGAAGCATTATCTTGGTAAAATGCTCTTTAGTGGCAACAGTGAAGAAATGGTTATGCCTTCAGTCCCATAACTTCTTAATGACTAAATATTGAGGACAGGATTACTGTATTAAAAAATGACGTTGGGGCCCTTCCCATAAATGTATGTCCGGCCCTATAATTGGACATATCCTACATATGAAAACAATTGAAAAACTACATACTGGTTATCTGCAGAAGGGTGTTGATAAACAATTATTTTTAAATTTAAAAATGTTATTTATTTTTTGACTTAATACTACTGGCTAAAATTTCGGTTTATCAATGCAAGCACAACGGGATATACGAATGGCGGAACATGCAACACGTTGTCCAATGTTCTTTTTCCCGCGATTGTCCAAAATGATTTTCTGGTATTGTACTGCCAATCGAACCCTTACCAACTTAAGACATGTGGAACGCAGGCTAATTGTAGATGATTAATTATTCGTTTTAGATTAGTTTACACACAATCAAAATGCATTGAACGTTAAACGTCTAAACTGTAACGAATAGATGATCTCTGCATTTGATGTCAGGCGACTATTCTTAGCTTCATTTTGGCAGATACAAGCATCTGTCGGTTATTGGACAAGTATAGATTTCATTTACTAGTCTGCTAATTATAGAACAATTATCAAGGGACCCCCTGGCGCATTTATTTCATTAGCTTTCATCGTTGAGGAAGCAAACTTGCATCTTTGTAGGCAATAAAATCGTATCGGAACTAACTGTTATCAGAAAAGTAAAGATAAAAAATAATGAAAGCTGTCGATGGGAAGGTTAATCAATAACAGCTTTTGCTCTTTATTAGGTTATTTTTAACTTGTATTGTTTGTAAAAGCAGCAATAATATTTGACTTCCGGTATTCATATTATTTGACGTATTTTTTGTAATATATTATGAACAGGTTGTGACAGTATAATCGTTTTCGACTTCCATTACTCAAAAATATGTATTAACTGGACGAATAAGGAGACTTTCCAATCTTATGTTTGAAACACACATAACTGTGATGCTCGTCGATTTGGTACCCACGCTATCTACAGTTTAAGTACTACTAACGTGAGATACATTTGTAGAAACGTAGGAACATAGAGAATTGTAGCAATAGGAGGCCTTTCGGTCCTTCATGCCTGCTTCGTCATTCATTATGATTATTCAATTCAATTCCAATCCCACTTTCCCCCATATTCATTGATTTCCTTCGGTCGAAGTGCCATATGAGTAAAAGAATAAAAGAGTAAAAGAGTAAAAAGAGTAAAAACAACAGGGTTGTGGTGATGGGAGAATTCAACCTCCCTAATATTGACTGGGACTCACATAGTGCCAGGGGCTTAGACAGGAGTTTGTAAGGAGCATCCAGGAGGGCTTCTTAAAACAATATGTAGACAGTACAACTAGGGAAGGGGCAGTACTGGACCTTGTATTGGGGAATGAGCCCGGCCAGGTGGTAGATGTTTCAGTAGGGGAGAATTTCGGTAACAGTAACCACAATTCAGTAAGTTTTAAAGTACTGGTGGCTAAGGATAAGAGTGGTCCTAGGATGAATGTGCTAAATTGGGGGAAGGCTAATTATAACAATATTAGGCGGGAACTGAAGAACGTAGATTGGGGGCGGATGTTTGAGGGCAAATCAACAGCTGACATGTGGGAGGCTTTCAAGTGTCAGTTGAAAGGAATTCAGGACCGGCATGTTCCTGTGAGGAAGAAGGATAAATACGGCAATTTTCGGGAACCTTGGATAACGAGAGATATTGTAGGCCTCGTCAAAAAGAAAAAGGAGGCATTTGTCAGGGCTAAAAGGCTGGGAACAGACGAAGCCTGTGTGGAATATAAGGAAAGTAGGACGGAACTTAAGCAAGGAGTCAGGAGGGCTAGAAGGGGTAACGAAAAGTCAGTGGCAAATAGGGTTAAGGAAAATCCCAAGGCTTTTTGCACGTACATAAAAAGCAAGAGGGTATCCAGGGGAAGGGTTGGCCCAGTGAAGGATAGGCAAGGGAATCTATGTGTGGAGCCAGAGGAAATGGGCGAGGTACTAAATGAATACTTTGCATCAGTATTCACCAAAGAGAAGACATTGGTAGATGTTGAGACTGGAGAAGGGTGTGTAGATAGCCTGGGTCAGATTGAGATCGAAAACGTTGGGTGTCTTAAAAAATATTGAGGTAGATAAGTCCCCAGGGCCTGATGGGATCTACCCCAGAATACTGAAGGAGGCTGGAGAGGAAATTGCTGAGGCCTTGACAGAAATCTTTGGATCCTCACTGTCTTCAGGGGATGTCCCGGAGGACTGGAGAATAGCAATGTTGTTCCTCTGTTTAAGAAGGGCAGCAAGGATAATCCCTGGAACTACAGGCCGGTGAGCCTTACTTCAGTGGTAGGGAAATTACTGGAGAGAATTCTTCGAGACAGGATCTACTCCCATTTGGAAGCAAATGGACGTATTAGTGAGAGGCAGCATGGTTTTGTGAAGGGGAGGTCGTGTCTCACTAACTTGATAGAGTTTTTCGCGGAGGTCACTAAGATGAGTGATGCATGTAGGGCAATGGATTTTGTCTATATGGACTTCACTAAGGCCTTTGACAAGGTCCCTCATGGTAGGCTAGTACAAAAGGTGAAGTCACACGGGATCAGGGGTGAGCTGGCAAGGTGGATACAGTACTGGCTAGGTCATAGAAGGCAGAGAGTAGCAATGGAAGGATGCTTTTCTAATTGGAGGGCTGTGGCCAGTGGTGTTCCACAGGGATCAGTGCTGGGACCTTTGCTGTTTGTAGTATAGATAAATGATTAGGAGGAAAATGTAACTGGTCTGCTGAGTAAGTTTGCAGACGACACAAAGGTTATTGCGGGTATTGTGGAATTGCGGATAGCGATGAGGACTGTCAGAGGATACAGCAGGATTTAGATTGTTTGGAGACTTGGGCGGAGAGATGGCAGATGGAGTTTAATCCGGACAAATGTGAGGTAATGCATTTTGGAAGGTCGAATGCAGGTAGGGAATATCCAGTGAATGGTAGAACCCTCAAGAGTATTGAAAGTCAAAGATATCTAGGAGTACAGGTCCACAGGTCACTGAAAGGGGCAACACAGGTGGAGAAGGTAGTCAAGAAGGCATACGGCATGCTTGCCTTCATTGGCCGGGGCATTGAGTATAAGAATTGGCAGCTGTATAGAACCTGTGTAGAAGATTGTAGTTTAGTCGGGCAGCATGGTCGGCACGGGCTTGGAGGGCCGAAGGCCCTGTTCCTTTGCTGTACATTTCTTTGTTCTTTGTTTTGTTCTATGAAACTACTTCTTGAAAACACGCAATTCCTTTGTTATAACCGTACTGGAGGCCAACGGATCTGCAACATTAACGTCCCTGCGGCATCACCTGAACATGATCTCCGCAGATGAGGGGGCAGGACTAACCCCCCTGTTCAAAGGACTGCAGGGATCTAAATATCATGGCCTCGTTGAGGGGAGTAGGTGGAGATTACAGTATAGTAACTTATGTAGTATAGAGTTTATAACTTGAATGAAACCGATTTCTTTTTCTACAAACATCATTTCCGAGGGCCGCTTGCCTCAGACTTCACAATGGCGATGAGGATCAAGTGGAGATGCAGGAGGCACTGTTTCCTCCACAGCGGACTTACATAGATTTGGCCTCAGGAGGCCTCGACTCAACTGGAATAGATGCCACTAATTGGAAAGTTTGAGGCGTGTTACACTGAGACTTGAGATTGGATCCACTTCATAGAATGGATGAACTACTTATTTCGGCTGAAAACATAGTCATGGACGACAGACCTGTGGTGACTCTTCTTGTAGTTTGTGGTGCAGAGACGCTCAGTATTATCAAAAGATTTTTTTTCTGACTAACCTGACACCCGGCAGTTCGCAAAGTTCGTTGCGCTTGTTGCCGGCCATTTCGACCCGAAACCACCACTTCTCGTTCGATGTCTCTGTTTCCACAGGGCTTCTCAACGCCATGACGAACCTATAGAGGGATTCCTGGGCAAATATGCCAAGTTTTGCGAGTTCAAGCCAGCATTATCAGAGACAATCCAAAGCCCGACGGTTTGCGGAATCAGAGAAGGGGTGACCGAAGAACTTTTACTGTGTGAGACTGAGCTGGACCTGCAAAAGACAACTGTGATTGGTTCTCCCAGCAGGGTGCACAGCGCGGTGGCCAGCGCTCCGAGCGAAGGCCGTCCTGAACTTCAGATGCCCGGCAAGGCAAGGGGCACCCATCCCACGTAGACATTTTAGACTCCGACGTTGGGGGGAGGGGGGGGGGGGGAGGGGGGGGGGTCACACTCCAAGGGACCAGGGCCGATGGCACCAGTTCCCTGCTCACACATGCCATGCACCCCGTACCCTGGAGTTTCCTGGCGTGCGGAATGAGACCAATGACGCCTGATGGCGAAGGCAGGACAAATACCAATAGGATACGTTGCCCATCCACCACAACCGCACAAACGAGCGAGCCCGAACGCGATACACATTGTTGTCGACGAAGCAGAGTTAGCCCACCGCCTTTACCGCGCACTATGACACCATAGGTAACGCCTATCCGGATCACAGTCAGACCAACGTTTTCCCAATTACGATGGATATTGAGCTGCAATCCCTGTGATAACCTGCCGCAATTGCAACAAGATTCGCTCCGGGACAGACACCTTCATTGAAGTATATGAATGTCCGGCTAGCGACATATACAAGGGAACCATTGGAGAACGTGGTCACTTGAAAGTCCCCGTGGAAAGCGGATCCTTGTCGGTGAAACTACCCCAAATGGAGGTAATAGGTTTCGGCCCAGGTTTGCTAGGGCGCGACTGTCTGAGACGCCTCCATCTGAACTGGCAGAAAGTATGCGGAATGCACTCCGATGGACCAGACGCGGTGATAGCACGTTTGCGGTTTTTGGGGGCGGGCCTTGGCACCTTTCGGGGCGCCTCTGCCAGAATATCAGTGGAACCGGAGGCTCAGCTGTGCAATTTGTGCGCTCGACGCATTCCTTACGCTTTGAGCGCAAAAGTAGAAGTCAAACTGGACCGCTTTGAAAAGCTGGCAGTCATCTGGCCGGTGCAATTTGTGGATAAGGTCTCGCTGGTCAGGCCAATTATGAAGCCCGATGGGTCAGTCCGCCTTTACATGGGGATTTAAAAATAATCGTCAGCCGGGCTTCCCGTCTAGATTGCTACCTGGTGCCTAAGATTGAAGAGTTATATGCGGGACTCAGCAGTGGACAGACTTTTACCGAGCTCGGTATGAACCATACCTGTCTCAGTTAGTGTTGGATCCATCCTGCGAGAGTACATGACCGTCAACACGAAAAGGTGGTTGCTCAAATATACCAGGCTGCCGACAGGGTGGAGTCGGCATGTGCCACTTTCCAGAGGGTAATGGACCTATCTTCCGAGGGTTTCCACAAATGGCAGTTTACGAGGACGCTGTGCTAATCACTGGTTCCTCTGACCAATAGCGTCTAAAAAGCTTAGTGGGCATGCTGAGCCAGTTTGACGCTGCCATGAACCTGCGGCGCGTAAACAATATCTTCCATCTAACTTGTCTATTTGCGATAAAGGGTTTACAGGCATGGGCTGAACCCGATGGATGATAAAGTTCTGCCATGCGACAGGCGCCCGCATAAAGGGACCCCACGAAGCCCTATTCACTGTTCGACGTGGTCAACGATTAATGGAAGTTCATCCCTAATTTGGCGACAGTTTTGTACGTGCTGTTGATGACGAAAGGCCAGTGAAGCATTTGGAACCGGACGCCGCAGGGGGCGACGATGAAGTAAAACGGCGGCAGTCAGCTTCCCACTTGATGACGCACTTAAATCCAGCAAAGCCCATGTTGCTCAAGTGTGATGCTTTGCCTGCGGGAGACGGCCCGTTTTTACCGGTTGATGGTACAAGCGGCCCAGTGCATTCCCTTCCCGCACGTTGGAGGTGGCAGAGCGGAATTTTGCTCAAACAGAAATGTAAGGGTTGATATTGGTGTTTGGTGTTCGACTATTCCAACTATACGTCTGTGTCAATGGGGTAAAGGCTTATACGGCCATAAACCGCTTTTTAGGTCATTCAAAGATAACAACACAATTTCCCTGGTGGCGCCCACGCACATTAAGCATAAGGTTCTCCTTTCAAAGACTTATGAGTACGTTTTGGTGCATCGCACAGGGACGAAGATTCAAAGAACAACAAAGAACAAAGAAATGTACAGCACAGGAACAGGCCCTTCGGCCCTCCAAGCCCGTGCCGACCATACTGCCCGACTAAGCTACAATCTTCTACACTTCCTGGGTCCGTATCCTTCTATTCCCATCCTATTCATATATTTGTCAAGATGCCCCTTAAATGTCCCTATCGTCCCTGCCTCCACTACCTCCTCCGGTAGTGAGTTCCAGGCACCCACTACCCTCTGCGTAAAAAACTTGCCTCGTACATCTACTCTAAACTTTGCCCCTCTCACCTTAAACCTATGCCCCCTAGTAATTGACCCCTCTACCCTGGGGAAAAGCCTCTGACTATCCACTCTGTCTATGCCCCTCATAATTTTGTATACCTCTATCAGGTCGCCCCTCAACCTCCTTCGTTCCAGTGAGAACAAACCGAGTTTATTCAATCGCTCCTCATAGCTTATGCCCTCCATACCAGGCAACATTCTGGTAAATCTCTTCTGCACCCTCTCTAAAGCCTCCACATCCTTCTGGTAGTGTGGCGACCAGAATTGAACACTATACTCCAAGTGTGGCCTAACTAAGGTTCTATACAGCTGCAACATGACTTGCCAATTCTTATACTCAATGCCCCGGCCAATGAAGGCAAGCATGCCGTATGCCTTCTTGACTACCTTCTCCACCTGTGTAGCCCCTTTCAGTGATCTGTGGACCTGTACTCCTAGATCTCTTTGACTTTCAATACTCTTGAGGGTTCTACCATTCACTGTATATTCCCTACCTGCATTAGCCCTTCCAAAATGCATTACCTCACATTTGTCCAGGTTAAACTCCATCTGCCATCTCTCCGCCCAAGTCTCCAGACAATCTAAATCCTGCTGTATCCTCAGACAGTCCTCATCGCTATCCGCAATTCCACCAACCTTTGTGTCGTCTGCAAACTTACTAATCAGACCAGTTACATTTTCCTCCAAATCATTTATATATACTACAAAGAGCAAAGGTCCCAGCACTGATCCCTGTGGAACACCACTGGTCACAGCCCTCCAATTAGAAAAGCATCCCTCCATTGCTACCCTCTGCCTTCTATGGCCTAGCCAGTTCTGTATCCACCTTGCCAGTTCACCCCTGATCCCGTGTGACTTCACCTTTTGTACTAGTCTACCATGAGGGACCTTGTCAAAGGCCTTACTGAAGTCCATATAGACAACATCTACTGCCCTACCTGCATCAATCATCTTAGTGACCTCCTCGAAAAACTCTATCAAGTTAGTGAGACACGACCTCCCCTTCACAAAACCGTGCTGCCTCTCACTAATACGTCCATTTGCTTCCAAATGGGAGTAGATCCTGTCTCGAAGAATTCTCTCCAGTAATTTCCCTACCACTGAAGTAAGGCTCACCGGCCTGTAGTTCCCGGGATTATTCCTGCCACCCTTCTTAGCAGAGGAACAACATTGGCTATTCTCCAGTCCTCCGGGACATCCCCTGAAGACAGCGAGGATCCAAAGATTTCTGTCAAGGCCTCAGCAATTTCCTCTCCAGCCTCCTTCAGTATTCTGGGGTAGATCCCATCCGGCCCTGGGGACCTATCTACCTTAATATTTTTTAAGACACCCAACACCTCGTCTTTTTGGATCACAATGTGACCCAGGCTATCTACACCCCCTTCTCCAGACTCAACATCTACCAATTCCTTCTCTTTGGTGAATACTGATGCAAAGTATTCATTTAGTACCTCACCCATTTCCTCTGGCTCCACACATAGATTCCCTTGCCTATCCTTCAGTGGGCCAACCCTTTCCCTGGCTACCCTCTTGCTTTTTATGTAAGTGTAAAAAGCCTTGGGATTTTCCTTAACCCTATTTGCCAATGGCTTTTCATGACCCCTTCTAGCCCTCCTGACTCCCTGCTTAAGTTCCTTCCTACTTTCCTTATATGCCACACAGGCTTCGTCTGTTCCCAGCCTTTTAGCCCTGACAAATGCCTCATTTTTCTTTTTGACGAGGCCTACAATATCATTCGTCATCCAAGGTTCCCGAAAATTGCCGTATTTATCTTTCTTCCTCACAGGAACATGCCTGTCCTGTATTCCTATCAACTGACACTTGAAAGCCTCCCACATGTCAGATGTTGATTTGCCCTCAAACATCCGCCCCCAATCTATGTTCTTCAGTTCCCGCCTAATATTGTTATAATTAGCCTTCCCCCAATTTAGCACATTCATCCTCGGACCACTCTTATCCTTGTCCACCAGTACTTTAAAACTTATTGAATTGTGGTCACTGTTACCGAAATGCTCCCCTACTGAAACATCTACCACCTGGCCGGGCTCATTCCCCAATACCAGGTCCAGTACCGCCTCTTCCCTAGTTGGACTGTTTACATATTGTTTTAAGAAGCCCTCCTGGATGCTCCTTACAAACTCTGCCCCGTCTAAGCCCCTGGCACTAAGTGAGTCCCAGTCAATATTGGGGAAGTTGAAGTCTCCCATCACCACAACCCTGTTGTTTTTACTCTTTTCCAAAATCTGTCTACCTATCTGCTCCTCTATCTCCCGCTGGCTGTTGGGAGGCCTGTAGTATACCCCCAACATTGTGAGTGCACCCTTCTTATTCCTGATCTCTACCCATATAGTCTCACTGCCCTCTGAGGTGTCCTCTCGCTGTATAGCTGTGATACTCTCCTGAACAAGTAGCGCAACTCCGCCTCCCCTTTTACATCCCCCTCTATCCCGCCTGAAACATCTAAATCCTGGAACGTTTAGCTGCCAATCCTGCCCTTCCCTCAACCAGGTCTCTGTAATGGCAACAACATCATAGTTCCAAGTAGTAATCCAAGCTCTAAGTTCATCTGCCTTACCCGTAATGCTCCTTGCATTAAAACATATGCACTTCAGGCCACCAGACCCGCTGTGTTCAGCAACTTCTCCCCGTCTGCTCTGCCTCAGAGCCACACTGTCCCTATTCCCTAGTTCTCCCTCAACGCTCTCACCTTCTGACCTATTGCTCCCGTGCCCACCCCCCTGCCATACTAGTTTAAACCCTCCCGTGTGACACTAGCAAATCTCGCGGCCAGGATATTTATGCCTCTCCGGTTTAGATGCAACCCGTCCATCTTATACAGGTCACACCTGCCCCGGAAGAGCTCCCAGTGGTCCAGATAACAGAAACCCTCCCTCCTACACCAGCTGTTTAGCCACGTGTTTGTCTGCTCTATCTTCCTATTTCTAGCCTCACTGGCACGTGGCACAGGGAGTAATCCCGAGATTACAACCCTCGAGGTCCTGTCTTTTAACTTTCTGCCTAGCTCCCTGAACTCCTGCTGCAGGACCTCATGCCCCTTCCTGCCTATGTCGTTAGTACCAATATGTACAACGACCTCTACCTGTTTGCCCTCCCCCTTCAGGATTCCCTCTACCCGTTCGGAGACATCCTGGACCCTGGCACCAGGGAGGCAACATACCATCCTGGAGTCTCTTTCACGTCCACAGAAGCGCCTATCTGTTCCCCTGACTATAGAGTCCCCTATAACTATTACTCTTCTGCGCTTTGACCCTCCCTTCTGAACATCAGAGCCAGCCGTGGTGCCACTGCTCTGGCTGCTGCTGTTTTCCCCTGATAGGCTATCCCCCCCGACAGTATCCAAAGGGGTATATCTGTTCGAGAGGGAAACAACAACAGGGGATTCCTGCACTGACTGCCTGCCCTTTCTGGTGGTCACCCATTTCTCTGCCTGCACCTTGGGTGTGACCACACTTACATAACTGCGATCTATGACGCTTTCCGCCACCTGCATGCTCCTAAGTGCATCCAATTGCTGCTCCAACCGAACCATGCGGTCTGTGAGGAGCTGCAGTTGGGTGCACTTTCTGCAGATGAAGCCATCCGGGACGCTGGAAGCCTCCCGGACCTGCCACATCTCACAGTCAGAGCACAGCACCCCTCTAACTGACATTGCGTCAATTAATTAAAATTAAAATTTGTCTTTTTTTTTTGATATATAAATACTTTTTTTTTTTAATTACAAAGTTCCTGTCAACTATCTGTTTCCTAGCACTAGATTTCTAATAGAAATGCGATAGCTAACTATAATATTCTCCGATCTCTGGCTTAGATATCCTCTAAATTATAATTAAGTTATTATGTTTAATTAGTTCCCAAATACTCAAAAAAATTTAGGTTAGAATCCCAACCAGCCACTCAGGTCACAGCTTTTCTGTGATGTCACTTCAGTTTCCCCCCGACACACACAATTTGAAAAAAAAGGTATAAAAGTAAAAATCACTTGCTTACCTTCTGAGATGTTCTCAGGTTCTCTCGCTGACAGAGACTGCTCCTCCACCTCCAATCCTTGACCTGCACAATGCTAATAATATAATAATATAATATGGCACTTACCTTACACCAATGGGTCTTATTATTAGGTTAGAGGAGGAGGGTGGGTGGGAGACACTACACGTGTAGTGTCTCGGGTTTCCTCTCCACCAGAATTTAATGGGGGGGGGGGGGGACTTGCCAGAGGTCGAACTTCCAGTTCCCGCCGAAATCCAAAGGGCTGCTCCTGTAAAGGTAAGGTTTTTAAACTCACTACTCACCTCCAAGAAGGCCCCTGCGCACCGCTGCCGCCGAAATCCAAAGGGCTGCTCCTGTAAAGGTAAGGTTTTTTCATCCCCACGCGGATGTTCTCATCCACCCCCTGCTGCCCACAAACGCGCCAACGCCAGTGGCATCGGATGAAGGAGTCGCAAACTTGCATTCTATTGACTCGCTGTTGGAAACGGTGGCCTAGTAAACGTTTGGGCACAGACGCACCTGTTTTGGGGTTCCCGGGTGGCCATCCCCGAACACGGTCAGGGAGCCATTTCGCAGGACGTCCACAACGGGTATGCCATCGAAACGGCGATCGAGAAATTGGCAAAATAATTTATCTGTTACCAGGAGCAACAGGCGGTCCCACTGGAATCCCAACTTCAGCCATGGGAATGGCATGGCCGGCCATGGTCCCGCCTACATGCGGATTTCGGGGGCCCCTTCGTGGGCCCGCGAAACTTACTGATAGTGGAATAACGCACTTCATGGTTAGATGTAGACAGAATGGCGAATCAATCGAGTCGGCAGTCCTTTATCATCCACTGACTCCCGGAGTTCCTCGTGTTGGACAAAGGCAACATTTTCACTCGTTCGGAGTCTGCAGGTTTTATGAAGCAAAATGGAGTTTGTCATGTTCGCAGTGCGCCCTTTCACCCGCCCTTGAATGGGTTGGCAGCCTGTGTCGTACAGACTTTCGAACTGAGGGTGAAACACCAAACCGCGGTTTCACCAGAAACCCACCTCACCCAATTTATATTCCACTATAGCAGTACGTGGCATGCTACCACCGGGACGATGCCTGTGGACCTAGTGATGGGTTATTGCTTGCGCGTGTGGTTGATCCTCGTTTCGCCGGACATCAGGTATACGTTCTGTGACCAGCTGGAAAGGACCTGAGAGCAGCGAACCAGGCCTGTGAGAGAATTCACAGCTGGCGACATCATTTATGTCCGGAATTTCGGGAAGTCTCGTATACAGTGTGCGGCAAGGGATGGAGTCAAACGAACCCTACAGGAGGCTCAGGGATCTGCAACATCAGAGATCCTGTGGCCCCTTCTGAATGTGATGTACCCAGATGAGGGGAAGAGTCTAAGCCTTCTGTTCTGGTGGCAGACCATTCATAGGTGGAGTGTGTAGTTACCTGAATAAAGTTGAATGTTTTACTCCAGACACTCCGAAAGTTCACTTGTCTGAGGCTTTACAGTTTTGGCATCAAATACTTCATGTGGTAAGGAGTTCAAAAGGCCAACTGTGAGTGAAGAAATATCTCTGCATCTCTGTCCTAAAGTGGCTGTACCTCTACCTCAAAGACTGCAGCGGTTCAAGAAGGCAACTCACCACGGCCTTATGAAGGGCAACTGGGAATTCAAGTAAGTGCTGGCCTAACCAGCGACGCCCACATCCTACGAATGCATTAAAAAAATGGTCTACCCCGTATCCTAAGATTGTGATCTCTGGTTCTGGATACACTCGTCATCGGGAACATCCTACCTGAAGCTGATCCTGTCTTTTTCTGTTAGAATTTTACAGATTTTTATCAGATCCCCCCTCATTCTTCTGAACTCCGTGAATATATTGATAACTGATTCGTCAGTCCGGCCGTCCCAGGAATCAGTCTGGTAAATCTTTACTTCACTCCCTCTGCAACACGAACATCCTTCCTCAGATAAGGTGACAAGAACTGCGCACAATATTCCAGGTGTGGCATCACCAAGACACTGCATAATTCCATCTTGTCATCAATGCTCCTGTTCTCGTATCATATTGCGACGAAGGTCTATGTATCATTTGCCTTCTTTGCCGCCTGCTGTAGCTGCATTCTTACTTCAGCAAAGGTATACGAGATCACGCAGAAGTCGCTGCACAATCCCCTCTATTAATTTATGGCCATTCAGATTGAGGAATGCGTTGTCGATGTTGCTAACAAAGTGGATAACCTCGCATTTCCTCAAATTATACTGCATCTGCCATTAATTTGCTCAGTCATTCAACATCTCCAAATCACACTGAACAATCCTTGCAAACGCCACACAGCTCACCGTCCCAAGAAACGTACTGTCGTTTTCAAATTTGGAGATATTTAATCATTTATATATATTGTGAATAGCTGGCATCCCAGCACCAATCCCTGTAGACGCCCACTACTCATTGCTTGCCAATTTGAAACACACGCCTAAATTCCTTTTGTTTGTTTCCTCTCTGCTAACCAGTTTTCTATTCATCTGAATACACTCTCCATAAATTTATATACCAAAATATTAATACTAACTAAAATTTTACATACTAATCTCTCATGCGGGACTTTGTTTAAAGCCTCTGAAAGTCCAAATGTACCAAATTCACTGCCGCCCACTCGTCAACTCTACGAGTTACAGCCTCATAGAATTCCAGTAGATTGGTCAAGCATGATTTTCACATCATAAATCCTTGCTGACTTTGTCCGACCTGCCATTGTTTTCTGAGTGCTCTGCTTTAAAATTTTGATAATGGATCCTAGAATTTTCCCCACTATTGACGCCAGGCAAACTAATCTATAATTCTCTTTTTTCTCTTTACCGCCCTTTTTAAATAGTTGAGTTACATTTGCCCCATCCAATTTTCAGTCAGTTTAAGAGTCTATAGAATCCTTGAAGATGACCACCAATGCACCACTGCATCAGCTATTTCTCGCGAAACTTCCGTTAGGCCACTGGGATGTAGATTATCAGGCCGTCGAGGTAGATCACCCTTTAATCCAATTATCTTCTGGAACACAATTTCTTTACTAATATTCGTCTCCATCAGACCCTCCCTTTCAGTAAACCATATGTTCCTCAACATTTCGTGTCTCTGATTTGTCTCCTCATTTGTGAAGACAGGACCAATGTATGTGTTTCCTTGCTCAGATATTTCTTTTTCCCTCTATTATACATTCCCCTTTTGCGGACTGTAAGGGGCCAATATTTGTCTTCACCAATCCTTGTCTCTTCACATACCTATGGAAACTTCACTTTTTATGTTGCCTGCAAGCCTACTCGCGTTCTCTATTTTTCCCTTCCTAATCAATCCCTAGGTCCTTCTTTGCTGATTTCTAAACTGCCACAGTTCTAAGATCGGTTGTTTGCTTTTGCCAAGTTGTGTGCTTCGCTTTGGACTGAGTACTATTTCTCATTTCTGTTGTCAGCCATGAATTGGCCACCTTCCCCATTTGACTTTGTTCCCAGACAGGAATGAACAACTGTTGTCATTCCCCTGTGCACTCTTTTAATGTTTACCATTGCGGATCCATTGTGACCCCTTTAAGTAACGTTCACCAACCTATCATAGCCAACTTGTGCCTCATAGAATCGTAGTTTAATTTAATAATTTTAAGGATCATCGAATAAAACGACTTCTCACTTCGCCGTGATGAAAAATGCTATTATAGATTTAGATCGTATTATGGGCGCTCATCCCAAGGGGACCCTAGCAACTAGAATGCCAACTTCGGTAAATTGCCAACTTTCTAATCTTCTTTATTATTTTTAAGGTGAGCAGAGCCGTTACCACGCTCTGCTTAGTGTTAAAACAAAAGTAACTAATTCCAAGTAACCACAATAAATCATCCAAAGTAGACTTTACAAAAATGTAACTGATCAGGGTGAGCTTTAATGAACATTCTGCACAAATTAAGCATGGCTGAAACGTTGGGTATCAATCACAAAGGGTATTATAGCAAATTTCCACGAATTTGAAACCGTCATACACCAGTTCTCTATCTTACTAAGAAGTAATTCCAGTAATAAACAATCTTTAATGAGATGGATGGTCCAAATCACAATCAACACCCTAAATGATAATTCATGAGATTATGGGATATTATCAGTAGATAACGATCGAGAATCCATTTAGGAGCTGATAATGCCCACGTCGACCAATCTCAAAATGCTCACGTACCTGTTAAGAAAACTAAGAATTAGTCCCGCCTCATTTAGGCTAATTTGAATTGAATAACAGTAATAATCAGTCTGTAGGCTGCAGATTGGAATGAGGTTAAACACAATTGTTTCCACTGACCAATTTGCGCATTCTGTTAGAAGCTTAAGTTAGTTTGTCGTGCCTTCCACCCAAAGGGAAGCGCAGATTATGGGGAAAAAATAGAGACCGAACGTTAATCTGCGCCCAGAAATTAATCGGCGAGCAAGCCCTGTTCAAGCTCTGCTCTGTTTTGGTTACGTATAAATTTACAACATATGGAAGCTTTCCTGAGTAAATTCAGCAACTGTATCCTATTGTCTAAATGATTACCGTCTGAGATGAACAGGGTAAAAGATTCATTTCGGATAATACCTAGTACTTAGAAATTGCTGACTTCAGTTGTTTGAGATTGAAAGGTGACACTTGCTTTTGTGAGAAAAGATTTTGGCGAATCTTCCAACCCAACAGTTCAGTCGGGAAGCACAAGGCTAAAGGTTTCAGGTTCATTGTGAACCTCCCGGTGACGACTGATGAATCTGACAAAACGTTAGTTACAATTGTCTTTTATCTCTACCGAGAGAGGCTGGAAACATTGTCCAGCAAAGATGTCGACCCACTGCTTGCAAAATGTTTGGCGAAATGTGCAGAGTTCTTTTTGAAGATGCAGTTCTGTTCGTCCAGATTCGGGGGGGGGGGGGTGGAGTACGATTGAAGAGCTGAAGATGTAATAGGTAGTTTGGTTTATGGAGCATACTCCCATGATCAGAATGTCCACGAAGTTTTGAAAAAAGACGACAATCAGATGTAGAATTTGATGAAAAAGGATAAGGAAGATAAGGGGCGTCATTCTCCGACCCCCCACCGGGTCGGAGAATGGCCGTTGGCCGCCGTGAATCCCGCCCCCGCACCCGCCGAAGTCTCCAGTACCGGAGATTGCGCGGGGGCGGGAGTCGGGGCGCGCCGGTTGGCGGGACCCCCCCCCCCCCCCCGCTCAATTCTCCGGCCCGGATGGTCCGAAGTCCCGCCCAGACATTGCCTGTCCCGCCGGCGTAAATCAAAGCTGGTATTTACCGGCGGGACCAGGCAGCGTGGGCGGGCTCCGGGGTCCTGGGGGGGGGGCACGGAGCGATCTGACCACGGGGGGTGCCCCCACGGTGGCCTGGCCCGCGATCGGGGCCCACCAATCCGCGGGCGGGCCTGTGCCGTGGGGGCACTCTTTCCCTTCCGCCTCCGCAACGGCCTCCACCATGGCGGAGGAGGAAGAGACTCTCCCCACTGCGCATGCGCGGGGAACTGTCGGCGGCCGCTGACGCTCCCGCGCATGCGCCGCATTTCCACGCCAGCTGGCGGGGCACCAAACGCAATTTCCGTCAGCTGGCGGGGCAACAAACGCCATTTCTGCCAGCTGGCGGGGCGGAAATCCCTCCGGCGTCGGCCTAGCCCCTCAATGTTGTGGCTCGGCCCCCAAAGATGCGGAGCATTCCGCACCTTTGGGCCGGCGTGATGCCCGTCTGATTGGCGCCGTTTTTGGCGCCTGTCGGCGGACATCGTGCCTTTGGGGGAGAATTTCGCCCAAGGGGCGCGATTCTCCACTCCCACGCCGGTTGGGAGAATCGCCTGGGCCGCCGAAATTTCCGGGGACGCCGGTCCGACGCCCTCCCGCGATTCTCCCAAGCGTCGGGAACGGCACGGTCGAGTTTTGCGGGCCGCAGGCCGGAGAATCGCCGGAGACACCGAAAATGGCGTTTCTCCGGCACCCCCGCGATTCTGAGGCCCGGATGAGCCGAGCGGCCAGGCCAAAGTGGCGGGTTCCGCCCGGCGCCGTCCACACCTGGCCGCTACAGTCGTGGGCGGTGCGTGAACGCTGGGGGGGGGGGGGGCGTCCTGTGGGGGGGGGGCGAGGGGGGATCCTGCACCGGGGGGTACCTTAAATGTGGGGTGGCCCGCGATCGGTGCCCACCGATCGTCGGGCCGTCCTCTCTGAAGGAGGAGCTCCTTCCTTCCGCCGCCCCGCAAGATCCGTCCCCCATCTTCTTGCGGGGCGGATTTGGACAGGACGGCAGCCACGCATGCGCGGGTTGGCGCCGGCCAACCCGCACATGCGCGGATGACGTCCATTATGTGGCACCGGCCGCGTCATTTATGCGGCGCCACTTTTATGCCGGCGACAAGGCCTCGCGCGAGTAGATGATGCGGCCCGAATACTGGCCTATTGTCAGGGCCTGAATCGGTCGGTCCGGGGCCGTTCTGCGCCGTTGTGAACTTCAACGGTGATCACGACGGCACGGCCACTTCGGCGTGGGGGTGGAGAATCGCGCCCAAGGTGTCTGTGAGAATGACTGTCGGAATCCAGTAGTTCCTGCTGTTTTACCACGGGTCTAACAACAGATGATGTTAGCAGAACATCTCGTCACCGTCATTCACATCTCAACCCGTAGCCAATATGCCACAGCAGACGAAGCTTCCTTATCACTTACAAGATTTAATGGGAAATCTGAAAGGAAACCTCCAGATGGGTATCCTTGCCTGTCAGATGCCAACATGTGTGTCCATATTTATGACTCATCTGATGGGAATATTGGTGGCTGATACTTTGAATCAATACTGAGCTAACACTGATTATAATGAGAATTGCTAGCGGTTATGTTCGCAGACAGACAATGTTGTCGGAGTTTCTGAAGCTCAATACTGTTTTCACTATTAAAAAGACTTGTGCGTATGAACATTTCATGCATGGTGGCGTACAGGTAGAACAGCGCATTCAGAAACAGCATACCGTATTTGTGAACAATAAGCATGCATGCGGACAAGGGCGAGAGGATGATTCTAAAAGCAAGTGTTATCATCCCTTTGTTAAACAATACCTGATGTCAGCAGATAGCGATCCCTATATTAAGTAAGGAATTCAATCCTCAGTTGAACTGGACAGTGTCATGCAATACGCTTCCACGAGTAAGTCACCAATCTGGTCTTTAAAGAAACCTCGCAATGAGCATAAGAACATAAGAACTAGAAGCAGGAGTAGGGCATTTGGCCCCTCGAGCCTGCTCCACCATTCCATGAGATCATCGCTGATCTTTTGTGGACTCAGCTCCACTTTCTGGCCAGTACACCATAACCCTTAATCCCTTTATTCTTCAAAAAACTATCTATCTTTACCTGAAAAACATTTAATGAAGGCACCTCGACTGCTTCACTGGGCAAGTAATTTCATAGATTCACAACCCTTTGGGTGAAGAAGTTCCTCCTAAACTCAGTCCTAAATCTACTTCCCCTTATTTTGAGGCTAAGTCCCCTAGTTCTGCTTTCACCTGCCAGTGGAGACAACCTGCCCGCATCTATCCTATCTATTCCCTTCAAAATTTTATATGTTTCTATAAGATCCCCCCCTCATCCTCCTAAATTCCAACGTGTACAGTCCCAGTATACTCAACCTCTCCTCGTAATACAACCCCTTCAGCTCTGGGATTAACCTAGTGAATCTCCTCTGCACACCCTCCATTGCCAGTATGTCCTTTCTCAAGTAAGGAGACCAAAACTGAACACAATACTCCTGGTGTGGCCTCACTAACTCCTTATACAATTGCAGCATAACCTCCCTTTTCTTAATCTCCATCCCTCTAGTCATGAAGGACACAATTCCATTTGCCTTCTTAATCACATGTTGCACCTGTAAACCAACTTTTTGCGACTCATGCACTAGCACACCCAGGTCTCTCTGCACAGCAGCATGTTTTAATATTTTATCATTTAAATAATAATCCCTTTTTCTGTTATTCCTACCAAAATGGATAACCTCACATTTGTCAACATTATATTCCATCTGCCCATTCACGTAGCCTATCCAAATCCCTCTGCAGACTTCCAGTATCCTCTGCACTTTTTGCTTTACGACTTATCTTAGTGTCGTCTGCAAACTTGGACACATTGCCCTTGGTCCCCAACTCCAAATCTCTATGTAAATTGTGAACAGTTGTGGGCTCAACACTGATCCCTCCAGATGCCTCGCTATTTCTTCCTTGATGATAGATTCCAGCATCTTCCCTACTACCGAAGTTAAGCTCACGGGCCTATAATTACGCACTTTCTGCCTCCCTCCTTTTTTAAACTGTGGTGTCACGTTTGCTAATTTTCAATCCGCCGGGACCACCCCAGAGTCTAGCGAATTTTGGTAAATTGTCACTAGTGCATTTGCAATTTCCCTAGCCATCTTTTTAGGACTCTGGGATGCATTCCATCAGGGCCAGGAGACTGTCTGCCTTTAGCCCCATTAGCTTGCCCATCACTACCTCCTTGGTGATAACAATCCTCTCAAGGTCCTCACCTGTCATAGCCTAATTTCCATCAGTCACTGGCATGTTATTTGTTTCTTCCACTGTGAAGACCGACCCAAAAAACCTGTTCAGTTCCTCAGCCATTTCCTCTTCTCCCATTATTAAATCCCCCTTCTCATCCTCGAAAGGACCAATATTTACCTTAACCACTCTTTTTTTGTTTTATGTATTTGTAGATACTTTTACTATCTGTTTTTATATTCTGAGCAAGTTTACTCTCATAATCTATCTTACTCTTCTTTGTAGCTCTTTTAGTAGCTTTCTGTTGCCCCATGAAGATTTCCCAGTCCTCTTGTCTCGCACTAATCCTTGCTACTTTTTATGCTTTTTCCTTCAATTTGATACTCTCCCCTGTTTCCTTAGACATCCACGGTCGATTTTCCTTCTTTCTACCGTCCTTCCTTTTTGTTGGTATAAACCTTTGCTGAGCACTGTGAAAAATCGCTTGGAAGGTTCTCCACTGTTCCTCAACTGTTTCACCATAAAGTCTTTGCTCTCAGTCTAGCTGAGCTAGTTCTTCTCTCATCCCATTTTAATCTCCTCTGTTTAAGCACAAAACACTAGTGCTTGATTTAACCTTCTCACCCTCATCTGTATTTTAAATTCCACCATATTATTATCGCTCCTTCCGAGAAGATCCCTAACTATGAGATCCTGAATCAATCCTGTCTCATTACACAGAACCATATCTAGGACCGCTTGTTCCCTCATAGGTTCCATTACATACTGTTCGAGGAAACTATCGCGGATACATTCTATAAACTCTTCCTCAAGGCTGCATTGAGCGACCTGGTTAAACCAATCGACATGTAGATTAAAATCCCCCATGATAACTCCTGTACCATTTCGACATGCATCAGTTATTTCTTTGTTTAGTAACACCATAATGTTACTATTTGGTGGCCTATATGTTAATCCTATCAGTGACTTTTTCGCCTTACTATTCCTGATTTCCACCCAAATGGATTGAACCTTATCCTCCATAGCACCGATGTCATCCCTTACTGTTGCCCGGATGTCATCCTTAAATAACAGAGCTACACCACCTTACCATCCACTTTGTCCTTCCGAATAGTTTCATACCCTCGGATATTTAACTCCCATCGTGACCATCCTTTAACCATGTTTCTGTAATGGCCACTAAATCATAGTCATTCACGATAATTTGCGCCATCAACTCATTTACCTTATTCAGAATACTACGAGCATTCTGGTAAAGTACACTTTTGTTGGCCTTTTTACCTCTATTCTGAATCTTAACACCTGGATCAGTAACCTCTCCTAAGTTATATTTTCTCTTAACCTTTGTCCTAATTTTCCTTGTCGTTGAACCCATATCTTCATGTAACAACCTGCCGCGTCGCTTACCATTGATTTTTTTCACTTCCCGTTTTCTTCCTTTTAGTATTCCTGATCCTATTCACTGAGCTCCCCTCAGTCACTGTACCTTGTACTGTCGCCCTTTTTGATTTTTGACCATGGCTTCTCTGCCTTACACTTTCCCCCTTACTGCCTTTTGTTTCTGTCCCTGTTTTCTACCTTCCAACTTCCTGCATCGGTTCCCATCCCCCTGCCACATTCGTTTAAACTCTCCCCATCAGCTGTAGAACCCCCCCCCCCCCCTCCCAGGACATCCGTTCCAGTCCTGCCCAGGTGCAGACCGTCCGGTTTGTACTTGTCCCACCTCCCCCAGAACCGGTTCCAATGCCCCAGGAATTTGAATCCCTCCATCTTGCACCATCTCTCGAGCCACGCATTGATCCTATCTACCCTGACATTCCTACTCTGACTAGCTCGTGGCACTGGTAGCTATCCTGAGTATTCCAATGGCTGAAGATACAGTTTCAACGGTCATTGTGTCCAAATGAAAAGCTACTTGGTCTTTGCACTTGGTCTTTGGCTCGTTTAGCACACTGGGCTATATCGCTGGCTTTTAAAGCAGACCAAGGCAGGCCAGCAGCACGGTTCAATTCCCGGACCAGCCTCCCCGAACAGGCGCCGGAATGTGGCGACTAGGGGCTTTTCACAGTAACTTTATTGAAGCCTACTCGTGACAATAAGCGATTTACATTTCATTTTCATTTCACTACCTTTGAGGGCCTACTTTTTAGTTTAACTCCTTACTCCCTGAATGCAGCTTGTAGGACCTCGTCCTGCGATTTACCTATATCGTTGGTGCCTATGTGCACCGCGACAGCTGGCTGTTCACCCCCCCCCCCCCCAGAATGTCTTGCAGCCGCTCCGAGACATTCTTGACCCTTGCACCAGGGAGTGAACATACCATCCTGAAGTTTCGATTGCGTCCGCAGAACCGCCTGTCTATTCCCCCTACAATTGAGTCCCCTATCACTGTCGCCCTGCCATTCTTCTTCCTGCCCAGCTGCGCAGCAGAGCCAGCAACGGTGCCATGAACCTGGCTGCTGCTGCCTTCCCCTGGTGAGCCATCTCCCTCAACAGTATGAAAAGCGGTATATCTGTTTTGGAGGGAGATGAACGCAGAGGACACCTGTACTGCCTTCCTACTCTTGCTCTGTCTTTTGGTCACCCATTTTCTATCTCCCTCATTACCTTTCACCTGCGGTGTGACCAACTCGTTAAAAATGCTCATCACGACGTCCTCAGCATCGCGGATGCTCCAAAGTAAGTCTATCCGCAGGTCCAGAGCCGTCAAGCGGCCTAACTGGAGCTGCAACTGAACACACTTCTTGCACGTGAACGAGCCAGGGACAGAGGACGTGTCTCTGAGCTCCCACATCGCACACGAGGAGCATGGCACGGGTCTGAGATCTCCTGCCATGTCTTAAACCTTCGGTTAACTTCAACAATTACAATTGCCCGCCCCCCCCCCCCCCCCCCCAAAAAAAAAAATGCTTGGAGACTTGCAGGCTAAGTGTTGTGTGGTGAATTAAACTTTATACCACCAGCTTTTTCTGCTGTCGTGGGTGAAGCTCCTTTTCTTTTTGCACAATGTCAGATGATTCGACATTTTTTCCAACCGTAACATTTCGAACGGATTCTAGAATATTGCAGTTAGGAAGAAGGAACAGTGCAAATGTGCCTTTACATTTGGTGACCAGGGATATACCTGGAAATGTCTGCCACAGGGAGGCAATAATGCCCCAACTATTTTCCATAAGTGCAAGCCTGAAACTTTAAAGCGCTTCTGTAAGCATGACACCTTCCAAAATGTGTAGTTGGCTTTTTGCTGGGAACAGAGGAACATTTTTTGTTAAATATATAAATGTGGAGTACCCAATTCATTTTTTCCAATTCAGGGGCAATTTACTGTGACCAATCCACCTAACCAGCACAGCTTTCGGTTGAGGGGCCGAACCCAAGCAAACACAGGGAGAATGTGCATGCTTCACACGGACAGCGTCCCAGAGCCAGGAGCGAACCTGAGACCTCGGCGCCGTGAGGCAGCAATGGTAACCACTGCGCCACCGTGCTAACAGAGGGGAATTTAGCATGACTCGATGAAGTGTTAACGAACGTGGCCCGGGCCCATCTCAAAGTTAAGCAACGCAAGCTGCTCCAATGTCAGGTCACATTTCTGGGAGTTTTCGTATTATAAGAGTGGAAAGGACCAGATGCCAACAAATTAAATGTCGTTCTAAGCATGCCCGTTCCTATCTGAAATACTGCTCTCAGATGCATTCTTACCTTGATGAGTGATCAATGCAACCTTATTTCGACTTTGCAGAGTTAGCACACCTTTTCATGAAATTTGAAAAATTCAGGGTGACAGTGTTCAGCCAGTCTCGACAACACACGCTACAAAACTTTTAATGAATCACCAGGCTACACGTTTAACTATACTTGACCCTACACAAACATTTCACCTCCAGAGCAGCTCTACGGTAACAAGGTTAACTTCTGTGCTTGTTAGGGAAGCTCAGCCAATTGCTTCCGCCTCATGGGTCATACCAGTGGTGGAGAGTACGTGCGAAAATCATCTACTTTCGAAGTTATTTTGGGGATGCAGCATTTTACGTTCAACGCAGGTTTACAGAAGCTGGTTCTTCATTCACCACAGACACAGTTGAACCTGTTGATGGAACCATGGACTTTAATGGTCTCATTCCAGCGTCCCATGAACGCATAATTCAGTCCACGGCCTTTCAGACCATAACTGCATCTCCTACCTGGAATTCTAAATGTTTTTGCTTCTTATCAAAGTACTTCTTAACCAGCTCCTTAAACTGTTCTAACCGCCTTGACAAGTCGTTATTCATATTGGATGAATGCTCCACCACATGTTCTAGACGGTTGTATCTGCTGGTTTCCTTTTTGTTTGGAGCATTTTCAGTTTGTTTAAAGTGGTCTGGCGTTTTCACAGGTCTCCCTGTCAGTACCTAAAATGAGCAGATACCATACGTTCTGTGAGATGTTGTTTTAATGGTCAAGGGCACAACAGCAGCATATTAGTACATTGACTGTAATGATTTGGTCATATATTCCACAGCATTGTCTGTAACTTTCTATTTCCCCATTCAAAAACTCGAGGACTGAAAGCGATGTGAAACATGGGATTTGTTTGTAATTACCAGAAATGTGGGATTTGTTTGTAATTACCAGAAATGTTGGCAATTTGGAAATATAATATCGACGATTTGCCATAATCTCTCCACGACCTCCTCAGGGTGCCCAGGGTGAGTTGCCACAAACCAATCCCACAAACCCGAAACCCAACGCCGCCCGGGAGCATGACCGAGCCCCCACAATGCCCCACGTGCCAGCACCCCTGCCAGTCGACATGGCCGTGTGCCCTGGCCACTGACGACATCGTCTACCCAACCTCTGGGCTGTGTCAGAACGTCTAACAGTGTCGTTGTTTGTGTCTCCCCCCCCCCCCCCCGGCCCCCACCCCCAAGGAGAAAGCCACATAGAACCGCCAGGAGTGGGAGAAGACCGGAGGTGGACCAGCAGATCTGGGGGCCCTCACCATGCCCGAGCCGAGGTGGTCCGGATGAAAGGGTGGTCACCGAGGTGGAGGTCGGTGGCGGGCGAGTAAGTGAGACTCTGCTTAGTTAGGGATCCCCATGTCACTTTGTGCCTACCCCACACCCCGCTCAGCCCACAAACCCAACGTCCCGCCCAGCCTCACCCCCGTTGTACCTTCTAATCCAGTCTGTTTTTTACCCGTTTCCGGTAAACGAATGACCACACAAGTTGTTTAATCTGGCATGTTACCACAGTTGTCAGCACTGTTACTTCACGGCACCAGTGTCTCAGGTAATTTCCCTGCTTGTCTCTTTGTCTCTGCAATCAGAATATTCTCCCTGTGTCTGCGTGGGTTTCCTCCGGGTACTCCGGTTTCTACCCACAAGTCCCGTAAAACGTGCTGTTCGGTAACTTGGACATTCTGAATTCTCCCTCTGTGTGCCCGAACAGGCGTCGGAATGTGGTGACTGGGGGACTCTCACAGTGGCTTCATTGCAGTGTTAATGCAAGCCTGTCTGTGACAATAAGATCATTATTATATAATTGTTTATTACACATCCACAAAGTTAACACACACAGGTTGAAATCTAAACTAACACAGGAGAACGACCCTAACTTCACGTCCAGGTGGCTGGCAAGTACAGAGCAGATAGACGCTAACCTGCAATCCGGCGTTATTCTGTGGTGGATGCCTGTCGCTGGTCGGCTGTGTCCTCGGCTCTTGTCCCTCTGTGGATGGTCGTATCCTTGGCTCGAGAAGAAATCACCTTTGTTGTCGTCGCTGGTCGAGAGACCGTGTTTAGGGCTGCTCTGCACCTTTTGTTCCTCCAGGTTCCACGCGCTTTTGGGTGATCCAAGGTACATGTTCTATAGTTCGATAGGACTCGATCAACCTGATCGATCTTAACTAATTGGGGTGGACACCTTGATGGCAGGGCAGGTCACGTTCGGCCATGGCTGTTCGTGTCCGAGGCACGTAGGCCTTCCCAATTCAGGAAATGAACGCATCGAAGTCTGCCACATATTGTTAGTTTCTACCTGGAGCCCATTGTTCCGGGATGGCCTTTCAACAGTCTTTTCACTGTGTCAATTTCTGCAAAGTCGGGGCTGCAGCCTATGTATATTTGCAAACTGCAGCCTGTCTGCGTCTCGGTGTTGGCCAATTTCCCATCGATCTTTGCCGGCGTCTATTTTAGATGGCCACACCAATCACGCCCCTTAGCCTCACTCCTCACCCCCCTCACCCTCATCCCCTCACCCACCTCAACACCACCCCGCCCAAACCACCCCTCCTACGTTATCCCGGCCCACTGTCGAAGGATGCATGTTGTCCTGTGTCTGAAAAGACCTGCCGGATATGGGGCCAATCCATCCGGAATAGCCTGCTCCCATCCACTGCCAGAGCCGGTGCCAGCCAGATGGCCGAGCACTTTCGAAGAGAGAACCCGAACATCAGCCCTCAGACCGACATACAGCATACCCGGGAGCTAGTGCAAGAGGTTGACACTGGCTTTCAGTCACTGCTGTCTCCAACACCCTCCAACATCCCAGAGACTATTACCTCGGTGAGGCACATTAGTTAAACAAAGAACATAAAACATTGAACAGTACAGCACAGTACAGGCCCTTCGGCCCACGATGTTGTGCCGACCATTGATCCGAATCGAAGATGAACGTAAACAACACCCCGTCAATAGGAATTAGTTCTCGAAACATATATGCTAAAGTTTTGGAATCTAAGGAGACAGTCGGGACAGACCAATGCTGAATTTGAAAGGGGTAAGCTCAACAGTTTGAATTGATGGATATGTGCATTGTGAGTTGAAACTGCCAATGCGGCCCTGAGAGAGGCAATTTGCTTAGAAGAATATAACAAATAAGAACCCATGTTGAACATCATAGTCTCTTGACTGCGAAACAAGCAGCATTGGTGGCTGATGATTTTGAGCTCATCCATCAATGGAAACGTTTGTTCCAGTACCCCAATAATTTGGAAAATGGTAAGAAGTGGGAGAGTTTAGGAAGGCATGTAACCAAGGTGAGGAATGGATAGCTGGGAATGCTCCGAGATTCCCTCCTGAGACCAGACAGGAAGGTACTGAGCGGGTGAAGGTAAGACTTGAACGCTAAGGTGTTATCATTGCAATAAAATGGGACACGTTCGTTCAACATGTTGGACGTTGTGAGGAAAGCCCATGTGACTTCTTGGAGGTCGCAAGGAGAATTCTGATAAGAGAACAAAGTGGTGAATACTACAGGCCAGGCTGTAGCTCAAATTGTACATAGGAGTCCTGAGGTAAACACTGCTGTCGGAACAGGCACGAATGCTCATGTCGATGGGATGTATGAAGGGTTTTTGTCAAAGGGGAATATCATCCCATTTTCATCAATCAATGTAGATAAATACATAACTATTTAAAGGGATAAAGGCGCTCTGCAAACTCTCTTACTGGACTAATTTTGGCTTTCTCACCAGATGGTTCAGTGAAATATAAGCTATTACTGAATGCGTTTAGTGGAGATTATATTCCAGTTCCATTGTATAAAGTAAAATTGGAGTGTGATTTATCGTCAGGCGCAGTAGTTGTTGGACTGGCTTAGATGTTACCTGTGGATGGAATAAACGTGCTTGTCGGGAATGAGTTGGCTGGAGTGAAGGTTGTGGTTTCACCTATGATTACAGAGAGTCTGGGAATAATTTCCATATATTTTTCTTTCATGTATGGTGCCCAAGGGCAATGACTAAACAATGTTCATCAGCACAGTTTAAAGTCACGCCACAATCAGGTATTAGAATAGCCGATAGTATCCTTGTGAATGAGGGTAATTGCGTGAAAGTGTTTGGAACGATTTCATTACTTAAGGCCCAGGAGGCAGATCCCGTGACAGATAGATGAGCACCGTCAGATCTCATAGAAGTTGAGGCTGTCAGGATTCCATAGTGCTATTACATTACGAGTGAAGTTCTGATGAGGAATTGGATATATCCTCATAGTCCTGCGGACGGAATGGGTGATGTTATTATCAGATAGTGGCACCACCCAAATATTGTAGAGAAGTAGTGTGGATAACGCATGAGATATCAGTGACAGGACACGTGGGAATTCGGAAAACTAAGGCATCGGACAACAGGCATTTTTCCTGGTCAGGATTGCATAAGGGTCTCCTGCGATTCTATAGAACCTGTCAGGTAGGAGGTAGAACACAACGTGTGCTCAAAATCACACCTTTAATATCCACAGCAATGTTTGAAAAAACATTTACTCGGCTACTGGAAGATTGCATCTGACCAGGCCTAAAACGAAGACAGGCCATCGGTACATTTGTACTGTCATGGATATGACTACCCGATGTCGGGAAGCTGTATCTTTGAGGTTAGGTACAGCTCAGGTAGTAGTGCAAAAGTTGACGCAGGTTTTCAGACGATATGGCCTTCCGTTAGAAATATAATCTGACCAGGGTTTGAACTTGAAGTCTAAAAGGTTCCAGGACATAATTTGTGGTTTACATATCAAACAAGTGAAATCAACCACTTATCATCGCAAATTCTAGCAGTTTTGGAGAGATATTACCAGCCTCTCAAAACCACGATTCGGCTGATTGCCATGAATATCCAAGAGAATTGGGTAAGTGATTGGATTTTTAACGATTTGCCATCAGAGATTCTCTGAATGAATTTACTCGGTTTTGCCCGTTTCAATTAGTTCATAGCCGTGAAATACGAGATGCACTAACATTGATGGCAGAGAAGCATCTAAAACACCAGTTAAAATATTCAATGTTGGAATGACCCAGTTTCTGGGGAGACTCGCAGGAACGGTTCAGATAGCCCGAGACAATTAAACGCTCTATTTGCCTCTTCAGAAGAGCAGCAGCACAATATGATAAAGATACTGGAAAAAGTTTGGCTGATTTTTAAATACACAACAGGTTGCACTCATGAACTAATCATGATGTACACGTGGGAAACTATGAACCAATAAAGCCAATCTGCCTCGACTAAACCCAAGGAGACTGGGTCATTTAGAAACGGAAAACAGGTTCATGTTGGATATGTAGCGGAAATAAGCGACAATTATGTGGTCCACAGAAGGCCAAGTAGAGTTTGGGAGTTGATGGCTATGTTTGTGGGTGAACCGATGCGCGCCAGATGCCAGCGACCTATGACTTGGGGCAGTGCTACAGCAAGACGATATTGCAGGAATAGAGCCAGTGAGATACTTTTCAACAAAACAGAATCCTTGCCAATAAGACATTACAACATAAAAATACAGCTTTATCATTGTTGTTCGCCATTCAACACTTTGAAGTATATGTCCAGCAAGACAATAAATGAAGATTAGTTTATAGGTACCATAATACCATGCAATATTATTCCTTTGATTTTATTTATTACAACAGTTCAATGTCAACATTTAATACATCCCCAGAAGGAATAGTGATAGTGGATGCTTTATCGTGGGTTTAAGGGCTGACTCGTTATCAATGTAGGAACTCGACACCGAATGTATCAAATGAGGATGTATGAATGGATAGGTGTTTGTACTTTATGCCTTGTATACGGTATTATGAAATGCCCATGCCCTGACATTGCGTTGCTTTCACGGAAGGAAGTATGTAAGAGCCCTTCCTGTGATTCCCTTATTTCTTATTTATGTTACATTGTGGATATTATTTTGACCCATGGATATTAGATGGGGATGTCCATTTATATCGAGGAGGAACGTGACGATCTCAGAATCATACACTGTGCTTTGGAACGTCAGCATCAGAACAGAAAAAAAACATACATTTTGGTACCCGGGAGACCAGAAACATTCGAATTGATTGGTTGGCTTGTGGCTACATAATTGGTTACTGTCATATTCTGCCGTGCGACAGGAGGTGATTGGATCGTACCCGAGTGGGATGGTTTTCAGGGAAGCAAGAAAAGGGTAATCTGAAACTGGACGCAGATAGGAGCAGCTGCAAGTGTCTGTGTGCCTCCCTCTCGCTCTCTCCAGAAACGTGCCAACTGCAGTCTTCTGAACATGCCGAGAAGGGTTTTGAGGCATGGATGAATCTACAGTCGTAACAATTAAAGACTGTAAGCAAACGTCGAACTGAATGTTTAGACTGAATAAAAGTGCACTGGAAGAGAACAATGTGAAAGAAATAAGCTTATACTTTTACTGTCATCATTAGCTCCACGCCCATCTTTCCTGTCTATGTTTGTTTGCCTGTCTATGTGTGTCTCTTTGCGTGTGTGTGTGTCGAAGTTGGAAGCGAGTTAAGGAGCGGGCGCGGTTTGAAATTAGATAATCACTCGATATATATTTGCTACACATTTAGTTATAGTTACTGTTACTATTAAAATGTAATTTTGATTAATTATAAAAATCTTATATCTGTATTTATTTATTAACCATAGATCGAAGGCATAAGGTTTTTTCCAAAGAATAATTTGTTAATTTCAGTTATGATGCGACTCCCAGTGTTTGTTGGCTGGAATTGACTGCGTATTAGCCCAGGGTGTCGTAACAATGGGACAACCATGGTATAAACGACGTGATTCGAGTCCGATTGAATGTCATGACAATACAACTTTCCGATAACGTAAAACCGATCGCTGGATCAGCTTCCCTCTACAAGCGTACAATATACTCTATGATGTGTTTAAATAGTCACCTGCTGGCGCAGTGGGTGAGTATTGCTGAGAAAGCAGGATGTGCCATCGTAATGTTTCGTGTTGCTCTCATCAGGAAAGAATATCGCAAAATCCTCAAATCTTTAATTTAATTTCTGTATCATAGACGCCCATGCTCAATATTTGTATAGTCTTTTCTACTTGGCAGACTCGTTGCAATTGAAAATGTACCAGTGAATGGTTAACTTCCTCCAATCTAACTAGCTGCACTTATTTTCATGGTGGATTCTCCATGGAAACACGCCCATTATTCAGAGGCTAGACAACCGATCATCACCTTCTTCTCATGTACTACAAATGGCCGTTCACTTTTCTCATTGTTATGCGTGCTACTTTGTCCCAATGAGTGCAATATGAAAACTTTTGACTCCATTGGACCATTTTCAACAAAGCACACCAGGTCCTATTTTGCCAGCAGAATCGGGCCCGGATTCTCCGGTCGCTGAGATACATGATGGGCGAAATTCTCCCCCAACGGCGTGATGTCCGCCGACTGGCGCCAAAAACGGCGCCAATCAGACGGGCATCGCGCCGGCCCAAAGGTGCGGAATGCTCCGCATCTTTGGGGGCCGAGCCCCAACATTGAGGGGCTAGGCCGACGCCGGAGGGATTTCCGCTCCGCAGCTGGCGGAAATGGCGTTTGTTGCCCCGCCAGCTGGCGGAAATGGCGTTTGGTGCCCCGCCAGCTGGCGCGGAAATGCGGCGCATGCGCGGGAGGGTCAGCGGGCGCTGACAGTTTCCCGCGCATGCGCGGTGGGGAGAGTCTCTTCCGCCTCCGCCATGGTGGAGGCCGTGGCGGAGGCGGAAGGGAAAGAGTGCCCCCACGGCACAGGCCCGCCCGCGGATCGGTGCACCCCGATCTCGGGCCAGGCCACCGTGGGTGCACCCCCCCGGGGTCAGATCGCCCCGCGCCCCCCCACAGGACTCCGGAGCCCGCACACGCCGCCTGGTCCCGCCGGTAAATACCAGCTTTGATTTACGCCGGCGGGACAGGCAATTTCAGGGCGGGACTTCGGCCCATCCGGGCCGGAGAATTGAGCGGGGGGGTGGGGGGGGTGGGGTCCCGCCAACCGGCGCGGCCCGATTCCCGCCCCCGCCCAATCTCCGGTACCGGAGACTTCAGCGGGGGCGGGGACGGGATTCACGGCGGCCAACGTCCATTCTCCGACCCGGCGGGGGGTCGGAGAATGACGCCCAAGCTTCGGGCCTGCAGCGCGGCCCCGCTCGCCAGTTTCCGTGAACTGACCTCGATGGGGAATCACATTGCTCAGCGGCACGTCGCGTCCCCGCAATCACGGGGCTTGGGAAGGGGGTGGTGGGGGGGGGGGGGGGAGTTGCTGGTCTGGAATATATAGCCTATGATCGGGGCAGCACGGTAGCATTGTGGATAGCACAATTGCTTCATAGCTCCAGGGTCCCAAGTTCGATTCACGGCTTGGGTCACTGTCTGTGCGGAGTCTGCACATCCTCCCCGTGTGTGCGTGGGTTTCCTCCGGGTGCTCCGGTTTCCTCCCACAGTCCAAAGATGTGCAGGTTAGGTGGATTGGCCATGGTAAATTGCCCTTAGTGTCCAAAATTGCCCTTAGTGTTGGGTGGGGTTACTGGGTTATGGGGATCGGGTGGAGGTGTTAACCTTGGGTAGGGTGCTCTTTCCAAGAGCCGGTGCAGTCTCGATGGGCCGAATGGCCTCCTTCTGCACTGTAAATTCTATGTCTATGTCGATGTCTAGTTTGTATGGAAAACGGTGAAGCATTTATGCAGTCGGGCATCGTTCCTCATGTAACATCACTGTGTTACGTTCTGGCAGAATGGCCGGTCGCCAGTTTCACAGTCTGCATATTTTTCCTTTCCAATTTTGTCCAGGGCTGCATTTCCAGACGGAGACGTTCGCCCTGCCGTTCGTTGGCAGCGCGATTTGTGAGTACACATTGAAACCAGCTCACGCAGCTGGGGAAACCATCGGCGGGAGAGCATCGGAGCAGAGAATCCCGCTGCCAGCGAACCGCGGATAATTCCAGGAACTGATGGTTCCAATTGTTTCACATTTCATTCTGCAAGATTAAAACAGCATTTACCTAACGTGATATCTTTCACTTTCTTCACTGCAAAATAAAAGAAAAGTTGCTGTCAGCCGAAAAATTTTATCATGCACTTTACGAATGTAATCAATATTGTTTAGATATTTATGAACGGACCCCTTTTTCTGATGTGACACTGCAGACATTTTTAAAATCGCGTAATATGAGGGAAACAAAATAAAATTGAAGGCACAGCATGTATATTCTTGAACACATTTCCAATGGAAATCTCAGAGTTTTATGATTGCTTTTCTAGGAATTGTATAATGATGGGCACGTATTGGTCGATTAATCAGACATATTATCACTGATATAACTGTTTCGCGTTCTCAATATTAGTAATCAAGTCATATTTCATTTGAAGTGCTATCACATTTTATTATATCGGCCGCACACCAGCTGTCAATCTGGTTGGTTCTACAAATGGCCCTGAACGGGTTGAATAAGTTTGATGGTGCGTCCTAATTTGGATTTGCATCAACTGTGTTTGATGTTTGATGACAGGCGATGGATGGATCTTCAGAATTCACTGAAGGAACGGAAGACAATTCACTCTCTGGAATGTCAGCAATAAACGGAATATTGTGAAACGTCAGCAATACGTTTTGCACAAACTTCTAAAAAAGGATTTTAGGCCGAGAGTGGACGTTTAGAAATTTAAGATTTGTCGCAAATCGATGTCTTAAACATCTCGGCCGAATATGAAGCTTTAGCGTTGGTATGCCCTTCTTGCAGCAGATCACATGATTCAGATTAGGTTGCGGAGTAGAAATAGTGTAATACACTGAGTATGGCGATTGTACACAACAGACTGGGTGGACAGATAGGCCATCAGTATTTTACCAATGTTTGTTTATCTGTCTGTGGGTTCTCAATTGAAGAGAAGGTCAACAAAGAATTTGAGGCCTGAGATAACGGACAGCTAATGCACCATCACCAAAGTTACAATTAGCACAGAGGTATACATATTGAGAAACTCCCTATTTTATTCCCAGAAGTATGAACCCTTGTACCTGCAGCACAGGAGCAGAAAATAGTGCATATTTTCAGTTATACGACAGTGGACAAGTCAGAATCCGGAATGGAAAATGAAATGTAACTTGAATGTTTGAGAAATAAAATGCGACATATAACCCAATCTTAAGAGTGAGAAGCCAGTTGAATATCCAGTCAAAAAAAATCCATAAACAATAATACGAAATACCAGTTATTACTGTGCAAGGAACACTATTAAAATAGTATTGTCATTGTATTGCTCACCATAGATGGCACAGCTATCTGATGAGTCAAAATCATAATTTTGTCACTCGTGACATATAATACGGCGGAACGATATTGCCCCAGTTGTGAGCCCAGGAAGATTTACAAGGCGGAGTAGTCGAATAGGAAAGTTCATTGATATGCAACAGACCACGTTCATAATGTTATTTTCATATATGTACCTTTAAAATATTGGTTCATGACCAAGATATTCAGTACCAAAGAAAATGGTACGATTAACCGTGGAGCATATGTAAGCCCGATTGAAATTTAAATAACAGCAGTGGCATACTTACTTAGCTTGGATGATGCATAATATACTCGTACTAACTCTGTTTCCTGGAGCCTTCCTAGTAAAACTTTCAGTGATTACAGTAATTGTGCAATTAAACAAGGGTGTTACATTCAACCGGTTTTCCGAATTCTATAGGTTATGTGTCAACGAAATTTACATCGAAATGTAAATTAAAGGATGTGTCTATTTTTTGTGGAAATAAACAGAAAATAAACAGCTTCTGGGTAGGAGTTGTTAATCATTCAGTTTATTTTATTTAAATTATAACTTTGTGATTACTACATGAATCTACGCCATCTAGTTCCAACCAGTGTCCCTCCCAGATGAGTAAAACTACCAATCAATTGTATTTGCAAAATATTCCAAGTCTAGTGTCAGCGGCCGTCTTCTTACCGAATGTTATTATTAAACTAATGATCCAGCCTCTCAGACAACATTTCTGAATGTACCAAAAGTGTTGTGTTCTGTCACTCTGCAACCTCAAATCGGACGAAAGCAAACCATGCATTAGAAGAAAATGATGGTTGAAGGCAAATGTAGGTTTCTTACAGTAAGAAACAGAGGAATTCATAATGAGGAGGGAATGAATGCCCGATCAACGAAATGCACACTTTGGTCCTGTCTCCACTAAGGAGAACACAAATGAAATAGCGGAACTGCTGGGGGAAATAGGGTGACGTGAAGGGGAGGAACGGAAGGAAATCAGTATGAGTACGGAAATGGCTTCGGAAAATTAATAGCATTGAAGGGCAATAAATCCCCAAGCTGCTCATCAATATTTCGGTATATTTTTGGAAGTGACTCTAAAAATAATGGATGTATTTCTACGTAACTCCCAAGATTTTATAGACTCTGACAAAATTCCTATGAATAGGTAATGCAATCCCATTCTGTACAAATGGAGGGAGAGAGAAAACGGAATTATAAACCAGTCAGTCTGTCGTCGGTAGTAGAGAAAATGCTGGAGACAGCGATAAAATAGTTAACAGCAGAGCACTTGGAAAACACTGGCTGCTTCATACAGAGTCAGGATGGAATTACGAAAAGGATTGACTATTCTATTAGATTTCTTCGAAGCTGTAACTAGTAACGTTGATGAGGAAGAGCCAGCGTATGTGACATGTGTGGACTTTTGAAAGACTTTCGAAAAGGCTCCACAACGAACATTAGCATGTAAAAAAGAAGCACATGTGATAGGGGGAAGTCTATTGAAATGGATTGAAAACTGATTGGTAGACAAGAACAAAATTATAGGAACATACCAGTCATCTTTTCCAACTGACAGGAAAGCACTGCTGGAATACCACAGGAATCAGCGCTATGACCGCAGCTATTCACAATACGTAGTAATGATCTAGATGAGGGAACCAAATGTAATATTCTCAGATTTTCTGATGACACAAATCTAGGAAGACCATAACACCATAATACATAGGAGCGGAAGTAAGGCCATTCGGCCCATCGAGTCCACTCCACCATTCAATCATGGCTGATTTCAACTCAATTTACCCGCTCTCTCTCCATAGTCCTTATTTGCTCGAGAAATCAAGAATTTATCAACTTCTGTCTTAAAGACACTCAACGTCCCGGCCTCCGTGGCAATGAATTCCACAGACCCACCACTCTCTGGCTGAAGAAATTTCTCCTCATCTCTGTTCTAAAGTGACTCCCTTTTATTCTAAGGCTGTGCCCCCGGGTCCTAGTCTCCCCTACTAATGGAAACAACTTCTCTACGTCCACCCTATCTAAGCCATTCATTATCTTGTAAGTTTCTATTAGATCTCCCCTCAACCTCCTAAACTCCAATGTATATATTCCCAGGATCCTCAGACGTTCATCGTATGTTAGGCCTACCATTCCTGGGATCATCCGTGTGAATCTCCGCTGGACCCGCTCCAGTGCCAGTATGTCCTTCCTGAGGTGTGGGGCCTGAGGATGGTAAACTGTGAGAAGAATGCAGAACAGGACATGTTGGCTAATGGGTAAATGCCTGGCAGAAGCAGTAAAATTTGGATCGATGTCAGGGTATCTATTTGGTAATAAAAAAAATAAGGGTATGTTTTTATTTGATTGGCTATAGATTGGGAGGCGAATGTGAAACGAAAAATAACTACCCTTGCACACTAGTCGAGAAAATAAGCATACAGATGCAGCAGGCGGTCAAGAATGTAAATGGGTTGTTGGCTTTCATAGTGTCTGTATTCAAGTACAAGAGCAGGGATGTCTTGTTGAAATTGTGCACAGCCTTGGTGAGTCCAGAGCTGCAAGGATTCTATTTGCCCGGCGGCACAGGTCCTTCAATGGGATATTGACAAGCAGTGGGAGTGTAGACTCCCACGTGCTTCCCTGCAGCGAGCCTCTTGCTAGCGAGTATATCCATCGCAATCGAACTGCCTGAGAATTTAGGTCCCAGTTTGAGGAAGGAGCTAGATATAATCCGCGCGGTTAAATTGATCAGTTACATGCTGGTGGGGCCGGTTATGGGTTGGACAGACGGAAGCTGTAATAGTTTAGTGAGTTGGATAACCAGCCATGACGATAATCAATGGTGAAATTGGCTCGAAGCGCAAAATGGCTTAGTCCTGCTCCCACTTTCTATGATCCTAGGATTGCAGTATGCTTCTTAATTGTTATCAAATTCACGCTGCCAAATATACCGGTATATCCGCCGCTTCATGGGCGAAATTCTCCTACCCGCCCCCCCCCCCCCCACACATTTCTGCCCTGACCCGCCGGCGGGAGTCTCCGTAACACCAGCCGGTCAATGGGGTTTCCCATTGTGGGGCAGCCCCACGCCGTCGGAAACCCCCGGGCGCCGGCAAAACGGAGACTCCCGCCGGCGGAGAATGACGCCCCATGTTCGCAAAGTGTAAAAAAAGGAAAATGAAAAGAACAAGTTCCCAAAAGGTTTCAGCTAATACCCTAATTGTGGAAAGGTTGAAGGTGAGATATGATGGTCGCAAAAATGGCTGAAGCCGCGTTTTCTCCTCCTTTCAATAATTTACGATCTGCAATTTTACAGAGGGCAATGGGATTGAATATAAGACTTATAGTTGGCCTAACGTTCCGTTCTTTATCGTCTGTTTTTAATCCTAGCACAGTTCCAAATTCATCCCCAATTGTTTGAGTTCAGGTCTCACAAAATTGTAGTCAGTCAGGAGACGAGAAGTAAGAACGTATCGCCACATGCCTGCAGGCCTTTGGTTTGCTTACGCATTCTACCTTTCTCGTGGTGAACTGAGGTTTCCCTGATCGATTCTTGTACCAATTAATGCGTTTACTAAGCACAATCGTTTAAAATCTGAGAACAGCATCATAGAATCCCTACAATGCAGATGGAGGCCATTTGACCCATAAAATCTGCACCCACCACCTGAAAGAGCATTCTATCTACGCCCAATTCCCTATCCTATCCACTTAATCTCACCCAAGTTGAGGGGGAATTTAGCATGGCCATTCCACCTACCCTCCACATATTTGAACTGTGCAAGAAAACTGGAGCAACGACATGATGTGAGAGACAAATACGGGAAGGCGGAATATAAAGGGCGGGGTTCACCGTTCCCCGAGACCAATTTTGTAATCGGTGATCGGGCGGAGAATCCCTTTTGACGCGGGAAATGGGACCGGCGCCTGTTTGATACAGGTTTTGTGTGCTCCGCCCCCTCCAAAATGGTGTCATCACATCGCGTGCCACATACTGTTGGGAAAGCGTTAAAGCGTCCCTGAGGGCCTTCCCCCGATGCTCCATCCCCAATGGGCCGAGTTCCCAACTGTGCGATTGACATGTGATCTCAGTGGTCGGGAACCCAGCGTGGCGGCTGTGGATTGTACCTAGCACCGCTGCAGTCGGGCGGTAACCGTGCTGCTGCTGAGGGGGCCTTACGCGACGGCTGGGGGGGGGGGGACTGGTGGGGGATGGCCAGAGGGTGACCAGGGAGACACTATCTGGAAGGTCGGGTCCGTTCAGGGCTGACGTCATATCCTATGGTGCACCCGCTGCAGGCCTTCGCCGTCGCCATACGGGGCCACGGTCCGGGCCATTCTCCAGCCGTTTTTATCATGGGAGCTGGGGGTTTCACGGGCGTGGTTGCTAGCCCCTCACTGGTCGTAGGATCTGTGAGGGGACAGCGTCGATTTTGTTCAAGTAAAATGCCACAGATCCTCCAAACAGCCTCAAAAACGGCAAACCCAGCCCCAGATTCCTCATTTCCTCTATTCCAGTTGAACAAACCCGTGTTCTGTGAATCAACAATATGTTACACATATTTACGACTGTCTTCAGCGTCAGAAGCTTCAGCATGATAACAAATAACCTGCAGCATCACCAGTGATCTCTGATCTAAATGGCTCTGCCCTGCCCTCCCTCGATCCGAGAACTCGAGTGAAACCAACATCGGAAGAATGACGGATACCTTTTACGACGATAGTGGAATTGAATATCGTTTAAGGGACGCCTATTGCACCATGAGATTCAGATTTCACGAACGTATCGAACTATTATGACTAATACTTCGTCAATTAATTGATTTTTACGTGGCATTCCTTGTTGAAGTCTTTGGATTTCTGAAACGAACAAATGTTAATTTTCGCAGAATCACTACAGTGCAGAAGGACCAAATTCGCAAATATCCTCTGATACAACACCCTACAGAGGTCCGAATCCCGTCCTATCCCCTGAACCCCACCTAATCTGCTCGTCTTTCGAGACTAATCTAACCGTGACGCCAGATGGGAGCTTCGGCGACGGCTGTGGCGACGCGTGGGGAGGGGGAGGGGAGAGGCGGGGGGGGGGGGGGGGGGGCGAGAGGTTGTCCAGGGTGGCCGTATTTGGCGGATCGGGTCCGCGCTTGGCTGGGACCATGTTGTGCAGCACAAGCGCTGCAGGTCATCGCTGTGCATATGCGCGGCAATGAACCCTGCATTTCTCTGGCCGTTTATATCGGGAAGGCAGTGCGTTTTATGCAGCGCGGTGCAGTCCTTCACAGGTCAGAGGTTTGGTGCTGCGGTCTCACTGCATTTTCCCACGTAAAACATCATGGATCTTCCGGACATAACCCCAAAATCGGAGAATCCAGGCCGGTGTGTACTGCCGAAATCGAGGTTGGCATCAGATTCTTGTTGGCGGTGTGTTCGGGGTTCTCACAGGCATTCCTGTTGCACGATGCTAATGGTATTAAGTCTTAATGACCATTTACATTCACTTCACGAGTCCAGCACCGGAGTTTCCAGCACTTCGCGATTCTCTGGTCCTCTGAGCCGGGAATCACATTGGCAGGTTTTGTTAAACGTGAAACTCACCAGGAGGGCCTTGCCATTGCCCAAGGGGGTAACTCCTTAAGGCGGTTGCTTCCAACGTCTACACGAGGGCCACTCTCCTACCTCATATATCAACACCTGCCCACTCCTCAGTACCAGACCCAAACCCCACCGCCCCGAGACCGGCTAACACAGGAGAGCCCCTTCAGGGACTCCCTAAAGAGGGAGACTCCCTCAGGGACCCACGAAATAAGAAATACCCCCGGAGGGACGCCAGCACTAAAGGAATCCCTAATCGAGAACCCTAACTAATGAGATCCCCCACAGGGACGCCTGAACTAAAGAGGATCCCCAGAGACCCCCCTTCCTCATGAAAACCTCCCAGTGTCCCGATTACTGAAAGGACAATCCACAGGGACTACCTACGTTGGAGGACCCCAACAGAACACCCTTCCCAACCGGAAAATACTTCTGTTTGGAACTAGAGTGCAGTCTAGACGGCGACAGTGAAAATAATTAAAGTTGTAACACTCACTTGGAAGCACCACGTTTCCATGTCTGGAAAGAGAACAGCTGTGTCCTTTGTTTAAAGCCCTCAGATCCTTTAGCTTCAAGTCATTCGTTCATTTCTCGCAGAGGGTTGTGATTGACAACTGTCACAAAACAGCTATGATCTTTGCCTCATTCACCTCCTTCTCCCTAAGTGTCGCAACCACAATGTTTACAAACATCAACCGCGTCAAAGAGAGTTAAGTGAAGTCAATGTCCAGCTCAGCACTTCAAATCACTCGAAGGTGGACGGGGTGTGATTCGAATGCTCTTAACTCACTTTGATGTTGTCCAGGTGTGAAACATTGTGGTTACATCACTTAGAGCTTACGAGACGAATGAAGCAAGGTTCACCCACTATGGCGCATGAATGAATGTTTTCAGTCAAGTAATCAGTAGGGTTAAAACCCAAGTCACAGCTGTTCTACTGCCATGAATGGACACATGGTGTTTCCAGGTGAGTGGTACAACTGTTATTTTCTTCACTGACCCTGTCTAGACTGCTCTACCTTGCATGAACTGGTCTCCTTGCTTGGTGGTGGGGACTCTCTGGGAGGGTGAGGGTGGAATTTTAATAGTGGGTCCAGTGGCGAGTGGGGGTTCCTTTAGTTAGGGAATCTGGGCGTCACTTCAGTTCAGGGATCTCCGAGAGTGGGGTCTATTAGTAAAAGGGTCTCTGGGGTTGTCCCTGGGGAGGGGCGGATAGTAAGTGGGGGTTTCTGCAGAGGGCGTGTGGTGGTTCCCTCTTTACGGGGTCACTCGGGGTAATACTATTTAGTGGCTCCCTGGGGGAGGATCGAGTCACCCTCGTAGTTGGTGGACGGGGGGGGGAGTGGCATTCATTGAATCCGTATGTGGGGGGACACTTTGCGATGCAACAGGCGGGGATGCGAGGGTCTGATTTGCGGTGTTCGCAGGCGAGTGGTAGGGGTCGTGGTCAGCCGCGGCTCTCGGGCCTCGCGCTGAAAATGACATCCCGATGCTTGAGTCCTTCAGGAATCCCTCTACTTCCGCTCCTGGCCTAAATAATTGTATTCCAGCGGGATTACAAATCAGTCGTAATTCTCCCCTGGTGGTAGACCATGATTGGAGAACCCTGCCCAATATATAAATTGTTCAACAAGAGAAAGCGTTGTATTTATCCAGAATCTAAATATGAAGTATACTGGAAACAGGAAAAATATGTTGGAAATAATCAGCATCCCCATCGTAACCAGCAACTATGTATTTTGCCACAGAAAGTGCTTGACCTGTTTTATCCCCCCCCCCCCCCCCCCAACCCCCACCCCGCACCCCCCCCCCCCCCCAACAGCAATTTATTTTCGGTCTGATGTAGTCCATATTTAACAATAATATAATAATCTTTATTGTCAGAAGTAGGCTTACATTGACACTGCAATGAAGTTACAGTTAAAAGCACCTTTTATTTGCATGGGAGAATAATGATGAAATCGTTCACAGGTACATCACAAATATGTATCATTTGTCTACTGTATCTATAAGCCCCCATACTGTGATGGCTTGGGTAATATTCTTCACACAGATAATTGTGATTTTTAAAAACATCTCCTGCGTAGAATGCCGAGGAATATCTCTCTTCCTCGGTATATTCAAGTCTGATATAGATACATTTTGTCCTTTCTCGGCGGATCTCGAAATATGGTGACAAGGCAATAATGTGGAGTTGAGAAGAAGAATGGACTATGATCGCTCTGTAATGCAACGTATACTTCATGGACCACGTGCTCTACTCTGTTCATATCTAATTTATTTGTAGCTCAGGTTACTCAGATAAATCACAGAGATTTTTGCAAAACACATTCAAACAGCGGAACTACATATTTTGAAACTGACCCCAATATCGTTCACTGAAATATTGCTTCAGAAGATTTCCGATGATTGCACATCTCTGTTTTTCATGTTTTGGAGATTGTGATCCTTAAATGGTTAGTTACTTTAAATTTCAAACACACAATTATATCCCTCTCAGTCACAGTAGCGTAATTTTGAAAATGCAGAGTTGTCATCATGAATTTTCAAATCAATAAGGCTCTAATTACACAAGCACTGCTTCTTAACGAGGATCCGGTTTATACCAGTCTTCTTAAAACAGGAATTCGGCTGAGTTTTCACAATGCTCTTCAGTTTTGAAATTCAAGACGTCAACACGGAATGCTCTGGTGAAAACGATGTCTTTGGCAAGAATCATTGAAGTCTGAAATTAATTGCTTCGTTCCACTTCAATTATCGACAGGAGTTTTGGGAGAAAATAACACTATTTCAAAACAGAAACTGGATATATTGTGACAGCAAACGTTTTCAGTTCATGCTTAATCGGTGTGTTTCTTTTTTAGGAGGCATTGAAAAAACAATTTGTAGATGTATCATACTGCTAATTTTTTACCGTTATCCTTTATGGCCCCGTCTTCCTCTGTAAGGAACATATGCTCAGTCCATGCAACATTGAATGCAAATGTCGACATCGAAATATTTCCAATATATTGTAGGTTTTTCAGCATCATTCGTTTGCAAATCACAAGAAGTATAGATGTTTGACATGGTAATTGAGAAACTGAGTCTAAACCCTGTTGCATTGTGGTATTTACTAAATCCCGTTAATTTGAAATAAATTAGCAGCATCAGGAACAAAATGATTGTCACAGAACCCAACCGAAGGAAGTTGCTGACTATCTTGCGAAACTCGTCGATAACATCCGAAATACAGGTCAGTTCTGAAATGGTCTCGTCCCTCATAGCCATTGAAATACATCACCCTGCAATAAAATCAAATCGGATAGATAAACTTGATAGGTCGCTTTGCATAGATTATTCAATCGTTTATGAGCAGAAGAAGGCCGGTGGAAGCGGCAAAGAGTTATCCATCAACATCGAAAATGGGGTTACATGAGTGAGAAAAAAAGACAGCGTCATATTGTCAATTTGATTGGTATCATTCAATTATGTCCAAAACAACCTCTATGTATGTTCTTTCTCCCGACAAGGCTGGCTCATCAGACCCCATCACGTCAAAAAGGGCTGTTGTATGCATCATTGTTATATGATCCAGACTCCCTGATCAGTTGGAGAATAAAGGACGACGGAATACGGCAGGAAAGTGGACTGAGTGATTGTTAGATCAGCCATGGTGTTATACAATTGCGGCGCAATTTCGACGTGCATTGAATATTTCTCTTCATATTTCCTATTGTTGTATGGTTCTCTGACGTCTTGTGAAATATGTAAAAATATTCTAATCACCATTTGCTGCTCTGCCGCTCAGAAGAATGAATAGACGTCGACCTTATCTTAAAATACGTAATAATTTGGAAAAAAAACGTTACACAATTGCCTCTGAGTGGAAAACCCATTCTCTGTCATTAAAAGTGGAATGCGGTCATCATTCTTAACCAAAGTGCCTAAATGCCCAAGCATGTAATTGGCAACCGGGGCACCTTCATGTGCCGACGAGAGAACAAACTAGAAGAGGAAATTGAATCGATATCGATCACTGAAAACTCTATGTTCCAAATGCTTTGCCCCATGTCTGTATCAGCAAGAGGGAATCGCTGATTTGTCCATTTGTTGAGGGAGAACGTTCGACAGACTGGAACCGTGAGTAATTAGCTCGCGGCTGAAATAAACGGTATGCATGAATACCATAACCTTTGGTCTCACGTCCTGACAGAATCTCACATCGATATTTCCATCTAACCAGAGACCAACCATCGCTCAGTGAGGAGTTCGTAAGGAAATTTAAAAACAAAGGGGAGACACGATTAAACGTTAATCGCTAAATTTAAAGGAAAAACCACAAATGCAATCATGAGCAAGTTAATGCAAAATTCAAGGAATTCCCAGCATGTGTAGACTTAAGCGAGGAAATGAAAACAAATTTATATTTTTGGTCAGTAAGTTTAAAACCGAGACGATTATTCGAAATGCCGCTGACCTTGACATTTTGGGCAGTTTTTTAACAGCAAGTTCGCAGCTCCTGGCGGGCGGTCGAGAACTTCGTACAGTTTCTACTGGAGTAACCTCATGGTGTACAGCCAATTGACTGCTGTGAGGTGTTGGGAGCTCCCAACTCAGCGAGAGTTGACACGATGGATGGTCGCCTTAGGTGATGATCCCTGCTCATTTGAATGGTCACTACTGTCAGCTCCGACGCCCTCTCTGGCTGACAAAATTCTGGGCATACCTGTTTCCCTGAACACAAGAACATCAATTCCGATTGCCGTTATTAACGAAGACTCTCAGTTCTTGAATCGAAGCCTGTAGAAAAGATGATAGAATGCAGGCGCCGAATTACTCCACAACCTTAGCCCTGCCTTACTGCAAGTCGTCCAGCACGTTAATATGTCTTTCTCTGGACACCAATGGGAAGACGAGTCCATCTGGCACAATAAGCCTGCACTAAGACAGCGAAGACAGTTATCATATTTTGGGTCAGTCGTATACACTACCTGAAGCACCATTTATTGTATTCCCTGACAGCTATGGTGAGCATTGCGTATTCTCTATTGTTACATGTCGCATTAGGAGGACGTTCATCGCGTTTTGTGTCAGGCGGCTCACACAGCCTCATAGATGTGAAGAGTCTTGCCCATCATTTAATGCTCATGCCCAATAAGTCACTGGTGTGCCCCAACATTTAACACTAAGCCCCCACAATAAATAGTTGTGTGTTCCAATTAGAACATAGAACATAGAACGATACAGCGCAGTACAGGGCCTTCGGCCCACGATGTTGCACCGAAACAAAAGCCATCTAACCTACACTATGCCATTATCATCCATATGCTTATCCAATAAACTTTTAAATGCCCTCAATGTTGGCGAGTTCACTACTGTTGCTGGTAGGGCATTCCACGGCCTCACCACTCTTTGCGTAAAGAACCTACCTCTGACCTCTGTCCTATATCTATTACCCCTCAGTTTAAAGCTATGTCCCCTCGTGCTAGCCATTTCCATCCGCGGGAGAAGGCTCTCACTGTCCACCCTATCTATTCCCCTGATCATTTTGTATACCTCTATTAAGTCTCCTCTTAACCTTCTTCTTTCTAACGAAAACAACCTCAAGTCCATCAGCCTTTCCTCATAAGATTTTCCCTCCATACCAGGCAACATCCTGGTAAATCTCCTCTGCACCCGCTCCAAAGCTTCCACGTCCTTCCTATAATGTGGTGACCAGAACTGTACGCAATACTCCAATTGCGGCCGTACCAGAGTTTTGTACAGCTGCAACATGACCTCATGTCTCCGGAACTCAATCCCTCTACCAATGAAGGCCAACACTCCATAGGCCTTCTTCACAACCCTATCAACCTGGGTGGCAACTTTCACGGATCTATGTACATGGACACCTCGATCCCTGTGCTCATCCACACTTCCAAGAACATTACCATTAGCCGAATATTCCGCATTCCTGTTATTCCTTCCAAAGTGAATCACCTCACACTTCTCTACATTAAACTCCATTTGCCACCTCTCAGCCCAGCTCTGCAGCTTATCTATGTCCCTCTGTAACCTTCTACATCCTTGCGCACTGTCAACAACACCACTGACTTTAGTGTCGTCTGCAGATTTACTCACCCACCCTTCTGCGCCCTCCTCTAGGTCATTGATAAAAATGACAAACAGCAATGGCCCCAGAACAGATCCTTGCGGTACGCAACTTGTAACTGAACTCCATTCTGAACATTTCCCATTAACCACCACGCTGTCTTCTTTCAGCTAGCCAGTTTCTGATCCACATCTCTAAATCACCCTCATCCCCAGCCTCCGTATTTTCTGCAATAGCCTACCGTGGGGAACCTTGTCAAACGCTTTACTGGAATCCATATACACCACATCAACTGCTCTACCCTCGTCTACCTGTTCAGTCACCTTCTCAAAGAACTCGATAAGGTTTGTGAGGCATGACCAACCCTTCACAAAGCCATGCTGACTATCCCTGATCATATTATTCCTATCTAGATGATTATAAATCTTGTCTCTTATAATCCCCTCCAAGACTTTACCCACAACAGACGTGAGGCTCACCGGTCTATAGTTGCCGGGGTTGTCTCTACTCCCTTTTTTGAACAAAGGAACCACATTTGCTATCCTCCAGCCCTCTGCCACTATTCATGTAGCCAATGATGACATAAAAATCAAAGCCAAAGGCCCAGCAATCGCTTCCCTGGCTTCCCAGAGAATCCTAGGATAAATCCCATCAGGCCCCGGGGAGTTATCTATTTTCAACCTGTCCAGAATTGCCAACACCTCTTCCCTACGTACCTCTATGCCATCTATTCGAATAGCCTGTGTCTCAGCATTCTCCTCCACAACATTATCTTTTTCCTGAGTGAATACTGACGAAAAATATTCATTTAGTATCTTGCCTATCTCTTCAGACTCCACACACAACTTCCCATCCCTGTCCTTGACTGGCCCTACTCTTACCCTAGTCATTCTTTTATTCCTGACATACCTACAGAAAGCTTTTGGGTTTTCCTTAATCCTACCTGCTAAATACTTCTCATGTCCCATCCTTGCTCGTCTAAGCTCTCTCTTCAGATCCTTCCTCGCTACCTTGTAACTATCAATCGCCCCAACTGAAACTTGACACCTCATCTTCACATAGGCCTCCTTCTTCCTCTTAACAAGAGATTCCACTTCTTTGGTAAACCACGGTTCCCTCGCTCGACGCCTTCCTCCCTTCCTGACCGGTATGTACTTATCAAGAACACGCAGTAGCTGTTCCTTGAACAAGCTCCCCTTATCCAGTGTGCCCAATATTTGCAGCATTTTTCTCCAACCTATCCCCCCCCCACCCCAAAGTCATGTCTAATGGCATCATAATTGCCCTTCCCCCAGCTATAACTCTTGCCCTGCGGTGTATAATTATCCCTTTCCATCACTGACGTAAACGTCACCGAATTGTGGTCACTGTCCCCAAAGTGCTCTCCTACCTCCAACTCCAACACCTGGCCTGGTTCATTACCCAAAACCAAATACAAAGTGGCCCCGCCTCTTGTTGGCCTGTCAACATATTGTGTCAGGAAACCCTCCTGCACACATTGTATAAAAAACGACCCATCTAATGTACTCGAACTATATCTTTTCCAGTCAATATTTGGAATGTTAAAGTCTCCCATAATAACTACCCTGTTATTTTCGCTCTTTTCCAGAATCATCTTCGCCATCTTTTCCTCTACATCCCTAGAACTATTTGGAGGCCTATAGAAAACTCCCAACAGGGTGACCTCTCCTTTCCTGTTTCTAACCTCAGCCCATACTACCTCGGAAGAAGAGTCCCCATCTAGCATCCTCTCCGCCACCGTAATACTGCTCTTGACTAGCAGCGCCACACCTCCCCTCTTTTGCCTCCTTCTCTGAGCTTACTAAAACACCTAAACCACGGAACCTGCAACATCCATTCCTGTCCCTGCTCTATTCATGTCTCCGAAATGGCCACAACATCGAATCGAAGTCCCAGGTACCAACCCATGCTGCCAGTTCCCCTACCTTATTTCGTATACTCCTGGCATTGAAGTAGACACACTTCAAACCACCTACCTGAACACTGGCCCCCTCCTGCGAAGTCAAATCTGTGCTCCTGACCTCTATACTCTCATTGTCCCGTAACTAAAACTACAATCCAGGTTTCCATGCCCCTGCTGCATTAGTTTAACCCCCCCCCCCCCCCCCAAGAGCACTAACAAATCTCCCCCGCAGGATATTTGTGCCCCTCAGGTTCAGATGTAGACCATCCTGCCTGTAGAGGTCCCACCTTCCCCAGAAAGAGACTCAGTTATCCAGAAATCGGAATCCCTCCCGCCTGCACCATCCCTGTAGCCACGTGTTTAATTGCTCTCACTCCCTATTCCTCATCTCATTATCACGTGGCACGGGCAACAACCCAGAGATAACAACTCTGTTTGTTCTCGTTCTGAGCATCCATCCTCGCTCCCTGAAAGCCTGCCTGACATCCTTGTCCCCTTTCCTACCTATGTCGTTAGTGCCAATGTGGACCACGATTTGGGGCTGCTCCTCCTCCACCTTAAGGACCCGGAAAAAACGATCCGAGAGTTGTTGTTGAAGGGGACATTACAAGTCATTTTATCTTGTACTTTCAGAAACTAGGGAACAAGCAGCAAGTTCAAGGCCGGATTAGAACCTAGGAAGCTGTTAAATGTTGAATGTTTATATTCTGTCAAGTCGGTGTTGCACACTGAGAAAATAGTGCTCTATCCAGCACTTCCGGGAGGGGGACGATTAGAATGCAATGAGCTCATTGGCCCGCACACCCTTAATTCGGAAAGTGTGCATTATTAATTAAATTCAGGACACACCAAAGAAACCAACTAAGGTTCTTATAGTGGACAGACGAGGCCAACGAAATACCGAGGTAATTCCTATGCTCAACTGCTGGACAGATGACGTGTCTCAGGATATATCAGTCATGGAAATCGCCTTGTGCTGACGTGTGACGTAATAGGACAGGCATTCTACAGATGTTAGAGAGATCTAAACCGGCCACAATGGCTGCAATTCCTTTAATGCGTGAGTTTTGCAATTCCTCCACAGGGAAACGGGGAACTTTAATCCAGCTAAGATGCACCACGCCTGCACGTGTGTGCGGAAATTCGTCCAGTAACCCATGTCATAGTCTCATCTTTGATCTCTGTTCCACTTCTGTGAAAGCTGAGGTGAACCAATTGCAGCAATCTAAATACACGAATAAGATGGGAATACCGATTCAAATACATGAAGAAGATGGGAATAGAGGGATACGGACTCCGGAAGTGTCGAAGATTTCAGTTTAGACGGACAGCATGGTCGGCGCTGGCATGGAGCGCATCGAGGCCTGTTCCTGTGCTGTACTTTGTTCTTTGCTTTTTGCTCTTTGTGTCCTTCACTGGGTGCTTGTTATCCATAAACCAGCAGTGCATTGGAAGTGTCCAATGCGAAGGAATGCAGAAATTAGGCCGTGCGTGAGTTGGATGGTGGGTTCTTAGGGAGGAGGGTCGGGGAAGGCCTTTGCTCGATTGTGGTACGCCTTATCCGACTCCCTGGCAGTGATAGTATCTTATCCAGTATGCGGAATGAAGGAAGAGGCCTTTGCGCCTCTTGAATACTCAAGAGGTTTGGCGTGCCGTTCTGGTTACAGGCTGACAGAGAAGGTCCTCCAAGTGTATCATATAATCACTCCAGTGCTGAAAGAGGCCTTAGTCCAGTGACGTAACCTCCAAGCTGCTGCTGCTTGTAATTCGTTCATTGACTTTCAGTTTTTGCTGCATTTTCAGTTCTAAACTTCAGATCTCGTCCATGAAGTTGTTGCAAATCGTAGGTTTGTGGTTTGTCAGTTTCAGCCGTTGGAAAATCGACTTCGAAGCAAAGAAGAATTGCCGAAACGTGCACTTTTATTCGAATGTTTGTGAAATTTCGCAAGCTACATTAATGTCCCCGATAATGGTAGGTCCGTCGAAACTGTTTACTCTGGGGGTGGTTGTGCACCCACATCCATGTGCATGATTATGAAATGCCCCTGCAAGCTGTTCAGTTGTACCAGGCCATTACAAATTATAAAATTATGAAAACAGCTCCACAACCCAATGTACTGTCGGGAGAGATTCGCCCCAGATGTGTTAAACATTGGCATTTGACCGTCTGAAATGTCAAGAAATCAGACGAAACATGGACAATGGAACCTTCTGCAGATAACCACCTATATATTTATGTGAGCTGGTGAATGTCTACCATTTCGTGAATCACCAAGGGTCATTATCAGCCTGTTTCAAAGACAAGACCACTACCATTGAGAAGGAAAAGGGCAGCAGATATACCCAGGCACATCAGCACTGGGAGGTTCCACTCCAGGTCAGTCACCATCCTGACTTGCACTTATATCGCCTTTCCTTCACTGCCATGTGGTTAAAATAATGGAACCCCTGCCTTCGTGGCGGATAGTATGGAGGATTGTCAGCAGATACAGCAGGACACAGATAGGTTGGGGACTTGGGCAGAGAAAAGGCAAATGGAGTTTAATCGGACAAATGTGAGATAGGTAGGTCAACATAGAAGGATAAGATACCACAAATGGCAAAACTCTTAGGAATAGAGAAAGTCAGAAATATCTGGGCGTGCAGGTCCACAGATCCTTGAAGGTGGCAACATAAGTGGCCAAGGTAGTGAAGAATGCATGCGGAATGGTTGCCTTCATGGGACGGGGCATCGAGTATAAAAACAGGGAAGATATATAGAATCTTGGTCAGGCCGTAGTTGGAATATTGCGCACAATTCGGGTCACCACACTACCAGAACGATGTGCAGGCTTTCGTGAGGGTGTAGAGGAGGTTTACCAGGATGTCGGCTTGTCTGGAGGCTGTTAGAAATGTTTCGAGGCTGAATAGACTTTGGCTGTTTTCATTAGTATGACGGAGGTTGAGGGGTGACCTGATAGTGGTCTACAAGATAATGAGGGGCATGTATAGAGTGGATGTGCAGTCACTCTTCCCCAGATGGAGGGGTAAGTCACCAGGGGGCATAGGTTTAAGATCCGTGGAGAAAGATTTAGAGGAGATGTGCGAGGCAGGTCTTTTATGCAGAGGGTGGGGAGTGACTGGAGCGCGTTGCCAGGTGCGGTTGTGGAAACAGATATATTACCGGCGTTGAATACGCATCTTGACAAACACAGGGGTAGGATGGGTACAGAGGGATACGGCACAAGGTAGTGCTCAGGGCTTTTGCAAAGGTTGGTATCATGACCGGTACTGGCTTGGAGGGCCGAAGGAGCTGTTCTTTTTTTCAAATTTAGAATACCAATTATTTTGTTTTCCAATTATCTGGCAATTTAGCGTGGCCAATCCACCTAACCTGCACATCCTTGGGATGTGGCTGTGAATCCTATGCAGACATGTGGATTATGTGCAAATTCCACACGGACAGTGACCCAGGGCCTGGATTCGAACCCGGGTCCTCAGCACTAACCAATGCGCCACATGCCGCCCCTGAAAGGCCTGTTCTTGTGCTGTATTGTTCTTTGTTCCTTGTTCAATACTACAGTGGGTATAAATACACCACAGGGACTGCAGTGATTGAACTAGACTGCTCACCAGCACCTTCTCAAACGCAATTAGTAATGGATGGTAAATGTTCGCCTAGTCAGCGAAGCGCAGATCCCGAAAAATATCTATTTTTCAATTTTCAATTGGCAAATCGATTGAAGTTTGCGAGGGCGCAACGTTTAACTGTGTCACAAACAAAATGACGATTTCCAAAAGTGGGCTGTTAGCTCACTGACTGATAACAATCGCTTATTGTCACAAGTAGGCTTCACTGAAGTTACTGTGAAAAGCCCCGAGTCATCACACGTACACCGAACCTGTTCGGGGAAGCCGTTACACGAATTGAACCCTCGCTGCTGGCCTTGTTTTGCATTACAAGCCAGCTGTTTAGCCGACTGTGCTAAAGCAGTCCCATAGACTAGGTTCTTCAGGATACCACTGCTTGTCTGTATCTGGGACAGGCCGAGATTGAAACACCCTTACCGTATATATTTCTGGATGAAAATCTGATGGTAACATTTGGAGGTAGAATTTTTTTAACGTTATCGGTTTGACAATTGTCAACTGATGGTACATTTCTAATTGTCCTTCGATATGTTCTCTGTGTTCATATGGTATTATATTTAAGGTCACTAGTTTCACACTTGTTTTGTGACATCACCCACTTCCATTTGTTCTCGCATTGATAATAAAGGTTATTTTCTTAATCTCTTGTTTGGATTGAATATTCACCACTCTTGTGCACCTTGTATACATAAAAATCAATTAGCCCTTGCTCAACCTAATTTGCTTCACCGATACACAACTTCCAAAATTCATTAAACCTGATTTTGTTTTCCCACCCTTTGTAAAGCCTTGGTGATTGTTAAAATCTAGAGGCTCACTCGATCTGTACATTTTGGGAGATGCACATCCTGACCCTGTGGACATCTGAGTCAGTGGATATACTCGGGAATTTTAAGGAACTTTATACCTCCATAACTGACAATCCCAAACGTCCTTGTAACCTCCGCCCGGCATGATCTCCTAGTTTTTCAGCCCGGTCCGGCCAGTGTCGAGACGACACAAATATCCGACCCACCATGCAACTGCCATCCCCTCCTCTATCCGAGTCCCACACCGGTAACACACTGCTTTCCTAGCCCAACTGACTATACCAGCACGAAGCACGTGACTGTCCAGTAACGACAAAGCTCCTCCCAATCAGCTTCACTCGCTCCCATCCACGCACCCGTAGTGATGCCAATACCCAACCAACTCCTGACTACCAGACCACTACAACCCCCGGCGACTCGAATACAGTCACCCTCTCAGCTTTAATTACCTGCCTAACCATCTAAGCATATATGGATTATTACCTGCTTACTAAAGCCAACTTGCTCTACAGCATCATCCACACAGTTTCGGAACGAGCCTAGATCGACTTTCACGACTCGATCGTCTGCAAACATTCTGGCTACTAGTCCAACCCAACAAGAATCGACCTGTTTACACTTGAATATCTGATTTACCTGACTATTTGAATACCTCAGACCTAGACTCTTAAATCCACGAAACCATCTATCCACTCTCCCCACTACCCAATCACCTAGGCTGTCCTCAAGCACCGATACAATAATTCACCTGAGGTGCAGTCCACATCAACGGAGACAAACGACTCAACAAGCGACGCACCCCATTCACTTCCTCAAGTACAAACTCACACGGCACAAACAACTCAAACTCATACCTACGTAACCACGTAACCCACCTACACAGCTACTCACCGCAATCGCCTGCCCAACAGCCCCCCTTATCTATATACCCAACAAGCACTCTCCCACCTTACAAATAAAATCTCACCACGCACAGATTTAACTCCATCACCGACATTTCGACAGACCTACTGCCCAATACACATACCCATATCGTCTGATTCTCCTCTTATACAGCTATCCATATTGCCTTGCTCCACTTACCCCAGGTACTGCCATCAACAGCGCATATTCTACACAGTTCCTACAATTTTAAGTACCCATTTGCCATAGTACCCACTCAACTACTTACTTACCTCACTAATCTTTTTTTTAATGTAAGTTGTTTCCAATTAAAGGGCAATTAGTTTCGCCAATCCATTCAACCTGCACGTTTTTGGGTAGTGTGGGTGAAACCACTCAGACACGAGATGCGGGGGGGGGGAGGAGGGATGTGCAAACTCCACACAAACAGTGACAGGGGCCGGTATCGAACCTGGGTCCTCAGCGCCGTAGGCAACAGTGCTAACCACTGCGCCACCGTACAGCCCGGATACCGCACTAATTATCTATCTAGTTTACCAGGTTCCCACCCGCTTCCATATCGACTCATCTACGTGATCAGCAAACCTATGCATCCCAACCACAGGGTGATCGAGCCAGTTTCCTACCGCCCAGAAACACCCGCCTACCCAAATCACCCAACGTACAAATCCGCCTAATCACATAAGGGGCATCTTGACAAATATATGAATAGGATGGGAATAGAAGGATACGGACCCAGGAAGTGTAGAAGATTGTAGTTTAGTCAGGCAGCATGGTCGGCACGGGCTTGGAGGGCCGAAGGGCCTGTTCCTGTGCTGTACATTTCTTTGTTCTTTGTTCTTTGTTGTTATAACCCAGCCACCATGCACCACCAAGTTCCGGACCCAATTTCCTGCCAGCTATCTCCCGACCGACATACATTCTTAAGACTTCGCCCAACTTGCCAACTTACCAAACCCGCTACACTAACTGAGCACTCGATTATCCAATTGGCTAAACCTGATTTCTCACTCGGCTGCCGACCCACACACCGAACAAACCCTCCCCAATACCTACATATCTGGCAATCTGCATAACTAATCGTTTTTACCAACAGCCAGAATCCAGACTCGAAACGTTATCTCCCTTCTTTCCCCTCAGAGGTTGTCAGACCTGTTGCGATTTTCCAGTATTTGGTGTTTTTGTTTCAGATTTCAGCATTGCAATAATTTGCTTTTAACTAATTTTACCTCTTGCTTATCTCACGCAATCGCCCACTTGCACACTGATCAACCAACAACTTATAAATGTCCATGAATCATCCCAAAAACCTAAGCACTTCACTTATCTATCTGGAATTACCCTTGTACATTACCCGTGTAGCAGAGCAACCCAGCTATCCACGTTGCCCACTTAGCCACATTTTCTAATTTCCGACCAAGATATCGAGTTAACTACTTTTTGCGAAACTTGATGGAGAGTTATTTTGCACCGTGGCAGCTCATGAAGTTAAGATTCAATGAATAAATATGTTTTTAAACGTGTAATGATGACAGTTAAACCTGTGTCCATTTTCATTATCGTGAAACTCATCTGGTTCATTATTGTCTTTCAGAGAATTCAATCTGCCATGCTCTCATGGTCTGGCCTATCTGTAACTCCAAATCCACAACAACGTGTAGTCTTAAATGCTCTTCTAAAACAACAGTAAGTTCAAGGACAATTAATGATGGGCTCAGTCAGAAATTACCACATGCCGTGAATGATTTAAAAACATTGCCGACCTAAATCGACGACCCCAACAACCATCAACGTACCGGGCACACTCAGCTAACGTACACACATACCGAAGCTAGCAACTTACCCATGTAGCAACCGACGTTCAGACCGCCCTACTCACTTACACAAACATCTAACGGACTGAGAATCTCACCACGTTCTCAGTTTGACAGCCAGCTGGTAATATATCCACGTAACTAATCAGCATACACACAAATCATCTACTATCCACATAGAAACAAACCCACACATTTAACCAGCTGAACCACCTCGTCGATGCCAATGTCCCATCTGCATACGTACCTAATCACATGTCATTTTTCCCACCAATCCTTCTTATCCATCTACACACCTACTTACCTACCTAACCAGCCACTCCCCCACTTCTCGAATATACCATATGTAGATAAATAGCTTCCCTACAGATGTCAGAGATAGGTTATTTACTCAGAGAGTAGTAAGGGGGTGGAATGCCCTGCCTGCAACAGTACTGGCCTCGCCAACACTAAGGGCATTCACATGGTCATTGGATAGACATATGGACGATAAAGGAATAGTGTAAATTGGCTTCAGTGTGGTTTCACAGGTTGGCGCAACATCGCGGGCCAAAGGGCCTGTACTGCGCTTCAATGTTCTATGTTCTACTTAGCCCAACCTCCTCGGTACGTTCGTACCATTGAGCATGTCAGCCACCAGATACATATTATGCACCTAGGGAGTCAACTGCGCAGTTTCCCACCTACCAACAAAGTGATGTATCCAACTACAGACTTAAGCAACTCCCCAGCTCATCCAGATATCCAACCAGAAACTCAGCCATTTCACACTATACCAGTACACACTTTCTAAGTATCCACTCATCAAACTTACCAATCTCACTATTTATTAAACTACGTGTGCAAACATTTTTTCTCCAATATTACCATCATGCACATGCACTGACAAATCCAATTACCCGCAGACGTTCTTAGATATTGAATTATCTTACCTAGCTACCTATTGGATCCAGCAAATCATAAGGTCAACTCAAGTATCTATCTAAATGCCCATTACTCAAAGTGCATCTGCAACATACCTACCTGCCAAAACCACCTGCTCAACAAATCCATCTATTCATCCACTAACCTCTCACGCACATCGTGCAACTCACCTCACTCAACTGTCCGCACTCCTAGCAACCTCTCCACAAAACACAATCACATAAACGACCAACATTGTAACTTAAGCATAAAGCACAAAGCTATCAATGCACGTCAAGCTTTAGCTTACAGACACACAATTCCATCCGTACGCATCACTTATCGAGACTAACCTACCCTACCCACCTCACCCGCCTTCGTTCCACCCAACCGACCCACTTTCCAAAGGGATCCAACTTACTTAGCTCTTAAATTAATCACATCTCCCACCTACCTTCCCATCTACTCAACTACCTATTGGCTTCCATATGATATACACCTGCACCAACAAAAACACTTTCCTACTCACCCAATCTACACATATATACACACCTAACCACGGCAGCTAACTGACAATCTCACCACGTTTCCCGAATTCACACAAGCCTGTCTTCCTAGCTGCCCAACAAGCCACCTCTTCACGCTTCACATATAATCCATATAAAGATTTCACACGTCCCATCGATCATTCTATGCAGTCCACAATCGCATCAACTCAACCAGCAGCACAAAATCGTTGCACCATCGAAAACGATAGACATACCTACCCACGTAGCCACCGCAACCACCAATCACCCACCTAGTCACATCATCCATATATCCGCTTGCACACCACGTACAGTTAACTATATCATGCATAACACATGTTCTTACGTATTCTCCTCATCCACCTATACAGCTAGCTATCTCACCTAAACACGTATCATAGCCATGTAGATACTCTAGACATCTATAGAGAATCGCACTCTCAAATCATACCTATCGAAGTAGAAACCAGTGGCCCATGTAAAGCAAATACCTAGGTTGCTACTGACACACGCCGACATGACTCGCATACAAATTCTTGAGAATTGCCCCCTCGTACAGCTACTGTCTTCACAAAATTCTCTGGATACATCCACATGCCTACGTCACTTAGTTGTCCATATCCCACATAAAATCGTAGCCAGTTGAAATATCAGACACATGCGCATTCAGCTACTAATATACCTGAAGTACACCTCACCCTCTTCCGCACTTGTACAACTCACATACCGACACAAAAACGTACCTACCCAGCAAATCCACATAGTACCTACCGCAACCATCTAAACCATCTAACCACCTAAATGCTCATCAACCATATACTTATCTACTCGCTTATTCACAATTCCATTGCTCATCTGCCCACCTCTCCGGTTCAATACCCAACTCAATCACCTACCTCAGCTAACAACAGTAATACCATTCTACCCAGATCAACCATCTAAAAACCAAAGGTCTTCACCCAATTCTCTCTCTGCAAACTTGCCGAAACTGGTTCCCATCTATCCATCACTCTGTACTACCCAATCATCCGCATCATCAGATGCCCAGCGGACCTACAGTGCCAATTTACTCAGCCATTCATCCGTTCATCTCGTCACTCATTCACTTACTTGTTTAATAAATCACGAAAATATGTCCACAACGCGTGGCGGTTTAAATTATTTTAATAGGTGAGATGTTGACGCAATTGGGGTGTGGGTGAGCGTGTCCAGTTCATAATCTGTCCCTGCTCTGCCCGCTGGTCTTCAATGCGCTGTCCATTTGTTCTTCAGATTGATTCGAAATAATCTCCAAAAAATGGCAGGAGTTATGTTTCAGTTTGCCTGGCCGTTGGATCGACGTTGTCGGTCACTGGTTTTGGACAGTAGATCAGTTGCTTCCATGTGGTATTTCTGTGAAAAACGGTGCCCAATATTCTTTCCAACTGAATAAGAAAAACACATTTATATAAATTTAAACATTTGAGGGTATGAATTACATTTAAGAAGGACGATGTAAGATCAATGCCTCCACGGCAAAGGTTTCACTTCCAAGAATCAAGCTTTTGCTGTCCGACAGCTATTTTTCCCACCTGACTTTTTCAGTGTCTTTTTCAATTTTTCATATTCTAAAGAACAAACAGAAGCTTCTGGTAGGTCATGTTACGCAGCAAGATTTTGGTTCTCGTCTCAATGGGTAGGTAGCAATTCGTCATATTGACGATCTGGAGGTGCCAGATTAATGGTCAGGATTCTCCGGTTCTTCAGCTGCGTATTTCTTGCCCATGCGCTGTTAGCTGGCAGTGGGATTCTATCTTGACATTGGCGTTTGGGGCCACCACATACCGCTGTGAAATTAGCCGATGCGGATGTTCTGATAGTGGGAAAATGATTTGCAGAAAATTGCGAGTCCGCCGCTCTATCACTGGAAGTGAGGACAGAGAATTTGGCGCTATTCTTCGCATGCTGCACTATTCTCTGGTCCCGCTGGCAGCCTAGGCTGGCAAAGGGCAGGAGCGAGTTCGATATTGCCGCCAGAATCCCTGCCAAAGAACGAATCAGAAGTGATGAGTTGGATTCTCTGGTCTTAAGGCAGCGTCGCAGTGGGCGGGTCTGGGGGGGTGGGGGGGGGGGGGGGGGGAAGGGTAGGGGGTGGATGGGACGTGCACAGACAGCAGTGAAACCGGAGAATCCTGGAAACCACCCCAGACCGCCGGGAGTCCCAAGCCGCCTGGAACCCCAGGGCAGTGGGCGGGTTGCCGGAGTGAAAAGTTAACCTCAACGGATGGGTAATTCATACTCACATCACTCTAAACGTTCTCAGGAGACCACGGCACTGGGCCTGTTGATGCTGCTACTCCCAGGAAATGGCGACGTGTTACGATATTACATCAATTAGCATGGAGAGAAAATATATTTTATGTAATATACGTAGAAAGCTTAATACTGAATTTAGATCATCGCAGTGTCAAATGCAACAAGTAAATTAGCGAAATTATTTTAGGAGACAGATATTTACGGATAATAGCAGGATGTGAGACGGGTTGAATTTACGCTTTACGTATAATTACACATTCAAATATGTTCGTGTTGTAGTTGTGCTCACATACAAACCGGTGATTCATCAGTCAGCATTAATGCAGTGGGGACACGGGTTCAAATCCCACCTCCATAGCTTGTGGAATATAAGTTAATGAATTAATTCAATCAAAAACATTTTCTAAAATCATAATCTTCAAAATAATGATGTAAATTAATCCCAACTTCATAAACAGCCGAATTTGTTTTCCCTTAAGTCTTTTCGAGCGATCTCACTGGGGAAGCCAGGATGATGCTCCAGGTCAACGACATTTTGTGCTTGATTCATATTTTAATTTTAAATGATCTGTCAATCACACACTAGTACCAAACTGAAAATAGAAATGCATCAATACCACACCCTTCTCGGCTGACCCTGTAATGTTCTCTGTGTTACGGTGCTGAGGGTTTGTGTGAACATTTTCAGGACGATCCTACTGTCTACCCAAGCAAAAGCATGACCTAATTGTACGAACAGAATTACACCAAAAATCCTGGCCGGAATTCTCCGTCCGTTTATTGGTGGCTGCATTCTCTGTTCCCGCAATAAGCGCAGCCCAGACCGCGCCTTACACGGCACTGTGGGGTGGCTTCAGTGGAAATTCCCATTAATAGCGGCGGGAGTGGAGCCCCCCCTCCCCCCCCCCCCAACGCCAAACATGGAACGGCATGCCGCCTTCTGCTCCAGATAAACACGAGGCTATAATATATGAGAATCCCGGCCCCGTTCCGCCAGCCGTTATTTCGTGGGCCCTGCGCCTTCGCCGGTAGTGGTACATTCCGTTCCTGTCAGCTGCCAACGGATTTCCCACGGCACCGGGAAGCCCGCGGCCATTGGTGACCAGCCGGCGCAATGGAGAATCCAGCATTCCATTCTGATGGTCATGCATAATTTTTGACCATGTCCCTCATGGTAGACTAGTGCAAAAGGTAAAGTCACACGGGATCAGGGGTGAGCTGGGAAGGTAGATACAGAACTGGCTAGGCCATAGAAGGCAGAGTAGCAATGGAAGGATGCTTTTCTAATTGGAGGGCTGTGACCAGTGGTGTTCCACAGGGACCAGTGCTGGGACCTTTGCTCTTTGTAGTATATATAAATGATTTGGAGGAAAATGTAACTGGTCTGATTAGTAAGTTTGCAGACGACACAAAGGTTGGTGGAATTGCGGATAGCGATGAGGACTGTCGGAGGATACAGCAGGATTTAGATTGTTTGGAGACTTGGGCGGAGAAATGGCAGATGGAGTTTAATCCGGACAAATGTGAGGACATGCATTTTGGAAGGTCTAATGCAGGTAGGGAATATACAGTGAATGGTAGAACCCTCAAGAGTATTGAAAGTCAAAGAGATCTAAAAGTACAGGTCCACAGGTCATTGAAAGGGGCAACACAGGTGGAGAAGGTAGTCAAGAAGGCATACGGCATGCTTGCCTTCATTGGCCGGGGCATTGAGTATAAGAATTGGAAAGTCATGTTGCAGCTGTATAGAACCTTAGTTAGGCCACACTTGGAGTATAGTGTTCAATTCTGGTCGCCACACTACCAGAAGGATGTGGAGGCTTTAGAGAGGGTGCAGAAGAGATTTACCAGAATGGTGCCTGGTATGGAGGGCATTAGCTATGAGGAGCGGTTGAATAAACTCGGTTTGTTCTCACTGGAACGAAGGAGGTTGAGGGGAGACCTGAAATAGGTATACAATATTATGAGGGGCATAGACAGAGTGGATAGTCAGAGGCTTTTCCCCAGGGTAGAGGGGTCAATTACTAGGGGGCATAGGTTTAAGGTGAGAGGGGCAAGGTTTAGAGTAGATGTACGAGGCAAGTTTATTTACGCAGAGGGTAGTGGGTGCCTGGAACTCGTTACCGGAGGAGGTGGTGGAAGCAGGGACGATAGTGACATTTAAATGGCATCTTGACAAATACATGAATAGGATGGGAATAGAGGGATACGGACCCAGGAAGTGTAGAAGATTGTAGTTGAGTCGGGCAGCATGGTCGGCATGGGCATGAAGGGCCGAAGGGCCTGTTTCTATGTTGTACATTTCTTTGTTCTTTGTTCTTTGTTCATATGGTCAGCATTTTCTGCCATTAGTCACATTGCAAGTCCTGGCACGGCAGTCCATGCAATATTTGGTTCAGAGGAAGATGGTTCTCAGGTGAGGTGTTTGATTTGCTGGTCTCCCTTTTCTTTCGATCCTCTTCTGGATGAAATCAGGTTATTGTTTCTGCTGTCGTCTTCCACTACTTTATAAACAACCAGCCTCCAGAGTTCGTGATGTCAGGTACTGTCACCCAGTTTGTAGTGCTGATATTCGCGATCGCCATAAATTGCCTGTTGTTAACCTTGTGTGAGCGATGGAATCGCAGAATATCGTTCCCCAGTAGCCAATCACTGTGCAGGTCGCTTGGGCATAGGGTCCCCATCCATCCAGTGAATGTAGCGGATGCAGCCCAACTATCATTGGTTTAGCAACGATCTCACACTTATAATAATTGCACCCTCAAGAACCCGTTAGTTGTTGTTTTAAGAAATAACGACCGTTTTTCTCAGACAATGATTGGGGAAATCGTTCATATTTTTCTCACACCAAGCATTGTTGTCCAGATCTTACTCCTGCAGAGCAGTGCGCTCACAATGGATTATTTCACAGTTTAACTTTTCAGGTACTTACCTTCCAAGCTTTTTTTCATCTCTGCTTGGACATAATGAGTGCAGCTGTTGCGATGGTGATTTTACTTTCAACTAAAACAGATAGATTGTTTATGGGTTTGGTGCATACCTATGTGAGTTATCGCCCCATCCAGCATCACATTGTTAAGTGTTGTGCACGGATACATGGAAATGTACTGGATGAAGACAATTGTTTTCTTGATACTGATGGTCAAAGCAAGATTCCAGGAGAAAGAGAGTTGATGCATTTGTAACTTAAGGCTTTTCTAAGTATGGAAAGTCAGTGTGGCACCTTCGGAGCAAACTACTCAGTGATGAGCCCTTGACAGACTAGTGTTTTTCATGTGTCATGATCATAATGAATGGCGAGGTAGGCTTGAAGGAACGAATGGCCTCCTCCTGCTACTATTTTCTCTATGTTTCCATGTATGTACTTCAAATGAACATGGTTGGAAAATCTACCATGAGTTCAGGGATGCAATTAGACACCGCTGCGGATTATATGCAGGTGCATGGCAGCAGCACATGTCAAACAGTGACATTACCAGACAACACTATGTGAACCTACTTCGGATCTCACGTGCTGATTTTCCTCGCCTTACCTAATTTTAGATGGGCTGTTAACATGGAAAGATGAGTATAAATTCAGTAGCTTTGTCGGGCAGGCATTTTTCGCAGATGCTCAACCTGGTCACCTCTGTTGAGATTGTTGAAACATTGCTGAATCAGAGAGTCATAGAATCTGCTGCACGGAGAGAGGCCTTTCGGCCCAAACTGGTTGAGGCACATCCAAGTTAACCCCATTTGCCTGCACTTAGCTCATGTCCCTCTAGATCTTTCCTGTCGACCTATGTGTCCAAATGCCGTTTAAATGTTGTCAATGTCTCAACCTCAACCAATTTCTCCGGTTATTCATTACACATACGGAGCACTCTCTGTGTAATAACGTTGATCCTCAGGTTCCCATTAATCCGTTACCCTCTCAACGTAAATCTATGTCCTCTAGTTCTCCCATCCCATTCCTGGGAAAAGGACTGAGTCCATTCACCCTATCAATGCCACTCACAATCTTATACACCTATATAAGATCGACCCTCAGTTTTCTACGCGACAAACAAAAAAGGCCTAACCTGTCCAATCTCTCCCTGTACCTCAGTCCCTTGAGTCCTGGAAACATCCTTGTATAACACTTCTGCACATTCTCCAGTCTAATAACATATTACCTATAGCAAGGAGACCAAACCTGAACACAATACTCCAGATGCGGCCTCAAAAAGTCCTGCAAAGCTGCAACATACATTCCGATGTTGAATACTCAATGCCACGATCGATGAAAGCCAGCATGTCAAAAGCCTTCTTCACTGTCAGAGCTACCTGTGAATTCACCTTTAGACACACGTGCATTTGAACTCCAATGTCCCTCTGTTCCACCATTTTCGCTCAGGCCCTAACAGGCAACGTTAAAGTCCTACCTTGATTTCACTTTTCAAAATGCAGCACCTCACACTTAATTTGTATTGTACGAAGTCTTACAACACCAGGTTAAAGTCCAACAGGTTTGTTTCGATGCCACTAGCTTTCGGAGCGCTGCTCCTTCCTCAGGTGAACACAGTAAGAAGTCTTACAACACCAGGTTACACGCAATCTCTGCAAGACGTGCCAGATCATCGACATAGATACCACCATTACACATGAGAACACCACCCACCAGGTACGCGGTACATACTCGTGCGACTCGGCCAACGTTGTCTACCTCATATGCTGCAGGAAACGACGTCCCGAAGCGTGGTACATTGACAGAACATGCAGACGCTGCAACAACGAATGAACGGACATTGCGCGACAATCACCAGGCAAGAATGTTCCCTTCCAGTTGGGGAACACTTCAGCAGTCAAGGGCATTCAGCCTGTGATCTCCGGGTAAGCGTTCTCCAAGGCGGCCTTCAGGTCGCGCAACAACGCAGAATCTCTGAGCTGAAGCTTATAGCCAAGTTCCGCACACAGGTGTGCGGCCTCAACCGGGACCTGGGATTCATGTCGCATTACATTCATCCCCCAGCATCTGGCCTGCAAAATCCTACCAACTGTCCTGGCTTGACTCAATTCACACCTCTTTAACCTGGGGTTACCCCATCTCTGGATCTGTAAAGATTTAATCACCTGCTAATGCCCGCATTCCAAGCATTGTCTGGCATCTTTGAATCTGTCGAAATATACGTTTCTGGAGCGTACCTCTTCATTCACCTGAGGAAGGAGCAGCGCTCCGAAAGCTAGTGACATCGAAACAAACCTGTTGGACTTTAACCTGGTGTTGTAAGACTTCGTACTGGGCTCACCCCAGTCCAACACCGGCAACTCCACATCCTCAGGTGAATGAAGAGGTATGTTCCAGAAATACATATATAGACAAATTCAAAGATGCCAAACAATGCTTGGAATGCGACCATTAGCAGGTGATTAAATCTTTACAGATCCAGAGATGGGGTAACCCCAGTTTAAAGAGGTGTGCATTGTATCAAGCCAGGACAGTCGGTAGGATTTCGCAGGCCAGATGGTCGGGGATGAAAGTAATGTGACATGAATCCCAGGTCCCGGTTGAGGCCGCACTCATGTGTGCGGAACTTGGCTATAAGTTTCTGCTCGGCGATTATGCGTTGTCGCGCGTTCTGAAGGCCGCCTTGGAGAACGATTACTCGGAGATCAGAGGCTGAATGCCCTTGATGGCTGAAGTGTTCCCTGACTGGAAGGGGACATTCCTGCCTGATGATTGTTGCGCGATGTCCGTTCATTCGTTGTCGCAGCGTCTGCATGGTCTCGCCAATGTACCACGCTTCGGGACATCCTTTCCTGCAGTATATGAGGTAGACAACGTTGGCCGAGTCGCACGAGTATGTACCGCGTTCCTGGTGGGTGGTGTTCTCACGTGTAATAGTGGTATCCATGTCGATGACCTTGCACGTCTCGCAGAGATTGCCATGGCAGGGTTGTGTGGTGTCGTGGTCACTGTTCTAAAGACTGGGTAGTTTGTTGCAAACAATGGTGTGTTTGAGGTTGCGCGGTTGTTTGAAGGCAAGTAGTGGGGGTGTGGGGATGACCTTGGCAAGATGTCCATCGCCATCAATGACCTGTTGAAGGCTGTGAAGAAGAGGACGTAGTTTCTCCGCTCCGGGGAAGTACTGGACGACGAAGGGTCCAGTATTTGTATTGATCTCCATTTGCCATTTTTCGGCACCGTTCCCCAGCTGCTCAAGTGCGTCTGTGAATTTTTGATAACCTTACTCGCTGCCGACAATGCCACCTATTTTAATGTCGTCTGTTGATGAAAGGAAAATATAATGACCATAAATGTTCACAGCATTTTCCTTGCGGGCGACAGAATGAGAAGTTTTTAAGTGTATTACTTCCAATTACTGAAGGAAAATACAATTGGATTTGTAATAGATGTGTTCAGCTCTGATATTTAATATGACAATGGCAACACGGCACACACGTTTTCAGCTGGTGCTCTCAGGGAGGTGCCTCGAAGTTAGTTGCAATTTCAATTGCCGCCTTACCTCCACAAGTTAACCAGCTGTGGATCAAATTTTCTATTGGATTACTGGATCACTCTTCCAGAATAGGGTAACAAATTCGTGTAGATTCAGGGACAGTTCCATACTGTTTTTTGCGTCCTTGTTTATTTCAGGTGGTAATCACTAAAAACTGCAGCTTTTTCCTTGGCAAGCTAAGTGGTGACTTTGATATCCCTGACAGTGTGGGTTCGATAACCAGCTTTATCATGTCAAACAGGCTTCCTATAATCATTCCTGCGTTTGCCCCGTCCATATTAACAGAAAAGCACACCTCATGTTATGGCACAGTTGGAAAAGATTGCCTCAAATCTTTTTAAGCCTTCTTAAAACAGGAATTCGGGTAAGTTTTCTCAATGCTCTTCAGTTTTGAAATTCAAGACGTCAGCACGGAAAGCTCTGGGTAAAACGATGTCTTGGGCAAGGATGATTGAAGTCTGAAATTAATCCCTTCGTTCCACTTCAATTATCGACAGGAGTTTTGGGAGAAAATAACACTATTTCAAAACAGAAACTGGATATATTGTGACAGCAAACGTTTTCAGTTCATGCTTAATCTGTGTGCTTCTTTTTAGGAGGCATTGAAATAATAATTTGTAGATGTATCATACTGCTAATATTTTACCGTTATCCTTTATGGCCCCGTCTTCCTCTGTAAGGAACATATGCTCAGTCCATGCAACATTGAATGCAAATGTCGACATCGAAATATTTCCAATATATTGTAGGTTTTCCAGCATCATTCGTTTGCAAATCACAAGAAGTATAGATGTTTGACATGATAATTGAGAAACTGAGTCTAAACCCTGTTGCATTGTGGTATTTACTAAATCCCGTTAATTTGAAATAAATTAGCAGCATCAGGAACAAAATGATTGTCACAGAACCCAACCGAAGGAAGTTGCTGACTATCTTGCGAAACCCGTCTATAACATCCGAACGACAGCACAGTTCTGAAATGGTCTCGTCCCTCACAGCCATTGAAATACATCACCCTGCAATAAAATCAAATCGGATAGATAAACTTGATAGGTCGCTTTGCATAGATTATTCAATCGTTTATGAGCAGAAGAAGGCCGGTGGAAGCGGCAAAGAGTTATCCATCAACATCGAAAATGGGGAGCGCGGTTACATGAGTGAGAAAAAAAGACAGTGTCATTTTGTCAATTTGATTGGTATCATTCAATTATGTCCAAAACAACCTCTATGTATGTTCTATCTCCCGACAAGGCTGGCTCATCAGACCCCATCGCGTCAAAAAGGGCTGTTGTATGCATAATTGTTATATGATCCAGACTCCCTGATCAGTTGGAGAATAAAGGACGACGGAATACGGCAGGAAAGTGGACTGAGTGATTGTTAGATCAGCCATGGTGTTATACAATTGCGGCGCAATTTCGACGTACATTGAATATTTCTCTTCATATTTCCTATTGTTGTATGGTGCTCTGACGTCTTGTGAAATATGTAAAAATATTCTAATCACCATTTGCTGCTCTGCCGCTCAGAAGAATGAATAGACGTCGAACTTATCTGAAAATACGTAATAATTTGGAAAAAAACGTCACACCATTGCCTCTGAGTGGAAAACCCATTCTCTGTCATTAAAAGTGGAATGCGGTCATCATTCTTAACCAAAGTGCCTAAATGCCCAAGCATGTAATTGGCAACCGGGGCACCTTCATGTGCCGACGAGAGAACAAACTAGAAGAGGAAATTGAATCGATATCGATCACTGAAAACTCTATGTTCCAAATGCTTTGCCCCATGTCTGTATCAGCAAGAGGGAATCGCTGATTTGTCCATTTGTTGAGGGAGACCGTTCGACAGATTGGAACCGTGAGTAATTAGCTCGCGGCTGAAATAAATGTTATGCATGAATACCATAACCTTTGGTCTCACGTCCTGACAGAATCTCACATTGATATTTCCATCTAGCCAGAGACCAACCATCGCTTAGTGAGGAGTTCGTAAGGAAATTTAAAAACAAAGGGGAGACAAGATTAAACGTTAATCGCTAAATTTAAAGGAAAAACCACAAATGCAATAATGAGCAAGTTAATGCAATTCAAGGAATTCGCAGCATGTGTAGACTTAAGCGAGGAAATGAAAACAAATTTATATTTTTGGTCAGTAAGTTTAAAACCGAGACGATTATTCGAAATGCCGCTGACCTTGACAATTTTGGGCAGTTTTTTAACAGCAAGTTCGCAGCTCCTGGCGGCACGTCCAGAACTTCGTACCGTTTCTACTGGAGTAACCTCATGGTGTACAGCCAATTGACTGCTGTGAGGTGTTGGGAGCTCCCAACTCAGCGAGAGTTGATGCGACGGATGGTCGCCTGAGGTGATGCTCCCTGCTCATTTGAATGGTCAGTACTGTCAGCTCCGACGCCCTCTCTGGCTGATAAAATTCTGGGCATACCTGTTTCCCTGAGCATAAGAACATCAATTACGATTGGCATTATTAACAAAGACTCTCAGTTCTTGAATCGAAGCCTGCAGAAAAGATGACAGAATGCAGGCGCCGAATTGCTCCACAACCTTAGCCCTGCCTTACTGAAAGTCGTCCAGCACGTTAATATGTCTTTCGCTGGACTCCAATGGGATGTCTAGTCCATCTGGCACAATAAGCCTGCACTAAGAGAGCGAAGACAGTTATCATACTTTGGGTCAGTCGTATACACTATCAGAGCAGTCTCTGTCAGCGAGAGAACCTGAGAACATCTCAGAAGGTAAGCAAGTGATTTGTACTTTTATACCTTTTTTTCAAATTGTGTGTGTCGGGGGGAAACTGAAGTGACATCACAGAAAAGCTGTGACCTGAGTGGCTGGTTGGGATTCTAACCTAAATTTTTTTGAGTATTTGGGAACTAATTAAACATAATAACTTAATTATAATTTAGAGGATATCTAAGCCAGGGATCGGAGAATATTATAGTTAGCTATCGCATTTCTATTAGAAATCTAGTGCTAGGAAACAGATAGTTGACAGTAACTTTGTAATTAAAAAAAAAAAAAGTATTTATATAAAAAAAAAGACACATTTTAATTTTAATTAATTGACGCAATGTCAGTTAGAGGGGTGCTGTGCTCTGACTGTGAGATGTGGCAGGTCCGGGAGGCTTCCAGCGTCCCGGATGGCTTCATCTGCAGAAAGTGCACCCAACTGCAGCTCCTCACAGACCGCATGGTTCGGTTGGAGCAGCAATTGGATGCACTGAGGAGCATGCAGGTGGCGGAAAACGTCATAGATCGCAGTTATGTAAGTGTGGTCACACCCAAGGTGCAGGCAGAGAAATGGGTGACCACCAGAAAGGGCAGGCAGTCAGTGCAGGAATCCCCTGTGGTTGTCCCCCTCTCGAACAGATATACCCCTTTGGATACTGTCGGGGGGGATAGCCTCTCAGGGGAAAACAGCAGCAGCCAGAGCAGTGGCACCACGGCTGGCTCTGATGTTCAGAAGGGAGGGTCAAAGCGCAGAAGAGTAATAGTTATAGGGGACTCTATAGTCAGGGGAACAGATAGGCGCTTCTGTGGACGTGAAAGAGACTCCAGGATGGTATGTTGCCTCCCTGGTGCCAGGGTCCAGGATGTCTCCGAACGGGTAGAGGGAATCCTGAAGGGGGAGGGCAAACAGGTAGAGGTCGTTGTACATATTGGTACTAACGACATAGGCAGGAAGGGGCATGAGGTCCTGCAGCAGGAGTTCAGGGAGCTAGGCAGAAAGTTAAAAGACAGGACCTCGAGGGTTGTAATCTCGGGATTACTCCCTGTGCCACGTGCCAGTGAGGCTAGAAATAGGAAGATAGAGCAGACAAACACGTGGCTAAACAGCTGGTGTAGGAGGGAGGGTTTCTGTTATCTGGACCACTGGGAGCTCTTCCGGGGCAGGTGTGACCTGTATAAGATGGACGGGTTGCATCTAAACCGGAGAGGCATAAATATCCTGGCCGCGAGATTTGCTAGTGTCACACGGGAGGGTTTAAACTAGTATGGCAGGGGGGTGGGCACGGGAGCAATAGGTCAGAAGGTGAGAGGGTTGAGGGAGAACTAGGGAATAGGGACAGTGTGGCTCTGAGGCAGAGCAGACGGGGAGAAGTTGCTGAACACAGCGGGTCTGGTGGCCTGAAGTGCATATGTTTTAATGCAAGGAGCATTACGGGTAAGGCAGATGAACTTAGAGCTTGGATTACTACTTGGAACTATGATGTTGTTGCCATTACAGAGACCTGGTTGAGGGAAGGGCAGGATTGGCAGCTAAACGTTCCAGGATTTAGATGTTTCAGGCGGGATAGAGGGGGATGTAAAAGGGGAGGCGGAGTTGCGCTACTTGTTCAGGAGAGTATCACAGCTATACAGCGAGAGGACACCTCAGAGGGCAGTGAGGCTATATGGGTAGAGATCAGGAATAAGAAGGGTGCAGTCACAATGTTGGGGGTATACTACAGGCCTCCCAACAGCCAGCGGGATATAGAGGAGCAGATAGGTAGACAGATTTTGGAAAAGAGTAAAAACAACAGGGTTGTGGTGATGGGAGACTTCAACTTCCCCAATATTGACTGGGACTCACTTAGTGCCAGGGGCTTAGACGGGGCAGAGTTTGTAAGGAGCATCCAGGAGGGCTTCTTAAAACAATATGTAAACAGTCCAACTAGGGAAGAGGCGGTACTGGACCTGGTATTGGGGAATGAGCCCGGCCAGGTGGTAGATGTTTCAGTAGGGGAGCATTTCGGTAACAGTGACCACAATTCAGTAAGTTTTAAAGTACTGGTGGACAAGGATAAGAGTGGTCCGAGGATGAATGTGCTAAATTGGGGGAAGGCTAATTATAACAATATTAGGCGGGAACTGAAGAACATAGATTGGGGGCGGATGTTTGAGGGCAAATCAACATCTGACATGTGGGAGGCTTTCAAGTGTCAGTTGATAGGAATACAGGACAGGCATGTTCCTGTGAGGAAGAAAGATAAATACGGCAATTTTCGGGAACCTTGGATGACGAATGATATTGTAGGCCTCGTCAAAAAGAAAAAGGAGGCATTTGTCAGGGCTAAAAGGCTGGGAACAGACGAAGCCTGTGTGGCATATAAGGAAAGTAGGAAGGAACTTAAGCAGGGAGTCAGGAGGGCTAGAAGGGGTCATGAAAAGTCATTGGCAAATAGGGTTAAGGAAAATCCCAAGGCTTTTTACACTTACATAAAAAGCAAGAGGGTAGCCAGGGAAAGGGTTGGCCCACTGAAGGATAGGCAAGGGAATCTATGTGTGGAGCCAGAGGAAATGGGCGAGGTACTAAATGAATACTTTGCATCAGTATTCACCAAAGAGAAGGAATTGGTAGATGTTGAGTCTGGAGAAGGGGGTGTAGATAGCCTGGGTCACATTGTGATCCAAAAAGACGAGGTGTTGGGTGTCTTAAAAAATATTAAGGTAGATAAGTCCCCAGGGCCGGATGGGATCTACCCCAGAATACTGAAGGAGGCTGGAGAGGAAATTGCTGAGGCCTTGACAGAAATCTTTGGATCCTCGCTGTCTTCAGGGGATGTCCCGGAGGACTGGAGAATAGCCAATGTTGTTCCTCTGTTTAAGAAGGGTAGCAAGGATAATCCCGGGAACTACAGGCCGGTGAGCCTTACTTCAGTGGTAGGGAAATTACTGGAGAGAATTCTTCGAGACAGGATCTACTCCCATTTGGAAGCAAATGGACGTATTAGTGAGAGGCAGCACGGTTTTGTGAAGGGGAGGTCGTGTCTCACTAACTTGATAGAGTTTTTCGAGGAGGTCACTAAGATGATTGATGCAGGTAGGGCAGTAGATGTTGTCTATATGGACTTCAGTAAGGCCTTTGACAAGGTCCCTCATGGTAGACTAGTACAAAAGGTGAAGTCACACGGGATCAGGGGTGAACTGGCAAGGTGGATACAGAACTGGCTAGGCCATAGAAGGCAGAGGGTAGCACTGGAGGGATGCTTTTCTAATTGGAGGGCTGTGACCAGTGGTGTTACACAGGGATCAGTGCTGGGACCTTTGCTCTTTGTAGTATATATAAATGATTTGGAGGAAAATGTAACTGGTCTGATTAGTAAGTTTGCAGACGACACAAAGGTTGGTGGAATTGCGGATAGCGATGAGGACTGTCTGAGGATACAGCAGGATTTAGATTGTCTGGAGACTTGGGCGGAGAGATGGCAGATGGAGTTTAACCTGGACAAATGTGAGGTAATGCATTTTGGAAGGGCTAATGCAGGTAGGGAATATACAGTGAATGGTAGAACCCTCAAGAGTATTGAAAGTCAAAGGGATCTAGGAGTACAGGTCCACAGATCACTGAAAGGGGCTACACAGGTGGAGAAGGTAGTCAAGAAGGCATACGGCATGCTTGCCTTCATTGGCCGGGGCATTGAGTATAAGAATTGGCAAGTCATGTTGCAGCTGTATAGAACCTTAGTTAGGCCACACTTGGAGTATAGTGTTCAATTCTGGTCGCCACACTACCAGAAGGATGTGGAGGCTTTAGAGAGGGTGCAGAAGAGATTTACCAGAATGTTGCCTGGTATGGAGGGCATAAGCTATGAGGAGCGATTGAATAAACTCGGTTTGTTCTCACTGGAACGAAGGAGGTTGAGGGGCGACCTGATAGAGGTATACAAAATTATGAGGGGCATAGACAGAGTGGATAGTCAGAGGCTTTTCCCCAGGGTAGAGGGGTCAATTACTAGGGGGCATAGGTTTAAGGTGAGAGGGGCAAAGTTTAGAGTAGATGTACGAGGCAAGTTTTTTACGCAGAGGGTAGTGGGTGCCTGGAACTCACTACCGGAGGAGGTAGTGGAGGCAGGGACGATAGGGACATTTAAGGGGCATCTTGACAAATATATGAATAGGATGGGAATAGAAGGATACGGACCCAGGAAGGGTAGAAGATTGTAGCTTAGTCGGGCAGTATGGTCGGCACGGGCTTGGAGGGCCGAAGGGCCTGTTCCTGTGCTGTACATTTCTTTGTTCTTTGTTTGTTCTTTGTTATTGTATTCCCTGACAGCTGTGGTGAGCATTGCGTATTCTCTGTTGTTACATGTGGCATTAGCTGGGGCAGCACGGTAGCCTTGTGGATTGCACAATTTCTTCACAGCTCCAGGGTCTCAGGTTCGATTCTGGCTTGGGTCACTGTCTGTGCGGAGTCTGCACATCCTCTCCGTGTGTGCGTGGGTTTCCTCCGGGTGCTCCGGTTTCCTCCCACAGTCCAAAGATGTGCGGGTTAGGTGGATTGGCCATGATAAATTGCCCTTAGTGTCCCAAAAATTGCCCTTAGTGTTGGGTGGGTTACTGGGTTATGGGGATAGGGTGGTGGTGTTGACCTTGGGTAGGGTGCTCTTTCCAAGAGCCGGTGCGGACTCGATGGGCCAAATGGCCTCCTCCTGCACTGTAAATTCTATGATTAGGAGGATGTTCATCGCGTTTTGTGTCAGTCGTCTCACAGAGCCTCATAGATGTGAAGAGTCTTGCCCATCATTTAATGCTCATGCCCAATAAGTCACTGGTGTGCCCCACCATTTAACGCCAAGCCCCCACAATAAATAGTTGTGTGTTCCATTTGTTGTTGAAGGGGACATTACAAGTAATTTTATCTTGTGCTTTCAGAAACTATGAACAAGCAGCAAGTTCAAGGCCGGATTAGAACCTGGAAAGCTGTTAAATGTTGAATGTTTATATTACATAGAAAATACAGCACAGAACAGGCCCTTCGGCCCACAATGTTGTGCCGAACCTTTGTCCTAGATTAATCATAGATTATCATTGAATTTACAGTGCAGAAGGAGGCCATTCGGCCCTTTGAATCTGCACCGGATCCTGGAAAGAGCACCCTACCCAAACTCAACACCTTCACCCAACACCAGGGGAAATTTGGACATTAAGGGCAATTTATCATTGGCCAATTCACCTAACCCGCACATCTTTTGATTGTGGGAGGAAACCGGAGCACCCGGAGGAAACCCACGCAGACACGGGGAGGACGTGCAGACTCCGCACAGACAGTGACCCAAGCCGGAATCGAACCTGGGACCCTGGAGCTGTGAAGCAATTGTGCTATCCACAATGCTACCGTGCTGCCCTTGAGAACAAATAAATCTACACTATATAATTTAACCGTAATCCATGTAGCTATCAAATAGCTGCTTGAAGATCCCTAATGTTTCCGACTCAACTACTTCCACAGGCAGTGCATTCCATGCCCCCACTACTCTCTGGGTAAAGAACCTACCACTGATATCCCTCCTATATCTTCCACCTTTCACCTTAAATTTATGTCCCCTTGTAATGGTTTGTTCCACCCGGGGAAAAAGTCTCTGACTGTCTACTCTATCTATTCCCCTGATCATCTTATACACCTCTATCAAGTCGCCCCTCATCCTTCTCCGTTCTAATGAGAAAAGGCCTAGCACCCTCAACCTTTGCTCGTAAGACCTACTCTCCATTCCAGGCAACATCCTGGTAAATCTTCTTTGCACCTTTTCCAAAGCTTCCACATTCTTCCTCAAATGAGGCGACCAGAACTGTACACAGTACTCCAAATGTGGCCTTACCAAAGTTTTGTACAGCTGCATCATCACCTCACGGCTCTTAAATTCAATCCCTCTGTTAATGAACGCGAGCACACCATAGGCCTTCTTCACAGCTCTATCCACTTGAGTTGCAACTTTCAAAGATGTATGAACATAGACCCCAAGATCTCTCTGCTCCTCCACATTGCCAAGAACTCTACCGTTAACCCTGTATTCCGCATTCATATTTGTCCTTCCAAAATGGACAGCCTCACACTTTTCAGGGTTAAACTCCATCTGCCACTTCTCAGCCCAGCTCTGCATCCTATCTATGTCTCTTTGCAGCCGACAACAGCCCTCCTTACTATCCACAACTCCACCCATCTTCGGATCGTCTGCAAATTTACTGACCCACCCTTCAACTCCCTCATCCAAGTTATTAATGAAAATCACAAACAGCAGAGGACCCAGAACTGATCCCTGCGGTACGCCACTGGTAACTGGGATCCAGGCTGAATATTTGCCATCCACCACCACTCTCTGACTTCTATCGGTTAGCCAGTTCGTTATCCAACTGGCCAAATTTCCCACTATCCCATGCCTCCTTACTTTCTTCATAAGCCTACCATGGGGAACTTTATCAAATGCCTTACTAAAATCCATGTACACTACATCCACTGCTTTACCTTCATCCACATGCTTGGTCACCTCCTCAAAGAATTCAATAAGATTTGTAAGGAAAGACCTACCCCTCAGAAATCCGTGCTGACTATCCCTAATCAAGCAGTGTCTTTCCAGATGCTCAGAAATCCTATCCTTCAGTACCCTTTCCATTACTTTGCCTACCACCGAAGTAAGACTAACTGGCCTGTAATTCCAAGGGTTATCCCTAGTCCCTTTTTTGAACAGGGGCACGACATTCGCCACTCTCCAATCCCCTGGTACCACCCCTGTTGACAGTGAGGACGAAAAGATCATTGCCAACGGCTCTGCAATTTCATCTCTTGCTTCCCATAGAATCCTTGGATATATCCCGTCAGGCCCGGGGGACTTGTCTATCCTCAAGTTTTTCAAAATGCCCAACACATCTTCCTTCCTAACAAGTATTTCCTCGAGCTTACCAATCTGTTTCACACTGTCCTCTCCAACAATATCGCCCCTCTCATTTGTAAATACAGAAGAAAAGTACTCGTTCAAGACCTCTCTTATCTCTTCAGACTCAATACACAATCTCCCGCTACGGTCCTTGATCGGACCTACCCTCGCTCTAGTCATTCTCATATTTCTCACATATGTGTAAAAGGCCTTGGGGTTTTCCTTGATCATACCCGCCAAAGATTGTTCATGTCCTCTCTTAGCTCTCCTAATCCCTTTCTTCAGTTCCCTCCTGGCTATCTTGTATCCCTCCAATGCCCTGTCTGAACCTTGTTTCCTCAGCCTTACATAAGTCACCTTTTTCCTCTTAACAAGACATTCAACCTCTCTTGTTAACCATGGTTCCCTCACTCGACCATCTATTCCCTGCCTGACAGGGACTTATTCTGTCAAGTCGGTGTTGCACACTGAGAAAATAGTGCGCTATCCAGCACTCTCCGAGAGGGGGACGATTAGAATGCAATGAGCTCATTGGCCCGCACACCCTTAATTCGTAAAGTGTGCATTATTAATTAAATTCAGGACACACCAAAGAAGTCAACTAAGGTTCTTAAAGTGGACAGACGAGGCCAACGAAATACCGAGGTAATTCCTATGCTCAACTGGTGGACAGATGACGTGTCTCAGGAGATAACAGTAATGGAAATCGCCTTGTGCTGACGTGTGACGTAATAGGACAGGCATTCTGCAGTCCGCGCAGAGATGTGCAGATGTTAGAGAGATCTAAACCGGCCACAATGGCTGCAATTCCTTTAACGCGTGAGTTTTGCAATTCCTCCACAGGGAAACGGGGAACTTTAATCCAGCTAAAATGCACCACGCCTGCACGTGTGTGCGGAAATTCGTCCAGTAACCCATGTCATCGTCTCATCTTTGATCTCTGTTCCACTTCTGTGAAAGCTGAGGTGAACCAATTGCAGCAATCCAAATACATGAATAAGATGGTAATACCGATTCAAATACACGAAGAAGATGGGAATAGAGGGATACGGACTCCGGAAGTGTAGAAGATTTTAGTTTAGATGGCCAGCATTGTCGGCGCTGGCATGGAGCGCATCGAGGCCTGTTCCTGTGCTGTACTTTTCTTTGTTCTTTGCTTTTTGTTCTTTGTATCCTTCACTGGGTACTTGTTATCCGTAAACCAGCAGTGTATTAGAAGTGTCCAATGCGAAGGAATGCAGAAATTAGGCCGTGCGTGAGTTGGGTGGTGGGGTCTTAGTGAGGCGGGTCGGGGAAGGCCTTTCCTCGATTGTGGGACGCCTTATCCGACTCCCTGGCAGTGATAGTATCTTATCCAGTTTGCGGAATGAAGGAAGAGGCCTTTGCGCCTCTTGAATACTCAAGAGGTTTGGCGTGCCGTTCTGGTTACAGGCTGACAGAGAAGGTCCTCAAAGTGTATCATATAATCACTCCAGTGCTGAAAGAGGCCTTAGTCCAGTGACGTAACCTCTAAGCTGCTGCTGCTTGTAAATCGTTCATTGACTTTCAGGTTTTGCTGCATTTTCAGTTCTAAACTTCAGATTTCGTCCATGAAGTTGTTGCAAATCGTAGGATTGTGGTTTGTCAGTTTCAGCCGTTGGAAAATCGACTTCGAAGCAACGAAGGATTGCCGACACGTGCACTTTTATTCGAATGTTTGTGAAATTTCGCAAGCTACATTAATGTCCCCGATAATGGTAGGTCCGTCGCAACTGTTTACTCTGTGGGTGGTTGTGCACCCACATCCATGTGCATGATTATTAAATGCCTCTGCAAGCTGTTCAGTTGTACCAGACCATTACAAATTATAAAATTATGGAAACAGCTCCACAACCCAATGTACTGTCGGGAGAGATTCGCCCCAGATGTGTTAAACATTGGCATTTGACCGTCTGAAATCTCAAGAAATCAGACGAAACATGGACAATGGAACCTTCTGCAGATAACCACCAATATATTTATGTGAGCTGGTGAATCTCTACCATTTCTTGAATCACCAAGGGTCATTATCAGTCTGTTTCAAAGACAAGACCACGACCAGTGAGAAGGAAAAGGGCAGCAGATATACCCAGGCACATCAGCACTGGGAAGTTCCACTCCAGGTCAGTCACCACCCTGACTTGCACTTATTTCGCCTTTCCTTCACTGCCATGTGGTTAAAATAATGGAACCCCTGCCTTCGTGGTGGATAGTGTGGAGGATTGTCAGCAGATACAGCAGGACACAGATAGGTTGGGGACTTGGGCAGAGAAAAGGAAAATGGAGTTTCATCGGGCAAATGTGAGATAGGTAGGTCAACATAGAAGGATAAGATACCACAAATGGCAAAACTCTTAGGAATAGAGAAAGTCAGAAATATCTGGGCGCGCAGGTCCACAGATCCTTGAAGGTGGCAACATAAGTGGCCAAGGTAGTGAAGAATGCATCCGGAACGGGTGCCTTCATTGGACGGGGCATCGAGTATAAAAACAGGCAAGATATATAGAATCTTGGTAAGGCCGTAGTTGGAATATTGCGCACAATCCGGGTCACCACACTACCAGAAAGATGTGGAGGCTTTCGAGAGGGTGTAGAGGAGGTTTACCAGGATGTCGCCTGGTCTCGAGGGTGTTAGAAATGTGTAGAGGCTGAATAGACTTTGGCTGTTTTCATTAGTATGACGGAGGTTGAGGGGTGACCTGATTGAGGTCTACAAGATAATGAGGGGCATGGATAGAGTGGATGTGCAGTCACTCTTCCCCAGGTGAAGGGGTAAGTTACCAGGGGGCAGAGGTTTAAGATCAGTGGAGAAAGATTTAGAGGAGATGTGCGAGGCAGTTCTTTTATGCAGAGGGTGGGGAGTGCCTGGAGCGCGTTGCCAGAGGGTGGGGAGTGCCTGGAGCGCGTTTCCAGGTGACGTTGTGGAAGCAGATATATTACCGTCGTTGAATACGCATCTTGACAAACACAGGGCTAGGATACCACTGCTTGTCTGTATCTGGGACAGGCCGAGATTGAAACCACCTTACCGTGTATATTTCTGGATGAAAATCTGATGGTAACATTGGGAGGTAGTATTTTTTTAACGTTATCGGTTTGACAATTGTCAACTGATGGTACATTTCTAATTGTCCTTCGATATGTTCTCTGTGTTCATATGGTATTATATTTAACGTCACTAGTTTCACACTTGTTTTGTGACATCACCCACTTCCATTTGTTCTCGCATTGATAATAAAGGTTATTTTCCTGATCTCTTGTTTGAATTGAATATTCACCACTCTTGTGCTCCTTGAATACATAAAATCAATTAGCCCTTGCTCAACCCAATTTGCTTCATCGGTACACAACTTCCAAAATTCATTAAACCTGATTTTGTTTCCCCACCCTTTGTAAAGCCCTGATGATTGTTACAATCTAGACGCTCAAACCGTCTTGTCACTCGATCTGTACATTTTGGGAGATGCACATCCTGACCCTGTGGACATCTGAGTCAGTGGATATAGTCGGGAATTTTAAGCAACTTTATACCTCCATAACTGACAATCCCAAACGTCCTTGTAACCTCCGCCCGGCATGATCCCCTAGTTTTTAAGCCCGGTCCGGCCACTGTCGAGACGACACAAATATCCGACCCACCATGCAACTGCCATCCCCTCCTCTATCCGAGTCCCACACCGGTAAAACAACTGCTTTCCTCGCCCAACTGACGATACCAGCACGAAGCACGTGACTGTCCAGTGACGACAAAGCTCCTCCCAATCACTCGCTCCCATCCACGCACCCGTAGTGATGCCAATACCCAACCATCTCCTGACGACCAGACCACTGCAACCCTCGGCGACTCGACTACAGCCACCCTCTCAGCTTTAATTACCTGCCTAACCTTCTAAGCATATATGGATCACCCTATTACCTGCTTACTAAAGCCAACTTGCCCTACATCATCATCCACACAGTTTCAGAACGAACCTAGATAGACTTTCACGACTCAATCATCTGCAAACATTCTGGCTACTAGTCCAACCCAACAAGAATCGACCTATTTACGCTCGAATATCTGATTTACCTGACTATTCGGATACCTCAGACCTAGACTCGTAAAAACCCAAACCTCTTGACTCATTCTTCAATCGCACAATTGCCTTCGCCACCCATAGGATCATTTATAATCCGTCAATTACCCTGACACCATCAATTAATTATCATAACATCCTCCTGCCACTTCAACGCGACATGGCACTTAATTCCTTTACCACCTTTGCTCCTATCTGTTCTGCAACTTGCGAACCTCATCCACGAAACCATCTATCCACCTTCCCCACTGCCCAATCACCTAGGCTGTCCTCAAACACCGATACAATAATTCACCTGAGGTGCAGTCCACATCAACGTAGACAAACGACTCAACAAGCGACGCACCCCATTCACTTCCTCAAGTACAAACTCACACGGCACAAACAACTCAAACTCATACCTACGTAGCCACATAACCCACCTACACAGCTACTCACCGCAATCGTCTACCCAACAGCCCACCTTATCTATATACCCAACAAGCACTCTCCCACCTTCCAAATAAAATCTCACCACGCACACATGTAACTCCATAACCGACATTTCGACAGACCTGCTGCCCAATACACATACCCATATCGTCTGATTCTCCTCTTATACACCTACAGCTATCCATATTCCCTTGCTCCACTTACCCCAGATACTGCCATCAACAGCACATATTCTACACAGGCGCCTACAATTTTAAGTACCAATTTGCCATAGTACCCACTCGACTACTTACCTACCTCACTAATCTATTTTTAAATGTAATTTTTTTCCAATTCAAGGGCAATTTAGTTTCCCCAATCCATTTAACCTGCACATTTTTGGGTAGTGTGTGTGAAACCACTCAGACACGGGAGGCGGGGGAGGGGGGGGGGGGTGCGGGGGGAGGGGGGGTGCAAACTCCACACAAGCAGTGATCGGGGCCGGTGTCGAACCTGGGCCTTCAGTGCCGTAGGCAAGAGTGCTAACCACTGCGCCACCGTACAGCCCGGATACCACACTAATCTCTCTATCTAGTTTAACCAGCTTCCCACCCGCTTCCATATCTACTCATCTACGTGATCAGCAAACCTCTGCATCCCACCCACGGTTTCCTATCTCCCGCCTACCCAAATCACCCAACGTAAAAATCCGCCTAATCACATAACCCAGCCGCCATGCACCACCAAGTTCCGCACCCAATTTCCTGCCAGCTATCTCCCGACCAACATACATTCTTAAGACTTCGCCCAACTTGCCAACTTATCAAACCCACTCAACTAACTGAGCACTCGATTATCCAATTGGCTAAACCTGATTTCTCACTCAAGTGCCGACACACACACCGAACACACCCACCCCATTACCTACATATCTGGCAATCTGCATAACTAATCGTTTTTACCAACAGCCAGACTCCAGACTCGAAACGTTCTCTCCCTTCTTTCTCCACAGTGGTTGTCAGACCTGTTGCGATTTTCCATTATTTGGTGTTTTTGTTTCAGATAGCAGCACCGCAATAATTTGCTTTTAACTAATTTTACCTCTTGCTTATCTCACGCAATCGCCCACTTGCACGCTGATCAACCAACAACTTATAAATGTCCATGAATTATCCCAAAAACCTAAGCACTTCACTTATCTATCTGGAATTACCCTTGTACATTACCCGTGTAGCAGAGCAACCCAGCTATCCACGTTGCCCACTTAGCCACATTTTCTAATTTCCGACCAAGATATCTCGGTAAGTACTTTTTGGGAAACTTGATGGAGAGTTATTTTCCCTGAACTAGCAATCCAGAAAGCCACGGCAATGATTTCGGGACATAGGTTTGCAATGCGCCGTGGCAGCTCATGAAATTAAAATTCAATAAATAAATATGTTTTTAAACGTGTAATGATGACAATTATACCTTTGTCCACTTTCATTATCGTGAAAATCATCTGGTTCACTATTATCTTTCAGAGAATTCAATCTGCCATGCTCACATGGTCTGGCCAATCTGTAACTCCAGATCTACAGCAACGTGTAGCCTTAAATGCTCTTCTAAAACAACAGTAAGTTCAAGGACAATTAGTGATGGGCTCAGTCAGAAATGACCACACGCCGTGAATGATTTAAAAACATTGCCGACCTAATTCGACGACCTCAAAAACCATCAACGTACCGGGCACACTCGGCTAACGTACACACATACCGAAGCTAGCAACTTACCCATGTAGCAACCGACGTTCAGACCGCCCTACTCACTTACCACAAACACCTAACGGACTGAGAATCTCACCACGTTCTCAGTTTGACAGCCAGCTGGTAATATATCCACGCAACTAATCAGCCGACACACAAATCATCTACTATCCACATATATACAAACCCACACATTTAACCAGCTGAACCACCTCGTCGATGCCAATGTTCATCTGCAGACGTACCTAATCACATGTCATTTCCCCCCCCCCCCCAATCCTTCTTCTCCATCTACACACCTACTTACCTACCTAACCAGCCACTCCCCCACTTCTCGAATATACCATATGTAGATAAATCGCTTCCCTACAGATGTCAGAGGTAGGTTATTTACTCAGAGAGTAGTAAGGGCATGGAATGCCCTGCCTGCAACAGTAGTGGACTCGCCAACACTAAGGGCATTCAAATGGTCATTGGATAGACATATGGACGATAAAGGAATAGTGTAAATTGGCTTTAGTGTGGTTTCACAGGTCGGCACAACATCGCGGGCCGAAGGCCCTGTACTGCGCTGTAATGTTCTATGTTCTATGTTCTACTTAGCTCAACCACCTCGGTACGTTCGTACCATTGAGCATGTCAGCCACCAGATACATATTATGCACCTAGGCAGTCAACTGCGCATTTTCTGACCTACCAACAAAGTGATGTATCCAACTACAGACTTAAGCAACTCCCCAGCTCATCCAGATATCCAACCAGAAACTCAGCCACTTCACACTATACCAGTACACACTTTCTAAGTATCCACTCATCAAACTTACCAATCTCACTATTTATTAACCTACGTGTGCCAACATTTTTTCTCCAATATTACCATCCTGCACATGCACTGACAAATCCAATTACCCGCAGACGTTCTTAGATATTGAATTATCTTACCTATCTACCTATTGGATCCACCAAATCACAAGGTCAACTCAAGTATCTATCTAAATGCCCATTACTCAAAGTGCATCTGCAACATACCTACCTGCCAAAACCACCTGCTCAACAAATCCACCTGTTCGTCGACTAACCTCTCACGCACATCGTGCAACTCACCTCACTCAACTGTCCACAATCCTAGCAACCTCTCCACAAAACACAATCACATAAACCACCAACATTGTAACTTAAGCATAAAGCACAAAGCTACCAATGCACGTCAAGCTTTAGCCTACAGACACACAATTCCATCCGTACGCATGACTTATCGAGACTAACCTACCCTACCCACCTCACCCGCCTTCGGTCCACCCAACCGACCCACTTTCCAAAGGGATCCAACTTACTTAGCTCTTGAATTAATCACATCTCCCACCTACCTTCCCATCTACTCATCTCCCTATTGGCTTCCATATGATATACACCTACACCAACAAAAACACTTTCCTATTCACCCAATCTACACATATATACACACCTAACCACGGCAGCTAACTGACAATCTCACCACGTATACCGAATTCACACAAGCCTGTCTTCCTAGCTGCCCAACAAGCCACCTCTTCACGCTTCACATATCATCCATGTAAAGATTTCACACGTCCCATCGATCAATCTATGCAGTCCACAATCGCATCAACTCAACCAGCAGCCCAACATCGTTGCACCATCGAAAACGATAGACATACCTACCCACGTAGCCACCGCAACCACCAATCACCCACCGAGTCGCATCATCCATATATCCGCTTGCACACCACGTACAGTTAACTATATCATGCACAACACATGTTCTTACGTATTCTCCTCATCCAACTATCCAGCTAGCTATCTCACTTAAACACGTAACATAGCCATGTAGATACTCTAGACATCTACAGAGAATCCCACTCGCACACCATACCTATAGAAGTAGAAACCAGTGGCCCATGTAAACCAAATACCTAGGTTGTAACTGACACACGCCGACATGACTCGCATACAAATTCTTGAGAATTTCCCCCTCGTACAGCTACTGTCTTCACAAAATTCTCTGGATACACGCATACGCCGACGTTACTCAGTTGTCCACATTCCACCTAAAATCGTAGCCAGTTGAAACATCCGACACATGCCCATCCAGCTACTAATATACCTGAAGTACACCTCACCCTCTTCCGCACTTGTACAACTCACATACCGACACAAAAACGTACCTACCCAGAAAATCCACATAGTACCTACCGCAACCATCTAAACCATCTAACCACCAAAAGGCTCATCAACCATATACTTATCTACTCGCTTATTCACAATTCCATTTCTCATCTGCCCACCTCTCCGGTTCAATACCCAACGCAATCACCTACCTCAGCTAACAACAGTAATACCATTCTACCCAGATCAACCATCTAAAAACTTCACCCAATTCTCTTTCTGTAAACTTGCCGAAACAGGTTCCCATCTATCCATCAATCTGTACTACCCAATCATCCGCATTATCAGATGCCCAGCAGACCTACCGTGCCAATTTACTCAGCCATTCACCCGTTCATCTCGTCACTCATTCACTTACTTGTTTAATAAATCACGAAAATATGTTCACAACGCGTGGCGTTTTAAATTATTTTAATAAGTGAGCTGTTGCCGCAATTGGGATGTGGGTGAGCGTGTCCAGTTCATAATCTGTCCCTGCTCTGCCCGCTGGTCTTCAATGCGCTGTCCATTTGTTCTGCAGATTGATTCGAAATAACCTCCAAAAAATGGCATGAGCTATGTTTCAGTTTGCCTGGCCGTTGGATCGACGTTGTCGGTCACTGGTTTTGGACAGTAGATCAGTTGCTTCCATGCATGTGGTATTTCTGTGAAAAACGGTGCACAATATTCTTTCCAACTGAATAAGAAAAACATCTTTATATAAATTTAAACATTTTAGGGTATGAATTACATTTAAGAAGGACGATGTAAGATCAATGCCTCCACGGCAAAGGTTTCACTTCCAAGAATCAAGCTTTTGCTGTCCGACAGCTATTTTTCCCACCTGACTTATTCAGTGTCTTTTTCAATTTTTCATATTCTAAAGAACAAACAAAAGCTTCTGGTAGGTCATGTTATGCATCAAGATTTTGGTTCTCGTCTCAATGGGTAGGTAGCAATTAGGCATATTGTGGATCTGGAGGTGCCAGATTAATGGTCAGGATTCTCCGGTTCTCCAGCTGCGTGTTTCTTGCCCATGCGCTATTAGCTGGCAGTGGGATACTATCTTGACATTGGCGTTTGAGGCCACCACATACCGCTGTGAAATTAGCCGATGCGAATGTTCTGATAGCGGGAAAATGATTTGCAGAAAATTGCGAGTCCGCCGCTCTAACACTGGAAGTGAGGACAGATAATTTGGCGCTATTCTTCGCATGCTGCACTATTCTCTGGTCCCGCTGGCAGCGTAGGCTGGCAAAGGGCAGGAGCGAGTTCGATATTGCCGCCAGAATCCAGGCCAAAGAACGAATCAGAAATGATGAGTTGGATTCTCTAGTCTTAAGGCAGCGTCACAGTGGGCGGGTCTGGGGGTGGGGGTGGGGGCTGTGGGGGTGGGGGGGGGGGGGGGGGGGGGTTGGGGGGGGGGTGGGGGGGGGAGGGGTGGGGAAAGGGTAGGTGGTGGATGGGACGTGCGCAGCCAGCGGTGAAACCGGAGAATCCTGGAAACCACCCCATACCGCCGGGAGTCCCTCGCCACCTGGAACCCCACGGCTGTGGGTGGGTTGCCGGAGTGAAAAATTAACCTCAATGGATGGGTAACTCATGCTCACATCACCCTAAACGTTCTCAGGAGACCTCGGCACTGGCCCTGTTGATGCTGCTACTCCCAGGAAATGGCGACGTGTTACGATATTACATCAATTAGCATGGAGAGAAAATATATTTTATGTAATATACGTAGAAAGCTTAATACTGAATTTAGATCATCGCAGTGTCAAATGCAACAAGTAAATTAGCGAAATTATTTTAGGAGACAGATATTTACGGATAATAGCAGGACGTGAGACGGGTTGAATTTACGCTTTACGTATAATTACACATTCAAATATGTTCATGTTGTAGTTGTGCTCACATACAAACCGGTGATTCATAAGTCAGCATTAATGCAGTGGGGACACGGGTTCAAATCCCACCTCCATAGATTGTGGAGTATAAGTTAATGAATTAATTCAATCAAAAACCTTTTCTGAAATCATAATCTTCAAAATAATGATGTAAATTAATCCCAACTTCATAAACAGCCGAATTTGTTTTCGCTTAAGTCTTTTTGAGCGATCTCACTGGGGAAGTAAGGATGATGCTCCAGGTCAACGACATTTTGTGCTTGATTCATATTTTAATTTTAAATGGTCTGTCAATCACACACTAGTACCAAACTGAAAATAGAAATGCATCAATGACACGCCCTGCTCGGCTGAACCTGTAATGTTCTCTGTGTTACGGTGCTGAGGGTTTGTGTGAAAATTTTCAGGACGATCCTACTGTCCACCCAAGCAAAAGCATGACCTAACTGTACGAACAGAATAACACCAAAAATCCTGTCCGGAATTCTCCGGCCGTTTGTTGGCGGCTGCATTCTCTGTTCCCGCATTAAGCGCAGCCCAGACCGCGCATTACACGGCACTGTGGGGTGGCTTCAGTGGAAATTCCCATTAATAGCGGATGGAGTGGAGCCCCTCCTCCCCCCCTCTGCCCACCCCAAACATGGAACGGCATGCCGCCTTCTGCTCCAGATAAACTGTCAGCTGCCAACGGATTTCCCATGGCACCGGGAAGCCCGCGGCCATTGGTGAACTGCCGGCGCAATGGAGAATCCAGCATTCCAGTCTGATGGTCATGCATATGGTCAGCATTTTCGGCCATTAGTCACATTGCAAGTCCTGGCACGGCAGTCCATGCAATATTTGGTTCAGAGGAAGATGGTTTCCAGGTGAGCCGTTTGATTCGCTGGTCTCCCTTTTCTTTCGATTCTCTTCGAGATGAAATCAGGTTATTGTTTCTGCTGTCGTCTTCCACTACTTTATAAGCAACCAGCCTCCAGAGTTCGTGATGCCAGGTACTGTCACCCAGTTTGTAGTGCTGTTATTCGCGATCGCCATAAATTGCCTGTTGGTAACCTTGTGTGAGCGATGGAATCGCGGAATATCGTTCCCCAGTAGCCAATCACTGTGCAGGTCGCTTGGGCACTGGGTCCCCATCCATCCAGTGAATATAGCGGATGCAGCCCAACTATTATTGGTTTAGCAACGAGCTTACACTTATAATAATTGCACCCTCAAGAACCCGTTAGTTGTTGCTTTAAGAAATAACGACCGTTTTTCTCAGACATTGATTGGAGAAACCGCTCTTATTTTTCTCACACCAAGCATTGTTGTCCAGATCTTACACCTGCAGAGCAGTGCGCTCACAATGGACTGCTTCACAGTTTAACTTTTCAGGTACTTACCTTCCAAGCTTTTTTTCATCTCTGCTTGGACATAATGAGTGCAGCTGTTGCGATGGTGAGTTTACTTTCAACTAAAACAGATAGATTGTTTATGTGTTTGGTGCATACCTATGTGAGTTATCCCCCATCCAGCATCACATTGTTAAGTATTGTGCACGGATACATGGAAATGTACTGGATGAAGACAATTGTTTTCTTGATACTGATGGTCAAAGCAAAATTCCAGGAGAAAGAGAGTTGATGCATTTGTAACTTAAGGCTTTTCTAATTATGGGAAGTCAGTGTGGCACCTTCGGAGCAAACTACTCAGTGATGAGCCCTTGACAGACTAGTGTTTTTCATGTGTCATGATCATAATGAATGGCGAGGTAGGCTTGAAGGAACGAATGGCCTCCTCCTGCTACTATTTTCTCTATGTTTCCATGTATGTACTTCAAATGAACATGGTTGGAAAATCTACCATGAGTTCAGGGATGCAATTAGACACCGCTGTGGATAATATGCAGGTGCATGGCAGCAGCACATGTCAAACAGTGACATTACCAGACAACACTATGTGAACCTACTTCGGATCTCACGTGCTGATTTTCCTCGCGTTGCCTAATTTTAGATGGGCTGTTAACATGGAAAGATGAGTATAAATTCAGTAGCTTTGTCGGGCAGGCATTTTTCGCAGATGCTCAACCTGGTCGCCTCTGTTGAGATTGTTGAAACATTGCTGAATCAGAGAGTCATAGAATCTGCTGCACGGAGAGAGGCCTTTCGGCCCAAACTGGTTAAGGCAACCACAAAGCACATCCAAGTTAACCCCATTTGCCTGCACTTAGCTCATGTCCCTCTAGATCTTTCCTATCGACCTATGTGTCCAAATGTCGTTTAAATGTTGTCAATGTCTCAACCTCAACCAATTTCTCCGGTTATTCATTCCACATACGGAGCACTCTCTGTGTAATAACGTTGATCCTCAGGTTCCCATTAATCCGTTACCCTCTTAACGTAAATCTATGTCCTCTAGTTCTCGCATTCCATTCCTGGGAAAAGGACTGAGTCCATTCACCCTATCAATGCCACTCACAATCTTATACACCTATATAAGATCGACCCTCAGTTTTCTACGCGACAAAGAAAAAAGGCCTAGCCTGTCCAATCTCTCTCTATACCTCAGCCCCTTGAATCCTGGAAACATCCTTCTATAACACTTCTGCACATTCTCCAGTCTAATAACATATTTCCTATAGCAAGGAGACCAAAACTGAACACAATACTCCAGATGCGGCCTCAAAAAGTCCTGCAAAGCTGCAACATACATTCCGATGTTGAATACTCAATGCCATGATCGATGAAAGCCAGCATGTCAAAAGCCTTCTTCACTGTCAGAGCTACCTGTGAATTCACCTTTCGACACACGTGCATTTGAACTCCAATGTCCCTCTGTTCCACCATATTCGCTAAGGTCCTAACATGCAACGTGAAAGTGCTACCTTGATTTCACTTTTCAAAATGCAGCACCTCACACTTAATTTGTATTGTACGAAGTCTTACAACACCAGGTTAAAGTCCAACAGGTTTGTTTCGATGTCACTAGCTTTCGGAGCGCTGCTCCTTCCTCAGGTGAACACAGTAAGAAGTCTTCTTACAACACCAGGTTACACGCATTCTCTGCAAGACGTGCCAGATCATCGACATGGATACCACCATTACACATGAGAACACCACCCACCAGGTACGCGGTACATACTCGTGCTACTCGGCCAACGTTGTCTCCCTCATATGCTGCAGGAAAGGATGTCCCGAAGTGTGGTACATTGGCGAGACCATGCAGACGCTGCGACAACGAATGAACGGACATCGCACGACAATCACCAGGCAGGAATGTTCCCTTCCAGTTGGGGAACACTTCAGCAGTCAAGGGCATTCAACCTCTGATCTCCGGGTGAGCGTTCTCCAAGGTGGCCATCAGGTCGCGCAACAACGCAGAATCGCCGAGAAGAGGCTTCTAGCCAAGTTCCGCACACAGGAGTGCGGCCTCAACCGGGAACTGGGATTCATGTCGCATTACATTCATTCCCCACCATCTGGCCTGCGAAATCCTACCAACTGTCCTGGCTTGACACAATTCACACCTCTTTAACCTGGGGTTACCCCATCTCTGGATCTGTAAAGATTTAATCACCTCGCATTCCAAGCATTGTCTGGCATCTTTGAATCTGTCTATATATACGTTTCTGGAGCATACCTCTTCAATCACCTGAGGAAGGAGCAGCGCTCCGAAAGCTAATGACATCGAAACAAACCTGTTGGATTTTAACCTGCTGTTGTAAGACTTCTTACTGTGCTCACCCCAGTCCAACGCCGGCAACTCCAGATCCTCAGGTGAATGAAGAGGTATGTTCCAGAAATACATATATAGACAAATTCAAAGATGCCAAACAATGCTTGGAATGCGACCATTAGCAGGTGATTAAATCTTTACAGGTCCAGAGATGGGGTAACCCCAGGTTAAAGAGGTGTGAATTGTATCAAGCCAGGACAGTCGGTAGGATTTCGCAGGCCGGATGGTGGGGGATGAATGTAATGCGACATGAATCCCAGGTCACTGTTGAGGCCGCACTCATGTGTGCGGAACTTGGCTATAAGTTTCGGCTCGGCGATTCTGCGTTGTCGCGCGTCCTGAAGGTCGCCTTGGAGAACGCTTACCCGGAGATCAGAGGGTGAATGCCCTTGACTGCTGAAGTGTTTCCCGACTGGAAGGGGACATTCCTGCCTGGTGATTGTCGCGCGATGTCCGTTCATTCGTTGTCGCAGTGTCTGCATGGTCTCGCCAATGTACCACGCTTCGGGACATCCTTTCCTGCAGCGTATGAGGTAGACAACGTTGGCCGAGTCGCACGAGTATGTACTGCGTACCTGGTGGGTGGTGTTCTCACGTGTAATAGTTGTATCCATGTCGATGATCTGGCACGTCTTGCAGAGATTGCCATGGCAGGGTTGTGTGGTGTCGTGGTCACTGTTCTGAAGACTGGGTAGTTTGCTGCAAACAATGGTTTGTTTGAGGTTGCGCGGTTGTTTGAAGGCAAGTAGTGGTGGTGTGGGGATGACCTTGGCAAGATGTTCATCGTCATCAATGACGTGTTGAAGGCTGTGAAGAAGGGGACGTAGTTTCTCCGCTTCGGGGGAGTACTGGGCGACGAAGGGTCCAGTATTTGTATTGAACTCCATTTGCCATTTTTCGGCACCGTTACCCAGCTGCGTCTGTGAATTTTTGATAACATTACTCGCTGCCTACAATGCCACCTATTTCAGTGTCGTCTGTTGATGAAAGGAAAATATAATGACCATAAAAGTTCACAGCATTTTCCTTGCGGGCGACAGACTGAGAAGTTTTTTATTCTATTTCTTCCAATTACTGAAGGAAAATACAATTGGATTTGTAATAGATGTGTTCAGCTCTGGTATTTAATATGACAATGGCAACACGGCACACACGTTTTCAGCTGGTGCTCTCAGGGAGGTGCCTTGATGTTAGTTGCAATTTCAATTGCCACCTTACCTCCACAAGTTAACCAGCTATGGATCACACTTATATTGGATTACTGGATCATTCTTCCAGAATAGGGTAACAAATTCGTGTGGATTCAGGGACAGTTCCATACTGTTTTTGCGTCCTTGTTTATTTCTGATGGTAATCACTAACAACTGCAGCTTTGTCCTTGGCAAGCTGAGTGGTGACTTTGATATCCCTGGCAGTGTGGGTTCGATAAGAGCTTTATCCTGTCAAGCAGGCTTCCTATAATCATTCCTGCGTTTGGCCCGTCCATCTTAACAGAAAAGCACACCTGATGTTATGGCACAGCTGGAAAAGATTGCCTCAAATTCACTGTCAGGTCTCACTGATACTGATTGAAGACAAATGAAGGCAACGAAATGCCCCTCAGAAATCACCTCGCTTCATATACTGAAGAATATTCCCCCATGACGAAACATTGTGTGATCATGGGAACGCCGGGAACTGAGGGAGGGGAACTCCAATGCCCTTCTAATTGTCTGTTTTTTAAGCAGGCCGAATAATTTAGCTCGCTGAGCTCTGAAAGAGTCAGAATGGGCTTGCAGCAAATGATTCCTGAACAAATATGTGGAAACCTCATTTGACTTCAACTTTAACATCTAACTTTCGTAAGCGCCTCTGCAAGTGAAAATATTGTTTGTAATAGCCACTGCACAGTTCTTTGGAAGTACCGTCCAGTCTTCAAATTGGTGGCTTATTTAATTGTGTGCCACTGCCATCGTGATAGCGGCTTCGACTCACAAAAGATCTGGATTCTAATCTGCGAAGACGACTGCCGAACCTAACGTTATGACCAGGCAGATAAAACAGTCTACTTTTATCTTCACCGTACTGGTTTACCCTACCTTAATGACGAGTAAAATAATTCACATCAAGAACCGAACCATGAATACGGCATGATGACGTACCGACGCCAGCACAAGATGACATACTTTCTAAACAGCGGATCATAACATTATTATTCACTAATTCTGCATTCTGTCGTGAATCGTGGTGGTCAGTTACGCAACTCGACCTGAGGAGGAACTGACGCAAATACTGAAATTCTCATGAGTGCGGAAACCTAAAACGTCCGTGCAAAGGCAAGGCTGAATATTTGACACCTACTTCCCACTTGATGTACTGTGTGGATAATCAATCCGAACATCACAGAGGCCAGCCTTTGGGTAATTAGAATGTATTTGCGTGAAGTCAATGGACAGTCAAAGGAACGGGATGAAACAAAGGCTGTGGCCACGGAAACATTGCGCCCTATTGATGAGTAGTTGTGCTTCAGATTTTACTGTTCAGACAGCGAAGGTGCTCCTGTTCAAACATAACTTTTGTAATCATCTGACAATGCGCATATTCGTACATTTGCATAACATACGGCAAAACAGAATAGTTTCTTGTTGATTTACGACGTCATGGAGTATTTCATGAACTATGTTATTAAGTATCATTTACAAAGCATCAGCCTGCTCAACTTGGCGTCCGCAAGAACCGCTTGGTGTTGACTTGGGGTAGCGGGACTAATGTATGATCAGACATTGAGTCAGTTAGTATTTTTCTGGCTGGAGGTCAGAGGGAGGGATCTAACCGACATCTGTAAAATTCTAACAGAGCCGGGTAAATACAGGAAGGATTTTCCAGATGGTGGGGAAGTCCAGAACCAGGAGTCATTGCTTACGGATACGTTAGACATGATTTAGGACTCGGTTGAGGAAAGATATCTTCACCGATAAAGTGTCGAGCCTTAGAATTCGCTACTCAGAATTTACTTGAGGCCAAACTATTGTATGTTTACGGGAAGTTAGATATAGCTCTTGAGGCTGAATGGATCAAAGGAGAGGGAGGCGGGTGGCAAGAACAGGTTGCTGACATGATCATAATGAGTAATGGAGCAGGCTCAAAGGGCCAAATGCTCCAATTCTGCACTTATTCTCCATTGTTTGCTTTTTCTATGACTTCGTTATAGTCTTCTCAGAAATGGAGAAGGGAGCTGTTTTCCACTCATAACTTTAGAATGACCGCCCTTAGGGCATCACGGGGGCGGAGTGGAACGTACTGCTGCCTCAGCAGGTCCGATCCTGGCTCTTGGACACTGACCGGGTGAAGTTTGTACATTCTCCCGATGTTTGCGTGGGTTTCGCTCCCACAACCCACAGATGTACAGTGTCGGTGGATTGGCAACGCTAAAAGTTGCCCCTTGATTGGAAAAAATAAATTTAGTTCATCCAAATTTAAAAAAAGAAGAATCACCGCCCTTGAAATTAAATCAGCATTTGACCTCTTGATGAATCAGCCGGATGCAAAGTGAAGTCAGTGTGCATCAGTGCGAATATATACACGTTTCCCAAAGCAAATCCAGGTATGTGATTGATTTTTATTTTACATATCTTGGCCGTTTTCGATTCCCATTGCGATCTCGATAGAAAAGTGACTCATATACAATTATTTTCAGGTGGTTCATCAATAGCGTTCCATTCATAATATTATCAGAAGTGGAGTAGCTCTTTCATAATCTGATAGAGTTGATTACAATTGAAATCTCCCCTAATACGAAAACATGTGCGTGTATATAAAGCCAGAACATGTTCAGATTCACACTTTCCATAAATGGGAAATAACATTGACGAGTCACGGTGCAAGGCAGCGAACACCTATCACATCAAAGGATCAAGCGAAGTTAATCAATGGGGTTACAGTTCTTTAAGGCATGCTTCCTCCACAACCCTCAGTAATTTCCGTCGGTATCATGGTCAGATATTCAGCTGCACCAGCTAACATAATGCAACTATTGTATGAGCATATCAGATGATTATAAAATGCGCAGAGACCTGACTCACTCTCCCCCGAAGACAATACACCTTTATTAAGTCACAAATTAGTCATGTGATGGACATCATTTACCTATCTGGATGACTATAGCACAACGAAATTGAAGAAGCTGCGCACCATGAAGGAATACAATGATATCCTGCTTTATTTAATGCACCTCCCCTACTTCAAATATTCACTTGCTCGAGGTTTGCATACATTGGAGCGTCAGCGGCTTCATTAAGTTAATAAGTAAACTTCCGCATCATCAGTGAGCACTGAGGTAAATCGATCTGCCTTGACTTCCGTCAGTAGACAGCCGACTTGAACGACCGCAACTGATGGAAACATGCAGGATTTCACTTATGACGTGAATTGAAATACATATCAGTTGTGTCATTCAATTTGCGCGGTTTGAAGCATGAGAATCACTTTACACGAACACAAATAAATAGTATATGACTAATAATATTATTTTTATCTGACTTTTACCTTGCAACTCATTTTTTAATCTTTGGAGTTCTGAATTTAAAAAATGCCAATTTATTTAACGACCGACTTACAATTCAAACATTATGGAGGATAACATTGATAAGTCATGCAACTCAATAGAACCTAAGTTATGCCACACTTGAAATGCAGTGTTCAATTCTGGTCGCCACAAGACAGAAGGATGTGGAAGCTTTGGAGAGTGTATAGACGAGGTTTACCAGGATGCAGCCTGGTATGGATGGCTTCGGTAAGAGGCGAGGTTGGATAACCATGGGTTTCTCTCACTGGCACATGGAGGCTGAGGGTCGACCTGACAGAAATTTATAAAATTATGAGTAGCGTTGATATAGTGGGTGGTGAGAAGCTTTTAGCGAGGGAGGATGAATCAATTGCTCGGGGACACAGGTTTAAGGACTGAGTGACAGATTTTGGAGGAGATGTGCGAGGGAAGTTTTTTTATACAGACAGTTGTGTGTCTGGAGCTCAGAGCCGGAGGAGGTGGTGGAAACAGACATGATAGTGACGTTTAAGGGGCGTCTTGAGGATATATGTGTAGAATAGGAATAGAGGGATTCGGACCTCGGAAGTGTAGAAGCCTTAGAGGGCTGAATACTGTGCTTACTTTTATTTGTTCTTTGAATTGTACCGTACGTTTGGTTAGATTGCTTGCTTATGATATGTCATTGTACATAGCTAACTTGACTAGTTTGAAGTTATATCGTACAGCATGAGATACATTTTAAAACGAATATCGGCATTTGGTCTCAGCATTTGAGCTTTGGTGATTCGTCAAATTAAGAATTGGAGAGGACCTTCACAATCCAATTTGCAAATAGAAATATAAGAGCTGTTTTTATTTTAAATAAATTTAAAGTACTCAATTCCTTTTTGTTTTTCCATTCAGGGACAAGTTAGTATGGCCAATTCACCTATCCTACGGACCTTTGGGTTTTCGGGGAGACCCACGCAGACACGGGGAGAATGTGCCAAGTCCACACGGACAGTGACCCGGGACCGGTATCGAACCCAAAAGCTAGCAGTGCTAACTACTGCGACACCATGCCGCCCATACACGAATTGTTAACGAAAGAAGACAATGTTTTACTTATCTTGAATCAAAATAATACCAAGACTACAAAATGAAATACGACAACGTCTGTATGATGCACTCAACTTTGGACACCAGACGTTAACACGATACTGCGGGAAGTGCACCCAACTTCAGCTCCTCAAAGACCGTGTTAGGGAAATGGAGCTGAAGCTGGATGAACTTCGGATCATCCGGGAGGCAGAGGGGGTGAATGAGAAGAGTTACAAGGAGGTAACCACACCCAAGGTACAGGAGAAGAATCGCTGGGTTACAGTCAGGGGGAAAAAAACAAACAGGCAGACAGTGCAGGGATCCCTCGTGGCCGTTCCCCTTCAAAACAAGTATACCGTTTTGGATGCTGTTGTGGGGGGGGGGGATGACCTACCGGGGGAAGGCCCTAGCGGCCAGGTCTCTGGCACTGAGTCTGGCTCTGGGGCTCAGAAGGGAAGGGGGGAGAATAGAAAAGCAATAGTTGTAGGAGATTCAATGGTTAGGGGAATAGATAGGAGATTCTGTGGTCGCGAGCGAGACTCCCGGAAGGTATGTTGCCTCCCGGGTGCCAGGGCCAGGGATGTCTCGGATCGTGTCTTCAGGATCCTTAAGGGGGAGGGCGAGCAGCCAGAAGTCGTGGTGCACATTGGTACCAACGACATAGGTAGGAAAAGGGGTGTGGAGGTAATAAACACGTTTAGGGAGTTAGGCTGGAAGTTAAAAGCCAGGACAGACAGAGTTGTCATCTCTGGTTTGTTGCCGGTGCCACGTGATAGCGGGGCTCGGAATAGGGAGAGAGTGCAGCTGAACACGTGGCTGCAGGAATGGTGTAGGAGGGAGGGCTTCGGGTATTTGGGTAATTGGAGCGCATTCTGGGGAAGGTGGGACCTGTACAAGCAGGACGGGTTGCATCTGAACCAGAGGGCACCAATGTCCTGGGAGGGAGGTTTTCTAGTACTCTTCGGGAGGGTTTAAACTAATTTGGCAGGGGAATGGGAACCGGATTTGTTGTCCAGCAACTAAGGTAGCCGATATTCAGGACGCCAAAGCGTGTAATGAGGCAGTGGGGAAGGGGACACTGACAAAGGAGAGTACTTGCAGGCACGGAGATGGGTTGAAGTGTGTATACGTCAATGCAAGAAGCATCAGGAATAAGGTGGGTGAACTTAAGGCATGGATCGGTACTTGGGACTACGATGTGGTGGCCATCACGGAAACTTGGATAGAAGAGGGGCAGAAATGGTTGTTGGAGGTCCCTGGTTATAGATGTTTCAATAAGATTAGGGAGGGTGGTAAAAGAGGTGGGGGGGGGGGGGGGTGGCATTATTAATGAGAGATAGTATAACAGCTGCAGAAAGGCAGTTCGAGGAGTATCACCCTATTGAGGTAGTATGGGTTGAAGTCAGAAATAGGAAAGGAGCAGTCACCTTGTTAGGAGTTTTCTATAGGCCCCCCAATAGTAGCAGAGATGTGGAGGAACAGATTGGGAAACAGATTTTGGAAAGGTGCAGAAGTCATAGGGTAGTAGTCATGGGCGACTTTAAATTCCCAAATATTGAGTGGAAACTCTTTAGATCAAATAGTTTGGATGGGGTGGTGTTTCTGCAGTGTGTCCAGGAAGCTTTTCTAACACAGTATGTAGGTTGTCCGACCAGAAGAGGCGCAATATTGGATTTAGTACTGGGTAATGAACCAGGGCAAGTGATAGATTTGTTAGTGGGGGAGCATTTTGGAGATAGTGACCACAATTCTGTGACTTTCACTTTAGTAATGGAGAGGGATAGGTACGTGCAACAGGGCAAGGTTTACAATTGGGGGAAGGGTAAATACGATGTTGTCAGACAAGAATTGAAGTGCATAAGTTGGGAACATAGGCTGTCAGGGAAGGACACAAGTTAACTGTGGAACTTGTTCAAGGAACAGGTGCTACGTGTCCTTGATATGTATGTCCCTGTCAGGCAGGGAAGAGATGGTCGAGTGAGGGAACCATGGTTGACAAGAGAGGTTGAATGTCTTGTTAAGAGGAAAAGGGAGACTTATGTAAGGCTGAGGAAACAAGGTTCAGACAGGGCATTGGAGGGATACAAGATAGCCAGGAGGGAACTGAAGAAAGGGATTAGGAGAGCTAAGAGAGGGCATGAACAATCTTTGGCGGGTAGGATCAAGGAAAACCCCAAGGCCTTTTACACATATGTGAGAAATATGAGAATGACTAGAGCGAGGGTAGGTCCGATCAAGGACAGTAGCGGGAGATTGTGTATTGAGTCTGAAGAGATAGGAGAGGTCTTGAACGAGTACTTTTCTTCTGTATTTACAAATGAGAGGGGCGATATTGTTGGAGAGGACAGTGTGAAACAGATTGGTAAGCTCGAGGAAATACTTGTTAGGAAGGAAGATGTGTTGGGCATTTTGAAAAACTTGAGGATAGACAAGTCTCCCGGGCCTGACGGGATATATCCAAAGATTCTATGGGAAGCAAGAGATGAAATTGCAGAGCCGTTGGCAATGATCTTTTCGTCCTCACTGTCAACATGGGTGGTACTAGGGGATTGGAGAGTGGCGAATGTCGTGCCACTGTTCAAAAAAGGGACTAGGGATAACCATGGGAATTACAGGCCAGTTAGTCTTACTTCGGTGGTATGCAAAGTAATGGAAAGGGTATTGAAGGATAGGATTTCTGAGCATCTGGAAAGACACTGCTTGATTAGGGATAGTCAGCACGGATTTGTGAGGGGTAGGTCTTGCCTTCAAGTCTTATTGAATTCTTTGAGGAGGTGACCAAGCATGTGGATGAAGGTAAAGCAGTGGATGTAGTGTACATGGACTTTAGTAAGGCATTTGATAAGGTTCCCCATGGTAGGCTTATGCAGAAAGTAAGGAGGCATGGGATAGTGGGAAATTTGGCCAGTTGGATAACGCACTGGCTAACCGATAGAAGTCAGAGAGTGGTGGTGGATGGTAAATATTCAGCCTGGATCCCAGTTACCAGTGGCGTACCGCAGGGATCAGTTCTGGGTCCTCTGCTGTTTGTGATTTTCATTAATGACTTGGATGGGGGAGTTGAAGGGTGGGTCAGTAAATTTGCAGACGATACGAAGATTGGTGGAGTTGTGGATAGTGAGAAGGGCTGTTGTCGGCTGCAAAGAGACATAGATAGGATGCAGAGCTGGGCTGAGAAGTGGCAGATGGAGTTTAACCCTGAAAAGTCTGAGGTTGTCCATTTTGGAAGGACAAATATGAATGCGGAATACAGGGTTAACGGTAGAGTTCTTGGCAATGTGGAGGAGCAGAGAGATCTTGGGGTCTATGTTCATACATCTTTGAAAGTTGCCACTCAAGTGAATAGAGCTGTGAAGAAGGCCTATGGTGTGCTCGCGTTCATTAACAGAGGGATTGAATTTAAGAGCCGTGAGGTGATGATGCAGCTGTACAAAACTTTGGTAGGGCCACATTTGGAGTACTGTGTACAGTTCTGGTCGCTCATTTTAGGAAGGATGTGGAACCTTTGGAAAAGGTGCAAAGAAGATTTACCAGGATATTGCCTGGAATGGAGAGTAGGTCTTACGAGGAAAGGTTGAGGGTGCTAGGCCTTTTCTCATTAGAACGGAGAAGGATGAGGGGCGACTTGATAGAGGTTTATAAGATGATCAGGGGAATAGATAGAGTAGACAGTCAGAGACTTTTTCCCCGGGTGGAACAAACCATTACAAGGGGACATAAATGTGAAAGGTGCAAGATATAGTAGGGATATCAGAGGTAGGTTCTTTACCCAGAGAGTAGTGGGGGCATGGAATGCACTGCCTGTGGAAGTAGTTGAGTCGGAAACATTAGGGACCTTCAAGCAGCTATTGGATAGGTACATGGATTACGGTAAAATGATATAGTGCAGATTTATTTGTTCTTAAGGGCAGCACGGTAGCATTGTGGATAGCACAATGCTTCACAGCTCCAGGGTCCCAGGTTCGATTCCGGCTTGTGTCACTGTACGTGCGGAGTCTGCATGTCCTCCCCGTGTCTGCATGGGTTTCCTCCGGGTGCTCCGGTTTCCTCCCACAGTCCAAAGATGTGCTGGTTAGGTGAATTGGCCAATGATAAATTGCCCCTAATGTCCAAAATTGCCCTTGGTGTTGGGTGGAGGTGTTGCGTTTGGGTGGGGTGCTCTTTCCTGGGGCCGGTGCGGACTCGGGGGTGGGCCGAGTGGCATCCTGCTGCACTGTAGATTCAATGATAATCTATGATTAACCTAGGACAAAGGTTCTGCACAACATGGTGGGCCGAAGGGCCTGTTCTGTGCTGTATTTTCTATGTTCTATGTTCTATCTCTCCATAGACGCTATGTGACGTATTTTGCTTTTCCAATAGTTTTGTTTTTTGGTCTGAAATAATCTGTTTTCTTATCCGGTTTTCATTTAACAAGACAGAGCCATAATGAAGTAGTTGACCAACAAGTCCTCTATCTGTGTCAGTTAGTCTACATCAAGTAATATCTCCTTGGCGAGACAATGTGAAGTAAAGGTTTTGATGTCGACTTCAGCCTCCGCATTGTCAGTTCTCCAAACATCCGAGTACAGAACGCATGGAAGCAGAATCGGGTAGAAAAATACAATAATTTAGGATTATAGTGGAGGGAAATAATTGAGAATCTTCCAACTTCTGTAATGTAGAATGTCGTGGAAGCTCCATTCTTGTGGATATTTAAGGCGGATATAGAGACATGTTCCTGACCAAGGGAAGGAGGGGATATGTTAATTTGGCGAGAATGTATATTTGAAAAGAAAGACTAGCTGTAATCGGACTGCATTGCAAAATATACTCAATTGACTTTTGGTGAACTCTGCTCTTCTTCATTGTATTGACATCTCAGATTATTCATATAAAATACGGGCATTCATACAATTCGCATTTAAACAACTCCACACGTTCTAATTGACTCTTATATCCCATGCTGATGTATTTTTTTGAAGATTCTATATTAACTGAACTTCTTTAATGGACAGTCTGCGATCGTTACATTTTGTTCATCAAAATATCATGCGTTTTTTCATGATTTACTCTCTGTTTACTTAACAATCCATAAAATGTATAGTAACATATCACTTAGTCAAATTTATTACAACGTGAAATTGTGCATTGTGCAATACGTTAATGATTCACAGTTTTGAAATGACACGATACGGAAATTGAACACTTTCAGTCTCTCCTCTCTTGAAACATATGTTTTGGTAAAGGAGCATTGAACTCTGAATGAATTCTCGATTTCTACTGAACCTTTCCCCGGATTCATTGTGTATTTTTTTTCCAAACCAGAAGCTGATATATTCTAATAGCAAAAGTGTTTACGTTCGCAGTTATTCGGCGTCGAATCATGACGTTCTCTTTTAGGGGGGATAAAATGAAACAAGAACAGGATGGTCCTATAACTCCTTTTTTTTTTACCTGTGGCTTTCCCATCCCGGTCGTCTTCTGTAAGGAACAAAACGGCAGTTCATGAAACAATAAAGGTTAAAAACCACTTGGCGACAATTGTTGTATTAATTGCACGTGTTTGAGCGCAATTATTCTACCAATGCACAACAAAAACAAGTGCTTGACATATTATTGGAGAAACTGACTCCTAAGTCTGCTTGAGTCGTAGCATTTACTTCAGTAAATAAATCTGAAATTTTCTAAAAGTGCATCAGAATAAAATTACGTTTCAATGGGAAAGTTTGAGAAACCAACTGACGGATTGATATCCTTGAAGCAACGAGCCTTGCTGACCGTACCTGGACAGGCTCGTATGTTACTTAAGATCTAGAGTATTGTCGTTAAATGGGCCAGCATCTAACAGACCACTCACATAAAACACTCTGAAAACAACAAAAAAAGATCTGGCAGGTCATTTTGCATCGATGCACCCACCAGTTTTGAGCAGACAGCCGCCAACTTACCTGTAAAGATATGTTTTACCACAACGTACACATTGGGAGCTGAAGTTTGGTACACTAGTACACAGCGAGCAATGACACAGCTTCACTTAGCCAAACTCAGTCATCTTGTTTCAGCACCAGTCCTATGCCAGTTGCTTTGTCCCCAATGGACAGTCTCAATATTGCAGACTCAGTAATTTCTGTAAAAATCGTTAGTGTTTCTGGGATCCTCCATTTATTCATCTAGCCTCCCGATAGGTAATTAAATTCGGTACAATATCCTGGCGACTACTTACTGAATCGCCGTTCAGATGAATAAATACACTTCGGAAGTTGAGAGGAAAGACGTCCACATAATGGAGCACCGGGGATTTTCAAGTGCTGCTGAGGGACCGCATCAAGGAGGAAATCGTATTGTCCTCTGGCCCACAAAACTATTGTCCGGACAATTCTCCACATAACTGTATACTTGCGACGAACGTCCGCCCTGTAGTGAAGGAGTCTGCTCGGTAGAATCTTGAAAACTCTGTCACATTAAGTTGAACTGCCAATAAGCTAAGGAGGTAAAAAAAAACAGAGATGTGAAAGCAGCATAAAAAATGGTGTTCGTATATTCCAGGATCTATCAGCACCAACATGAAGTGCGACCAAGAAACATTGACCTGATGACCATACAAATCCTCACATTGATACATCCGTCGAACTCACTTTGCGAGTAGTTGGAAAGAAATTTCACGGGAAGCACGAGGCAATGTTATGAAAGTTCGCATCACAAATACATTCATCCATCTTTCAGAATGGCATAAAAATAATGCCAAGAATTTCCGTATCTGTCGTCATGAACCTGAGGAAGTCTCGCACTGAATGCTGCCATTGACCAAGTCTCAGTTACTGAGTGGGAGCGTGTAGCAAAGATGGCAGAAGTCATGCGCCGATCTGCTTTAATGGTTCGTGATGCCTCCTCACAGAATCACTCCCATGCTACAATGGGAAGGCTGGAGACTGTCTTCCCCTGCCCGAGAGGCTAGAAAAGTTCACCGGATCAAATAAGACTGTACGAAGGCGGCAAAGAAGACCAGCATATTTTGAGTCACCCATTTACAGTTTGCTCATTACGTTCATGCCCAGCCATGTCTGCCATGGTAAGTGTCCTACTATTGCCTTCAGTGACATGTCATACTTGGATTATAGTCGGTGACCTTCGCTTTGTGCCAAGAGAATCATAGAGCAACATATCTTCTCAGAGGCATGGCTGCATCACGATAAAAGGCACCGGTCGGTGAATCCGGATACATTGTACGTTGCTGGGCGAGCCTATAATTCTCCAACAAATCCCACCAGTATTTGTTTTATATTTGTCCTTGAGGTAGAAATTGCAATTTATGTTTTCGTTGTGCTTTCAGGACGGTAGGAAACAAACAGCACGTCAAGGCACAAGAAAGGTGGCGGTTTACGGTATCAACAAATATTGAACACCATGAAATAAGAGGCTTTGGAGTTGGTAGGCCATCAGTTGAGCTGACGCGGAGGTCGGAGTGTCACTGAACAACGGGGTCGGGGTCGGGGGCGGGAGTGGGGGGTGAACGTGTACCGCGGCAAATGTACATATCACCTGATGCAGGATGTAGTGCTCATTGTCTATTGCTGAACACGGAGAGGTACTTTTGAGGATTGTTGTGATGAGATCGAAGAAACCCCAAACTTTTTCCCTGTCTATATTATCTGAAACCTATCAGTATAATGCTGAGAAAATAGAATTCGAGGCAATGCAGTGCTCACGAAGCACAGCTGCGGAGGGGCGAGCCTGTTACAATGCAATATCAGATCATTCTTCTATGAATTCTATGAATCTGAATCTGAATTGATATGAATTCTAAATTAAATATGGAGCACATTATAGAAGCTGACGATAGCTGTGAAACAAGAGATCACAGAAATACACAGAAAAAGCCGATTCTCAAATACCAGGCCGATGAAGGGCCTCTGACGATATTAAGATGGGAACAAATGTTGCCGCTGAAGTGTTAAGGACGAATATTCCCGACAGACCTTCCATATTGTATGCACAGACATGTGCAGATGAGAGAGCAAATTTGGTTTGTGTACAGGGGTGCGGTGTTTGTAGTGTTTGAGCTTTTGCATTATTCTACAAGCAGATGAGCAAATCTAATCGGGGGCACGATGCAGCATACCGGTGATTGACAGAGAAGCATCCAGACCTGCATATCATCGCCATGCCTGTGGGTTCTGTTCACCAATGGGAGCTGAGAGGGAATAAAGTCCATCGTACTCCCCCTGGGCCCTCGTCAACCGCAGGCCGGCATATCGTTCGACGGGTGCTTTTCTCGTGCTAGGCCTGGTGTTTGGGTTGCCTAGGGCAGCAAGGTTGGTGTAGGGGGTGCTGCTCCTCAAACGTCAATCTTGTACGATTGTTGGACCTGGACCCTTGTAAGCGACAAATACATGTACAGTGATCCTGCTTGCAGCATGTAGACTGAGGCCATAACTAAGCCATATCCTTAGCTCCGGTGAGAATGCTCATTCGACTGCCGCTACCTCACATGTACGTGCATATGGAGCACAAAGTAAGAGTTCATGCACAAGAGCTAATAAGACCACGGGTGAGCACAGAATAACTGGCATTTAAATCTGGCTCACATATTCTTCCATGTGGTGAAGTTTTCATTGTCTCTTGTTTCTCAGTCGCGAAAATTCTCCTGCATTTGGGGCCCAATCTTCGGTTTCTCTCCTTGTCTGTGTAGCAAACATAGGACTTTGCCGTATCTTGTCAGGTTCGAGAGCCTTGCCAGTCTTCCCTGTGCTATGAATACAAATGTGCATTTAAACGACTTATATTAGTATTTGGAAACATTAGGAATAAGGTATGAGATTAAGTGTGGTTAATATAGCGTATCTCTGTTTGGAAGGGTGAAACCTATAGTTAGACTCATGGTCTGCCAGTATGTATGCTTGTGTTGGCGTTGGCTTTGATTCGAACTGCGATTCTATATGGCATAGAGATGGCTATGGGATCGGGTGTAAATTAACAGGAAGTGGTTGCACTTGGGCCTTGTACGTTAGAGTAGCGTTTACATGTTAATGTAGCTAATTAGATTGCAGTTGGAGAGAGGCAATATGGCATAAAGGTCTCAGAGATGTGCTGGAAGCAGTTCGTTTTAGAAGGTGAAAAAAAGGAATGTGTCACTTATACTTGCTGGAAAATTAAAATCTGGAGTAATGGTAAAGAAATAAATGCCAGAAAACAAAATTCAAGCTAGTTCAGGGAACTACGGAAATGAAGAGAACTTTCCAAGAAGGCTAGAGTTACCGAAACAGAGGAAACTGGGAAACGGAACAGAGCACTGTTCAGTAAATTAAATGAAAATCGCTTATTGTCACAAGTAGGCTTCAAATGAAGTTACTGTGAAAAGCCCCTAGTCGCCACATTCCGGCGCCTGTTCTGGGAGGCTGTTACGGGAATCGAACCATGCTGCTGGCCTGCCTTGGTTTGCTTTCAAAGCCAGCGATTTACCCCTATGCTAAACAGTAACGTCACAGAATTGAAAAGGCTTTGTATACAGAGAGCTCAGAACGATATTTACATGGTGCTGCGGTTTCTGATAAAATTAAGATAGTTTGGGAGGTTTTACTTCGTAAATGTGGACATCGGTGGAAGGACATCGGAGTTTGCACATCACCCTTTCAATAAAACTATGAAGGGAGAGGTGTAAAGTCTGAAAATGAAACTTTTATGGAAGCAGCAGATGCAAAGCATAGTTTAAAAGAAGATTTCTAAGTGTGAATTTTGAAAACAGAATTTGTATTCACACGTGAAGACGCCGGAGTTCAATGACACAAGGTGGATCACAGTGACATAAACATCTGGAGGGATCTTTAGGCGATGTTCACAAACGTTCACTTGGATTCAGAGAGAGGTGGCTGTTTCCACAATTATCTTGTGTGATTTAACGGGACTTTATGTGCTATCAGGCCATTTTAGATGAAGATGTACTTTGTAATCCATGTTCATCTTAAACTCTGTGCGTATTTGTTAACATGGGAGTAATGGCGGTGTAAAGGCGTTTTGTATCATAATATAAGTTTCCAATTTTAATAAATGTCTTGTTGTTGCAACTCTGTTCTTGCACGTTATATTAAAACAAAATAACGTTACAGTCACTGTGCCAGCATTTTACACTGCGACCTTCCCGTCCACCGAGGACATCAACAAGAATCGTACAATCTATGAAACGTGACCTTGGCCAATTGAAGTACAAGTGAAGGACATGGGAGGAATACGGCTAAGCAAACAGTTTTATTTGAACGCCTGTGTAAGGATGAATGCGCTGTTCATATCTCTTAAACAAGAAATATGCCGCCGCTATTGTTCTGTCTTACACGTGACTCTTGAGTGTAGACCGTCAGTAATGTTGCTGTTTCACTGAATACTCTCTAAAATATCCTCTGGCATGTCACTCAGCTGTACCAAACCGGTACAAATTCTAAACGGAATAAAAGCAGCTAATAACCCGATATGCAGCCGAATTGGATTTTGCAGGGTAACAATCAACGTTCACATCAGAGCTGATGAAATTTCTGTGTTTTATATCAAACATCGACATTGGAACTTACTGAAGATTGCCAGCTATCGCAGCTTAACAACCGGTAAGTCTTCTTGAGCACCAGTATTCATTGACTTTTGCGGGGAGCAATAGCACATTCTTTACTCTGAGTAGGAGAAGGAAATTACCATTATCACGGGAAGCTTGTTCGAATCACTAATCACAGAAGTGTCCAAGAACCGAAGGATATAGCTGCCGAACTGGTGATCAAGCAATAAGCGTGCCGAACGTATGCTGAGAGACATCTTTGACACTGGCACCAGAGTAACATTTGCATATTCGCATTGGCGGCTGCAGAAAGTACTGGAGATCCCGCATTTATCAGCGCCCACTTCACTGTGGTTTTCAATATTACTCCAGACCTGTTGTCCAGCTAATCAGCTGCCGTGCTCTGTATTAAGATGTAGCTGCACATCAAAGAGGAAAAAAGTGCATTCACTATATTCAGAACCGTATCCAGGCTGGACAATCTGCTTAATTCAGATGAATCATGTAATACCTGTCTATTGTTTCTGAACTCCCAAGAAGTTGCCTTATCGCGCTTCACTTGTACAACCATTGTGCTCCTTGTTGACCACGTGGTCGTTGCGATTTTCTGATTCCCCTGGCAGTAAACCGTGCCGGTGGGTTCCCAGGTGTAGCGGGGGAGCTTCGATGGGAAGGCCTTTGACAAGCGATAGGAGTACAGAATACCACCGCCAGCGATCAGCGCGCCGCAGAGAAACACGTGCCTGAGGAACGGGAGAATCCCACCCATATTGTTGTTGAAAATATGGAAAGATGTGTCCTTTGAAACATAGAAGTCTGGCAATATCTGGTCTGAGAGAAACATGAGAGGATACAGGGAGAGATCCCACAAAGGGTTAACAGCAGCTGCCAAGAGCAGGATTTAAAATTCAGATATCCTTGGTCAAGCAGGCTTGGCAAATAAGATAAACAGGATTTTTGCTTGAATGTAAATACAATGGTTCACACCTTCATTGAAATTAACTACCTTTGTAAGCAGCTGGAAAGGTAAGGATGAGGCTCAGTTGAATTTAGTGACAATTCTAGGTGTGAAATTTTGCGAATACCAGGTAAATTAAAGAAAACTGGAGACTATGAGTCTCCGAGAAACATAATTCAAAGCTAAAATCAAAATTAAAATTATGACCTAAGGACACAATTGTAAAATAAAACTATATAAATGACAGCAATTAAAAGTAACACATCTTGAAACAAAAGCATTTTGAATATCACAAAGGAACTTTGAACATCACAAACGGAACAATGTAATCAGAGACCTGAGAGCCGAGGTCATGTCAAAATGAATACTTAGTTGGATGAGAATGTTTAGATCAAAGATACTTTTTACAATCAAAGTGATAACATTTTCTTCACATAAAGTCATAAAAACTATATAACTGTTAGAAACATATATAAACCCGAAGAAATGGGACAGCAGGCAGAACCAGAACTCAGGGGGAAGCAGAGAAGGAACAAACAGCCCAGAGTCAGATTATAGCCAGCTAGGCCATGGGAAAGGGACAGGACATAGCAGCCGAGCTAAAATAGCTATTACATCTAAGGGAGATCAGAATTTAAAGAGGCAGAGTCAGCTCAGAGACATACAGCAGAGCCAGCTCTCACAGCTCGGTACATGGGAAAGATAGGACACAGCAACCGAACTAACCAGCGAAAACGTCTAAAGAAGACCAGACTTTAAAGAAGATTGATTGTCAAGTTGGGCCTGAAGGTCCCTTCAACCAACTAGAAGGACCCAGAAGCAAGATCTTTTACTTTTCTGTACAGACAGTGATTGCATCTTTTAAAAGGAAAAACATATATAATAATAAAATAACTGAAAAGTTTAAACCTGAAAGAATGGTTATTCCAAAGTCTACTTTACTTACTTAGCAATGCGGGACCCAGGATCGATGCTACTAAGTGGTAAGTAGATGAAATCTTCGGTGAAGGTAAGGGTTATACCGGGGGATAACTGGAAAACATAGTTTGACCTGAATAGCATCCACTGAAGCCTGCATCGTAGTCAGGGAATGAGAATCCCTGTTCACCATTTAGAATGTCGGTCCTTTTTGATATAGGGGGACTTCTAAGAATAGTGGTGAATTTTAAACAACATGGCGCCTAACGTTTAATTAAAACAGTGTTAATTACGCTGAACGGGTTGCTTTATTTTCTAAATGGCACCCGGCGTGCTAACACCGTGTTAATTACGCCCAGTCGGTTGTTTTGCTTTCTCCATAGCATCCAGCGTGGAGGCCTGGAATATTAGAAGTTTCTAGGTAAAACGAGGCTAGAATACTAGAAGTTTCTAGTTGAGCAGAATGGGGGCTAGAGTGGGGGCTAGAATATTAGAAGTTTCTCGTCCCAAGAAAGGGTTGGAATATTAGAAGTTTCTAACCGGCACAAAGGCAAGAATATTAGACGTTTCTTGTCTATGTGTGAGTCAGACTTTACCTGCCGAGTTTAGTCTGGAAAGTCATGTGTGATTGACTTTCCTAAGGATATTCTGTGGATCGAGGGGACATAAAACTCAGGTTGGGTGTGAAAATCCGCAGACTAGAAGCTGCTGACCCTGAGAAAACGCCTGCAAGCCATCTTGGTGACAGCACTAAAAATCTTGCATCCATTACTGTTAAAAGGAGGCCAAAAAATAAATCATCCTTAGAGTAAGGCAAGTTGTCAGGATACATCCTAGAGACATAGGGGACGCCTAGAACCTTTCGAGACCAATAGCCAATCGACCCGTAACTAAAACGGGAAAATAGTGCCTTAGTTAGCCTTGGATAAGGCCCAGAAAGGGTGCTTGTCCTTAATTTCATAGTGCAACTGAAAGGGACAACCATGAACAGAACTTAGAATTCCGAAAAATGGCAATTAGAATAATCCTCTTGCTCTGAAACACGGTCAAGAGTGTTGAAGCAATGAAACAGAGTGGAAAAGGTTAACAGAGGCAAAAAAAAACTCCTGCATAAGTGAGACCTATCAGCACGGAGGGGTCTCAATCTTTGTCAAGAGTAACCAAAACGCTACTGAATGGAGGTCCAAGATCTCAGTGGATAAATGTGTGTGTGTTTAATAAGGGCTTGTGAACCCCTACAAAGTAGGGATACAAGATCTGAGTAGATGAATGAGTGTGAGTATGTTTAATAAGGAGTTGTGAATTTCCATTGGTGTTTGTATTTTAAAAAAATGTTGTATTTTGCAAAACCGAGTTTCACATTAATTAGAAGTTATAAACGGCAGGTAGAAATGTGATCAGTATTATGAGGTGGTAAATCAGTATGTTCAGACCTAAATTGGTCTCAGAATAAGCAGAGACAGTGTTTGTACTGGGCAGCAGTCAGCTGTGTGCAGGAAATCACTTTGAAACTGCTGCGTTGAAATTGACACTGTATAGCTCCGCAGGGCCCTAGTGCCCGGCCATCACATAAATGGCCCGAGCAAAAATAATGATGTTTAGAATGTTAAATACATTGAAGAAGGAGCTTTGGAGAATAAAGATATTGGGCCAACATTTAAATTAAGAGAATTACTTGCAGTATAAGGAAATGAGAATCTGTTGGCAGGAAAAGATTTGATTAAAATAGATGCAGGTAATGTTAAGATATTAAAACGTTTGATAACACAGAGGAAATTTGTGTGAAGCTACCAACTAAGACTGCAGGGAAAATAATCAGTGAAGCTGTGAAATGTAAAGACAAGATTGTTCAGAATCTGGATAAACCTACAGTTGAATTAGTGAAGTATGGTGTCTGGAGCAAAATAAATTGTATCACAAGAAAAAAACATGACCCAATTGGTGGGAAGACAGTGAATTATAACCCGTTAGCGGCATTGAGTGGACAGGTGATCAAGTTAAAATGTCATGTTTGGAACTTACCTTCATAAAAATCAGGTCGGAATCAATAAAGTCATTAACGTAAATGCAGTAGCAATATCAGGAATGTATCAGGGTAAGGTTTCCACCAGATTGGATCACTGAGTGAGCAAAAGAGGAGGAGTTTGGGAGTATTCGAATCTCACTCAGGGGTGCAATGACAGAAGGAGGAGGCTTAACAGGCTTTAGTTGTATGAAGGACATAAAGGATAAGGAAAATAAACCAGTTCAAAAAGAAAAAGGAAACAAATGGTCACAAAAGAAATCCGGAAGTCCTGGATAGGCAAGTCTGGAGAATCCAAAAGAAAATAGAAATTACAAATTAAAGAAAAGGGCCTTCTCCACCCTTGACCTGTTCATTTGATTTTTCAGACGGAAAAAAAATCAATAACAGACAACCAGTTCACAAGAAGAAAGAGAACTACACTCCAGAGAAGAATGTTTTAGACAGCATTGGGGGGAAACTAATGATACAATTTGCTACATATTTGAGGGAATTGAATGACAGAGCAAGGAGGAAAACTTTACGGGTTAGAAACAAATCAAAATATCAAATTATTACTGAACAGTGAAACCTCCGGTCAGACATCTCCAACTGGATACCAGCTGATGGATGATCTGCGGTCTCCACGGGGTGTGCACTACGTGGTGGAGTTATTAACGGTCTCGGCAGATAGCAGCGACTGACGAGGAACCCCATTGTGATAAATGACAATAGTTTAAGAATTTTTGTAGCTCGATGCCATGGCGGGAAAATTATTACCAATGCAGCAAACAATATTGCATTGACCTGTAATAGTTAATGAGGAAGAAATGTCATGTAAATTGTTGGCAATGTTATGTTAAGATAATGGGGGCATGTGTGCCGTTCCAGCACTTGTTCAGCATTTATAAACTGTGTGAATGTTTTAATAGAGGGGGAATAGTGGTAGCTAAGTGTGTTTTCTTGATTTAACTGCATAGAACATCACAAATAATATTGATGTTTTTACACGCCACATTTAGTATGTAAAGACTATTGGTCCCAAACCCACGAAGGGATGTGTCGATGTTGTACTTTAGTTTTAGTATTGAAATTGTGATAACAGTTGCAAATATGTAAAGTTGTAGCACACAGTCCATTTGTGTGGTTAGGTGATGAGTAATGTGTTAAAATAAGACTTAATTTTTCAAAAACTGTGTATTCGGGCTGCACGGCAGCATTGTAGATAGCACAATTGCTTCACAGCTCCAGGGTCCCAGGTTCGATTCCGGCTTGGGTCGGAGTCTATGCGGACTCTATGCGGAGTTGGCACATCCTCCCCGTGTGTACGGGGGTTTCCTCCGGGTGCTCCGGTTTCCTCCCACAGTCCAAAGATGTGCAGGTTAGGTGGATTGGCCATGATAAATTGCCCTTAGTGTCCAAAATTGCCCTTAGTGTGAGGTGGGGTTACTGGATTATGGGGCTAGGGTGGAGGTGTTGACCTTGGGTAGGGTGATCTTTCCAAGAGCCGGTGCAGACTCGGTGGGCCGAATGGCCTCCTTCTGCACTGTAAATTCTGTGATAATCAATGATTTCACAATAGGGAGAATCTATTTGGAAAAATAAAAAAGTGACAGATCGATGTGGTTTTGCGAATACTGTCGGCATATTGTAATGCAAATGTTGTAAGGGAAACGATGACAACAAAAGGGATTCGAAGGAAATTTGTCAGAAAGATATTCTCTCATGTACACCAAGGGCTGGCAGACATACATGTTTCAGGACAATGTTAGACATTAATGTGAGGAAGTCAGGAATAGAAGCAGGATCAATTGAACCTTTTAAATTAATGAAGCAAGGGAATCAGTGGGTTGTACATGATATCATAATTTGCCATTCCAATGAGACACGGAAAGCAATTTGGATGACAGCAAAATGGGACACGAAACAGCCAGTGATTAACAAAATACCTTTTTGTTTACTGATGGACTGAGTTGTGTGCTGTCTCTACGGGACATGAGGAAGCTTTTACGGTGCTGCTACCAAGGAAGTAAAATGCTTCGGAGGTAGTGGAATTCACGGATATAGCTATTGCATTACCTCCCTGAGCGGCTGCGGCTATGGTTCACGGAAATTGGACTTGAGGAAAGACGGAAAAAGACACTGGTCTGTGATATGGATACATTTACGAATTGAATTCGGTGCACAATTTAAAATCACAAATCATGTACATGCAATTTAGAAAGACCGGGATAAATGTTCGTCAGTATAATTAAATGCGGGGATAATTGGCCAAAAGACATAGTTATGTTTCAAATGTCAAGTCGGGGTGTTATTGAAAATATGGATAGATGTGTCATTTGAAACATGGAAGTCGGGCAATATCTGGTCTGAGAGAAACATGAGAGGATACAGGGAAATAACAAAGGGTTAATAGCAGCTGCAAAGAGCAGGATTGTAAAATGCAGATATCCTTGGTCAAGCAGACTTAGCAAACAAGACAAACAGGATTGTTGTTTGAAGGTGAAAACAATGGTTCACACCTTCATTTAAGTTAACTATCTTAGTAAGCAGCTGGAAAGGTAAGTATGAGGTTCAGTTGAATTTGGTGACAATTCTAGGTGTGAAACTTTGCGAATACCAGGTAAATTAAAGAAAACTGGAGACTATAGTCTCCGAGAAACATAATTCAAAGGTAAAATCAAAGTCAAGATTATGATCTGAGGAGACAATTGGAAAATAAAACTATAGAAATGACAGGAATTAAAAGTAACATCTCTTGAAACCAAAGCATTTTTGAAGATTACAAAGGAACTTTGAACATCACAAAAGAAACAATGTAATCAGAGACCTGAGGTTATGTCAAAATGAATACTTAGTTGGATTAGAATGTTTCGATCAAAGATACTTTTTACAATCAAAGTGATAAAAATTACTTTACTATAAAGTAAAAAAAACATATAACTGTTCGAAAAATTTATAAACCTGAAGAAAGGGGACAGCAGGCAGAACCCGAACTCAGGGAGAAGCAGAGAAGGAACAAGCAGCCCAGAGTCAGATTATAGCCAGCTCGGCCTATTACATAGGACATAGCAGCCGAGCTAAAATAGCTAATACATCTAAGTAAGACCAGAATTTAAAGAGGAGGCAGAGTCAGCTCAGAGACAGCGAGCAGAGCTAGCTCTTACAGCTCAGTACATGGGAAAGATAGGACATAGCAACCGAACTAACCAGCGAATACATCTAAAGAAGACCGGACTTCAAAGAAGATTGATTGTCAAGTTGGGCCTGAAGGTCCCTTCAACCAGACAGAAGGATCCAGAAGCAAAATCTTTTACTTTTCTGTACAGACAGTGATTGCATTTAAAAAAAGTAAAAAATAAAAATAATAATCAAATAACTTAAATTTTTTAATCTGAAATAGTAGTTAGTCCAAAGTCTACTTTACTTACTTAGCAATGCGGGATCCAGGATCGATGCTACTAAGTGGTAAATGGATGAAATCGTTGGTATGGGTTAAACCGGGGGATAATTTGAAAGCATGGTTTGACCTGAATAGCACCTACTGAAGCCTGCATCGGAGTCAGGGAGTGAGAATCCGTGTTCACCATTTGGAATGTCGATCCTCTTTGGTATAGGGGGACTTCTAAGAATAGTGGTGAGTTTTCAACAACAATATTAAAAGTTGCTATTCACGGAACGCTCAACCACACAGAAGAACTGAAGTGACACCAACTGATGCTCAAAAGCTGAACCCAGAGTTTAGATGCTGCAGTGGGAAACATTTCATATGGTTATCCAGGTCACGAGGATTTTTCTAGAGTTCACTCATGGAGCAGGAAGCAGATGTCAGCCATTGAGCTGCGCTGCTGTCGTTCTATTTCGACGACTATTCACCTTACTAGTTAAGCAACCAAACAATAAATGTCTACCTACAACATAATGGCAGCACTGTGACACGGTGGCTAGCACTGCTATTTCACAGTACTCGCGACCCCGGTTCATTTTGTGCCTCGGGTCGCTGTGTGGTAATTGTACTTTCTCCCTGTGTCTGCGTGGGTTTCCTCCGGCTGCTCCCGTTTCCTTCCACAGTCCAAAGAAGTGCAGGTTAGGTGAATTGGCCATGCTAGATTGGCCGTAAATGTCGAAAAGTTTAGGTGGGTTTACGGGGTGAGGCTGGAGGACTGGTGTTAGGCAGGGCGTTCTTCCCAATGCTCCAGTGCAGATTTTATGAAGCGAATGGCTCCTTCTGCATTACAAATTCAATCACAACGTATTTAGTTCTATTGTTGTAGTATTATGTTTGGGAGATTTATGTTGTTCCTGTCTGCTATAATCGAAAAAACCTTTATGACTTAATTTGCTAGAACAATACAATCGGTAACATTTGGTGTTTTTATAAATTGGTGTTGAGTTACAAATTTAGAACCCAGACAGCTTTGAGTAATTGACATTGATGATATATCATCTAATCACGTTTCGGAAATTAATCAACAATTGTTCTGGTCCCACATGCCATCATTTGATTTGCTAGGTTTTATAATATTTAATAATACATTCAAACGTCACTGCTGTACACATCTGATTTGAATCTTGATCTTCGACATTCCTGAATAGAAGCACAGAAAAATAGCAGCAGGAGGAGGCCATTTGGCCCTGAGAGACTGTGCCACCATTCATTTTGATCATGAATGATCATGCAACCCAAAAGCCTTAGCCTGCCTTCCTCCCACGTCCTTTGATCCCCTTCGCCGAATGTATTATATCACACTGTTCATGAAAACATTAGCTGCGGGATTCTTCGCTGCGCAGGTGAAGGAGACACACCCTGAGTGAGACACAGCCAGAGTGGGAATTGGAACTTGGTAAATTGGGGCAGTGTGGTAACTCGGCGCAGAGTGGGAGGAGCTACTGAGTCCCATTTTCTCCTTGTTTCTTGTTTGGTTTTGTAACTGGTAAAATGCAGGGAGAGATCCAGAGTGCATTCCGGGAAGAAGGGAGAAAACCAGTGTGCACCCTGGGAAGGGAGATGACGTAAACCTTACGCCCAGATTCCAGCGGCCTTCATTTTCGGGAGCAGGAGTGAAAGTGAGAGAGCCGGGGAGCAGCTTGGGAACAGCTAAGTGATAGATATTCTGCTATTCTGAGTGATCCGACTTGGTGGGGTGGGGGGGGGGGGGGGGGCGCGGGGGCGGGGGGGGGAGGGGGGGGGACTGAAAAGTGACGCCACAGGAAAGCTGAGACCTGATTGGTTGGCAGGGAATCTGCACTAAATTTAAAAATTAAACATTGTCAAACTAATTCAACATAATTAATTAATTACTTAATCATAGTTTAGAAGGATAACTAAGCCAGAGACCGGAGAGTTCTGTATTTAACATTTACATTTATAGTAGAAACCTAGTGCTAGGAAACATATAGTTAACAGTTAGTTAAAAAATGTTTTTAAATTTAATTTGTGAATTAGTTAACGCAATGTCAATTAGAAGATCGCGGTGCCCTGACTGTGAGACGTGGCAGGTCGGGAGGCTTCCAGCGCCCCGGATGGCTACATCTGCAGAAAGTGCACCCAACTGCGGCTCCTCACAGACCGCATGGTTCTGTTGGAGCAGCAGTTGGATGCAATTAGGAGCATGCAGGTGGCGGAAAGCGTCACAGATAGCAGTTATATAGATTTGGTCACACCAAGGGGCAGGCAGAGAGAATGGTCACCAGTAGAAGGGGCAGGAAGTCAGTGTAGGACTCCTCTGTGGTTGTCCCCATCTCGAGTTACCAGATCCAGGGTCCAAGGGTCGATTCCCTGCTGGGCCACTGTCTGTGCAGAGTCTGCACGCTCTCCCCGTGTCTGCCTGGATTTCCTCCGTGTGCTCAGGTTTCCTCCCACAATCCAAACACGTGCAGGTTAGGTGCATTGGCCATGATCGATTGCACTTAGTGACCGAGGTAGGAGGGGTTATTGAATTTCGGGGATAGAGTGGAACTGAGGGCTTAAGTGGGTCGGTGCAGGCACCAAGGGCCGAATGGCCTCCTTCTGCAATGTTCTATGTTCTATATTCATACAGGTATACCGCTTTGGATCCTTTTGGGGGGATTAGCCTATCAGCAGAAAACAGCAGCAGCCGGAGCAGTGGCACCACGGCTGGCTCTGATGTTCAGCAGGGAGTGTCAAAGCGCAGAAGAACAATATTCATAGGGGACTGTATAGTCAGGGGTAGAGATAGACGCTTCTGTGGACGGAAAGAGACTCCAGGATGGTCTGCTGCCTCCCTGGTGCCAGGGTCCAGGATGTCTCAGAACGGGTAGTGGGCACCTTGAAGGGGAGGGCGAACAGGCATAGGTCGTGGTACATATTGGCACTAACGACATAGGCAGGAAGGGGGATGAGTAGCAGGAGTTCAGGGAGCTAGGCAGAATGTTAAAATACAGGACGTCAAGGGTTGTGATCTCGGGATTACCCCCTATGACACTTCGCGCCAGAGGGAGGGTGTTAGTTACCTGGACCAGTGGGAGCTCTTCCGGGGCAGGTATCCTCGCAGCGAGGTTTGCTAGTGTCATACGGGAGGGTTTCAACGAAAATGGCAGGGGGGGGGGGGGTATCGGAGCAATAGGTCAGAAGGTACAAAGATTGATGGAGAACTAGGAAATAGGGCAAGTATGGCTCTGAGGAAGAGCAGACAGGGACATGATGCTGAAAACAGCGGGACTGGTGGACTGAAGTGCATCTGTTTTAATGCAAAAGTATAACTGGTAAGGCAGATGAACTCAGAGCTTGTATTAGTACTTGGAACTATGATGTTGTTGCCATTACAGGGAACTGTGTGGGGAAGGACAGGATTGGCAGCTAAACGTTTCAGAATTTAGATGTTTCTCTGGCGGGATAGATGGGGGATGTAAAAGGGGTGGAGGAGTTGCGCTCCTGGTTGGGGGGGATTATCACAGCTGTGCTGCGGGAGGACACCTCAGAGGGCAGCGAGGCTATATGGGTGGAGATCAGGAGTAAGAAGGGTTCAGTCACAATGTTGGGTGTTTACTACAGGTCTCCCAACAGCCTGCGGGAGGTAGAGGAGCAGACAGGTAGACAGATTTTGGAAAGGAGTAAAAGCAACAGGGTTGTTGTGATGGGAGACTTTAACGTTCCGAATATTGACTGGGTGTCACGCAGTGCTAGGGGCTTGGACGGGGCAGAGTCTGTAAGGAGCATTCAGGAGGGCTTCATAAAACACTATGTAGATAGTACAACTAGGTAATGCGTGTACTGGAACTGGTAATGGTGAATGAGCCCAGCCAGGTGGTAGAAGTTTCAGTAGGCGAGCATTTCGGGAACAGTGCCTAAAATTCAGTCAGTTTTAAAGTGCTGGTGGTCAAAGATAAGAGTAAATTGGGGTAAGGTAATTATAACAATATTAGGTGGGAACTGAAGAACGTATATTGGGGACGGATGTTTGAGGCTAAATCAACATCTGACATGTGGGAGGCTTTCAAATGTCAGTTGAAAGGAATTCAGGACTGACATGTTCCTGTGAGGAAGTTGGATAAATATGGAAAATTTCGGAAACCTTGGATAACGAGAGATATTGTCGGCCTCGTCAAAAAGAAAAAGGAGGCATTTTTCAGGGCTCGAAGGCTGAGAACAGACGAAGCCCGTGTGGAATAGAAGAAAGTAGGAAGGAATTTAAGCAATGATTCAGGAGAGCAGAAATGGGTCACGAAAAGTCATTGGCAAATAGGGTTAAGGAAAATCCCAAGGCGTTTGAAACGTACATAAAAAGCAAGAGGGTAGCCAGGGAAAGGGTTGGCCCACTGAAGGACAGGGGACGGAATCTGTGTATGGGGAATGAGGAAATGGGCGAGGTACTAAATGAATACTTTGCATCAGCATTCACAAAAGAGAAGGAGTTGGTGGATGTTGAGTCTGGGTAAGGGTGCATAGATAGCCTGGGTCACATTGACATCCAAAAGGTCGAGGTGTTGGGCGTCTTGAAAAATATTAAGGTGGGTAAGTCCCCAGGACCTGATGGGATCTACCCCAGAATACTGAAGGAGTCAAGAGAAGAAATTGCTGAGGCCTTGACAGAAATCTTTGGATCCTCACAGTTTTCAGGTGATATCCCGGAGGACTTGAGAATAGCCAATGTCGTTCCTTTCTTTAAGAAGGGTGGCAAGGATAATCCAGGGAACTACAGGCCGACAAGCCTTACGTCAGTGGTAGGGAAATTACTGGAGAGAATTCTTCGAGACAGGATCGACTCACATTTGGAAACAAGTGGACGTATTAGCGAGAGGCAGCATGGTTTTGTGAAGTGGAAGTTGTGTCTCCCTAAATTGATTGAGTTTTTCGAGGATGTCATAAAGGTGATTTATGCAGGTAGGGCAGTGAATGTTGTCTATATGGACTTCAGTAAGGCCTTTGACAAGGTCCCTCATGGCAGACTGGTACAAAAGGTGACGTTACACGAGATCAGATGTGAGCTGGAAAGATGGAAACAGAAACGGCAAGGTCATTAAAGGCAGCGAGTAGCAATGCAAGGGTGCTTTTCTGATTGGGGGGCTGTGACTAGTGGTGTTCCGTAGGGTTCAGTGCTAGGACCTTTGCTGTTTGCAGTATATAAAAATGATTTGGAGGAAAATATAACTGGTCTGATTAGTAAGTTTGAAGACGACACAAAGGTTTGTGGAATTGTGGATAGCGATCATGACTGTCAGAGGATACAAACGGATTTAGATCGTTTGGAGACTTGTGGTAAGAGATGGCAGATGGAGTTGAATCCGGACAAATGTACGGTAATGCATTTTGGAACGTCTAATACAGGTACGGAATATACAGTGAATGGTAGAACCCTCAAGAGTGTTAACAGTCAGAGAAATCTAGATGTACAGGTCCACAGGTCAATGAAACGAGGAACACAGGTGGATAAGCTAGTCAAGAAGGCAAACGGCATGCTTGCCTTCATTGGCCGCTGCATTGAGTATGAACCAAAAGAAAATGCTACAAAATCTCAGCAGGTCTTGCAGTAGCTGTAGCGAAAAAAAGAGCAAACGCTTCGACTCCAATGAATCTTTGTCAAAGCTCGTGGCATTGAGTATAAAAATTTGCAAGTCATATTGCAGCTGAATATAACCTTAGTTAGGCCACACTTGGAATATAGCGTTCAGTTCTGGTTGCCACTCCACCAGGGTCTGGAGGCTTTGGAGAGGGTGCAGAAGAGATTTACCGGGATTTTACCTGGTATGGAGGGCATTAGCTGTGAGGAGAGTTTGAAGAAACCTGGTTTGGTCTCACTGAAATAAAGGAGATTGAGGGGTGACCTGATAGAGGTCTCCAGAATTATGAGGGGCATAGAGAGAGTGGACAATCAGAGACTTTCCCCCAGGGAAGACGTGTCAATTACTAGAGGGCGTAGGTTTAAGCTGGGATAGGCAAGATTTAGAGGAGATGTACGAGGAATGCTTTTTTAAAAAAAGGGCAGTTGGTGCCAGGAACTCGCTGCCGGAGGAGGTGTTGGACGCAGGGATGATAGTGACGTTTAAGGGTCAACTTGACAAACAGATGAATAGGATTGGAATAGAGGGATACGGACCCCGGAAGTGTAGAATATTTTAGTTTAGACGGGCAGCATGGTCGTCGCAGGCTTGGAGGGCTGAAGGGCCTGTTCCTGTGCTGTACATTTATTTGTTCTTTGTTCTTCTGCGGGATCGTCTGCGTCACCGGCAACGCACCTGTGCCCGTGGGTTTCTCGACGGCGTGAGGTTGGCACTGCCAGAAAGCAGGGCTGACCATACGGAGTTTCCCGACAATGTTTTGGTCTCAATTACTTCCTGTGACGAATTCCACAGGCTCATTGCTATCTAGGTGAAGATATTTCTCCTCATCGCTTTCCGAAATCGTCCACCCCATATGCTCATATTTTGACCCCTGGTTATGGACCAGCACACCATAGGGAACATATTTCTTTCACCTCCTCTGTCGACTTCTGTTTGAATTTTATAGATTTCTCTGAGACCCCACCCCCACCAATTTGTTTTGATCTCCAGCGGAAACAATCCCAACCGGCTCTATTGCTGATTGCAATTATTTTGTTTTAATGTTACCATGTTACCAGGTGCGTGAGTAATCACAGCGCATTTCGGGCCTATTTAAGAAGAGATTTGAAGCTCACTCCCAGTGAGACAGAGAGCACACATCCAGAGTGAGACACATCGAAGAGTGAGTTTGAAAGCTGAGTTTGAAGCTACGTGGGAATTGAATTGAATGGGTAAGACTGTTCATTTTTAGATTTCAATAGTCTAGCTTAAACTAGAATTTGTGCACTAAAGGTTACTAAGGGGCTGCCTCACCCAATCGCATAACAGAGTGGCAGTTAACTGCCAATCCCCTAGGTCCTAATTCGGAGGCAAGAGGCGCTGATTTCAATTATTTTGGTTTCAAGTTACCAGGTGTGTGAGTCATCCCCGACCATCTCAACCTTAGTTAAGAAGGGGATTTGAAGTTCCCTCCCAGTGAGCCTTTCACACTCTCAGTGACAAAGAGAGGGCATACCCAGATTGAGACATATTGAAGAGTGAACATAGAACATAGGACAGAGAACATTACAGCGCAGTACGGGCCCTTCGGCCCTCGATGTTGCGCCGAAATTTTAAACCACTCTAAAGCCCATCTACACTATTCCCTTAACATCCATATGTTTATCCAATGACTATTTAAATGCCTTCAATGTTGGCGAGTCCACTACTGTTACAGGCAGGACATTCCACGCCCTTACTTCTCTCTGAGTAAAGAACCGACCTCTGACATCTGTCCTATATTCATCACCCCTCAAAAGCTATGTCCCCTCGTACTCGACATCACCATCCGTGTAAAAAGGCTCTCACTGTCCACCCTCTATAATCCTCTGATCATCTTGTATGCCTCAATTAAGTCACATCTTAACCTTTTTCTTTCTAAAGAAAATAACCTCAAGTCCCTCAGCCTTCCCTCATAATATCTTCCCTCCACACCAGACAACATCTTGGCAAATCTTCTCTGCACCCTTTCCAATGCTTCCACATCCTTCCTATAATGCGACGACCAGAACTGCACGCAATACTCCAAATGTGGCCGCACCAGAGTTTTGTGCAGCTGCAACATGACCTCATGGCTCCGGAACTCGATCCCTCTATCAATAAAAGCTAACACACCGTATGCCTTCTGAACAGCCCTGTCTACCTGGGTGGCAACCTTCAGGGATCTATATACATGGACACCAATATCTCTCTGCTCATCCACACTGCCAAGAAACTTACCATTAGCCCAGTACTCTGTCTTCTTGTTATTCCTTCCAAAATGAATCACCTCACACTTTTCTGCATTAAACTCCATTTGCCACCTCTCAGCCCAGCTCTGCAGCTTATCTATGTCCCTCTGTAACGTGTTACATCCTTCCGCACTGTCCACAACTCCACAGACTTTAGTGCCATCGGCAAATTTACTCACCCATCCTTCAACGACATCCTCCAGGTCATTTATAAAAATGACAAACAGCAGTGGCCCCAAAACAGATCCGCGTGGTACACCACTAGTAACTGGACTCCAGGCTGAACATTTCCGATCAACCACCACAATTTGCCTTCTTCCAGCTAGCCAATTTCTGATCCAAACTGCTAAATCACCCTGAATCCCATGCCTCTGTATTTTCTGCAATAGCCTACCGTGGGGAACCTTATCAAACGCGTTACTGAAATCCATATACACCACAGCAACTGCTTTACCCTCGTCCACCTGTTTGGTCACCTTCTCAAATAACTCAATAAGGTTTGTGAGGCACGACCTACCCTTCACAAATCCGTGTTGACTATCTCTAATTAAATTATTCCTTTCCAGATGTTTGTACATCCCGTCTCTTATCAAACTTTCCAAGACTTTGCCCACAACAGAAATAAGGCTCACTGGTCTATACTTACCGGGGTTGTCTCTACTCCCCATCTTGAACAGGGGGACAACATTTGCTATCCTCCAGTCTTCTGGCACTAGCGTTTGGCAACTGAAGATGTGAAGCTCGGTGGGAATATGAAGCTGAGTGGGAGGAAGTGTTTTTTATCTCTTGATGTGTTACTCACAACATTCCAGTGGGTGGCCTTGCGCTGCTGCAGGTGACTAAATGGGAGAGACCTGATTGGCGAGTAGCATGTAAGGCAACTAGGTCCTTCACATCGTTAGAGTAGCTGAACGGGAGTAATCCGGAGTACAGTCAGCGATGGTAAGTGATACTCTGTACCTGTGTCTCTCTCTGCGTTTTAAAATTGCGTGTGTCTGTGTGTGGGTGGAGAGGGTGGGGGCACGTGGAAAACCGTGGTTACGTCACAGTAAATCTGTGAATAGATTGGCTGTTCGTGAATCTGTGTTGAACTTGAAAATAAACGTTAAAAAAACTAATTAATCAACTAGATAGAAGAGTAACTAAACCTGAGGGCGGAGATTAGTATTTAATATTTCATTTTACAGTAGAAATCATGTCCGAGGGACCATATTGTTAATTGTAACTTCATATAATGACAATTTAATAAATATTTATTTTAAATTAATTAACTAGTGCTTAAAATTCACTCAACGGGGAGCAGTGTTATAATACCATGAGACAAAAAGACATAGGCGCAGAATTAGGTACTCGGCCTAGCGCGTCCGCTCCACCATTCAATCATGGCTGATAATTTTCTCATACCCATTCCCCTGGCCTCTACCCATAACCCCCGACCCCTTTATTAGTCAAGAAACTATCTATCTCTGTCTTAAAGACACTTAGTGATTTTTCATCCACAGCCTTCTGCGTCAGAGTTCCACAGATTCCCCACCCTCTGGCTGAATAAATTCCTCCTCATCTCTGTTTTAAAGGATCGTCACTTCAGTCTGAGATTGCATCTTCTGGTTCAAGTTTTTTCTACAAATGGAAACATCGTCCACACATCCACTCTCTCCAGGCCTCTCAGCATCCTGTAAGTTTCAATAAGATCCCCCCTCATCCTTCTAATCTCCAACGAGTACAGACCTAGAGTCCTCAAACGTTCCTCCTACAACATGTTCTTCATTCCAGGTATCATTCTTCTGAAGCTCCCCTGGATCTTTTCCAAGGCCAGCATAACCTTCCTTAGATACGGCGCCCAAAACTGCTCAGAATACTCAAAGTGGAGTCTCACCAGAGCCGTATACAGCCTCAGAAGTACATCCCTACTCTTGTATTCTAGCCCTCCCGGTATGAATGCAAACACTGCATAAGCCTTCTTAACTGCCGACTGAACCTGCACGTTGACATTAAGAGAATCGTGAACAAGGACTCCCACGTCTCTTTGTGCTTCTGATTTCCTAGGAATTTACCAATTTAGAAAATAGTCTTTGCCTCTATCCCACCTTCCAAAGTGCATAGTCTCACATTTTTTAACATTGTATTTCCTCTGCCACTTCTTTTCCCACTGCCCCAGCCCGTCCAAATCCTTCTGCAGAACCCCTGCATCATCAATACTACTTGTTCCTCTACAGAAATTTGTATCATCTGCAAAGTTATCCGTTCCTTCCTCCAGATAATTAATGTATGTTGTAAAAAGCTATGGTCCAAACACAGACACCCGAGGCACACCACTAGTCACCTGTTGCCATCCTGAAAAAGACCCATTCATCCCCACTCTCTGCCTTCTGCCAGTCAGCCAGTCTTCTATCCATACCCGTGTCTTACGCTTTCCACCATGGACTCTTACTTATTTAACAGTCTCCAAAGCGGTACCTTGTCAAAGGCATTCTGTTAATCTAAATAAATCACCTCTACCGGTTCCCCTTTGTCTAACTTCCTTTTTTACCTCCACAAACACATCTAACAGATTTGTCAGACATGACCTCCCTTTTCCAAAGGCCCGACGACTCAGTCCTATTTTATCCTGCACTTCCAGGTGCTCAAACTGTAAGTTGTGGGTGATCCGTGACTCTTCCTGCATTCCGCTGGACAACGTCTGCAGGAGGTGTAATCAATGACAGCTCCTCACAGACCGAGTGTATTTGCCAGAGCTGGAGCTGGGTGCACTTAGGAGGATGCAGGTGGCAATAAACGTCATGCATAGAAGGTATAGCGACGAGGTCACACTCAAGGTGCAGGCAGACAAATGAGTGACCACAAGAAAGGGCATGCGTCAGTTCAGCAATCCCCTGTAGTTTTACCCTTCTCTAACAGGTATTCCGTTTGGATACTCTTCGGGCGGGATAGCCTATCAGTGGAAAACAACAGCAACCAGACGGTGGCACCACAACCGGCTCGGTTGCTCAGCGCGGGTGGGCAAAGTGCAGGAGAGCGATAGTTATAGTAAGTGACACAGATAGGCACTTCTGTGGACGTGAATAAAGACTCAATTGTCGTATAATGCGTGCCTGGTGTCAGGGTCAAGGATGTATCTGACCGAACACAGGACACCTTGAACGGGTAGGGTGAGCAGCCAGACGTCGTAGTATACATAGATTCTAAAGACATATGCAGGATGAGCGATGAGGTTCTGCAGAAGGAATTCAGGGAGTTAGGCAGTAAGTTAAAAAGCAGGACCTCTGGGGTTGTCATCTCAGGATTACCACCTGTGCCTGGTGAGAGTGCGGCTGGAAATAGGAGGATAGTGCATGTAAATACGTGGCTACACTCGTGGCGTAGGAGGGAGGGTTTCAGATCCCTGGACAATTGGGCTCTTTCACGGCACAGATGGGGCCTGTACAAGAAGGACGGGTTGCACCTGACCCGGAGGGGCACCAATACCCTGGGTGGGAGGTTCGCTCGAGTAATTCGGGAGAATGTAAACTAGTATGACAGGGAGGTGGGGACCATAACAAGAGCTTCTCAGAAGGTGTAACAACTGAAGGGTAAATTAGAGAACAAAATAAGAGAATAATGCATCAGCTATTTCTCGAAGCCCATCGTTAAATATTCCCGTACATAGATTTTCCAACTCTCAATTAATTGAACCGACGAAACCATGGGCCACGCCCTACAATGCTGACCACGAATGACCTGTCCCTCCCCTACCCAGCTATTACGCGGAATACACGACCACCCTGCTTAACAAACCAGGCGAAACGACAACCACCGGAAATTTGACTATCCCGTGACAACAAAACTCTCCCCATCACTGGTATCCCGACCACCCAACTTCACTCGGCCCTCCTGAAAACCTGAATGACCTTAACAGAACGTGGCTAGTCCCGGAACACAAATGCATCGGAACTGATCTAATTATTCCCTTCACCAGTTACACATAACCCTTATAGCTCCTTAGCCATAATCTCGTCCAATATTTTATCTTTCATCCCCGTGTATCTGCAACAACTCCACTGTCACCAACCACCAAGGTCACTGTTGCAACCATACTAGAGCTGACTATTCCCGAACATCTTATTTTCCTTACCAGGCGACTACATCTGACCAGGCCCTAACTGTACCCCATCCAGTTCACTCCTATCCAAACTCCCAATTACTCCAGCCGCCCAGTAACTTACTAATACCACGAGAACCTCAGAAACATGTGACAAACTTCCAGACTGCAACTCCAATACAACATCCCAATGACTCATTTTCCCAACTGACCCTCTCCACCTTCATCAACTTAATCCAGATACCGACCTCACCCATGAAACGACCTATCCACCAACTCAACCATCCAATCACCGTCTTTGCCCTCCAACTACCCATCCATTTAATTGCCTATTCTCCTACCTGTCACACACATATGTACATCGTCACTTCAACGAGCGATGGACATCACCCACTTACTGAATGAGCAACCTACCCGTTGCAAGCATCTAAAACTCGAACCCCGGTTCTCACCTAATACAGGTATGTAACCATTCTCACCTATTCACCTATTAGCCCAACAAATTCACCCAGCTACCTACCAAACCGTCACGGCATCCTTCTAAAACCTCAGAACATTCTCATCAGCCACCTGCACAACATACTGTATCATCCGCCTTCTTGTTTGCCTGTGCCACTATACATCCACCAACCTATCCTCCTCGAAAACCTAAAAATGTGCCCGCCAGCACTCACTCCCCATAAATCACATATCTCACATTCTCAAATCATCGACATATGTTCGTACAGCGATACCTACAGACCCACTTACCACTTGCTCACCAACTTAGCTGCATTACTCACCTACCGATCTAGGTTTAAACCACTCCACTCCGTTGCACATTTATCGACTTAAAGGTCTCGCGCACATTCCGGCAGAGCCACTTAGTTACCTCATTGAACTATCCACCGACCCACACCACGCAACTCTTCAATGCAAAATCTCAACTTCAGGACACACTCAGTTGCACGCTTGCCCACCTAAGCGCCCGATCAACTACTTAGACACCTACCAACCGGACTGTTATCAACGTCACTCAACTAACCACTACCTTCCTATACACAACTACGTAAAAAGAAAATTACCAATCTACCGACCCACTTGAGCAACCCATCTTTCTCACTATCTGCCAGCCTACCTGCCTACGCAATTCACTAAGTTACGACTTATCCACCATACACTACTATCACCTTCGCAAATACCGACCAACCCAAGACTCGCTCACGTCAGGCACATGAACCACGTCACAAACAGAGGGACTTCATGTATGTATCCAGCAACGAGCACGTACATCACCCGCCTACGCATATTCCCAATCGCCCACCGTGCCACCCTTCCCTCCAACTGATCTACATACCTACATTTAGGAAGGTCGTGTTGTATTTCTATTTTATTTCGCAGTAATCGAAAAACCAAGCATTATTCTCAGAGGACTTGGTTTCCAAACCCACCATTGCAAATAGTGAAATGTTATTTCAGTGACGAAATTTGGAACTAAAGGCCTACCGAGGACCATTAAACAGTTGCCGGCTGCCCGAAGACCGTATTTGGTTCACTGTTCTATTTGCGGAGAGCAGTCTGCTGCCCTTACCTTTTTTAGCCTCCACGCCACTATAGCAATATAGTTGATTCTTAAATGCCGTTTGAAATGGCTCTTTCAAGTCACTTGCAAGGGTGTGTTTTTCCTTCAAAGAGCGCAGTGAAAGCTGAGGTTTCAGTAAACAGGATAGGTGCAAGTTACCTCCCTGTTCCACGGTATCAAGTACGATTGGATTTGTTTACGTGTCAGGCCCAGTAGTTGTTGGAGTGTTTGAGGGATATATAGTGGAAGCAGGAGACTTACTTTGGGGAAATGATTTAGCAGGACTGAACGGTGTTGCTTTGCCCAGATTATACAAGGCTCGAATGATGAACTTGCAGTTGTCACTTCAGATGCTAACAGTGCGGTATGTGGGGGCGAGGAAAGCATGTTCGGAAGTAGATGGCTCAGAGAAAGCGATATTGAGAGCTGTTGATCACATGTCAAATGACAGCTGTAGTGAACCAGATTCTGAGAATTCTCAGACCGAAGGTAGCCATAAAAATGAGGAATCATGCGAGAGTCTTGACTTCGATTTCGGTTTGGATTATGAGATCATGACAAACAGTTGTAACAAGAGTGGTGGCAGGAAGGAGGATTCAAGCGACAGACTTGACTTTGATGTCGGTACTGATTGCGAAGTAATGTTAAACAGCTGTTCCCGAATACACCCGAGCGCAGAAGGAGTTAGAGGGAGCCACCAGTGGGCACTCTGTTAATTATCTGTGATGTGGACTCAGACATTTTGAACATTTTACACCACAGAAGTCTGGATTGAAAATACAGAACCTGGCTCAAGTCGAGACTGAGGAGCAATGCATGTTGGACATGTCACAGAACCAAACAAAACCGTTTGATCCACGGTCCTCCGAGTATTATCTGGACCAAAAGCAAGCTTGATATCTCATTGGTGCTGGTCATCCCCGACGTCTCCAATGCATTATCCACTTGCGTCTGTGGAGACATTTCAAAATACAGAACGCAAGATTGACTGCTGGAATTTGTTGTTGCAACAGCTTAATGTAAAATGTGTTTATAAATAGTTTGTCGTGTTTCTGAAAGCTGATCATTACTCTAGAAACGAGGAAAGCGCCTCGTATAATCGGGATTGTTTCGATAGGTATATTTGGGTGTTATATGTCTAGCATACATCGTAATAAAAGCCCATGTTAAGACGTTTTACTTAGGTGGGAGGAGGGGCTGTTGTTATGCCACAATCCCACTGTTACACGTTGGTTTACCTGTGTATTGCTCTTTATTGTCTGTCATTTTTGTCTTTGTTCACGTTTTGTAACTAACAAATATTCGCCTGTCCTTTAAGATGGACTTCCCCTTTAATTAAAACACAGACTCCAATAGGATGCGCTCTTCTTCAGCAATGAATCATATTCATCGACTTGGCTTTCAGCTAACAAGCTTTTTTCTTCTCCGGCATCTCAGCCGATCACTTGCACTATATGGAGTGTCTGTTCTGGAATGTTCCATTTCTCTGTAAGACTATTTCCAAGTTAGTTTCGGATTGAACTCAGGGCTGAAGGAAGCACATGCGCATGTCTATCTCCCAAAAAGCCTGGAACTCTCTCAACCCCCTCGGCTGAGGCTCACTGCCAGCAAATGGAGCAGACAGCCTTTCATCTCGAGCCAGCCTTTCAGTGTTGAACGCCTGCAGACAGAAGCTGGTGGGGGAGGTGGGAGGGGAGGAGTGATTAAAGAGCTCGTATTTCTTTCTTAGCTGATGAATTATATCTAAAGGGTAAATCCTTTCACGCTACAGTCAAATTTAGCTGCAAAGAAGCTCAGTCCAGAGGTGGAACGTCTGAGTGACGGCCCGGGTTATTAAACTAATAGTGACTCCCCAGAGGCCATACTGCAATCTGGGGATTCGGACTGAAGGTTCCAGCCCGAAGATCCAACCAGTGTCTCGCAATAGACCCGCGTCCCGGAGGGGCAGTCAGATGAAAAAATAACTTCAACATCCGAAGCAAGGGCATTAAGATTGCACCTCACATAGATCCTACGTTAATTTCCCCTCCTCCTCCCTCTGCGTGCACACTTCTTCTGTGTGTTTCGGGAGTGGATGGGGCTGTAAAAGTGGTGGTGACTGCAGATTAGCTGACCGTTATTCTTGTATAATTATTGCCTTCCTTATCACTATTCTTGATTTAAATAAACAGTTGTTTTGTTTCACTAACCAATCTGTGCCTGTAAGTGATTGGAACAGTCAAGGGCAAAATATCTCGGAAACGTTAACCAAGTTCTTCATTAATTCACTTGAGTTGGAACTCGGGCCAGTGGTGGTGGAATTGACCGCGTACTATCCCAGGGTGTCGTAACCATACAGCTACCTATGCAGTACAAACACTTAACCAAGGCATCCAATACATCCAAATAATCACTTTCCACATCACTCACCGAGACATGGATCACCTGAACCCATCTACTCAGATCATGCAACCAGCCCACATACCAAGCTTCCAAACTGACTCACTTTAGACAACTGTTGAAATATACACGTCACTCAGCTACGGCACACGTCACTCAGCTACTGACCGACTGTCCTACACCAGACAACAGCAAATGCAAATTTAAATGTCGCCAAAATCCCAAGGAACCATAGATTGCTCTTCACTTTGAGAGAGAGCTGACTAGTGTGGACGTAACTTGAGGGTCAGTGCAACTCAGGCAAGAGGAAAGGGTGAGAGGACATGGCCTTCATGCAGATCCTCAGCCATTATGGAATTTGAACCCGCGCTGTTGGAGTCACTGTGCACTACGAATCAGCAGTCCAGCCAACTGAGACAACCAACTCCATCCGCATTCACAGTTTCTCATCAACCAACTTACACGTGTACCCGCCGAGCCTCGTGAGCTCTCTGCCATCCTCACCTATGCATAACACATAGATACCTGCAATTCTACTGGTGCATCTTACCAGTTAATGACCCCACACCTAGCCAGGTAATGGGGCCGCCCCTGCCCGATTATGCACTCCACAAGCTGATCCACCTCATCCAGCTTCCAAGCTGCAATATCAACAATCAACACTTACCCAAATAGCTAGCCACATAACGACAAATCCACCATTTCACATCTACAGGCATCATGCATATGTCCACATCGCTATTACCTCAAACGAACTACATCGCCACGCACGTTCTCACGTACCTATTTAAGCAACATATCGACTCAGCTACATAACACATCACAACCATTGCACTTCAAACAACTAAAGAGACCGCTCCTCATAGAGCACACGCAGCACAACCAGCTAGCCAACAACCACTGACGTAATTCATAGAACGGAACAGCCTCCTTCCGACAAAGAAGGGTCATTTGCGTACCATTCAACAAGAGAAATTCCTCGCCGGTGTACTGACAACACACAAACTGTCCAACCACACTGCCTGCCCACGTCACTCATTTGGCCAGATCTGACTTCCGTGAGGGCCATGAAGAATCTGGCACGAGTTTGTAGAGTCGAAAAGAAATAACGTTATTTGCAATTACATATATACAACCATTTCAGTACTTCACCACTTCCGTCTCCTCTACCTGGTTCCACACTTGCCAGCTCTATTTATGCAGGTGACTCTGCTAATGATTTCTCCGCCCTCTTCATTGGGGGAGATAATACTCACTAAGGATTGTGGGATAGGCAATTGTCCCCAGTCATTTATAATCAGGCAGGTGATAACGCCCGTCCTCCCCACAAAAATCTGGGAACGCCACCAACGACCCTGGCGAAGGAGGGTGTCGGATTTATATTGATGCAGGCTGGACACCATTTACACGAGGTGCTGGAACGGGCGGCGTGTAATGAGAAGGCAAACGGCGCTTCCGCGATGAACGGTGCATCTGTACATCTGTGGCCCATGGGATTGAGCACTCATCTTGGAGGAGTCCTGTATCTCCATCTTGGTGTCGGAGTCCAAAACCTCCGTCATCTCGTTGTATATATCTCCACGCGGTTATGTAATGATCCATGCAGGCTTTGAGTGTGACGCCACAGGCAGTTCGTGCGGATGTACCTCCACTGTGGTTAGTCTCTGCGAATGTAGACGTGAGCTCAGGGGACGGGGAGTCGGTGGAACCAACGTGGTTTAAATGTTTGCGCTGGAGTCGGCCCTGGGCTTGGACCTGGTACGAGATCGGGCCCGTCCTGTCCCACAAGGTGGAGAATGGAGCCGAGGTGCTGACAGCTTTCTCCTACAGCACATTGGCTGCTGCGGAAAATAAGTATGCACAGATCGGGAAGGGAGCGACAGGGCACCACCAGCAACATTTCGGATGAACACCTGGTCACCAGGCGCAAACTGCCGAAGCGGCCAATGCCGATAAAGGCCATGCCCCTGCCATTCTTGAGTGCAGTCTTCATTTGCGCCAACGTCCGGGAAAGCCATGCTAAGGCGGTTGCGAATCTGCTGACCGTTAGGAGTTCAGCAGGAGGTCCCCCACTCACCGCATGTGGAGTGGTCCTGTGCGAAAACAAAAAACGAGCCCGTTTAGTGTCCATGGACCCAGAAGGCTGTTTCTTTAGGCCCAGTTTGTACGTCGGCACTGTGCACTCCGCGAACCCATCAGAAGCTGGGTGTACAGAGTGGTGTGGATATGGCGTATGCCGTTCATGGTCACGAACCTCGCAAATTCCTCACTTGTGAAAGAAGTGCCATTGTCCGTGACGGGCACCTCGGGGAGGCCGTGCGTCCGAGAAGACAAATGCATCTTCTCGATCGTTGCACAGGACGTTGTGCCTAATATCTTATACATCTCTGTCCATTTAGATTGTGCACCGATTAATGAATCGAATATGGATCCTTGAAAACGGCGGCGAAATCCGCATGCAAGCACGCCCAAGGACGCCCTGGCCATTGCCAGTGGCGCAGGTGCGGCCGGCAGAAGCTTCTGATGCTCCTGGTAAATGGTGCAATTTTAGACCATCTTCTCAACGTCGTCATCGAGGCTTGGCCACCAGACAGACCTCCAGACAATATTTACATTTTGGTCACACCCGGCTGCCCCATTGTGCAAGTCCTTTCGTATCAACTACTGCCCTTTTTCTGGGACGACCAAACGCGTCCCTCACAAGAGGAAACTGTCTTCCACGCTAAATTCTGACAGGTTGGAGGTATATGCCCGCAACTCGCCTGGGAGCTGTCTATACTGTCCACCATACAGGACCATGTGCTGAACCATTGGCAAGACTGGATCCGTGTAGGTCCACTCACGGATCTGTGAAGTGGTGACAGGCAAGGAGTCTATAAAATATCGGTTTGCAACCACCTCGGCAGTCGTAGGGTTCGACATGGCGCTGGTGGACTAAGACAATCGGTTCAGTGAATCGGCATTCGCTGTCTGAATCTCTGGTTTATGCTCTAAAGAATACTTGTAGGCAGCGAGCAGCAAAGCCCAGTGCTGAATCTGTACAGAAAGAATGGGCGGAATTTGCTTCTCCTGTCGGAAAAGTCCAAGCAGGGGCTTATGATCAGTCTCGATTGTGAAGTGGCGGCCATAAACATACTGGTGGAAGCGTTTCACCTCAAAGAGTACCGGCAGGCCTTCCTTCTCGATCTGTGCATACTTATTTTCCGCTGCAGCCAATGTGCTGTAGGACAAAGCTGTCAGCAGCTCGGCTCCAGTCTCCACTTTGTGGGACAGGACGGCCCCAATACCATATGGGAATGCATCACACGTGATGATCAAAGGCTTTTCAGGATCATAGCGGGTTCATAATCTGGAAAACGACAAATGTTTCACCCAACGGAAAGAGGTTTCTTGCGGCTGACCCCAAACCAAGGTGTAATTCTTCATCAAAAGAAGGGGCAACGGGGCCAGCGAAGTTGCCAGATTGGGGAGGAACTTCCCCTAAAAGTTTACCAGGCCGCGAAAAGAACATCAGTTGGGGCGTGGCCTGTTGAATTGCGCACATCTTCTCTGCGACAGGGTGCAAACCTCACGGTCCCCCCAAAACATAGGTAGGCCACTTCCTTCATCTGAAAGACACACTTTGTACGACGCAAACGGAATCCAGCCTATGGGAAGCATCTAAGGACAGCCTCCAAAATTTCCAAATGTTCCTGCTCCGAAATCCCGTCATCAAAACATTGTCTAAGTAAACAGAGACACATGATACACCTTTCAAGACGCACTCCATGACACTTTGAAAGATTGCGCAGTCAGAGTATACTCCAAAGGGCACCCATGTATACTCATACAGGCCCCTGTGTGTAGTAATTACATATGGCCGGGAGGTAGGGTCCAGCTCCAACTGTAGGTAGGCGTGACTCATATCCAATTTCGTGAACGAGAGTCCACCTGCAACCTTCATGTAGAGATCTACTATGCGGGACATTGGATATCGGTCGAGCCGAGAAGCAGTATTCACTGTACGTTTATAGTCGCCGCACAAGCGAAACGTGGCATCTGGCTTTATTACCTGTGCAACTGTCACTGCCCAGTCGATGAAACGGACGGGCCTGATAATACCCAAGGACTCCAAACGAGTGAGCTTCTACCTTCTGAAGACAGGGGTAAGGTACCGGGCACGCTTGGAAATAGAGTGAAATGGCTCCCAGTACAACCTGGATATGGGCTACGGCCGCTGTTATCTTCCCCAAATCGGTCTGGAATACACCTGGGCACCGTCCTAGTACTTCCACCAACCCTCCACAACCTGTTTGAAGACTGTGCTGCCATTGCAGCCGCAAACGGCGGAAGAAGTCCCACCCCAACAGGCTAGGCCATGGCCACGCACAAGTTTAAGCGGGAAACGCCACTCATGGCGACCATAAACAACAGTGGTCATCGTAGTTCCAGCAATGTCCAATGGTTCCTCCGTATAGGTGGCGAACCTGGCTGTGTCTTAATCAACGTGTGGGTCTATATACCCTGCTTGATGTGGTCGAGCGTTCTCTGGATAATCACGGAGACTGCTGCGCCAGTATCCAAATCCATCTCTAGCCGGCACAGTCACCTTAATTGGGGACACTGGGAGGGGGGGGGGGTGGAGCGGGGGGGGGGGGGGGCGGTGGAGCGGGGGTGGGGGGGGGGCGGTGGAGCGGGGGTGGGGGGGGGGGGGTTGGCGGGAGCTGCCACACAATACAGCTGCAGGCAGCCGTCCTCTGTCTCAACATCGTCGGGAGTAATCCCCACAGTTTCATCCAAATGAAAAATACGGCCGGCGGACTGGCGCCAAAGTCTGTTGGCACGACGCTGCCTCTGACACTCCCAGGACCGGCCTCCGTGACGGGGTCAGCGCCCGCAAGTCCGACACTGACAGGGTTCGTCATCCATCGGTCTGGAGAATGCTTCCTTATGGGAGGAACGCCCGGCGGCAGTGGCGTCGTTCTGGACGCCGCCTCGCCCAAGGTACCACTCCCTGCAGCTCCTGCACTCCCCGTTCTGCGCTCTCGGGATATCACTATCTGAATGTCCTTTTGAAATGTCAAAGGGGCATCGGCGAATAACGTCCTCTGGGTGGCCGCATTGTTAATACCACAAACCAAAAAATCACGTAACATTTCGGACAAAATCTCATCATACTCACAGTACTCTGCACCCTACATAGTCTGGATACACACTCATCAAAGGATTCTCCTGAGTTTCTCTCTGCGGAATTAAACGGGTAACACTGGACTATCGTGGATGGGGTTTGGTTGAAATATTGTCCCACCAAAGTCACAAGTTCGTCAAATGTCTTGCTGTCCGTCGCAGCTGGGTACATAAGGCTCCTAATGATCCCAAACCTCCGCGGGCCGCTGGCGGTGAGCAAACGTACCACCTGGCGCTCGTTTTCGGTGATGTTATTTGCCCGGAAGTAGTAACACATCTGTTGTGCGTACTGGTTCCAACTTTCCAGCGCATCAAAGACATCGACTCTTCCATAAAGGGGCATGGCGAAACAGAAGAAACACTTCCAAACTGTATCAAACATAAATTCAGCAGCGTGGACTGTTATGAACTTTAACCCTCGTTGTCAGTTTTGTGGGGGCCACGAAGAATCCAGCCTGAGTTTGTAGAGTCGAAAAAATATAACTTTATTTACAATTTCGTGTATACAACAGCAGCAGTACTTCACCACTACTATCTCCTCTAACTGGTTCGACACAGCCTAACTCTATTTCTGCAGGTGACTGTGCTAATGCTTTCACCGTACTCCTCATTGGGCGAGATCATGCTCACTGAGGATTGTGGGATAAGTAGTAGTCCCCAGCCAATAGTAATGAGGATGGTTATAACACTTACCTATTACCATAACGAACCAGAGCATCAACACGATACCCATATGCCTACTCATCCAGCCACCCACACATTCACTTACAAATTTCACCCACTTAACTAAATACCACCCCGGCAACATACTCAATTACCTGGCTTTTCACGAGCACAAATCTCATCCATCACACCCACATACACCTCTTATCCCGAAGCATTCATTAAGCTATTTTCTCACGCATTCACTACCCAAGCTATCACCTAAGTCACCTATCCACCTTTCCACCTCATCATATCCATTGATGATCCAATCAGTCAGCAAAGCGAGCTCCCCATATACCTTTGTATTCAGATAAAGCAAGTACATACCTGAGCACTTCACCCACCTATTCAATTCACCTGCCAACCTGCCGACCCACCTAGCCATTCACCATCACTCCTAATTACCTAATTCTTCCTCATTGCCTACATACACAAGTTATTTAACACATCCATTTAATTTGCCATTCAACCTTTCGTCTCAGAACAAAGATGAATGCAGCACAGGACCGGGCTCGTCGACCCGCCAAGCCTACACCAACTATGGTACCTGCCTAAACTAAAACCGTATGCACTTACAGAATCTGTATCCTTCCATTCCCACCCTATTCATATATTTGTCCAGGTGCCCCTTAAATGCTGCTATTATAGGTGCTCCCAACTCTCAGCAGCGCGTTGCATATATTTACCACTGTATGTGGAAAATAATTGCCTTGCACATCAGTTAAACAAACTTCCCCACGCACTGTAAACATATGTCCCCGAGTACTTGCTCTTACCCTTAGATATAGCACCTGACTATCCACTCTGTTCATGCCACTCATAATTTTTTAAATTTCATTTAGTAAAGCTCCTATTTCCTCTGGTTCCAACCATAGATTCCCTCCAATATCCTTGAAAGCCAGCTTTTTCTCTGACTACCCTCTTGCCATTTACATATATATAAAATGGCCTAGGGATTTCCTTAATCCTATTTGCCGACGGCATTTCATAATCCCTTTTAGCCTACTTAACTCCGACCTTAAATTCATTCCGACTTGCTTTGTATTCTTCAAGGGCATCGTCTGTCCTAAGACTTTTAGATATTACGAATGCTCCCTTTTTCTTTTTGACAAGGTTCATAATATCCATCGTTATCCACGGTTCCCTATACTTGCCACTCTTATCTTTCGTCCTCACAAGTAGATGTCAGTCCTGAAATCAAATCAACTGGCATTTGAAAGCCTGCCACATACCGGATGTTAATTTGTCCTCAAACAGCCTTGCCCAGTCAACACGCTGCACATCCTGCCTAATGCTGTTGTATTTAGCCTTTCCCCAGTCAAACACCTTTGGCTGAGGACCACTCGTGTCTCTTTCCAAGAGCAACTTAAAAGTTTCAAAATAATGATCACTGTTCCCGAAATTATCTCCCGGTCGAGCTCATTTCCCGGCACCTGGTCTAATATGGCCCTAATATGGCTCTAATAGGAACAACATCATAATTCCACGTACTATTCCAAACTCTAAATTCAGCTGTCTTACTTGCAATACTCCTCGCATTCAAACTAAAACCCTTGGGCCACTCGTTCACTCAGCTAATCATCAGCATGGAAACGTTAAACATATTTGGATGCTGGAGCTCATGCAGAAAATGTGGGCGTGTCCTGTCAACGCCAAATGCACTGAACGTATTGGTCGACCCAACGATGTGCTGTCAATTTCTACTTCAGCTGGGATTGAAAGACCCTGGAATAAATGGCACGGAGATTGAATTGGTTATCTATTCTCGGGCAGCACGGATTGAATTGGTTATATACTCTCGGGCAGCAGGAGTTCGCACAGCATTTCCCTGAACGGGACCTTTGGGGACCTTTGATTTGTTGCACAATCGGTCGGTGGCTTCTATACATGTGTTCTTGTTGTGAAAAATCGCACTCAATATTCTCTTTCATGAGTTTATATAAAATATATTTCTGCGAAAGGAGGCACTTACGAATTTAAATTACTTTTGAGTAGTAAGAACTGTAACTCGTGTTAATCGGTTCAAACTTTCACACTGATGAATGGACATGCAGCAGTAGTGTAGTTATTATACGCACCTGAACTGCTTAGTGCCTTTCTCAATTCTTCCATATCTAAAGAGCAAGCAGCAAGATCTCGGTAAATAATGTATGTTAGAAACATTTTGGTTCCCTTGAGAAGGTTGACCAATGCATCTGGAATTTTTGGCGACTAGCCATGTCAGACGAAAACAAGCCACCCCAAACCTAAGAAAAACTTTTAACGCATCAGCTGAAATATTTTCAATAATTTTGTGTTGCAAGTTAAACGCTGCGTTCTAATGGGGAACGTCGGCACGTGGCGATATGTCAGCTATTTGCACGGAGGCAAATATAACGTTGCTTAGGGCGGCATGTGGTGCAGTGGTTAGCACTGGGACTGCGGCGCTGAGTACCCGCGTTCCAATCCCGGCCCTGGGTCACTGTCCGTGTGGCGTTTGCATCTTCTCCCCATGCCTGCGTGGGTTTCACCCCCACAACCCAAAGATGTGCATGTTAGGAGGATTGGCGACTCTAAATTGCCCCTTATTTGGAAAAGAAAAATAACTGGCTACTCTAAATTTAAGAAAAAAGTATCGTGTTGCATCTAGCCTCGATCAAGTGCAATACTGAACTCAGGTCCTCTAACGTATAACATTCAATGCATTAATCAGTGAAATACATTTTGCACATAGATAATTATGAAAATTTGAAGCACATAAAGGAATTTAGAAGTTCTACGTTGCAAAAAGAACATCTATTCCACTTTGATTTGGTGCGATTTTGTTGCTGCATCGGCGAGTAATCTAGATGTCACAGTATATTGTTTTAAATATAGAGTTCCTAATTCATTTTTTCAATTCAGGGACTATTTAACGTTTTCAACCCACCTGCCCTCCACATCTTTGGGTTGTGGGGATGAAACCCACGCAAACACTGGGAGAATGTGCAAGCTGCACACGGACAGTGACGCACAACCGGGATCGAACCTGGGACTCGGCTCCGTGAGGCAGCAGGCCTAACCCACTGCACCACCGTGTTGCCCTGTACCAGGCTCACCTAATGTTGATGCACAAACAGAAATACAGGACGCTACCCATTCCTAACAGCGAACTAGAACCAAACTCTTCATTGGTCCTGTATTCTGCCAACATACACAAATTCAGTTCAGACAAAATACCAATCGATGCCAGAATGGGTGTATTGCCTTCTAAGGAAAGGTGGATAAATTAGGTATGTGTCCACCAGAGATTAGAAGAGTAAGCTTTGATTGATGAAAACCTATAATATCCTGAGCGGTATGGACTGGGTGGATGTGGAAAAAGATCTTTCCATTTATTGGAGAATCTTTAACTAGGATCACTGTGTAAAAATAAGGGACCTCTCGTTTAGTGCAGCGATGAGGATAATTTCATTTCCGCTCAGTGGGTAGTGACTCTCTGGAAATATTTTCCTGGATTGTAGCGGAAGTATATTTTGAATATTTCAGCAGAGTTGAATGGAATTGGATTTAAAAGGATGTGAAAGGTTATCTGGTGTAGACAGGAATTTGGGGTTGAAGTTAGATTTCGATCAGAAATGATCTTAAAGACCGGCAAATTCGGTACGAGGGCGAGTGACATACTTTTTCTCCTACTTCATTTTCTTCCGTAAATTTCTAACTTCAGACAATCTCACGAGAGCCGTAAGCAGCATACCCATGGAAAGCACGACAGTGAATAGTTTATAATTATTTCAGACCAGATGTGCTGTGTGGGTAATCAATCTCGGCTTGCCCTGAGGTCCCCAATATAACGTTGCTCAATATTCAGACAATTCGAATTACTCCCCGTGAGGTCAATGAACGACCAAAGCACGTCAGATAACGATTGTGTAGTATGCAGCAAGCTGTTGCTTCAGACGTAGTCAGACATCCAGCTTAGCTGCTCCAGTTAAAAAATACGTTTGGTGTGTACCTGGGTCTGGGCATGTTCGCGCGATGTCGTACACCTTGCGCACAAACAAATGATCCAATCTCTTGTTGTCCATTCACAATGTGATGGTGTGCTCCAGAGTGCTGACGAAAAGACAGTGCTTTGTTTTGTTATCAAGTGGCACTGCAAATCACCAAACTTATCATTAATTACTTGGTTCCACAAACACCGCTTGGTTATTATCTTCATTACACGATTATAAAAAAAGGAGAGTCGGTCTGATTTCAAGAAGTTATATCCAGGCACTGTCCTTTAAGGTGTATCAGTATTTCACTGACGATTGCATTGACAAGCCACAGTTAATCGAAAGCCGATGGGAATCAGAAGGAATATATGCACCCCCCCCCCCTCCCAAGCTTAATATAGAGGACATTATTTTGTTACCTGCGTATTGTAACATCCTTGGATACCTTACCGCGATTAATTCTGGGTGGCGCCCTGTATCCAATTATCTTCAGTTGCATCATCAATGCGTTCCCACGATCCTTGGATTAGAAGTTGCATGGTAACACAGTGGTTAGCATTATTGCTTCACTGTGCCAGGCAACCAGCTTTGTTTCCTGGCTTGGGTCAATGTCTATTCGCAGTGTTCACGTCTATGGATATCCTCCGGTTGCTCTGGCTTTCTCTGATAACTCCCAGAAGACGTGCTTGCTTGGTGAATTGGACATTCTGAATTCTCCCTCAGTGGATCCGAACAGGCGGCGTAGTGCGGCGATGAGGGGGTTTTCACAATAACTTCATTGCAGTGGTCATGTTAGCCTACTTGTGGCATTAATACAGCTTACTTTTTTTTCTGATCGTTCAACGATCTGTACTACTTATATATGTCCTCCAGTATTAAAATGACCGCCTTCTTATCCAACAAGTGCTGTACCAGATTCAGCCTTGGACTGACAATAGCAAGCAACATTTATACCAGGCATCAACCATAGAGACATGGAGTCAGCAGTGAACAACACAGAAAAGGCATAACAGCCTATCTAGTCTGCACGTCTCAAAAGCAACCACCTAATTAATTTCATCCCATTTCCCAACACTTGGCCCATAGCCACGTTTGCCTTCAGAGTGCAAGTGCACATCTAAATACCTCTGAAATCATATGGCAATGTCTGTCTCCAGCACTTTCAGTCAACGAGTTCCACACTCCCACCACACTCTAGCTAATAACGTGTGTCCTCACATCCCGTGTATAAAAACTGGCAAGTCATGTGACAGTTGTGTGGAAACTTGGTAAGGCCGCTCTTGGAATATTATACACATTTCTGGTCACCACACTACCAGAAGGATGTGGAGGCTTTGGAGAGGGTGTGGAGGAGGAATGCCAGGATGTTGCCTGCTATGAAGGGTACTGGTTTTGTGGAGAGGCTGAATAGACTCCAACTGTTTTCATTAGAACGACGGAGTTTGATGGGTGACATGATCGAAGTCTACAAAGTTTTGAGGGGCATGGGTAGAGTGGATGGGGAGAGGCACTGTTTCAAATGTTGAGGGTTGAGTCACCAAGGGGGGTGGGCAATGTTTAGAGGAGACGTGTGAAGCACGTTTTTTAATCAGACGGTTGTGAGTACCAGGAACGCGTTGCCAGGGGAGGTTGTGGAAACAGATATATTTAACGGTGTTCTTGAGACATCTCGACAAATACATGGAGGATGGGTACAGAGGGATTAAGTGCTGAGCGATTTGGCCAAGGGTGGTATCATTGCTGGTACAGGCTTGGAGGGCTGAGTATGCCTGTTCCTCTGCGTATTGTTCTTTGTATCCCCTGTAAACATCCTACGTCTGACCTTAAATCTATGCCCCCGGTCATTGATCCATCCTTCAAAGGGAAACCCTTTCTCCTCTCTCCTGTATCGATCGCCCTCCTATTTTTGTACATCTCTGGCATACCCTCCCTCAGTCTGATCTGCCCCAAAGAAAATAATCCATGTCTATGCAATCTCTCTTCAAAACTATAACTCTCCACTCATGCAACGTCCTTGTAAATCTCCTTTGCACCCATTCAAGTAGTGTCAGATCGCTCCTATTAGATTTATTGCAGAACTGCCCGATATTTTCGCTCTGGCCCAGCCAACTTATTATACATTTCCAGCATACACTGCCTGCTGAGAAGTTTTATGAAAAGGATAACAAAGGCATTTAAAGCATATGCCTTCTTAACCGACTAATCCACATACTCTGTTAACTTTAAAAAAAAACGTGGTTCAAAACCAGAACATGTGGGCATGGTTGGCCAAGCCTGCATGGTACCGTTCACATCTGTCCTCGACCTCCGGAAAGAACCTACTCATTTGTGTTCTTGTTAAGTGGACTCTATGTACCATCTTTAGTTGCGTTAGGTTGAGTCTTGCGCACGTGGAGGTGGAGTTGACCCTATGTTGTGCTTCATTGTAGAGTCCCTATACTAGTTCGAGCCCCAGGTTTTCCACCCATTTCTTTCTAGTCGCGTCCAGTACCGTGTCGGCCCTCTCTTCCTGTCGTTCGTACATGTCACTACAGTTTCGTTTACCTACAGTGTTTGCGTCAGTAACTCCTCTCGTACTGTCTTTCATGGTAGACTTGGGTACGTGCATGTCTCCTTCCGTAGGAAGATTTTAAGCTGCAGGTACCTGAGTTTGTTGCCCTTAGCTAGCTGAAATCTCTCCATCAGTTCGTTTGGTATTTGTGACCCTGCCGTCAGTGTATCGGTCCACTACTGTCAGTCTCTCCCATCATGTCTCTACCTTTTAAAGTTGGCGTCGGTGAGCTGGTGCGAACCGATAGTTGTTGCAGATAGGGGTTTTGTCGGACATTTCGGTCAGGCCGAATTGCTGCCGTAATTGATGCCAGGTCTGGAGGGAAGCTCCCAAAACTGGGCTGCTGGAGTATTTTTTTGGGTGGGTGGAAGCCTTGGCGAGGGCCTTTGCGTGGGATCCCCCTGCAAGAGGCCTCCTCTGCATGCACCCACTCGGCCTCTGCCTCCTTAATCCATCCCATTACTTGTGATGCTATCGTCGACCAGTGGTAGTATTGTAGGTTTGGGAGGGCTAAGCCGCCCTTGAACTTTGGTTGGTGTACGATATTCTTTGGGATCCTAGCATTCTCGCCCGCCCCCATACAAACGCCATGATTAATTTGTTAAGTGAGGTGAAAAAGGCCTCGGGGATATTGATCGGGATAGATCTGTGTAGGAAGAGGTACCTTGGCAGGACGTTCATTTTCATCGTCAGCACTCTCCCCGCGAGGGGAGCGTGTGTGTTCCATCTTCGCATGTCCTTTCTGACTTTCTCTGTCAGACTGGTCAAGATCTTCTTGTGAATCCCTGCCCAGTCGTGTACGATTAGGTCCCCAGAGATGCGGATTTGTTTCGGGCTTGTTTAAACGGCAGTCCACTCAGCATTGCCCCTCCCCTTTCCGGGTTCAGTGGGAAGATTTCGCTTTTGCTCCTATTGAGTTTGGAGCTCGAGAAGACATCAAACTCTTTCATGGATTCCTTCCATGCTGCTTTGTAGATCCGAGATGTAGAGGAGCAGGTCATCTGCATTGAGCGAGACCATGTGCTCTCTGCCTCGCCATTGAATCCCCCTCCAGTCTGTTGCAGTTCTGAAAGCGATCAATAGTGGTTTGATCGCTAGCGCGAACAGCAGTCGGGATAGAGGACATCCCTGCCTGGTGCCACTGCGCAGCTGGAAATGCTGGGAGGTTTTGTAGTTTGACCTTGCGCTGCCATGGGAGCGTTGTACAAGAGTTTCATCCAGGAGGTAAACTGTGCTCAAAACGCTTCAGTACGTCGAGGAGAATATGCCATTTGACCCTGTAGAGGGCCTTTCCTGATTCCAAGCAGACGATCACCAAGGTGTGTTCTCCCCGGATGGGATCATTATCCCATTCAGCAGGCGCCTGATGTTCAATGTTAGCTGTCTACCTTTGACAAAGCCCGTCTGGGTCTTCTATGACTGCCTCTGCAACGCAGTCCTCCAGTCTTTTGGCTATGATTTTGGCCAGTACTTTGTCGTCCACGTTTAGGAGTGAGATGGGACTGTATGACCCGCATTGCAGCTGTTCACCCACAGCCTCAGAACAGCCACAGACTGGTTGGGGATTCAAAGGGGAGGCAGAGAGCTCAGAGTCTCGCTCGATGCAGATGACCTGCTCCTCTACATCTCGGATCCACAAAGCAGCAGGAGTCATTGCCTTTCATAGGTATCAGAGAAAGTCAGACCTGTGCTAGTGTAGGTGGCAGCGTGCCCCTAGCCAGCGAGTCTGTGAACATCTCCCGCAGTTGCGGGACCAGTGCTGTCGCACATTTTCTTGTAGAAGTCCGCGGGGAACCCATCTGGTCCCGGCGCTTCCCTGCCTGCATGGAGATGATGCTCTCCATGATCTCTCCCAGTTCTCGTGGTGGCTCCAAGCCCCGTTTTCTGTCCTCCCCCATAACTGGCATGCGCAGTCCGTCGAGGAACCATTCCATCCCCGATACCGCTGTTGGGGGTTCCAAGTAGTACAGCCCTCGGTAAGGCCTCGAAGGTTTCGTTGACATTATCTAGGTCTGTTTCTGCTGTGTCTCTGTTGTCTCTGATTTGCGCGATCTATCTATGGAGTTCAGATGCTTTAGGACTGTTTTATTTTTCTTCTGGTGGTTGCATCACAAATGTTTGCCATACTTCTGTTCCATCTGAAGACAACAGCTTCTTCTGTCATAACAAGATATGAGTTTGGACTTGCTGGTCGCAGTACCTTTGCCTGTTTAGACCGTCTATTGCCTTTGGAATCTTCTACTCTCATCGTATTCTTTGGCTGTAGAGAATGAAGCCTTTTGGCAGACCTATCATAAGATCCTATCTGTCACTTTTTCTGACAGGTCCATTGTTTCACTAACGAGTGCTTCACGGGCTCATTCGGGAAACGAGGTAGAATCGTGCGTAGTTGTATGTTCATTAACATTTGAACAGACGTCAGGACATTGACAAGTGCTTCAGAATGATAGCTGAGGAGCGCACGATATGTATCCTAACGATGTCGAGTGCTTCCATTAAGAGTTGTTTGACAATGGCCCTCCATTTTCAGCCTTGCAAATCGACTGAGGGTAATGCGGGCTTGAAGTAACATGCTGCACAAATTCTGTCCATTCATCGTAGTCTAATCAACGACATTATTTTCCATGCCCACATCCGAAATGGTGTCTCGCACAAAAAAATATTTTGCATTCTTGATGAAACATCTTGCTCTTGAATTCAACAACTGGGCAATCTCAGGACAGCTACCACTTTTCACAATAAAGATTAATGAACTGAAAGAAGGAACTGAAGATTTGTTGCTAAGTTTCCAGATGATACAAAGGTCTGCAGGAGAAGAGGTAGTATTGAGGAAGCAAGGGGGCTGAAGAAGGATTTGGACAGCGAGGAGAGTGGGTAATGAAGTGTCATATAAAATACAATGTGGAAACGTGTGAGGTTATGCAATTTGGAAGGAGGAATTTAGGCATGGACAATTTTCTAAATGGAGAAATGTTTATGAAATCAGTACCACAAAGTTATTGGGAGTGCTTGTTCACGATTCTCTTAAGGTCAACGTGCATGTTTAGCCAGCAGTTAGGAAGGCAAATGCAATGTTAGCATTCATGCCAAGAGTGGAAGAGTACAATACCAGGGATGAACTTTTGAGACTTTATAAGGGTCAGGGCAGACCCCATTTGGAGTATTGTGAGCAGCTTTGGGCCCAGTATCTGAGGAAAGATGTGCTGCGCTTGGATATGGTCCAGAGGGGAGGCTCACAAGAATGATCCCTGGAATGAACTGCTTGTCGCATGAGGAACGGTTGAGGACTCTGGGTCTGTACTCGTTGGAGTTAAGAAGGATGAGTGGGGATCTTATTGAAACTTACAGGTTACTGCAAGGCCTGGTTAGGATGTTTCCACTTGTATCATAAACTAGAACCAGAGGACACTATCTCAGACTAAAGGGACGATCCTTTAAAACAGAGGTGAGGATGAATTTCTTCAGCCAGAGAGTGGTGAAGGTTTCCTCGTAGAGAGCAGGTCAAGGCCCATTTGTAGCTTTCGCGCTGAAGAAGGCTTTGGAGGCCCAATCACTGAGTGTCTTTAAGAGAGAGATAGACAGCTTCTTGATTAATAAGGGGAGCAGGGGTTATGGGGAGAAGGCAGGAGAATGGGGATGAGAAAAATACCAACCATCATTGAATGCCGGAGCAGACTCGATGAGTCCAGTGGTCTAATTCGGCTTCTATGGCTTCTGGTCTTATTGTCTAAGGTACTCCTTTTCATTGAAATGGAAACGGTCCATGCCAACCTTCTGTAGCGGAGTAGTGACTCTCATGCCCATCTTTACAGGTTCCTTGTTCTGCTTACGCTGAAATATTTGGCATGTTTCACAGTTCTACGCCATCATTCCAATGCCTCGGTTGATCCCTGATCGATTTACTGCCTCCCTGGTTCTCTTTTTGCACTTTTCCATCCCTAAGTGCCCTTCATACAAGTTGTCAAGTTCAGTGATCCCAATATCTCTGGAATAACAACCGTTGGTTTCGCAGCATATATCCATTTACGTCCTTAATTCTGCTCGAATATTGTAGAATCTCTCATCTGATCCTTTGAGCATCTTTCATGGAGGTACATTGTCACTTTCTGCAACACTGGGTCCTTGTTAGTTTCTTCTGCAATGACCTTTGACTTGTTGTCAGAGACTGGCAGTGACTCTGTCTTCATGTCTACATGGATCTATACGTCCTCATCCAATTGGGGTAGTTCCTCAGTGCGGTAGCTCTGGAAAGCGTGTTCAGGCACGATAAGGTGTTTAACCAGCGTATGCACCAATTCGAAATCATACTGCTGCAACTTCATAAACAGTCGTTGCTCAGTGACACTTTAATAAGATTTTGTTTTATCATGGCGACCATTGACCTGCGGTCTGTCTCCGCAATGAAGGTTGGAAGCCCATACTAATAATCATGCAATTTCTTAGACCATTAATAAGCCCAATACACTCTATTTAAATTTGTGTGTATCATCGTTCAGTGTCGGACATCGCCCTGGACGCATAGACCACCGGCAGCCAGTGTCCTAGATTCTGCTGGAGCAACACCGCCCCTGAGCTATTCAGTGATTTATCGGTTGAGATTTTCGTGCTCTTGGTTGGCTCAAAAAACTTGAGCACTAGCGCTGTGAGCAGCGAACCCTGCAGTGCCTGCCACTCTTGTTCGTGCTTGCTGGACGCTGGAATGCTGCATCCTTCTTAATGGTATCCCTCAGATGTGCAATCTGGCTGTCAAGTTGGGTGTGGCACGGTAGCACAGTGGTTAGTTCAGTTGCTTCACAGCTCCAGGGTCCCTGGGTCGATTCCCGGCTTGGGTCACTGTGCTTGATGGACCTCTGGAATGGTGCATCCTTCTTAAAGGTATCCCTCAGATCTGCAATTTGGCTGTCAAGGTGGGGGCGGCACGGTAGCACAATGATGAGCTCAGTTGCTCCAGGGTCTCCGGTTCGATTCCCGGCTTGGGTCACTGTCTGTGTGGAGTCTGCATATTCTTTCCGTGCCTGCTTGGGTTTCCTCTGGGTGCTCCGGTTTTCTCACACAGTCCAAAGATGTGCAGGTTAGATAGACTGGCAATGCTAAATTGCCCTCAGTGTCCAAAAAGGATAGGTGGGGTTACTGGGTTACGGGCTTTCTCTTTCCAAGTGCAGACTTGATGGACCGAATGACCTCCTTCTGCATAGTAAATTCTTTGAATTCAACCTTTAGATCCGTAGGCGTGGCATCTGTAAAATCGCCCTTATCGGGCTGAACCCCGAGTGCGGGCAGTTTGGTCCAAGGAAGGGTAAGACTATGCACGCTGACTTCACATTTTGCCCTGTTTAATTTCAGAGCATTTTTTCCTGACACTTTCGGGCACGTAGCAGACGCTTATCGTGTTCTTTCTGAGTCGACCCCCCCCCCCCAATAATAATGTCATCCACATACAAACGAACCCTCAGGATTCCTTCAAATATATGCTGCGTGGCACGATGATAAAATTCTGAAGCCTAGATGATGTCAGATGGCATTCGTAAAAATACTCCTGAAGTGTGTGTTGAATGAAATGAATGCATGAAAATCGCTCATTGTCACAGCTACAAATGAAGTTACTGTGAAAAGCCCCTAGTTGCCAAATTCCAGCGACGAGGGGAGGCTGGTACGGGGATTGAGCATGGGCAGTGCTGCTGGTCTGCCTTAGCCTGCTTTCAAAGCCAGCGATTTAGCCCTGAGCTAAACCAACCCCTCCGTGTGCTCTACCAGCCACTAACCCAGCATGTGCACATTTTTGTGCCTTCTTTATCTAGCGTCAATTTCCAGAAGCCTTGTGACGCATCCAATTTGCTGAAACAGGTTGCTCCTGCCGTTTCACACGTTATATCTTACCTTTTTGCTATAGGATGGTGTTCCGTGTTAATATAAAGATTGAAATAGTTCGGATCCATGCAGATTCTTCGGTCCCCATTACACTTCTTTGCGCATACCATATAATTTATTCAGTTGCGCGGGGAGTCAATGCGTTTAATGATACCTAAGGCAATCATTCTCTCGAACTGACTTTAGTTTACCCCTCAATGGCGCCGCTCCAAGACTCGGAGCATGAATCATAGGCTTTGCATCTTACTTCTATTGAATTTTGTTCCTGTTTGGTGACATACCAAAACCTTGGAAAATTTCAGGGAAATCATTCGATATAGAGTCTCCTGAGAGATGAGAGCCTGTCGCAGCAGTTTCTGCACTGTAGACTCATCGGAAGAGCTGTAACTCCTTGCATGCCTCAACTCTTATTAATAAATTACGGTCTGCCCCCGCCACAGAAAGGTTTGGCTGATCCCTTTTGTTTCATTCTTCGACGTCAGAGTCAGATCCTCCTAACGACGAGTTTTCGTTACCATTATAATCTTTAAATAATACCGTTCTGGCACAAACTTTGGCTAAATTCACAGCTGTTTTATATCAGACAGGTTGATGAGGTTGGCCCTCCCAGCAGTGTGAAGCTTGATTGTTATTATTGTGCTATTTATCTTTCATGGCACCGCCCATTTACCTTTATAAATATCTGACTCTATTTAACTATTGCTACAGATTGGTAGAAAAATACATCTGTTTGATATAACTTGAGTCTTCTTGTCTTTGCTGGAGATAACGTCCATGGAGAATATGTTCTCTCGACACACCTATCAGTGTCGCTGACACTCTGCTTGGTCAGGCCTTTTTCTTGCGTAACATTGAGTTGCAAAATGATTCCTGCCACTACTCATGGCACCTGTTTTTTCCATAAGCACGGTATTGTCGTGGCGCATGCTATTTGCCGTATTGTGGACACAAAATGGTGGATCGTGTCGGCCACTCAAAATGGCCAAGGCACTGGGACAACATTTCTCATTCAGCTGCGTTACCACACTAATGGCGTCTGGCGCCTCTTCTGCCTTCATGCCAAAACTACGGAGATTCTACCGTCGAGCTGCTTTGCACGAAGTTCACTCGCATCACAAATTTCAATGCCACTTTCAAGTTACAGTTCTGTTTCCCGCAGTAGCCATTCGCGCAATTTATTATTGCAGGTTCCGAAAACTATCTTGTCTCGTATCATTGACGACTGGAGTCTACTGATGTTGCACGGCTCCGCTTTCAATCGCAATTAGTGAGGAAGCTATTAAGTGCCTCTCCCGCGTTCTGGGTGTGCATAGAAAATATATAGCGCTCGAATATTTCATTTTTTCTAGCAATGCTGATAGAATTGTTGAATCATGTGCATGTTCTGTGAACTGACCGAAGTGAATGAGGAACTACAGAACATGTAATTTGAAATAATTTATTGTAGAACAGCTGCGTGGAAGATAACTAGGATAAATAAAATAATAAACAACTAATACTTAGCACTATTATGGAACTACTGTGAATACGTCTATCTCCCAGCACAACCAACTTCGAACTCCGAGGTCATACGGTGACCTGATGGGTTTACAATGCCACCTAGTGGCTGAAGATCTTGCATAACGTGTGCAAACTTAAATTATGCATATCATCAAAGTCACTGCTTCGAAAGAAAAATCAATTTGGGCTGGCTTTTAAAACAGACGAAGGCAGGCCAGCAGCACTGTTCAATTCCCGGACCAGCCTCCCCGAACAGGCGCCGGAAAGTGGCGACTAGGAGCTTTTTCACAGTAACTTCATTTGAAGCCTACTTGTGACAACAAGCGATTTTAATTTCATTCTTGCGCATTCTATACATCTTTAGTGCTCCTGTTGTTTTCAGCCCACGATATCTGTCATAAGTTTTCCTTTATCTTTTCATTCTATGTATGTTCTTCGATATCCCAGATGCAGTGGATTGGTTGGTCCCACACTTATTCTTGAATGGAACATGTTTCCCCGTACACCCATCTTAGGTCTCCATCTTAAATGTGTCCGACTGTTCTGCCTCAGATGTACTTAAAAAAGTCTGCGACCAGTCCACTCACATCTGATCTCATTAAAATCGGCCAACCCCCAAATTACAATTTTGATCTCAGGCCCATTCTTGTCCTTTTCGATAACAATTTTGAATCTAACAGACTTATGATCACTGTATGCAAAATACTGCCTTAGTAATACTTTACTCACTTGCGCAGCTTCTTTGCCGAAACGTAGCTCCAGGACCGCCCCTCTCTTGGAGGCCCTTCTACTTACTGGCTTTAAACGTTTTCTGTTGCATTTTACGAATTCCACTCTCGTTGAGCTTTGCACACTGCGGTTTTCCTTTTCCTTTTTCCAAGTTCTTCCAACATGACTTCTGTAGAAGAGCCTTCAAAGATGTCGTCCCTCCTTCCTGCTCCTCTTGATTCCCTGATCAAACTTGAGAAACCCCCTCCTATTTTAGCTCCTTCCCTATCCGGCATGAAGCTCCTGTATCCTGGAATATTTAGCTACCAAATTAAAATAAATACCATCCAATCTTGCCAATCTCCCTTGTGACTTACGTGGCCTATACATTCTATGCCTTTCTATCTCATTTGATGTCCCTTCAAATTTTGGCTGTGTATATATCCGTACTTAAACTTCTCTCAGGATCCCAGGCCTGTCAAGTTAGCTTAAACCCGCCATAACAGCAATAACAAACTTTCCTGCAAGGCACTGCTTCTATTTTAGTTGAGGTGCAAATCATCGGACTTGTAGACGTCCCATCGTTTCCCCAACGGTCGCAATGTCCCAGAATTCTAAAACCCTCCCTCCTGAGCCACCTTCCCAGCCACGCATTCATCTGGACTAACGTTCTTTTTCCAAAAGCAAGGGATGCAGCGGCCTCCATGCAATGACGTTAGCACTGCTTAATGGAAATTGAGTTGAGTATTGGTGCGTCGGGACATACTTTCCAAAATGACAATCACATTACATTAAAATGCATAACTATTATTTGACTCCTGTTAACTTTTCCTTCTGAGTTTTACCTTGGGCAGACTTATTAAGCCTTCGGATTTCTGAAAAGTAAACAAATGCCATTTTCGTTAGCTGTCCATTTTGAACTGAAGCGTTATTGTATACATTGGAACAGAATTTTTGTTAGATTGTATTGTTTATTTATTGTAGGCATTTGTATCTGAATGAATAAATTTGATTGCAGTTACACAAGTTAGCCAGCGGGAAATTGAATAAGATCATCGACATTTGTTCTCAAGTTTTAGTGATGGGTTAACTTCGGAATTGGAGAGAAAAATTAGAAAACACCCAACAAATAGAAATATACAAATTGTTCACCAAAAGAAGATAACGGTCAATGCGCCCAGAGTGAAAAATACTGCTGATATTGGCGACAGAAAATAGGAACAAATGTTCTTGAAATACTCAGAATCCCGATTCGAAACGTTAACTCTCCATCCTTCCACAGACGATGCTTCCAACTGTCTTGTCTTTCATTCTGACGAAAGCTATATTTTATCAAACGCGTTTAGAATTGTACTGTGGAACAGTGATTAAGACATTGACTCACATGTCAGAGAGACTTATCAGTAAGGCTATAATAGTTAAAAGACACCCTGTGGTGAAAGGTTTCGAAATATCTTTTCTGAAGTCAGCTTCAACCACCTTACTATTAAACGTACAGAAACCTGGCTAAAGAACGCATGGCCAGAGTTTTCTGGTTGAAGTGTCAATTATTTCGGACGGTAATAAGGGGACATTTCATCATCGTGATTTTTTTGAATTTCTCTTGCGTAGAACGTCTCTCCAAGTTCCGTTCCTGTCAATATCCATAGCTGATGTAGGGACTCTTTCAATTGCCAGAGCATCACGCGGTAGTGTCAGTGGCCGGGAGCCATTTGAAGCATGAGCTGTACTTGGCTGTCATTGCATAGTCGGCTTCACAGACAATCTGTTGCACTCTTCTCGTATTTATAGCATTCGTATCTCAGGTTAGTCTGTATAATATATAAATTTATCGACTACATAGCTGATCAAATCAGCCCTTTAGGTTCCAAGAGCAAAAAGGTTAATTTTGAAGGCTCCAGATGAAGATAAGTTCTTTCAAGGACATCCTCTGATGGGTGTTTCTATTATTTTGGATAATGTCGCGCAGAATCGCATCAGCTACATTATCTGATCATTTGAGAGCCCTAAAGTGCGACCAATAATATTCTCTCAATCATTAGTTCAAAGATGAAATGTGAAATTCGCATCTACAATTCGGTGATCAAAGGTAAATGGTATTTACTGCGGATGCTGGAAACTGAAACAAAAACCGAAGATACTGGAGAATCTTAACAGACCTGACAGCATTTGTGGAGAGAAAGGGCACTAACGTTTAGGGTCTGGATCATACTTTCTCAAAAATTTGTCAGAGGTGACAGCTTTTCACATTGCTAAATCAGTATTCAAATGACATTTTGTAACAAATGACTACTATCAGATTACGGTCTCTTGAGACTTATCCTTTTTTAAGGAGTATTGACATCTGACTTTATAATCTGTTTATACTGAAATTTGCGACAGGGGTTTTTGGGGAGAATTACACTTCTTTCAAAACAAAAAATTGATACATTGGAACAGCAAAAGCTTTTCATTTCATTAGCACTCGTGGCATAAGCAGGATGTTCTGCTTGAGGGTGGTTAAAATTAAACAATTTGTAGAATTATAGTATCGTGGTTTCTCTTTACCTGCATCCTTTCCGGCAGACTCGACTTCTGTAAGGAACGGATCTTCAGTTCATTCAACGAGTGTAAATGCCCACCTTTAATCAATTGCCTTATTCATTAAGGGCTAGATCGCTGGCTTTGAAAGCAGACCAAGGCAGGCCAGCAGCACGGTTAAATTCCCGTAACAGCCTCCCCAAACAGGCGCCGGAATGTGGCGACTAGGGGCTTTTCACAGTAACTTCATTTGAAGCCGACTTGTGACAATACGCGATTTTCGTTTCATTTCATTCATTGTGGTCGTTGAAGCGCAATGGTTCTGCTAATGCACAAGAAATACACATGTTCTGCACAAGAATCATGAAGCTGAGTACTAATATTTTTTGCGTCATGATCTTTAGTAAACTATATAAATCAGAAATAAACATAAACAAGGATCAGGGGAAATCTGCACGTGAATCATTAGGATTGTCAGAAAATCCAACTGTTCAATAATATTCTTTATTTTAATAAATTTAGATTACCCAATTATTTTTTTCCAATTAAGGGGCAATTTAGCGTGGCCAATCCACCTACTCTGCACATTTTTCGGTTGTGGGGGCGAAACCCACGCAGACACGGGGAGAATGTGCAAACTCCACATGGACTTAGTGCCAGGGGCTTAGACGGGGCGGAGTTTGTAAGGAGCATCCAGGAGGGTTTTTAAAACAATATGTAAACAGTCCAACTAGGGAAGGGGCGGTACTGGACCTGGTATTGGGGAATGAGCCCGGCCAGGTGGTAGATGTTTCAGTAGGGGAGCATTTCGGTAACAGTGACCACAATTCAGTAAGTTTTAAAGTATTGGTGGACAAGGATAAGAGTGGTCCGAGGATGAATGTGCTAAATTGGGGGAAGGCTAATTATAACAATATTAGGCGGGAACTGAAGAACATAGATTGGGGGCGGATGTTTGAGGGCAAATCAACATCTGACATGTGGGAGGCTTTCAAGTGTCAGTTGAAAGGAATACAGGACCGGCATGTTCCTGTGAGGAAGAAAGATAAATACGGCAATTTTCGGGAACCTTGGATGACGAGTGATATTGTAGGCCTCGTCAAAAAGAAAAAGGAGGTATTTGTCAGGGCTAAAAGGCTGGGAACAGACGAAGCCTGTGTGGCATATAAGGAAAGTAGGAAGGAACTTAAGCAAGGAGTCAGGAGGGCTAGAAGGTGTCATGAAAAGTCATTGGCAAATAGGGTTAAGGAAAATCCCAAGGCTTTTTACACGTACATAAAAAGCAAGAGGGTAGCCAGGGAAAGGGTTGGCCCACTGAAGGATAGGCAAGGGAATCTATGTGTGGAGCCAGAGGAAATGGGCGAGGTACTAAATGAATACTTTGCATCAGTATTCACCAAAGAGAAGGAATTGGTAGATGTTGAGTCTGGAGAAGGGGGTGTAGATAGCCTGGGTCACATTGTGATCCAAAAAGACGAGGTGTTGGGTGTCTTAAAAAATATTAAGGTAGATAAGTCCCCAGGGCCTGATGGGATCTACCCCAGAATACTGAAGGAGGCTGGAGAGGAAATTGCTGAGGCGTTGACAGAAATCTTTGGATCCTCGCTGTCTTCAGGGGATGTCCCGGAGGACTGGAGAATAGCCAATGTTGTTCCTCTGTTTAAGAAGGGTAGCAAGGATAATCCCGGGAACTACAGGCCGGTGAGCCTTACTTCAGTGGTAGGGAAATTACTGGAGAGAATTCTTCGAGACAGGATCTACTCCCATTTGGAAGCAAATGGACGTATTAGTGAGAGGCAGCACGGTTTTGTGAAGGGCAGGTCGTGTCTCACTAACTTGATAGAGTTTTTCGAGGAGGTCACTAAGATGATTGATGCAGGTAGGGCAGTAGATGTTGTCTATATGGACTTCAGTAAGGCCTTTGACAAGGTCCCTCATGGTAGACTAGTACAAAAGGTGAAGTCACACGGGATCAGGGGTGAACTGGCAAGGTGGATTCAGAACTGGCTAGGCCATAGAAGGCAGAGGGTAGCAATGGAGGGATGCTTTTCTAATTGGAGGGCTGTGACCAGTGGTGTTCCACAGGGATCAGTGTTGGGACCTTTTCTGTTTGTAGTATATATAAATGATTTGGAGGAAAATGTAACTGGTCTGATTAGTAAGTTTGCAGACGACACAAAGGTTGGTGGAATTGCGGATAGCGATGAGGACTGTCAGAGGATACAGCAGGATTTAGATTGTCTGGAGACTTGGGCGGAGAGATGGCAGATGGAGTTTAATCCGGACAAATGTGAGGTAATGCATTTTGGAAGGGCTAATGCAGGTAGGGAATATACAGTGAATGGTAGAACCCTCAAGAGTATTGAAAGTCAAAGAGATCTAGGAGTACAGGTCCACAGGTCATTGAAAGGGGCAACACAGGTGGAGAAGGTAGTCAAGAAGGCATACGGCGTGCTTGCCTTCATTGGCCGGGGCATTGAGTATAAGAATTGGCAAGTCATGTTGCAGCTGTATAGAACCTTAGTTAGGCCACACTTGGAGTATAGTGTTCAATTCTGGTCGCCACACTACCAGAAGGATGTGGAGGCTTTAGAGAGGGTGCAGAAGAGATTTACCAGAATGTTGCCTGGTATGGAGGGCATAAGCTATGAGGAGCGATTGAATAAACTCGGTTTGTTCTCACTGGAACGAAGGAGGTTGAGGGGCGACCTGATAGAGGTATACAAAATTATGAGTGGCATAGACAGAGTGGATAGTCAGAGGCTTTTCCCCAGGGTAGAGGGGTCAATTACTAGGGGGCATAGGTTTAAGGTGAGAGGGGCAAGGTTTAGAGTAGATGTACGAGGCAAGTTTTTTACGCAGAGGGTAGTGGGTGCCTGGAACTCACTACCGGAGGAGGTAGTGGAAGCAGGGACGATAGGGACATTTAAGGGGCATCTTGACAAATATATGAATAGGATGGGAATAGAAGGATACGGACCCAGGAAGTGTAGAAGATTGTAGTTTAGTCGGGCAGTATGGTCGGCACGGGCTTGGAGGGCCGAAGGGCCTGTTCCTGTGCTGTACATTTCTTTGTTCTTTGTTGACAGTGACCCAGAGCCGTGAACGAACCTGGGACCTCAGCGCCGTGAGGCAGCTGTGCTAACCACTAAGCCACTGTGCTGCCCATCAGTAATGTTCTTGTGGCAAATTAACTTGCCAAACATATCTGGTCAGACCCATATGCGACTTCAGACCTACACCATTGTCCTTAATTCTCCTTACCAAGAATATCCCATGAAACATAGCACCCTGCAATCACAATAACGTCTAAGACGCACTAAATTGATGTCACTTTGCTTCAAAGTTTTAATCAGATTTGAAATGTAAAGGGCGACACGGTGGCTCACCGCTTCGCTTTGCCGACTCACGACACAACGGCTCGGCTTCGATCCCAGACCCGGGTCACTCACCATGTAAAGTTTCCACATTTTCTCCGTTTAGGCGTGGGTCTCAACCCCACTACCCAAAGATCTGCAGGGTAAGTGGATTGGCCACGATAAATTTCCCTTTAATTGAAAAAAAAATATATATATATATATTTGAGAAGTAAAAGGCCCAATTTAGTAAAGAAACTAGTATTTTTTTTAAAATTTAGAGTTCCCAATTTTTTTTTTCCCAATTAATGGGCAGTTTAGCGTGGCAAATCCACCGACCCTGCACACCTTTCGGCTGTGGGGTTGAGACTCACGTAGACATGGATAGAATGTACAAACTCCACAGAGGCGGCGACCTAGGCCGGGATTGAACCCGGGTCCTTAATTCCTTGAGACAGCGGTGCTAACCATGCGCCCCGTGCTGCCCTCTAGGGTGTTTTTCCTTGACAACTGCCAAATTGGCCTAGAACCGGGAGCGCTGCTGGGGAAGCGAGCAAATAAGCTGCTTTTCATATTTCAACTTAAATGCGTCATTCAGCTATCCCATCACCACCTCTGTATAAGTCATTTCCCCCGGCAGGAAGGTCTCACTAGACTCTGTGTCGTCGTAAAAAAGGAATAATAGTACTGAGAATCTCCTTTATTTCATCCAATCCTCCTGATATCTCCTGAATATTGTTAAAATATCCTGGTGATCCCTCCTGTACTAGCTGCCAGCAGAAAAAATAATCTTCGGAACACATCTTCGAAGACGTAGTTGGGAAAGAAGGGCACATAATTGACTCTCAGTGTGGAACTCATTGTCTTCCATAAAACGATGGATCGTCTTTTTTTTTTCAAATTTAGAGCATCCAATTCATTTTTTGCAATTAAAGGGCAATTTAGCGTGGGCAATCCACCAACCATGCACATTGTTTTGTGTTGTGGGGTCGAAATCCACGCAAACACGCGGAGAATGGCCATACTCCACATGGACAGTGACCCAGAGCCGACCTCGAACCTGGGGCCTCGGTGCCGTGAGGCAACCGTGCTAACCACTTGCTCCACCGTGCTGCCCTAAAATAATGGATCTTGACCGAGGTGATTGAAATCTAAAGCTTGGAATTGACAACCAGAATATTTTCATGTGTTGGCGAGAAAATCAACGAGAGGGGATAATCCATTAGATCAATTTCTCACCGATTTCCGTTTTCCAGTTATTTCCCCCCTGACTGTACTGGGGAACCACGGTGCGGCGCTTGTGGTGAAAGATTCAGGTTTAAATATTGTGGAAACATCTGACCAGGCTCTATTGAACTGCCACCATGGGTAAGAACAAGAGAAGAGCACGCAACTGAAAAGACGCCGTTCACGAATGTTCAGGAGCGATCACCACCAACAGTGTTGAATAGCACCATAACATTTGCCCACATGCCCTGACAATTTTAAAACTTGATTCAGGTGATGTGGGCTTCGCTTTCTGGGGTAGCATTTGTTCCCAACCCTGTTGTCCTTGAACTGAAATGTTTGTTCGACTTTCCCTGAAGGACAAGTATCAAACAGTCGGGGTTCCAAAACAATCAACAATGCTTCAATGGTCAATTGTTCGACTTTTAATTCTAGATTTTTATTGAATTAATATTTCACTATCTGCCTCTGTGGGATGCCTCAAACTCTCTATCGAATAAGGAAGATGTTAGTCGATGGGATAAGAAATTGTTAAATTGTTTTCTTTATTCGAAATGACGCTGAAGTGTAATTTGGAGTGATATTTGTTTGTGGGAAGTCCAAGGGTACTGCGGGAACTTCGAGAATATGTTACCACTTCTACTCGAATATACTCAAGCTGTCCAGTCAATGATAATGAGAGGAAATTAAGAGAAAATTGAGCTGAGGACGAGAGGTGAGACGAGTTGGTTAATGGTTTGGTCAGTTCATTCCCCTGCAGGCTTTGCTCCCACATGTAAGGTGTTGCTAGTGTCAGCTCAGAGGTATTATCTGCCTGGCAACTTCGACATGCCACAAGATTACTGGGTGTACCTGCCATCATGTAACTTAAGAAAACTCAACCTGACTGCTGCCATTGATTAAGTCGCTCAGACAGTGGCCGAACGTTTGCAGACACGATGGCACAATGCAGACGGAGAGTTGCTTCAAGCATTTGTGAACGAATCACGGAAGCATATGTAGCAGATTGCAATGGGAAGGCTCAGTTTTCCAGGAATCGAAAGGGAAGAGAAGATATTTTCCCACCAAGAGTGGACGAATATGTCACATAAGTCATCGTGCATTGGGTCACCCAGAAATGAAATGAAAATGAAAAAATGAAAATCGCTTATTGTCACAAGTAGGCTTCAAATGAAGTTACTGTGAAAAGCCCCTAGTCGTCACATTTCGGCGCCTGTTCGGGGAGGCTGGTACGGGAATTGAACCGTGCTGCTGGCGTGCCTTGGTCTGCTTTAAAAGCCAGCTATTTAGCCCAGTGTGCTAACCCGGAAAAGTATTTCAAGCACCTCAATGGTCTCTCTGTCAGCCACGGAGACGCTTCTATCCTTTCCCCTTGCCACATGTCCCAATTGGAGGACAGGCCAAGAGGGACAGAAACCGACATGAGCCCCCCCCCCCCCCCCCCCCCCAGGGATGGCTGCATCACAAGTGGAGCCTGCTGGTCAGTTGCGACGCCAAGGACATTTCTGAACTTTGCAGCTTGGCTGCCCCAAATAATTGTCTTATCTTTCATCGATGAGGGGAAATAACGTTTTTATTTTGGCTTTCAGTATGATAAGAATCAGAAAGAAGTTACCGGCCAAATGAATTGGCCATTTCCTGCATACCCTGAACTCCAGAGGAAGTGCGTTTGGAACCTCTAGTGGTGCTTCACTGTTACTGCTGTTCAGTCAATTGGCAAAGCAAAACAATGAAGGAATGATTGCACGGCTCTGAAGTGCGCCCAGCAGTCACGGGATTTAATGACGTTACTTCCAGCACTGACCACAAGGTGTTGCACAACACTTTTTTTGCTACGCGAAATTAGGAAGCACTGAACTGCTGACTGTTTCTGGTCTCTCCTGCACAGCAGTTAAATGCTGAGGGAAAGGAGCTGGACTTTCCACGGCACTAAATAGACACTTCTGATAAGCAGTTTCATAAGATTGCTCAAATGCCTTTACAAATAGAACATAGAACATACAGTGCAGAAGGAGGCCATCGAGTGGGCAACGACCCACTTCCACCCTATCACCCTAACCCAATAACTCTCCGAAACGTTTTGGTCACGGAAGGCAATTTATCATTGCCAATCCACTTAACCTGCACGTCGTTGGACTGTGGGTGGAAAAGAGAGCAACCGGAGGAAACCCACGCAGACACGGGGTGAACGTGCAGACCCGCAGACAGTGACCCGGCAGGGAATGGAACCTGGGACCGTGGCGCTGTGAAGCCGTAGTGCTATCCACATGTGCCACCGTGGTGCCCAAATGATAGTCCAATCATGTACAGTCAGCAGGCCTGCTATTTCTCTTCTGTGAGTCTTCGGATTCTAACACAGGAGATGGCGAACTCCAAGCGATAGGAAGATGCAAAACTCCTATCAGTGAGTGCCGGAGGTTCATCGCGACCTCCTGCAGGACACTTCCTTAACTATGATTCCTGTACAACAGTAGAAGCAATGAGTGTATTGAGGGCCATCGGTCCTTTACTGGGACCCCTGATCCGTAAACAAAGACAGATTAATTAAAATATTATGCAACGAATTCTGGCGCGAGCCGTTGGTTGGGTAAGGGATAGGGCTGCTCCTCATACGCCTCTCTTAGCTTGTCCGTGGGCTTCGCATTCTCACGTCCAGTGTGTTTCATATGTGAAATGACAGAAGATTGCCTTGAGTCTGTTCAGGAGACTATCACCTTTCCGGTGCCTCGTTGGTCGCAGGTAGAGAGAGAACGATGTTCAAGCGTATGCCAAGCCACGAGATCGAATGATGAGTAGACCAACGCCACCTCTCCGGCAGGTTCATGTGGAGAATCACGTCGGAGTCCGTGTACAGTATTTTGGATAATTAGGGAAGAACTTTGAAGAACTTGGATTTCATAAAAGCTTCAGAGAATCGTGAACACTGCCTAGTCCAGCACGCGAACCCGCCTCCCATCCATTGACTCTGCCAACACATACTGCTGCCTTGGGAAAGCGGGCAGCATAACCAATGAACCCTCCCACCCGGGTTATTCTGTCCACCAGCCTCTTCCATCGGGCAGGACATACAGAAGTCGAACTACACGCACTAACAGATTCAAAAAAACTTCCCCCCTGTTGTTACCAGACTACTGAATGAACCTCTTATGGACTGAAGTGACCTTTCCATGCATCTTCTCTACTGAGTAGAACTCCACTCCTTATGCTTCACCTGATGTCTATGTCGATATATTTACATTGTATATTGTATGTGTAATGTTTTTCATGTATGTAAGAATGACTTGTTAGCAGGCTAAGCCCGGAGGGTACAACTGCCCTGGTGATCGAACAAGATGAGAATTCGTCTTGCTCTCAGTGGCATCGTTGACCCTGGAATGAATTGTCACAATTATGTTTACTCATTTGCAGCTGCAGAAAAAGCTCTGTGTTCCCTAACTATCAGCTTTTTCACGACAGTTCTCCAAAATTTCACGTGCCGCAGTGGCAGCCGAACAGAGGGTGCGTGCATTGATCAGTTTAGTCCATAAGAGCGTCATTCAGCAGCCTGGTAACAGCGAGGAAGAAGATATTTTTGAATCTGTTAATGCGTGTTCTCAGACTTTGATAAATCTTGCACGATAGAAGAGTGTAGAAGAATCAAGAACACGGATGGGAGGTGTCTTTGATTAAAATGTCCGCTTTACCAAGGCAGCAGGAGGTGTACACATAGTCAATAGATGGGAGGCGATGGACTGAGCCGTGTTCACAACTCTGTCGTTTCACATGGCCTTGGGATGAGCAGTTGCCATAGCAAGCTTCGATGCAGCCAGGTACGATGCTTTCGATGATGCATCTGTAAAAAATCGTCAGAGTCAATGTGGACCTGCCGATTTTCCTTAGCTTCCTGAGGAACTATAGCCGCGGCCGTGCTTTCTTTGCCGTTGCATCGAGGTGCGTGGCCCAGGGTACATTATTGGTGATATGCACATCTTGGAATTTGAATCTGTCAACCATCTCCACCTCGGCACCATGCAGACAGTTATACGTATGATACTACGCTTCCAAGAGTCAATGACCAGTTCCTTAGTTTTGCTGGCATTGAGGGAGAGATTCTTGCCGTTGCACCATTCCACTAGATTCTCTATCTCGCTCCTCTACTCTGACGCATCGTTGTTTGCGGTCCGATGGACTACGGTCGTATCATAAGCAAACATGTAGATGGAGGTGGAGCCACATTTAGCCAAACAGCCGTGGGTGTGTATGAAATAATACCGGGGCTAAGTACGCAGCCTTGTCTGGCCGCAGTGTTGAGGGGGTGTTATTGTTGTGGCCCATGTCTATGGGTCAGGAAACAGGTGCAGATGGAGGAGCCAAGTCCTATGTTTTCAAGTTTTGATATTAGCTTGACTGGGACTATCGTGTTGAAAGCGGAGCTGCAGTCAAAGAATAGGAGTCTGACATTGAAGTCCGTGTTGTAGAGATGCTCCAGGGATGAATGTAGGATCAGGGAGATTGCATCTGCTGTGGACTGGTTGTGGCGGCATGCGAATTGCAGTGGATCAAGGCATTCTGTGAGTATGATGTGTCTCATGACCGACCTCTCGAAGCACTTGATAAGGTCATTGAGACACGTTGGCTGGTTCTTCCTTGGCATCGATAGGATGTGTTGTTTTCACGAGACTCCTGAAATGCACAGCTGATTTTCTTTGACTCCGCAGAATCACCACTTCGCTGTTTATATTTATACCCTTACGTTACGATTTGTCCACAACTATAAATAAAATATTCATGGAACTCTTATCCGCAGAGAAACATTGGAGTGACTGCATCTGTTGCTCAAGAACCAGAGCCCAGATTTCAGGCGATGCAGCTGAATATATTTCTTGTTTCTATCCAGGGCTCGGTCTTTTAAACTAAAGAATTGGGGGGGGAGGGGGGGAGAATGTCAGGGAACCAAGAGGTGAAGTAATCAGTGGGAAGCGTAGCTGCTTAGGAATACAAAAAAGCACGAAAAGACAAAACTCAAGAGAGGTTACGATAGTCCCCATCCCACAAAATATGACACGGTATGGAAAGGCTCAGTAAACCAAGGTCCACCACACTAAGGAAACAAAAACGGACGGTCAATAGAGAATTAAAGGTGCTATATTTAAATGTGCGCAGTGTACGGAAAAAGGTAGATGAGCTTGTGGCCCAGATTGTGACTGGCAGGTATGATGTGGTAGGCATCACAGAGACATGGTTGCCGGGGGTTCAGGACTGGCATTTAAACACCCAGGGATTCACAACCTATCGAAAAGACAGAGAGGTGGACAGAGGGGGCGGGGTTGCCTTGTTAATTAGGAATACAATTAAATAAATAGCACTAAACGACATAGGGTCAGATGATGTGGAGTCTGTGTGGGTAGAGTTGAGGAACCACAAAGGCAAAAATACCACAATGGGAGTTATGTACAGGCCTCCTAACAATGGTCAGGACCGGGGACACAAAATGCACCACGAAATAGAAAGTGCATGTCAGAAAGGCAAGGTCACAGTGATCATGGGAGACTTTAATATGCAGGTGGACTGGGTAAATAATGCTGGACCCAAGGAAAGGGAATTCATTGAATGTTTACAGGAGGGCTTTTTGGAACAGCTTGTGATGGAGCCCACGAGGGAACAGGCCATTCTGGACTTAGTGTTATGTAATGAGCCAGACTTGATTAAAGATCTTAAAGTAAGGAAGCACTTAGGAGGCAGTGATCATAATATGGTAGAATTCAATCTCCAATTTGAAAGAAAGAAGGTAGAATCAGATGTAAAGGTGTGACAGTTAAATAAAGGTAACTACAGGGGCATGAGGGAGGAACTGACGAAAATCGACTGGGAGCAGAGCCTAGTGGGAAAGACAGTAGAACAGCAATGTCAGGAGTTTCTGGGAGTAATTGAGGACACAGTACAGAGGTTCATCCCAAAGAAAAGAAATGTTATCAGAGGGGGGATTAGGCAGCCATGGCTGAGAAAGGAAGTTAGGGAATGCATCAAAGCAAAAGAGAAAGCGTATAATGTGGCAAAGAGTAGTGGGAAGTCAGAAGATTGGGAAGGCTACAAAAACAAACAGAGGATAACAAAGAGAGAAATAAGGAAAGAGAGGATCAAATATGAAGGTAGGCTAGCCAGTAACATTAGGAATGATATTAAAATTTATTTAAATACATTAAAACAAACAGGAGGCAAAAGTTGACATTGGGCCGCTCCAAAGTGACGCTGGTAATCTAGTGATGGGAGACAAGGAAATAGCTGAGGAACTAAATAAGTACTTTGCTTCAGTCTTCACAGTAGAAGATATGAGTAATATCCCAACAATTCCGGAGAGTCAGGGGGCAGAGTTGAATATGGTAGCCATCACAAAGGAGAAAGTACTAGCGAAACTAAGAGGTCTAAACATTGATAACTCTCCGGGCCCCGATGGGCTACATCCTAGAGTTCTAAAGTAGATAGCTGAAGAAATAGTGGAGGCGTTAGTCATGATCTTTCAAAAGTCACGGGAGTCAGGGAAAGTCCCAGAGGATTGGAAAATCGCTGTTGTAACCCCCCTGTGCAAGAAGGGAACAAGGAAAAAGATGGAAAATTATAGGCCAATTAGCCTAACCTCGGTTGTTGGCAAGATTCTAGAATCCATTGTTAAGGATGAGATTTCTAAATTCTTGGCAGTGCAGGGTCGCATTAGGACAAGTCAGCATGGATTTAGTAAGGGGAGGTCGTGCCTGACAAACCTGTTAGAGTTCTTTGAAAAGATAACAAATAGGTTAGACCAAGGAGAGCCAATGGATGTTATCTATCTTGACTTCCAAAAGGCCTTTGATAAGGTGCCTCACGGGAGACTGCTGAGTAAAATAAGGGCCCATGGTATTCGAGGCAAGATACTAACATGGATTGACGATTGACTGTCAGGCAGAAAACAGAGAGTTGGGATAAAAGGTTCTTTTTCAGAATGACAACCGGTGACGAGTGGTGTCTCGCAGGGTTCAGTGTTGGGGCCACAGCTGTTTTCTTTATATATTAACGATCTAGATGACGAGACTGGGGGAATTCTGGCTACGTTTGCCGATGATACAAAGATAGGTGTAGGGGCAGGTAGTATGGAGGAGGTGGGGAGGCTGCAGAAAGATTTAGACAGTTCAGGAGAGTGGTACAAGAAATGGCTGATGAAATTCAACGTGGGCAAGTGCGAGGTCTTGCACTTCGGAAAAAAGAATAGAGGCATGGACTATTTTCTAAACGATGACAAAATTCATAATGCTGAAGTGCAAAGGGACTTGGGAGTCCTAGTCCAGGATTCTCTAAAGGTAAACATGCAGGTTGAGTCTGTAATTAAGAAAGCAAATGCAATGTTGTCATTCATCTCAAGAGGCTTGGAATATAAAAGCAGGGATGTACTTCTGAAGCTTTATAAAGCATTAGTTAGGCCCCATTTAGAATGCTGTGAGCAATTTTGGGCCCCACACCTCAGGAAGGACATACTGACACTGGAGCGGGTCCAGCGGAGATTCACACGGATGATCCCAGGAATGGTAGGCCTAACATACGATGAACGTCTGAGGATCCTGGGATTATATTCATTGGAGTTTAGGAGGTTGAAGGAAGATCTAATAGAAACTTACAAGATAATGAATGGCTTAGATAAGGTTGATGCAGGGAAGTTGTTTCCATTAGCAGGGGAGACTAGGACCCGGGGGGCACAGCCTTAGAATAAAAGGGAGTCACTTTAGAACAGAGATGAGGAGAAATTTCTTCAGCCAGAGAGCGGTAGGACTGTGGAATTCATTGCCACAGATGGCAGTGGAGGCCGGGAAGTTGAGTGTCTTTAAGACAGAAGTTGATAAATTCTTGATTTATCGAGGAATTAAGGGCTATGAAGAGAGAGCGGGTAAATGGAGTTGAACTCAGCCATGATTGAATGGTGGAGTGGACTCGATGGGCCGAATGGCCTTACTTCCGCTCCTATGCCTTATGGCCTTATGGTAATTTCTTGGGGCTCATAAGTGGGCATACTGCTGATCCCAGGATCTGAGCTGCGTTGCTGTTGTTCTATTTGGTGGACTACCCTCATTCCCCTGAATAGGAAATCACTAGCGTCCCTCAATTGAATTCATGTACCTGGGCTGTCGGCACATTATTTTAAGAAGAGTCATTGTGCTGCTCTACGTTAGTGAAAAAAGACAAAATGAACTATTACTGTGCAGAGGGAGGTCGTTGATCCATTGAACCTGTAGCGAACCTGCGAATGAGCACCCTATCGACGTCTACTCCCGCATCGGACTCCCATACCCTCCGAATCATCAAATATTTGGTCACTGAGGGGAAAAATTAGCATGGCCAATCCACCTAACCTTTACATCTTTGGATTGTGGGCGAAACAGGAGCAGTCAGAGGAAACTCAGGCGGACACAGGGAGAGCGTGTAAAGGCAGGCAGTTGCCGAAGTCCTGGATTGAACGAGGTCCCTCGAACAGTGAAGGTAACCATTGTGGCAGCTTGGTATCTTAAGAATTCTGTCCTCTTAAAACATGGAAAATCGCAACTATTTAGTGATATTGTTATTTGCTGTTCAATTTTAACTGCCTTATCCATTTCTTTCAATTGATAACAACTAATGACAAATTATCTAATCCTTCTTGGATGTACGCTCGGTAGTATATCTGCTATTATATGAACGTTGATTTGCTTGATTGTACTGAATATAATCAAATGTGTGTCCAAAACTCACTATTGTACTCATCACTTTTTACTTATTTTTCTGTGACATGACGCAATGTCTTTACTTCTCGCAGGGTATCGTTTTTCTTGCTGGGCTTTGCTATTCGCCATTTGCAAATGTTACCCGCACTAATAATAAAGGGAATACCCTCAGCCTGCGATTTGCAGTTCATATCGCACACTCTTGTAATCCATGTATGCATGAAAATCAATTTGCTCTTACTTATTTTCTTTTCTTTACCGTTACACACTCTCTGTTGTCCACATCATCTCACTTACTTTTGACACCTTCGGGAAGCCTTCGTTTGTCAAAATATACAGGTACAAATATTTCTGTCGCCAGACCAGCGAGAATGAGGTGTTTCATATATTTTTTCTATATTATGAATTAAAGTCGCCATATTCGGAGACCTGCTCCCCATTTGAGGGGGAAAACCAGTGATTTCATTAAAGATGACGACACATCAAGCGAGGGGAGACTTGAGAAACGGGACCTTTTATGAGTAATCTCAGCCGTTACGGACTTTCAATCAGCATCATTCTGCACCACGAACTAACTGTCCTGCCAACGGGGCTATACATAGGGAAGTGCGCATCGTGACCGTGGAATAACGAACGAGAGGAAAAACTTGCATAATGCCCAGGAGTTTAAACTTCCAGAAGAGACAATCCCAGTCAGCACCAGGCGCACCTCCTGGTGCGATCCGTTTATCTTCCAGATGCCTTGAGTACCAAATAGGCAAACACTAGCAACCGCGATACTGTCACATTACGATGCTGACCACCCAAGTCCTGTTCGCTCCTTTAGACAATTATTTCTACGACCACTATTTAAAAAGGGAGGCCGACTAAAAATGAGTAACCATAGGACGATTTGCATAGTATCTACCGTTGGAAAAATATTGGATTCAATTATTAAAGAAGCAATTGCTTGCAATTGGAAAATCATAATCTAATCAAGCAGTGTCAGCATGGCTTCAAGAAATGTAAATCGTGTCTGACTGATTTAATTGAGTTTTTCGAGGAACTTTCAACCTGAGTGGAGGCGGAGAACGGGCAGACCAGCTGTATATGGACGTTCAGAAGGCAAGGAACTTGACAAGAAATTAATCATAAAATAGACCGCATGGTGTTGTAGGTGGTATATTGGCATGGGTAGAGATTTGGCCAATGAGCAGGAAAAAGTGAGTGGAGAGAAGGCGCTATTTGTCAGCCTGGCGACCTGTAACAGTTGTGTTCAAAATAGTCCACTGCGAAAATTGGATCACTGATTGTGCGGCAACTTTTTAAATTATATATTAATCGGAATCATAAAGTGCTTGTCAGGTTAAATGCTGAGAGGACGGTTCACCCAATAGGACAGTCTAGGACTAGAGGGCATAGTATCCGAATCAAGGGGCGACAATTAAGATTGAGATGAGGCGGAATTTCTTCTCTGAGATGGCTGTGAGTCATTGGAATTCCTTTTCACAGAGATCTCTGGGGCAGTCCCTATGCCTTATTGAGGCTTCAATAGACATATTCTTGATCAAAGATGGAATCCAGGGTAACCGGTGAAGTGAAAGAAAGTGGAAGTGAGGAATGAAGGAATGGCCATGGCCCTATTGCATGTTGGAGTCGGATCGAGAGGTCGAATGGCCGACTCCAGTTCCTATTTCTTATGATCTGCTGGTTAAATTGTCAATCACCCAGTTCAAATCCACCCATCTATTGATATAGTTATCTATGACCATACCCAGACACACCTAAATGCTCATACATCTCAATAAACGATGTAAATCAGCTACTTACTAAAATAGAATCTCACCGATCATGACCAGCTTAAGAACGTACCCAATTCTCCCACCCACATAGTTACTCATCAAAACCACTTAACTCCCTTAATAACCACGCGTGTTTCGCACGTACCCGATACATGCTTACTCAACTGCAAAGTAAAACATCAACACTCATGCTCATCACTCAAATTACCAGCGCCACACCTAACAGCATCCGTCATCTTCCTCCCTGCATACACCTGAATTACAAAGCCAGATTAGCCATCATTTATACCTCCATACCTGTCCAACTTCCCTGTCCACCACATTCTCTTCCCAACCACTCACATCACCAATCCATATTTGTATCTGGGCACTTTGCACCATCTTGACGCATTTACGGAATTAATTATTCATCCAATTACTTCCGTTTATCGTCTATCTATCTACGTTAGCAACCTCCGGAGATACTTACTCGTCCATCTAACACACTGATCATTAAATCAACCTCACCCACTGACCGACCATGTCACTTACTTACCTGATTGAACTCAACACCTAGACACATTATCCAACTTCATGACCTATCTGCCCAACTGATCAATGCCCATCCACTCTCTGATCCAACAAAGTCCCATACCCAACTAATTACCTCCTTCCTAACTCCCAGCCTACATTTTCTAACTCCGGAACATGTCAACCTGACTTAATTTACCTTAGCGTTCACTAACAAACCGAACTGAAAAAACAACTGCGCTCCCAATTTCGAACCTCATTACCCTCGTCACGATCTATCAACCTAACAACATAATAAACTAATTGATTTACCTCCTTATTCTTCTCAATGAAATTATGCACATACTCAGATACCAAACAGCTGACCTACCAGTGAGTCAGTCACATCATTGAACAATGCGCCATCACAAAACTAGGCACTTTCCTTACTATTCGCCCACACCCACGCACATTAGCGGCACACCGAAAAAATACACGTATCCAGGCACGCGGCTTACCCACATTGCCAAGTTTCCCAAAAATATATCTAAATATGTTTCGGGAGAATTTGCCTCAGTAGTATTGTCACTGGGCATGGAGGCAGAAACACAGGATATTGCTCTTGGCTCCTGGATTCCAAAAACACCATGAAGACGTAATTAGAGCTGAGTAAAGATTTCCGGAATTAAATGCCTTAATATGACCACAGAAGCATTGCCAATTTCCCTGAAAAGGCATTTGGCTCACTGGTGCATTTCAGGGAAGGAAATCTGCCATCATTATCTGGTCTGGCCTGAATGTGACTCGGGATCCACAGCAATGTGGTAGACTGATCAGTGCCTCCTCAAATGAACTAGCAACCAACTCAGTGCAAGGACAATTAGAAAAGGGCAATAACTGCAGGCCCAGCAAATTACTCACACAATTACTATGTATCCAGCTGCACACATTCCTATTCCACCACTTCTCACACCTACCAATCACATCCAAGTCACCAGTAAACCAATATTCCTAGTAATTTGTGCCTACCATCTATACAACTTATCCACAGTGCACAAATTGTGCACCGACACAAGTACCAACTTGGTAAGCTATGCAAATTCAGATATAGACATACGAATATCCTCGGCTATTTCACCGACCTATCTCCGTATACACCACCGAACTGTTCAAACATTAAAATCACGGATCTCGCAATTTTCAACGTAACACGGGACAGCACGGCAGCACATTGGTTAGCACAGTTGTTTCACAGCTCCAGGGTCCCAGGCTAGATTCGCGTCTTGATTCATTGTCTGTTCGGAGTCTGTACGTTCTCCCTTTGCTTGCACGGTCTCCTCGTGCCTGCGTGGGTTTCCTCCGGGTGCTCCGATGTCCTCCCTCAGGCCAAAGATGTACAGGTTAGATGGACTGGTCATGCTAAATTGCCCTTAGTGTCCAAGGTGGTTAGCTGGGGTTGTTGGGTTCCGGGGATAGGGCGAGCGTGTGGCCTTAAGTAGGGTGCTCTTTCCCAGGGCCTATGCCGACTCGATGGGCCGAATGTCCTCCTTCTACACTGTAAATTGCATGATTTTATGAACATCGGGGCCAAGACTATCACTGCAACCAAGAAATACCCACCGACATACCTACCTGTTGTTTGTTTTATTAAAAAAAAAATACATTTCGAGTACCTAATTATTTTTTCCATTTCAGAGGCAATTAAGTGTGGCCAATCCATCTAACCTGCACATCTTTGAGTTGTAGGAGTGTGACCCACGCAGTCACAGGGAGAATGTGCCAACTCCAAATTGACAGTGACCCGGGGCTGGGATCGAACCCAGGTCCTCAGCGCCACAGGCAGCAGTGCTGGCCAGTGCGATATCATGCAGCCCCATGCCTACCTATCTGACCATCTCACCCACATATTCACCTCAACAACCTATCCAATGTCAGTCTAACTACCAGCTACCAACAGCACCCATTTACTGATCACACAAAATTTCACCACAAACTCACCTCAATAATTAATACATTTCGAGACTTTTGAAACGCGTCACCAACCTCACCACTACCTCCAACAACCACCTCCCAGCTAATACACCTAATGATTGACTGACCTATGAACAGAACCCCACATCCACCTTATTCGACTGTCTACCCTCGCCACAACGACTCCCCATAGCTCATGCACGGAAAGACTACTTACATAACTCATCTACTTACGTACATATCTACCTATATACCAGCCACTTTCGCACGTCACACAGCGTTCTGCGTCATCCATCTAATTACCACCTATATGCACACCAAGAACAGAAAGCTTGAGAGACTTGGCATCACCACCGGCAGCAACCAAACCACCCCCGGTGCCAAAGTAGAAAACAATACAGGGAAATCTATTGTCAACTTGTCAGACTACACCTTCAACCAGAAGAAATCAAAGTCCTGAGCAGAGGGCTCAATTTCTGTGCCACCGCCAAAATGGACCCCATCAGTCTCGCGGCAGACACAGAGGAATTCATCAGGCGAATGACGCTCTGGGAATTCTTCAACAGACCCCAAGAGGCCAACAGCGAACCCAAGCAGACTATCAATGAACCGGAACAGCAGACCGATAGATCTGCGGTGCGGCAACCGAAGAGGAAAGAGTCGAATTGGACCCCTCTGGAAGGCCGCTGCCTTAGACTCGACATGTATGCTCAAGCCGTCAGGAGTCGTGTCAATGCCAGATTCATCAGTCGCATTCACAAGACAGCCCCGAATGTCACCCAAGCACAACGCAATGCCATCCGCGCTCTCAAGACCAACCGCAGCATCGTCATCAAACCAGCAGACAAAGGAGTGGCCACTGCCGTACTGAACAGAACGGACTACTGCAAAGAAGTATACCAACAACTGAACAACCAAGAACACTACAGACAGTTACCCGCAGATACGACCAAGGAACACATCCACCAACTTAACAGACTGATCAAGACCTTGGATCCAGATCTTCAGAGCACCCTACGTGCTCTCATCCCACGTACTCCCCGCATTGGAGATTTCTATTGCCTCCCGAGAATACATAAGGGCAACACACCAGGCCGCCCTATCGTTTCAGGCAATGGGACGTTTTGTGAGAACCTCTCTGGCTACATCGAGGGCATCTTGAAACCCATCGTACAAGGTACGCCCTGCTTCTGTCGCGACATGACGGACTTCCTACTGAAACTCAGCAACCATGGACCAGTTGAACCAGGAACATTCCTCGTCACAATGGACGTCTTGGCACTCTACACCAGCATCCCCCATGGCGATGGCATTGCTGCAACAGCCTCAGTACTCAACACCGACAACTGCCAATCTCCAGACGCAATTCTGCAACTCATCCGCTTCATTCTGGATCACAACGTCTTCACATTCGGCAACAAGGTCTTCATCCAGACGCACGGAACAGCCATGGGGACCAAATTCGCACCCCAATACGCCAACATCTTCATGCACAAGTTTGAACAGGACCGACTCACCACACAGGACCTTCAACCGACGTTATACACCAGATACATCGATGACATTTTTTTCCTTTGGACCCACGGCGAAGAATCACTGAAACGACTACACGATGACATTAATAAGTTCCATCCAACCATCAGATTCACCATGGACTACTCTCCAAAATCAGTTGCATTCTTGGACACACTCGTCTCCATCAAGGACTCTCACCTCAGCACTTCGCTTTACCGCAAACCCACGGATAACCTCACGATGCTCCACTTCTCCAGCTTCCACCCTAAACACATTAAAGAAGCCGTCCCCTATGGACAAGCTCTCCGTATACATAGGATCTGCTCAGACGAGGAGGAGCGTAACAGACATCTACAGACGTTGAAAGATGCCCTCGGACGAACGGGATATGGCACTCGACTCATCGATCGACAGTTCCAACGCGCCACAGCGAAAAACCGCACCGACCTCCTCAGAAGACAAACATGGGACACAACCGACAGAATACCCTTCGTCGTCCAGTACTTCAACGGAGCGGAGAAACTACGTCTTCGTATTCACACCGTTCAACACGTCATTGATGATGATGAACATCTTGCCAAGGTCATCCCCACACCCCCACTACTTGCCTTCAAACAACCGCGCAACTTCAAACAAACCATTGTTTGCAGAAACCTACCAGTCTTCAGAACAGTGACGACAACACCACACAACCCTGCCGTGGCAATCTCTGCAAAACGTGCCAGATCATCGACATGGATACCACTATTATACGTGAGAACACCACCCACCAGGTACGCGGTACATACTCGTGCGACTCGGCCAACGTTGTTTACCTCATACGCTGCAGGAAAGGATGTCCCGAAGCATGGTACATTGGCGAGACCATGCAGACGCTCCGACAACGAATGAACAACGAATCGCGCAACAATCACCAGGCAGGAATGTTCCCTTCTTGTCGGGGAACACTTCAGCAGTCAAGGGCATTCAGCCTCTGATCTCTGGGTAAACGTTCTCCAAGGCGGCGTTCAGGACGCGCTACAACGCAGAATCGCCGAGCAGAAACTTATAGCCAAGTTCCGCACACATGAGAGCGACCTCAACCGGGACCTGGGATTCATGTCGCATTACATTCACCCCCCACCATCTGGCCTGCAAAATCCTACCAACTGTCTTGGCTTGATACAATTCACACCTCTTTAACATGGATTTACCCCATCTCTGTATCTGTAAAGATTTATTCACCTGCTAATGCTCGCATTCCAAGCATTGTTTGGCATCTTTGAATTTGTCTATATATATGTTTCTGGAACATACCTCTTCATTCACCTGAGGTAGGAGCAGCGCTCCGAAAGCTAGTGACATCGAAACAAACCTGTTGGACGTTAACCTGGTGTTCTACGACTTCGTACTGTGCTCACCCAAGTCCAACGCCGGCATCTCCACATCATCTAATTACCGCAAATGATTTCCCCAACTACCAAGCTGCCAATTTCACCCACCTTACCCAATTGTTGCGCGACCTACGTCACTCAGCTATATTGCCGCCAACTCAAATGTCTATTGCATGACACCAGCCAACCGTAACTGTAAATATAAATGACTCAACAGTCGAGAGGGCCATAAGTCATTCTGATTTTTGAGTTGGAGTTGACTGTGGCGACTTAATCTGATGATCACGACATGTCAGGTGAGCGGCAAGGTCGAGATGGCGGGGCCTTCATGAGTAACTTCAGCACAGGGCGACACGGTGGCGCAGTGGTTCGCATTGCTGCCTGATAGTGCCAATCACCCGGGTTCGATCCAGGCCCTGGGTCACTGTTTATGTGGGGTTTGCACAGTCTCCGCGTGTCTGCGTGGGTCTCACCCCCACAACCCAAAAATGTGCAGGGGGTAGGTGGATTGTCCATCTTAAATAGAAAAAAAATTGGTTCTCTAGATTATAAATGTGAGTAACGTCAGTCGTCAATGAATTTGAACAATCACTGTTTGCGTCACTCTGCTTCACGAACAAGCACTCCAGCCATCTGAGGCAGCCAACTCATACACATTCACACATTCGCCCAATTTACAAGTCTAGAGACATGGCCGCGACATATATCTGCCAAGACACCCATGTACCTAACACACAGATCCACCAGCACTGCTACTGGTGCATCAGATGAGTTTGTCACTATGTCATTGGCAGAGAGGGTTAAGGACGTCATTGGCAAATAGGGTTAAGGAAAATCCCAAGGCTTTCTACACGTACATAAAAAGCAAGAGGGTAGCCAGGGAAAGGGTTGGCCCACTGAAGGATAGGCAAAGGAATCTATGTGTGGAGCCAGAGAAAACGGGCGAGGTACTAAATGAATATTTTGCATCAATATTCAACAAAGAGAAGGAACTGGTGGATGTTGAGTCTGGAGAAGGGTGTGTAGCTAGCGTGGGTCACATTGAGATACAAAAAGACGAGGTGTTGGGCGTCTTGAAAAATATTAAGGGGAGATAAATCCCGAGGACCTGATGGGATCTACCCCAGAATACTGAACGAGGCTAGAGAGGAAATTGCTGAGGCCTTGACAGAAATCTTTGAATTCTCACTGTCTTCACGTGATGTCCCGGAGGACTGGAGAATAGCCAATGTTGTTCCTTTGTTTAAAAAGGGTTGCAACGATAATGTAGGGAAATACAGGCCGCTGAGCACAACGTCAGTGGTAGGAAATTACTGGAGAGAATTCTTCGAGACAGGATCTACTCCCAATTGGAAGCTAATGGACGTATTAGCGAGAGGCAGCACGGTTTTGTGAAGGGGAAGTCGTGTCTCACTAACTTGATAGAGTTTTTCGAAGAGTTCACAAAGATGATCGATGCAGGTGGAGCAGTGGATGTTGTCTATATGGACTTCAGTAAGGCCTTTGACAAGGTCCCTCATGGTAGACTGGTACAAAAGGTGAAGTCACACGGGATCAGTGGTGATCTGACAAGATGGATACAGAACTGGTTAGGTCATAGAAGGCAGTGAGTAGTAATGGAAGGGTGCTTTTCTAATTGTAGGGATCAGTGCTGGGACCTTTGCTGTTCGTAGTATAAATAAATGATCTGGAGAAAAATGTAATTGGTCTGATTAGTAAGTTTGCAGACGACACAAAGGTTGGTGGAATTGCGGATAGCAATGACGATTGTCAGAGGATAAAGCAGGAGACTTGGACGGAGAGATGGCAGATGGAGTTTAATCAGGACAAATGTGAGGTAATGCATTTTGGAAAGTCTAATGCAGGTAGGAAATATACAGTGAATATTAGAACCCTCAAGAGTATTAAAAGTCAGACAGAACTAGGTGTACAGGTCCACGGGTCACTGGTAGGGGCAACACATGTGGAGAAGGTAGTCAAGAAGGCATACGGCATGCTTGCCTTTATTGGCCGGGGCATTGAGTATAAGAATTGGCAAGTCATGTTGCAGCTGTATAGAATCTTTGTTAGGCCAGACCTGGAGTACAGTGTTCAATTCTGGTCGCCACACTACCAGAAGGGTGTGGAGGCTTTAGAGAGGGTGCAGAAGGGATTTACCAGGATGTTGCCTGGTATGGAGGGCATTACCTATGAGAAGCGATTGAATTAACTCGGTTTGTTCTCACTGGACCGACGGAGGATGAGGAGTGACCTGATAGAGGTCTACAAAATTATGAGGGGCATATGCAGAGTGGATAGTCAGAGGTTTTCCCCAGGGTAGAGGGGTCACTTACTAGGGGGGCATAGATTTAAGGCGCGAGGGGCAAGGTTTAGAATAGATGTACGAAGCAAGTATTTACAGAGGTCCGTGGCTGCCTGGAACTCGCTGCCGGAGGAGGTGGTCGAAGCAGGGACGATATTGAGATTTAAGGGGCATCTTTACAAATACATGAATAGGATGGGAAATGAGGGAAACGGACCCAGGAAGTGTAGAAGATTTCAGTTTAGACGGGCAGCATTGTCGGCACAGGCCTGCAGGGCCGAAGGACCTGTTCCTGTGCTGTACTTTTCTTTGTTCTTTGTTTTTTGTTCTATGATGAGCTCACCTAACCAGATCATCCACGTCCCACCTACCTACAAATGCACTCCACATGTACAACCACATTCAGATTCCAACCTTCACATCCGGCCCATCAACACTTACCCATGCATCTACCCACATAACCACCCTATCAACCATTGCCGCGATATGCATCTCATGTATCTGCTCACTGAGCCACACACGAATCAAACTAGATAATCCTTACAGTCACATGTTTTGCCACCTATCACAACCACATACCCACCCATGTACATAACACTGCTTCCCATCACAGCAACATAACTAGTTTACATAAATTAAGATCGCACCCCTCATAGGGCACACACAGTACAACCAGACTCTTCGAAACTGCAGATTCATCTCACCCAACAGAAGAGCGTCCTGCCTCCACACCAGAGTGATTTCCGTATCAATTCACCCGCAGCACTCATTCATCAGAGTAGTGACAACAGATAGCTAATCAGCAACCACACCGACCGTATCACTCATCCTGTCATATCTCCTCTCGTAACAAAGAAGGGAATCACGAACATACCGATATAAAGCTACCAATTTATCCATCCATTAATTCAATTACAAATCATACCCACATTCCCACCTGCCCATCCCAGAAATATACTCAACTTTCTACCTTTCCACCACATCCAGACACCGCATATCTCATCCAACTGTCCGACGTACACATCTCACCCCAAAGCACTTACGTACATCATGCACCTATCTCTGTGCTCACTCAACCACGATCCACGCCATCACCTAAGGCACCTCTAAACATAGCCACATCACGGATCTAATTCCCGGCCAACTTCCCACCTCACTGAGCTACCAATATACTTTTATAATCAGTTAAACCATGTGCATACATAAGCACTTCATTCACCTATGCAACTCATCAATATACTCGTCAACTTGCTGAACCACCTAGCCATCAACCATCACTCTCCATTGCCCAATTGGTCCTCGGTACCCGTCCACATAACCTACCATACATATTTGCTCAATCATTCAACCTTTCATCTTGCCATTCATTCACTTAGCTGATCACTAAACCACGAAGATGCGTTCAAAGCATGGAACCTTTCAACATATTTGAATAGGGGAGTTGATGCTCGAAATGTGAGCGTGCACTGTCCAAACCCCAATACAACCATGGTTCTTGTTCTGCCGAACGATGTGCTGCCAATTTTTATTTCAGCCAGAATTGGAAGACTCTGGAATAAATGTGAGAAGGATTCAGTTAGCTTTATATTTGCGGGCAGCGAGAGTGCGCCTAGAATTTCCACTACATGGATGATCGGTTATTTCTCTGCATTGCCAAAAGAAATCACGTACAGTATTCTCTTAGAATGAAAGCATGTGAAATATATTTTTATGAAAAGAAACATGTTAGGTTTCAAATTACATTTGAGAAACACGAAATGTAAACATTGTTAATGATCTAAACGTTCACACTGACGAATAGGCATGTAGCAAAGTAGTTATTATCCACACCTGACTTTTTCAGTGCCTTTATTAATGCTTCCAGTTCTAAAGGAAAAACAGAAACTGTTGGTAAACAAGGTTATGCTACAACCATTTTGGTTCTCTTTAAAATTTTGCTCAAGGTGTTAGGCTTTTTGGGGACCGGGTATGACAAGTCAAGCCATCCCAAACCCAAGGTAAACGTGTATCACATCACGGTAAATATTTAGAAAGATTGTGGGTTTGGGGCCTGCGATTTTCATGCTGTAGCCTAATGGGAAATGTTGACACGTCACAGCATGGCATAAATTTGAACGGAGGGAAAGTACAATATTGCACATTGTGCCTATCAAGTGTGACGCTGAACGTAGGTCCTAGAAGGTGTACAATGCAACGCATTAATCAGCGAAATACTTGTATCAGATAGTAGTTATGAATAATAGAAGCATATATAGAAATTTTGAAGGTAAACGTTACAACTAAATACATTTTCCATTTTGTATTTCTTGCCATTCTGCTTATGTAGTGACGAGTAATCCTGATGTCATGGTCAATGCTTTGGGAGCACACGCTCGGATCCCAGAACGATAGATGGCGGAATATAGTTGAATTAATTAATAAACTGAGGAACTCATAATTTCAACAATTTTGATACAGTAAGCCCAGGGACATAAACTTATCATTTGGATTCATCAATAACTTAGACAGGGAAATGACCAGTCAAATGAACAGCCAGGCTGATTCTGCAGCTCATCAACAATGTGATTCTCTTCTGTTTGCTTCGAAAGTTGTCGAACTAATCGCACGGACTAACCTGCCATAGAAATGCATCAATTGTACAGTCCGTCCAGCTGACTCTGTAATGTCCTCTGCACTGAACCTCTGTGTGATTTAGTCCAAATTGTCAGAATTGTGACATTCCGTGAAAAAAATAGAATGATGTAGTTTTATCAATTGAACACCGCCAGACAGCCTCTGATCCACCATCGTCCAAATTTCATGAACCATTCCGTCTTATCAAACAATGGTTTCCAGCATGCCTGTCATTTATGTGCTCAGCGTCGTCAATCGTGGTTTAGGATCTCCACTTTGGCTTGGCCGCCTATGCATCAATTGCGGCAGGAAATATCAGTTGCCAGAGAAAGTTTCATCAGTACCCGTTTACTTTGAGTTACCTTCTCAATCAGGTGAGCTTTCTGTTTCTGCTCTCTTCTTCAACTGCCATTCCAAAGAGTCGACTTCCATACTTCATAGCATCAGATACTGTCTCCCAGTGGATAGTCATAATCTTCACGCTCCTGCAGATTTGCTTTAAGATATCCTTGTGTGTAACAATAAGCATGGGTGGTCGACACTCTATTGTCAATTCACCGTGTTTATGGAATTCGGCTACTCGGCTTTCGTTATCTCAATCAGCAAACCAGATCTGTCGTTGCTTCAGCAAAGGGTGTGGGCTGATAACATTAGCACTCTCGTATCTGTAAGTCTGTGTTAGGCAAGGAATGTGGAATCAAACAGTCTGAAGTTATGAACAGCCATGTTGTAATTTCTTGAAGATCAATGAATGGGAACAACTACATAATTAGATTTTGGATTCCTGATGTTTCTGATCAAGCCACATTTTACAGTTGTGAAAGTTGTTATGCATTTGCCATTGAAGGATTTCCTCATGATTGAACATTCCTGCGGCGACTTCAGAAGAGAACGCCTCTGTGATGAAAACCTGGGAAGTGTTCACAAGCATTCCGGTTGCTGCTGTCAGATGCAGAAGATTTTAATTGCCGTTCTTCGACTTCTCGAAAACGAAGCACTTGGATTTGGTATAGATGTGTTGAACTACGATCTTTCAAATCAATAGGGCAAATCCCTATCGCCATGATGCTCAGCAGTGATATGCTTTGATGTTTGTTGAACTTGCAAAGGTCACCTCACTTCTTGCAGTTTTACCGTCTCTGCATCCACGTATTGTGTGTTACTGCCGCGTTGCTCAAGGAAAGATAAATAATTTCCGAAAGCTCGAGTAACTGGGCCGGTTTTCTATTCTTGTTGTTGTCAGGTGGTATAAGACTTGCAACTACAGGTTGAACTTTGCAAAAGTAAATCCATTACTTTGCTGATTTCCTGCAGAATGGTTTCGATGACTAGCGGTGCTCTGATAGGCAGGATTTCTGACTGGCAGCACTGTTGCGCAATGGTTAGCATTGCTGCCTCACGGCGCCCAGATCCATGCTCCAGGCCACTGTCCGTGTGAAGTTTGCAAATTCTCCACGATTTTGAGTGGGTTTTACCACCACAACCCAAAGATCTGCAGGGTAGGTGGATTGACCACGCTAAATTGCCCCTTAATTGGAAAATAAAGAATTGGGTACTCAAAGTTTATATACAAAAAAAGATTTCTGTCTGCATTCCTGTGTTTGTCATGTCCCAGTGGTTGCCGAAAGTCATCATATATTTTGACAAAGCTGGGAATGGTTTCCTCAAATTTGACTTAATTTCCCCATTAATGCATATAAACACAAATAGTCAAGGAAATCTCCTACAAAAACCGTCCTCCCGCAACTGATGAATAAATATTTTTGCATTTTGAATACCACTTGGCTGAAGTCACGAATATAATAAATTCTCAGTTTCGGGCACACTGATGCTGTGGAACAATTGTCACTTATTAGCATGCAAATTGACGGAGTTGTCGAAGTCCGGAAATAGCTTCAGTAAATGATTCCCGAACGAAAAAGAGTTATACACCACTTTACCTTACATTTACAATCTGTCTACGACTTCGGGTGGCGGCCATAGACTCAATGGTCGCACACAGGGCAGCCCTGGATCAAATGCGTTGGTTTGACGTCTTTTTACCCGAAAGTGGGCCAGTTTTGACAGGGAAAGTCTAGCTGATGCTGTGGATGAGAAGTTATCTCGTGAGTGGCATGTCTTCAGGGTACCAAACCTGGCAACAAGATGACGGAACTGTCCAAGGAATTGGTGGAAAGCCGAGGCGTAGTAGCAATGGTGAACATGGTAGAAGAGACGGCGCGGAGCAAGTTGCAAAGCCGCATATAAGAACATAATCTAAGAACTAGGAGCAGGAGTAGGCCATCTTGCCCTTCGAGCCTGCTCCGCCATTCAATGATATCATGGCTGACCTTTTGTGGTCTCAGCTCCACTTTCCCGACCGAACATCATAACCCTTTATTCTTTTATTCTTCAAAAAACTATACATCTTTATTTTGAAAACATTAAATGAAGGAAATACAACTGCTTCTCTGGGCAGGCAATTCCATAGATTCACACCCCTTTTGGAGAAGACGTTTCTCCGAAACTCAGTCCTAAATCTACTTCCCCTTATTTTGAGGGTATGCCCCCTATTTCTGCTTTCACCCGCCAGTGGAAACAACCTGCCCGCATCTATTCTACCTATTCCCTTTATAATCTTATATGTTTCTATAAAGTCCCCCCCTCATCCTTCTAAATTCCAACGAGTGCAGTCCCGGTCTACTCAACCTCTCCTCGTAATCCAACCCCTTCAGCTCTGGGATTAACCTAGTGAATCTCCTCTGCACTGCCTCCAGTGCCAGTACCCCCCGCATCCTTCTAAATTCCGACAAGTGCAGTCCAGTCTACTCAACATTTCCTCGTAATCCAACCCCCCAACTCTGGGATTAACCAGGGTTTTACGAAGATACCGGCCTATCTCCTCAGCACAACCTGCAGCGCCAATATGTCCTTCCTCAGGTAAGGATACCAAAACTGAACACATACTCCAGGTGTGGCCTCACTAACGACCTAAACAGTTGCAAATAACCTCCCTAGTCTTAACTCCATCCCTCGAGCAATGAAGGACAAAACTCCATTCGCCTTCTTAATCATCTGTTCCACCTGTAAACCAACTGTTTGCGACTCACTCATTAGGACACCCAGGTCCCTCTGCACAGCAGCATGTTTTCATATTTCACTTAAATACTAATCCAATCCCTGTTATTTCTTGGAGCAGTTAATGCCGTTTATTCATAAGAAATTCTGCCAACAACGAAAGGAGGTGCACAATGATCCTACGAAAGCCATTGAGGGATGCAGTGGCTCCCCTGGAAGAATCTATGGAGCAAATGGAGATACATCTCGAAGTACAGGGATCACAGATGCGGGAGATGGACAAGGTGATGTCCGATCAGAGTTATCAGGTGGTGACAAAGGTTGGGCTGCCGGGGGAACTTTGGAAGCCGGCAAGGCAAATGTTGAGAAACATGTGGAAAGGTCCAGAAGTCAGAATGTGGAAATCGTCTGCCTGCCGGAGGGTGTGGAATCTACAATTGCCAAGAGATACGTTTAAAGGATGCTGGCGGGGCTTGTTGCAGAACGGGCGTTGGAAAAGACGCCAGAGGTGGGCACGGTGCACAGATCCCTAAGACAAAACGGAGAGTGGGGTAGCTGCCATAGGCGCTGATTGTTTGCTCTGCAAGGTTGAAGAACCTGCGGGGCGCTAGGTCGAAGCGAAAGTGCGAATGGGAGGGGACCAGGGGTCCGACTTTTACGAAGATATCCGTGCGGATCTGGCAAAGAAAAATGTTGCATTTAACAAGACCAAAGTGGTGCTGTATCCAAGGCAGATTCGGTTTGCGATAATGTGCCCGGTGAAACTATGGTGAGCGTTAGTTGGTCGGGAGTATAATTTTGAAACGGCAGAAGGGGCGAATGACTGCATCGGAGACCATAAATTGGGGGTGAACTGAATGTTGCTGGGAGAAGGAGGATCTCTCGCCACATTGCTCGGAAGATGAGAGCATTGTGGGAGAACGGAGGGTGGATGATGTTTTGTTTTGTGTTATTTTGCTGTTGTAGTTTGTTAGGGGATAGAAGTGTGTAAAGGGGCAATTACCCCAACCCCTCTCGCCATCTGTGATGTACTTCTCCGGAGGTGTGACGTATGGTTTTTGACGTGTCTTTGTCAGTGTGGGGGAGGGGAGGGTACACAGGGAGATGTTTACACAGACCTAGGAGGGAAGGCGGAGGGGAGGGGCAGATAGGATTGGCCTTCGCACAGGAACTGCTGCGCGGGTAAATAATTCTGCTGGACGGAAGTGAGATGGTGGAGGTGGCCGCTAGGGGGTGACCAGATTGCGGGTGGAAGGAGCCGTGGGGAGGCGATAACTGGGCGGGCTGGACGGGACGTGGCAGAGTTGGAGACTGAGCGTGGCCTCGGCAGAAATGAGAGCCATCCTAAATGGGTCCGTTTCAGGGTGAAATTCAAGAGGTATAATCTGAAGGGGATGATGGTGGACGGTAGAACGGAGTGGCTGCAGAAGCATCCAGTCACATGGAATGAACAGGGACTGAACGGGCCGGTGAAGAGGTCTCAGGTTTTCGCGCACTTGAGCAGTTTGAAGGTAGGGGTATCTGTTTGGTGGATTAGTACTCGGGGTGAAGGACCAGCCGCAGATGAGAAAGGGATGGATGAGTCAGGTATTCCACTCGTGGTTTGATACAAAGACAGGGATGTCGTATCCTGCTGAGCAAAAGGACATGGTTTGTCGGGGGCCAAGGAGTAGTGGACCTGAGTGGGAGTATGTGATAATGAGAGGAGTGCTGGAGGAGATGCCACTTGTTCTAGTGAGTGTATACGCGCCAAATAGTGTCCAGGTGGGTTTTGTGAAGGTATCCTGGGAAAACGTCCCTACTTCGCCATGCATCATTTGATTATGGGGGTGATTTCCGCTGTTTGCTGGTGGATAGGTGGCGAGGTCGAGCACTAAGTTGATAGGAAGGTTTAGGAGGACGAAGCAGTTGGACGGGTTTCTGGAATCAATGGGAAAGGTGGACTTGTGGAAGTTTAGGAATCTGGTGGTATGGGTGAGGTGGGGGGGGGGGGGAGAACCCCTTCATTTCAAAAGCGTACAAGGTATACTCCAGAATTGATTAGTTTGTGGTGAGTCGGGAGGGGTTGTAGTGGGTGATGGAGGGAGAGTTGCGGGCATCATGATATCAGGTCACGCGCTGCACTTGTTGGATGTTAGATTTAGTTCGAGGCAGGATCAGAGGCCGAAATTGAGGTTGGTTTGAGGGATCTTGAAGGATAATTGGTTTTGTGAGAAGCTGCGGTCGGTGATCAGAGAACTAGTGTAGTTGTACTGGAATGGGGAGGTGTCAGGAGTCACATTTTGAGAGGCGTTGAGGACGGTGGTTCGAGGGAGGCTATCTTGTTCATGGCGCAAGAGGATGGGGGAGGGGGCATATTTACGGTTTTTGGACGACTTAGTCGAGGTGGACAGGAAGTATTCGAGAGCTTCAACCAAGGAGTGCATGGCGGCGAGAAAAAGGTTACAGTGGCAGTTTGACAGACTGACAACGGGAAAGACATGTAGACAGTTGTGGAGAGCATGGGGGAATGGGTGACACATGAATATGAACGGAAATGAGCCACATTCTAGCCCAGCAGCTGTGGAGGCAGGCCACGTCTCGGGATGTTTTGAGGGTGCGAACAGGGAAGGATGAGGTAGGTCGGATCTGAGGAAGATTAATAAAGCATTTCGGGTGTATTACGAGAAGCTGTAGAGAGCTGAGCCAGATGGTGAGGAAAGAGATATGGGACGAATTTGCGCGTGAGGAGCCGTTAGGGCTGAGGGATATGATAGATAGCATAAGGGGGAAAGTACCGGTACCGGACTGCTACTCGGCGGAGTTCTATAAAGAGTTTGAGATGGAATATGCACTGCATTTCTTGGGCATGCATAGGGCAGAACTGGAGAAGGGGCGCTACCAGAGACATTGGCCCGGGAATCGATTACACGTATCCCAGAGAATGGGTGTGGGCCAAAAAGGACCATTTCGCTGCTAAACATGGATGTGAACCTGTTGGCCAAGTTAGTGGCGGGGAGGATGGAGCGGTGTGTTCTGTGCGTAGTCACTGATGACAAAACGGACTTCCTGAAGGGCAGGCTCTCCGGTAACATTAGTAGGCTGTTAATCGTGATTATAACCCCATCGGAGGGATAGGACGTGGTGATCTCCGTGGACGCAATGAAGGCTTCTGAACTGGTGGAGCTGAGGTGCCTGTTTAGATCTTGGGAAGGCTCGCGTGTGGCGTAACATTTGAGGGGTGGATGTATGGGCGGGTGAGATGAGTTCATGGAGTTATGGCTTGCACACCGCTCTTGTTTCCACTGGCGATAGAGCTCTCGGCAATGGCCCTTGATGGGTCATTGGAATGGCAGGGGATGGTGAACAGAAGTAGGGAGCATCGGGTGTTGCTGAATGCAGATGATATATAGCTGTTTGCGTTTGTAACGTTGGAGAGTATGGGGAGAATTATGGGGATACTGGAGAGGTTCGGCGCCTTTTCAGGACATAGGTTGAATGGCGGGAAGAGTGAGGTGTTTCCGGTGAATGCGGCGTGTCGGGGAGCCAATACGCGGGCGTCGCCATTTAAGGCAGCCAGGGCAGGGTCAGTTATCTGGGGGTGCAGGTGACGGGGGACTAGTCGAAAATGCACCATTAGAACCTGACAGCGTTGGTGGAGAAGGTTAGGGGGCTGTCGGAGGTGGGATCTGCTGCACTTCACACTGGCGGGGAGGGTTCAGGTGATTAATGTGAACCTACCACCGACGTTCTTGTTGGTATTCCAGATCCTGCCTAAGCAATTCTTCCGGAAATTGGACGCAACCACTTCGGTGATTATATGGGCAGGGAAGGTACCAATGTTAAAGAGGGCCCTGCTTCAGACTCAGAGGCAGGAAGGGGGATTGGCGATACCACACCTGCTGCTTTATTACTGGGCTGCGAACGTGGAATAGATGAGACGGTGGCGTGAGGGAGATGGGTTAGAGTGGGTTAGGATGGAGGGGGGGGGGTCCCGTAGAGGGTCAAACCTGAGGGCCATGGTGATAGTGTCGGTTCCGCTGATGCCGGGGAGGTACACGTTGAGACCGGTGATGCAGCCCACGATTAAGGTGTGGAACTGGTTGAGGAGACATTTTATAATGGAGGGAATGTCGATGCTGACACCGTTGTGTGAAAATCATAGATTCAAGCCCGGGGAGGTGAACGGCAATATTGGAAGTGGAGGGAGTCGGGGCTGGAGAGGGCAAGGGATTTGTACTGGTAAGAGAAGTTTTCAGGTCTGACAAAGCTGCGGCAGAGGATGGAGCTGTCAAAGGGACGTGAAATCAGATATATACAAGTGAGAGACTTTGTGCAGAAGGATTGGGAGGGTTTCCCAAGCTGCCAGGACATACCCGCTGGAGCGGATGCTTCTCCCCAGGTGGAAGGCAAGGACTGAATAGGTGATGTATATGGTTGCCTGGGGGAGAAAGGGAAGCACAGGTGATGAGGATCAACAAAAACTGGGAAGAGAAGTTAGGGGGCGGACCTAGGATGGAGAGTGTGGAATGAGGCGACCATTAGGGTAAATTCGACCTCCTTGGGTGCGAGGATGAGCTTGATTGAATTTAAGGGTGAGAGCAGGGGGCGGGATTCTCTGATCCTGAAGCAAAGCTTTTACGCCATCGTAAACGCGGTCCAGTTTTATGATGGCATCGACAGGACCCTAGGATCAGCGGTCCTGCGCTCAACAGGGGGCCAGCACGGGACTGGAGCGACTCCCGTAGTTCCTGCTGCCGATACGGGCGTGAAACTGGAGCCACAGATCTGCACACGCCACTGCAACCGCGCGAACTCGCGCATGCCTTCTCCGTGCCAGCCCCAACGCAACATGGCGTAGAGGTGCGGGGGCCCGGCGCAGAGTAAAAGAGGCCACGACTAGGAAAAGCTGGCCCACCAATAGGTGGGCCCGGATCGTCGGCCAGGCCACGGTGGAGACCACCCCCGGGGGCAGAACTCGCCCCCCTCTCCCAGGCCATCCCACGTTGGATGTACGCCGAGGTCCCACCGGGCAGTACCACATGTGAACGGCGCCGGCGGAACTCGACCTATCTCGGCGGCCACTCGGCCCAAATCGCGTGGAGAATCGCCGGGGGTGGGGTGGGGGGGGGGCAAGTGTAGGGGCCCTCGACAGGCGCCGCGCCGACGGCGCCAGCTCCAATGGCGCCGATACATCGGAGAATCGGCCTACTGACGTCGGGGTGGCGTCACGTGAATCGCACCCTGTAAAATTGTGTGATACTTTAATCCCGATATCTGCTCAACCCACTGCAAATCTAGATCTATACTATTTGGAATGACCAAGACAATAAGTGATTTCATGTCTAGGCATGTTAAACGATTTAACAGTATCTTCAAGGTAGTGGATCAACTGTGCTTCAGTGAGGAAAGCAAGAATTACAAGATGCTACCGCACTAGTTTTACATAACCACGATTTACCAATACAGCATGAGGACGCCACACTTTCCAAACAGCGGATACGAACTAAGCTCTCTACTGATACTGTATTCTGCCTAAAGGAACCTGGACAATAAAGCAACGAGTCCCGAGGACAACGTACACAATTTATGTTCAGAGAGGATGATTCCAGCAATGTCAGACATGGGCGCTTATGTTCTGTGGAAAGGTTGGAGTGTTTGGATATGTATCTAACAGAGCGTATAAGAGTAATGTGCGATTTGGTGGAAACCTTTAATATTCTGAGGAATGTTGACACGTTGGATATGGAGAAGATGTTTCTGTTTATTGGAGTGGAGGATCTTCAACCAGGGGTCACATTTTGTGAACAAAGGATCGCTCATTCAACACAGCATGACGAGAATATATTTTTTTCAATGTGCCGTGAGTCTCTGGAACAATTTTGCTAAACGTTAATGGACGTAGAACCTTGGAGTACTTGAACGCAGAATTGGATGGATTCTTGATTAAAAATGGCATGAAAAGATATCAGGTGTAGGCAGGAATATGGGGTGAAATTGCAATCCAATAAACTGTGCACTTATTCACTAGCAGAGGGGGTTCGATGGGCGAATGACTTCACACCATTCAAAATTCATTGTTTCGTACATTCTGATATACTGACAATCTCACGAGAGAAGGAAATCAGCACAACCGTCGAAAACATAACGCTGAATCGATTACAATTATCTTCTACCAGGCTTGCTGCGCGGGTAATCAATCTGGGAGGAGGGCATCACCATCAGTGCCAGTGCTGGATATTCAGAAAATTTAAATTAGTTCCAATGATGTAAATGAACGAGCAAAGGGTAAGATACAGCAAAGGTAATGTCCGTAACACCATTCTATGGTATTCATGAAGATCTTTGCTTCAGAATTAGCTATTCACCCGACGATGCTGCTACAGTTACAAAGCATCTTTGGTATGCTTCTGGTACTTTGCGTATTGACAGTCCGTGTATAACATGTGCCATATAAGATAGCAATCCAATTGATTATTGTCGCTTAAAGAAGTGATGGGCTGCTCCATTGGCTTTTCTATCAAGTGGCACTTGCAATTCATCGACCTGGTTCTTCATATTCTCGTTAGTTCCGCAAAGGCCGCTTCGATCTTGACTTCATTAGAATGTTAACAAAATGGATAAACAACCTAATTTCAAGAAGCAATTTCACAGTCAGTGTCCTTTAAAGTCGATCAGCATTTGACCGACAATTGCATTAAAGTTTAAGAGGCAACCTGAAGCCAATGTGAATCCATCGGAAACACTGCACTTTTTTGGCAAAGCTTAATATAGAAAAAGGATAACTGTGCTTGCTACCGGCAAATCATAACGTCCTTGGATATCGCATCGTGATCATTTCAGAGTGCTGTCTTCACTCCAATTGCGTTCAGTTGCATCGTCAATGGCATTCCACGATCATTTGATTAAAAGTGGGGTATTCTCTGATCCTCAAAGCGCCTGTCCTGTTTCTATCCCTTCTGCTATGGAAATACCGGTGTCCATGTCCAGCACGAGCTGGCCATATTCGGCCTTCAGCTGGCAATTAGCAAATAGCATTCATCCCAGGCAACGACCAACTCCAATAACAAAGCATCCAGCGACCTGCATTCAACGGCATTAACATTGCGAATGATAATCAATTCAAGATTGAGCAAGCCATTAAAGGGCCGTAATTTGCGCCATGATATACACTTTTCATCAAAATATATGAATATTATATGTCTCATGTTAATTTTTGTTTCTGACGTTTACCCTGCAAATACTTCTTCATTCTTTGGATTTCTGAAAAAAAGTCAGTTTTGTTAGCTGCCTATTATCAATTTATACGTTATTTTATCAATTGGACCACACCTTTTGTCAGGTTCTCTTGTTTATTTATCACATGCATTTGTATCTGAATGACTAAATTTGATTACATCTTCATAACTGAGCCGGTGGGACCTTTTTACAAGTTTCGACATTTATTATCTACATTTCAGCTTTGCCGATTTGTCAACTTCGGAATTTGAGAGAAAAGTAGGAAAACGACCTACAAATTAGAATATACGAATTGAAAATGAATGAAAATGAAATGAAATGAAAATCGCTTCTTGTCACAAGTAGGCTTCAAAGGAAGTTACTGTGAAAAGCCCCTAGTCGCCACATTCCGGCGCCTGTTCGGGGAGGCTGGTCCGGGAATTGAACCGTGTTGCTGGCCCACCTTGGTCTGCTTTCAAAGCCAGCGATTTAGCACTGTGCAAAACCAGCCCCTATTGTTCAACGAAATTGTTCAACGAAAGATGACAGAGCTTCATGTATCCAGAATCAAAATACTGTGGATACTGGAGACTGAAGATTAGAACAAAGATTTTTGAAATATTAACTATGGACCCAAAACGTTAATACTCCATCTTTCCACTAGTTGTTTTTCGTTCAACAGATTTTCTTCGATGTTGTACGATCGACCAATAATTTATTTGTTGACTCATAAGCCATACATATTTACCAGTTAGTCTGTATTAGTTTAAAGAAACCCTGTAGTGAAGGGTTTGGAATTATCTTTTCCGAAGTCAACTCCAGCATTCTCATCGTCAAAGATACAGATATCTGAGTGTTGATAGCATGGCCACATCATCTCGTTAATTAGGACGATAATGAGGAGAACTTTCATCACACAAGTCAACGTGAAGTTGAGAACTTACCTTGCTTTGAAAGTCGCGAAGCACCCTTCTTGCAAATATTCATGGCTGATGCAGAGACTCTTTCGCTTGCCAGAGAATCACCAAATAGGATAAGTGGACGCGAACAGGGAGTGAGTTGAAAGATCAGCTAAAATCATATTGCTTTTCATCGTAAACTTCAACCTTCATAGTGTTTCCTGATCTTATTAATTGTATGTGTAGCTCAAGTTACTCAGGTGTATACACGTATCTGATTCGCAGTCGAACAAATCAGCACTTCATATTCCAAGTGATTTCTCACTGTGATTATGTTTCTGAAGATTCCAGATTCATTACATTTCTTTCAAGGCAACCTATAATTGATGCTTTTCTTGTCTTGGACAATATTACGCATATTGTCATTACTTTCATTATCTGATCATCTTAAGTCCCTAAGCTGCGCCGAAAAACAACCCTCTGAATCATATTGGTTGAGAGGGTTTTTGCAAGTAATTCGCGAATCAAAAAGTCAATGATTTTGAAACTTTCCTCTCTAACTGGAAAATCAACTATGCCTGTCTCCCGCATGCTGTGAACTATGCTGTGTGAAAACTATGCTAAATTTTCACACAGCCCCTTCAATTTTGAAATGGCACCTACACTAGTAAAAATAGGCTTCTGTACGGAGTGTCCGACTTCATTACATGTATCAACTGAAAATCTTCACCGGTGAATATAACACTTCTGGGGATAATAACATTTCTGGAGAAAATAACACTTCATTCAATCACAAACTTGATATATTGGAAAAACAAAAGCTTTTACTTCACTTGCAGTCGTTCTACAAGCTGGATATTGCTTGGGGCGGATAAAATAAAACCAGTCGTAGAAGTATAGCATAATGTTTTCCTTTTACCTGCATTCTTTCCGGCAGCGTCGACCTCTGTAAGGAACGGTTGTTCAGTTCATGCAACAATAAGTGTAAATACCATTTCAGCGTAACAATTCTGCGTAACGTGTCTCGCACGTGAATCAGGAAGCTGAGTCATATTTTTTTGCAACTTGTTATTTAATAAATTAAGTAAATATAAAATATTCAAAAAGGTCAATCAGAAAAAAAATGACCGTGAAACATTCGCGTACTCGTCGAACTCAACTGATTAAAAATTGTTTTTTTTAGAGTACCCAATTCATTTGTTCCAATTAAGGGGCAGTTTAGCGAAGCAAATCCACCTACCCTGCACATCTTGGGCTTGTGGGGGCGAAATCCACGCAAACATGGCAGAATGTGCAAACGCCACACGGACAGTCACCGTGAGCCAGCATCGAACTTGGGACCTCGGCGCCATGAGGCAGCAGTGCAATCCACTGCGCCACCGTGCTGCTTTTAATCCAACTGATTTATAATATCCCTCAGGCAAAGTGCTTTGAAAATCTCACCTGGTCAGTCGCATATGTGACTTCAGAGAAACAGTATTGACTGGACTCGAGAATGATGCAAATCACCGTGCAATCCACAGAAAGACGAAGAATCGGAAACTTGATGGGTCACTTTGTTTCGACGTTTCAATCTGATTTGAAAAGGAAACGCCCAACTTAGTATAAAAATTAGTTTTCTCTGATAGCTGAAAAAGTATGCTAAAACTGGGAACGCTGAAGCAGAAACTAACAAAGAAATAGATTTGTATCAACCAACCGTACACACCACCACCTCTACACAAGTCGTTTCCCTCGGTTGGACAGTCTCCCCAGACTTTGTGCTGTCGTAAAAAATTGCTGTTCGTACTGAGAATGCCCTTTATTTCTTCTAGCCTCCATAGATATCAAGATTTGTGGTACAATATCCTGCTCGTTATTTTGCTGCACAACCTTCCAGAAGAAGGAATAGACTTCGAAACACATCTCAGAAGAAGAACCAAAGAAAGTGGAGCACATAATGGACTCTCAGTGAGTAACTCATTGCCTATCCATCTTTTCATTGCCTATCATCAATAAATGGATAATAGACCGTGTGATCGAGGGGCCTGAAGCTCATGCTTGTAATTGACAGCCAGAGTATCTTCATGCGTCAGCGACAAAAACAATTAGAGGGGATAGTCTATTCAATCTATTTCTCACCAATCCATATTTAGCTCACTTTGTCACTATGACTGTATTAGCATGAGGAACCACCGCGCTTTCTGTGGTGAAGGAGTCCGGTCCACAGATGGAATTGATGAATTCAGCATTAGTTCGCATCCATATTTGCCATTACGCTGGGTCTCTGGATTACTATTCCAGTGACAATATTGCTACACATATTCCCCGTCATATTAATATTACCATCCAGCCAGTGACTACCCTTTCTTAGTGAGGAGTTGAGAAGATAATTTTGAAGTGGGAAGAGTAAAGGTAAAACGCAAATTTGGTAAAAATGCATTCATGCCGCTTTCCGGTTGGCATGATTTGCTCGAAATACCCAGCGGACCTAGAGCTATCTCGAGGGAGAAATATGTTAACCAATTGGATAAGTATGTTTTAAACAGAGCTCATTAATAGAAATGAAAATCGTTTATTGTCACAAGTAAGCTTCAAATGAAGTTACTGTGAAAAGCCCCTATGCTTTTGATGCATACTTGAAATTGTGGGTGTTTTCTTTATTGTGCAAAGTTCGCCGATATTGTCGCCGCTCCAAGGAAAGCAAATCATATCTGAGACTGAGCTTTTCGCGGAAGTCTGAATCAGCCGTGCTTGACAGCTGAATTAGACATTCTGAATTAATCCTCAGTGTACCTGAACAGGCCCAGAGTGCGGCGACTAGAGGATTTTCACATCAACCTCATTATACTGTTAATTTCAGCCTACCTGTGACACTGATAACGATTATTGGTACTGAATGGCCTTCTTATGGACTGATGTGATCTCTTCAAACATTGTACCTTTGAATAGTACGGTAATACTCTTTGTTCCACTCGAAGCTTGTGTCTATCTATTTACATTGTGTATTGATGTATGCCCTAGCTTTTGTTCATATATAGAATGATAAGCAGAAAAGTATGTTTCACTGTACATCGGTAATCGTGACAAATTAAATCCAATCCAATCGTCCAAGTGCTGAAAACACACCACTGTCCAACAACCACACTTACCCACCTCACTGATCTTGTCATATTTCACCTATTATGATACCGAATAAAGGCATCACCAATATACCTATATACCTGCCGAACTACCAATCCTTCCATTCACTTGGAAATCTCACCACTGACCAACCGGACTTTCCCAGCTACCTTCCTTTCCACCACATGCGTATACCACACATATAATCCACACCACCCATTACAGACCTTATCTCTAAGAAATCGCTTAAATTATGCAGCCACCTATCTGCTCACTCATCCACCGCGCAATCGTTCACCTAAACCACCCAGCCACCGTCTCACTTCACCAATTCAATTCCGCACCCAATCACCCACCTTACCGATCTACCTACATACCGTTCTACTCATGTAATCCATGTACATAGCTCTGCGTCTCAGCCCCCTATCCAACTCACCAATCTACTCGCCAACATGCCGAAGCAACTCGGTCATCTATCATGACTCATAAGTACCCACATACCCAAATCACCTACTCCACCCATTTACTCAGATATTCCAACTTTCGTCTCGTCAACATTTATTCAGCGAACCATTAAACCCCACGAATATGCTTTCAAATCATGGAACCACTAAACGTATTTGAATAGGGGAGCAGAGCCCACACATATTGGCGTCTCCTGACCAAACCCCAATTCAACTCCGCTTGTTGGTCTTCTTAAACGATGTGGTGCTAATTTCTACTTCAGTCGGGATTGGAAGACCCAAAATAAATGGCAATAGGATTGAATTGATTTTATATTCGCCGGAAGAATCCGCTCAATATTTCCGCTGTACGGATGTTGTGGACCATTTCATTTTGCACAGCAGATCGGTTGTTTCTACACATGTGTCCTTCCTGTGAGAAATCGTGCGCAATATTCTCTTAGAATGAATGAATTTAAAAACATTCTATGGAAGGATACATTTTAGAGTTTAAATTGCATTTGAAATGTACGAATGGTGAACAGTGATAATCGGTCCAAACTTTCCCACTGAAGAACGGAAATGCAGCAGTAGTATAGTTCTTTCCGCACCTGACTTTTTCAGTGCCTTGATCAACCCTTCGAGTTCTAAAGAAAAAAACAGAAGTTCTTGCTAAATAATGCTATGCTGGAAATATTTTGGTTCTCATTTGATCTCAGTTTGATCAACGCGTCAGGCATTTGGGTAACGGATATTTTCAGGCAAAGATAAGTCATTCCAATCCCAAAGCAAAACGTTGATCTCGGTAAATATTTTTTTTAAATCTTGGGTTGTGGGCTGCGCTTTTCAGGTTGAGCTTGAATGGAAAATGTCGACACGTGGCGATAGGCATTAATTGCAAACCCACGGAGACACGGGAGAACGTACACACTCCGCACAGACAGTGACCCAAGCTGGGATTGAACCTGGGACCCTGGAACGGTGGAGCAACGGTGCGAGCAATTGTGCTACCGTACCGCCCTCACAAATGGCATGAAGGTATCATTGTGTGCAACAATAAGCATGGGCTTGCGATACTTTCACAATGACTATGGTCTCTGGGTACACTAAGGAGCGCAGCCAAACAAACTCTGACGTCGTTGGTTCAGCAAGGAGTTGTGCTGACAATATTAGCACTCAAGGACGTGTCAACTTATGATAGGAAATGAACGTGGAACCTAACTATGTGAAATTATCAACCCCTCAAAAGCAACACTGTGCGATTATGAGGATGGATGTTTGGCGACAAACTCGACAGTCGCATTTAGGTTCGTGATGTTGATGATCAAACCATATTGTACAGGAGTGAGAGAGTCTATCCTTTTGCCATTGAATGATTACCTCATTTTGGTATATTTGTGAGGCATCTTCAGAAGGGAACGTCTCCGTGATATAAACCTGGGAAGTCTCCACGAACGTCTCATTTTCTGATGTCAGACAGAAGATTTTAATTGTCGTTCTTCAACTTCTGGGAAAAAAACACTTGGAACGGGCACAGTTGGGTTCAACGCCGATGTTGTGTCTGACAATTCATCAGGGCAAATACATATTCCCATGATGATCAGCAAGGCGACGCCTGAACGTTTGTTGCAATTGTAGTAGTCGTCGGACTTCTGGGCAGTGTCGGCAGGAATTTGAGGATGAAGGTTGAATCCTATCAGCTAAGATCTTATTGACCGGCAGAGGAGGTTCGATGGACGATTAACCGATACCCGCTCCTAATTCGTTTTTTCGTACATTCATATATATTGCCAATCTCAGGAGAGCAGAAACCCAACAGATCCATGGAAAACACAATACTGAATAAGTTACAGTTATCTTCTGCAAGAAATGCTGCGTGGGCAATCAGTCTCGGCCGCGTCTTGAGATCCCCAACATCAAAGTGCCGAATATTCAGACAATATTAGAATTACTCCCTCTGATATAAATGAGCGTCCAAAGGCTGAGACATAGTCAAGGATATGTTCCTAACACTGTCGTGTAGTATTGACGAAGACCATTTAATCAGAATTAGCCAGATTGCTCCAATTTAAAAACAACTTTGGTATGCACCCTGCTCTGGGGATATTGACACTTTTCGTATAACATATTCTGAAAGGATGCGAATAATAAAGTGATAGACAGTTCCCTAGTTTTTTTCATCCAGTGACACTTGCAACATATCAACCTGATCATTAATATTCTATTTGGTGTCGCAACGATCGCTTGCTTCTTGACTTAAAATCTTAAAAACAAAATGGGGAAACGAGCTAATATCAAGAAATGTTATTGCAGTCAGTGTAGTTAAAGCCTATCAGCATTGCACCGACAATTCCATGAATGAGCGACGGGCAAACTAAAGCCACTGTGTATCAGTCGGAAATCATGAACCTTTTTTCTCCAAACTTAACATGGAAGAAGATATATATTTTTCTTACTGGTATATCAGAGCATCCTTTGCTATCCCATCGCTATCACTTCAGAGTTGTGCCCTAGATCCAGTGTCCTCCAGTTGCATCGTCAACGCGTTCTTGCTAACGTTTTGATGAAAAGTCGGGATCTTCTCTGATCATTCAACGATCTGGGACGTCTATATCTCCTCAGTATTGAAGTACCCGTGTCAATATGCAGCAGGAGCCGGACCAGACTCATCCTCGGGCACATTTAGCAAGTAACATTTATGCCAGCCAGCGACTATCTCCCACAACAAAGGATCCTTTCAACAGCCTGAGTATTGCTGAATGACCATTGAATTCAATATCGGCCAGCCTTTTCAGGAGCACAATTTACACCATGAAATTCACTTTACATTAAAATATATAAATATTATCTGACTCATGTTATTTTTTTTACCTTGAAAAGTCTTTTGAAGTCTTCGGATTTCTGAACAAAACAGAAATTGCCTGTTTTGTTTGTGTCTATTTTCAATTGAAATTTTATTGTATTAACTGGATCATACCTTGTCTTGCTTATTTATTACACGCATTTTAACGGCTAGATCTGATTGTTGTACATGGGTAAGCGGCGGGAGGGGGGGGGGGAGGGGGGGGCTAATAAGTTCATCGACATTTGTCCTCAAGAGAGGTACATAGATATATAGATAGATAGAAGATAGGAGCTGGAGGAGGCTTTTCGGCCCATTTACCCTGCTCTGCCATTTATCGCGACCTTTGCTGACCATCCAACTCAAAAGCATAAAGGTGTTTTCTCCGCATACTCTTTGATTCCATTCTCCACAAGTGGTAAATCTAACCGCCTCATGAATATATCCAATGCTTTAGCTTCTTCCTGTGGTCATGTATTCCACAGGCTAACTACTCTTTGGGTGACGAAATGGCTCATCGTCTATGTCCGAAATCGTTTACCCTGAACCCTCAGACTATGACCACTGGTTTTGGACGCACCCACCATCGGGAACATCTTCGCTACATCTACCCTGTGTGGTCCTGTTATGATTTCATAATTCTGTAATAATAATCATCTTTATTGTCACAAGTAGTCTTACATTAACGCTGCAGTGAAGTAACTGTGAAAAGCCCCTGGTCGCTACATTCCGGCGCCTCTTCGGGTACAGAGAGGGAGAATTCAGAATGTCCAAATTACCTAATAGCAGTTCTTTCGGGACATGTGGTAGAAAACGGGAGCAGCGGGAGGAAACCGTTGCCGACACAGCGAGAACGTGCAGACTCCGCACAGACAGTGACACAAGCCGGGAATCGAACCTGGGACCCTGGCGCTGTGAAGTCGTGGTGTTAACGACCAAGTTACCATGCTGCCCGGAGCTCTATGAGATATCCTCTCATTCTTCTGAACACCAGCGAGAACAATCCTAATCTAGCCAATCTCTTCTCATATGACAGTCCCGCCATCCCTCGAGTCAGTCTGCTAAACTTTCACTGCACTCACTAAGGAGCAAGTACATACATCCTCAGAAAAGGAGACCAAAACTGCACACACTGTTATAGATGTGGCCTCTTGCATAATTTCAACAACACACTCCTGCACCAGTACGCGAAATCTCTCTCAATGAAAGCTATACCATTAGCCTTCCTTACCGCCTATGCATCTGCATGATTACCATTAGTGAATGTTGCTCAACGACACCGAGGTCCCGCTGCATACACCCCCACTCTAGGAAAATTAATGGGATTGAAGGTGCATAAATCCCCAGGATCTAATAATCTGCATCCTGGAGTTCTTAAGGAGGTGGGTCTGGAAATAGTGGATGCATTAATGGTCATCTTCCGCGATTCTATATAATCTGGAACAGTCCCTGCAGATTGGAGTTTAGCTAATGTCACTCCAATATTCAAAAAGATAGGTAGAGAGAAAACAGGGAATAGACCAGTAAGCATAAAATCGGTAGTGGAGAACACTCTTAAATCCATTTTATACCGACATTATAGCAGAACATTTAGAAAGCAATGGCAGGATCAGATATAGTCAGCATGGATTTATGAAGGGAAATCATGTTTGAAAGATCAGTTGCAATTCTTTCTCGTATAGTTGTCAAGGGGGAGTCAGTCGATGTGGTATATTTGGAATTTCAGAAGGTGATTGTCAAAGTCACGCATAATAGATTTGTGTGTAAAATTAAAGGTCATGGAATTGGGGGAACTGCATTGAGGTGGACTGGAAACTGGTTGGCTGAGAGGAAACAAAGAGAAGGAATTAATGGGTTCTTTTCAAAATGGCAGGCAGTACCGAGTGGAGTGCCACAGGGATCGGTGCTGGGACGCCAACTACTCACAATATATAGTCATGATTTGGATGAGGGAACAAAATGTAACATCTCAAAGTTTGCAGATGACACCAAGCTGTATGTGAGGGTGAACTGTGACGAGGATGCAGGCTTCCTACAGCATGATCTGCAAGGTTGGGCGAGTGGGAAAATCAATGGCAGATGCAGTATAATTAGGATAAGTGTGGTATGAATAATGTTTTTATTCACTTTGGAAGCGAAAACAGAATGGCATATTACTACCTGAATGGTTGTAAATTGGGAGAGGGGAGTGTGCAGCGGGACCTGGGTGTCCTTGTGCACCAGTTGTTGAGGTAAGCATGCGGGTGCAGCAGGCGGTAATGAAGGCAAATGGTATGTTGGCCTTCTTTGCGAGAGGTTTTCAGTCCAGAAGCTTGTGCTGCTGCAATTATACAGGGCTTTGGTAAGGCCACACCTGGAATATTGTGAAAGAAAGGTCCAGGTTAAGCAGCGTTTCAGACGTTTTTGGTCCATTTAATTTGCTGCTCCCAATGTGATCTCATGTTTACTGGAGAGACAAAACGCAGACTGGATGATCGCTTTGCTGTGCACCTTTGGTCTTTGCGCATCCAGGACCGTGACCATTATGGCTGCTTGCCATTTCAACACAAGACCCTGCTCCCAGGCCCACATATCTGCCCTTGGCCTGTTACAATGTTCCAGGGAAGTTAAACGCAAACTGGAGGAACAACATCTCATCTTTCGGTTCGGCACTCTACAGCCTGCGACCTCAACGTCGAATTCAACAACTTCAGAGATGGCATAGATTTTGACACATTTGTTTTCATAACATTTCATTTAAACTGCTCTTTACCATTTATTTCTCTCTTGTCTTTCTATATATATATATATTCACCCCCCACATTATTCAACCTTCGTTACCCTTTCTCCTCATTGCTTCCGCCGTACCCTCCACCCACATCTGCATCTGTCACAGTTTACCCTCTGATGTTCGTTTCTCTGCAGCTTGGCCTTTCACACCTTTTGTTCGCTCTGGTGACTGCCATTAGCACTCTTTCCTCTTGTTTTCTGTGGCTATAAGCTCCCCGTTTCCCGGGGATTCAGTGGCTATGACTCATCTTTCATTCTCACTCCACAGCACATATCCCACTTTCTCTAGGTTTAGGTTGATAAAGGGTCACCTGGACTCGAAGCGTTAGCTCTTTTCTCTCCCTGCAGATGCTGACAGACATGCTGAGATTTTCAAGCATTTTCTTTTTGGTCCGAGAATATTGTGTGCAGCTTTGGTCACCATTTCTGAGGAAGGATGTTCTTGCTCTCAGGGAGTGCAGCGAAGGTTTGTCAGACTGATTCCAGAGATGGCGGGACTGTCATATGATGAGAGAATGACTAGGTTAAGATTGTTCTCACTGTTCAAATGAATGAGGAGGGATCTGACAGAGGCTTATCAAATTCTAACAGGACTAGACAGGGTAGATGAAGGGAAAATATTACCACTGATGGGTGTGTCCATAGCCAGGTTTCACAATCTGATGATTCAGGATAAACCATTTCGGACAGAGATGAGGATGTATTTCTTCACCCAGAGAGTGGCGAGACTGTAGAATCCGTTACCACAGGAAGTACTTGATGCAAAAACATTGGATATATTCATGAGGAGGCTAGATAGAGCACTTGGGGAGAATGGGATCAAAGGCTACGGGAAGAAAGCAGGATTAGTCTATTGAGTTGGATGATCAGCCATGATCGTGATAAATGGCGGAGCAGGTTCGAAGGGCCAAATGGCCTTCTCCTGCACCTATCGTCTATATATCTATGTATCTATGACTCAGGTCTGGTATCTCCTGCCATGCCTTAACCCACAGGTTAACAGATATAACTACAAAGCCCTTTCCCAAAAAAAAATTAATGGATAGAAATGAAAAACTACTGACCAGTCACCACCACTTAACAGATAGATTCGAGTTTAGCAGATCACCGACTCTGCCCCTGAAGACTTACCATTCATTCCGCTCCCATGTAGTCTGAGCTGCCAGTTTCTCCTTCTTTCATTTCCACTTAACTCCCTGTTTTCACCCAACTCTAAGAAGGGCTCTCCCTCAGCGCAGGCAGCACTCACCGTGCGAACAAGGCAGCACACAGCAGCTGCTGCTTTTATCGGTTTCAAATCACAATGCCCTGGAAGTGGTTTGAACCAATTGAACAATTAATCAACCGAAAGCTACAGTTGAAATGAAACCCAGCTGACTACTGTTTCAGGAACGCACGTTTTAATTATCCAAACAAAACAGGTAAATTAACCGATAAATGACCTAATTTAGTTACTCTGAATACGAGTTTAATTATCACGTAGCCCTTTAGAACTCACGACTAGATCTCCCAGTTTCCACCCAACTCCAAGAAGCTCTATCACTCAGCAAAGGCAGCACTCATCGTGCATCAAAGCTTTGGTGATTGGTTAACTTCGCAACTGGAGAGAAATGTGAGGGAACAACCTACAAGTAGGAATATATGAATTGTTTTTATAACCTTAACATTGAAGTACCCAATCCTTTTTTCCAATTAACGGGCAATTAAGGGTGGACAATTCACCTACACTGCATATCTTGTGTGGTAAACCAAAGCAAACATGGGGAGAATGGGCAAACTCTGCAGGGACAGCGACCCGACGCAAGGTGCCTTTAGCCCTGTGAGACAGCTTTGCTCAGCACTGTGCCACCATGCATGCCTTTATAACAATAATAATCGCTTATTGTCACATGTGGGCATCCATTGAGTTTCTGTGAAAAGCCACTAGTCGACATATCCCGGCGCCTGTTCGGGGAGGCCGGTACGAGAATTGAACCCGCGCTGCTGGTCTTGTTCTGCATTACTAGCCAGCTGTTTAGCCCATTGTGCTAAACCAGCCCCTATGTGAATTATGCGAATTGTTTCGCGAAAGAAAACAAAGTTTTATGTATCCAGAATCAAAATACTGCGGGTCCTGCAGACTGAAATTGCGAACAAAAATTCTCGAAATACTCAACATCCCCCCTCAAAATATTGACACGCCTTCTTTCCACAACCGTTGCCTGGTGCATTTTGTTCTTCCTGCACAGTGTTGCTTTGCTTCCAGATCGAAGTCAGTTTCCGAAATGACAAAGAACTTTCACAAAGAGACATCTAGATTCGAAACGTTAGCTCCCCTCTCTCTCCACAGATGTTGGTACATCTGCTGAGATTGTGCAGTATTTAATCTTTTCATTTCTGAAACGATTCTGGTATTGTGTGAGGGAACAGTAATTATGCAACTTTGCCATATGTCATATATCTTTGTCAGTTACACTATAATAGTTAAAAGAAGCTCTATGATGATGGGTTTTGTAAATATACTCTATAATGATGGGTTTTGTAAATGTATTTTCCGAAGATACCTTGAACATCATCACCGTCAAGCTCTCAGATATCCCAGCATAGCACACATGGCACATAATCTGGTTGACAGGTCAACGGTTTAGGACGGTAATGAGAGGAGATTTTCCCACTCATATAAACGTAACATTTTGAACATGCCTTGCGTAGAATATCGCGAATCGATGTTCTAGTATATATCAATCGCTGCTGGAGAGTCTCTTCTACTTGGCAGATAATCACAAGAAGGTGAAAGGGAGCGAGATCGGAACTGAGTTAACCGATCAGCTACGATCGTATTGAATTGCATAGCAAGCGTCACAGAGTGTGGTGTACGTGGTCTTGTTCATTATATTCGTATCTCAGGTTACTCGGATGACATAAATCAACAGAACACATTTGCAGTTCAAACAATCAGAGCTGAGATCTCTAATGTGCGCCCAATGCTTTTCCTCTGAATCATATATGTTCAAATGTGGCAACGTAAATTCTGAAAAGCCAGTTCGTTAATGAATGAGTCCATCATCCAGAAACTTTCTTTTCTCGTTGGAATTCACCTATGCCAGTCTTTGCCAAACTGCGAACTCTGCAAAATATTCACTGAGCCCGTTCAGACTTGAAAGGACATGATGCAAATATGGAACACTTTCAGCCGACGATCTAGTAAAAATATATTTTTTGTAAAGAATTTTGAAATTTGACTTAATTACCTATTTCTACCTAAATTCACGACCGGAAACTTTGGGAAAATAACAATTATTTCAAAACAGAACATTGATATATTGGAACAGCAAAAGTATGTGAGTTCGTTTTTAATCCTTGCAAAATCATGCTGTTTTGTTTTAGGACGGATTAAATTAAATAAATTGTAGAATCATAGTGTGGGTAATTCCGTTTACCTGAATCCTTTCCCTCAGAATCGATATCTGTAAGGAATGCAAGCTCAGTTCTCCCAACGATAAATGTAAATACCAACATTGAAGTGATTGCCTGATTCGTTGTAGTAGTTGCAGCGTAATGGTTCTGCTCATGGACGATAAATAACGACGTCTTGCACAAGAATTACGAATCAGAGTCCGGATGCATTTTGCGACATGTTCTATTTTCATAAATTAAACATATTTGAAATAAACAAAAACATAAAATATGAAAGAACACTGCAAGTGAAGCATTCGGAATATCAAAGAACCGATCTGACTTCTAATATACTTGAGGCAAAATCACGTTCTAACCTTTTCTGGGGAGACCATCTGTGTCTTCAGACCGAAAACATTATCCTGAAATGTCCTAGATTAAGCACCCCATGAAACATATTACCGTGTAATTACAAAACAAATAAGGAGCACTAACTTGACGGGTTATTTTGTATCGATGTGTCAATCAGATTTGAGAAGGAAAAGACACAATTTACTGTGAGAATTAGATTTCGCTGACAACTGACAGATTGGACTAACACTGGGAGTGCTGCTGCACAAGTTATCCCAAAACACGTCCCCACATTTAAACTGATGGATAATTCAACTGCGCCCACCAGCACCTTCAGATAAGTCTTTATCTACGCGTGAACGGTCTTAGTAGACTCTGTGTAGTTGTCAACAAAGGACTCGGAATCTCATGTACCTTCATCGGGATCTCCTGATATCTCTAGAATCTCGGGAGAATATTCTGGCCATTCCTTGCTGCACTATCTGCCAGAAGAGGGAATAGACTTTGGAAGACATCTTTGAAGAAGTACTGCAGACAAAACGACCGAAATGGACTCTCAGTGTGGAATTAATTGTCGGTCATAAAACAATGGATCTTTGCCACCATGTTTGAATGCGCGCTTGAATCCTGAAGCTTTTAGTTGACAACCAGAGTACTTAGTACTTCCGTGTGTTGCCGAGGAAACGAACTGGATGGGGTCGTGTATTTGTTGTATTTCTCACCAACGTCAATTTTCATGGTGTTTGTCGCAATGAATGTATTCGCGTGAGGAACCACCGAGCTGTTCTTGTGATTAATTTGTGCGATCGACAGGTTCTGGGCACATCTGCTCATGTTGTAGCGCTATCATCACGGGCCAGAACCAGAGAAGAGCAAGCCACTCAAATACGGTGTTGATGAATTTTCTGGAACGATCAGCACCATCAGTGTTGAATGCCACCATTACCTTCGACCTTACGTCCCGACATTAAAACAAAATCCATTCAGGTGATATGGGAGTCGCTTTCTGGGCTAGCATTTATTCCCTTCTATGATTTAACTGCACGATTTGTCCGTTATTTCAGAAGCCATTTAAGAGATAACCTGATGGCCAGACGAGGTAACTGTGGCAGAGTTTCTTTCAGAAAGGACATCCATGAACCAGACGTGTGTCTACGGCAATTAACAATGGTTTCATGGCCATTCTTAGACTTTTAATATCAGAGTTCTATTCAATTCAGATTTCTCCATCTACCAGTGTTGGATTTGAACCTAGTTCATCAGATCATTACGCCGTGTCTTTGGATTACTAGTCTAGTGACAAATACCTCTAAACATCTCCCTCCTCATATTAATTTTACCATCCAACCAGGTAGGACGATTGCTCAGTAATGAGTGGAGAAGAAAAGTTTCAAAGAGGAATGATTAAAGTAAAACACAACTTTGGTTAAAATGCACTCATGTCGCTTTCAGATAGGCATGATATTATGGAAACTTCCAATATGCCTCGACCGATCTGTAGAGCGAAAAAGATGTTTACCGATTGGATAAGGAAGTTTTAGACATGGGCTGGTTCAGCAGAGTGGTCTAACAAGCTGGCTTGTAAATAAGACCAAGGCCATCAGCACAGATAACATTTCAGTCCCGGCTTCCCCGAACATGCGCCGGAATGCGGCTTTTCACAGTAACTTCATTTGAAACCTACTAGTGACAATATGCGATTTCTTTTTTTTTTTCATTTTCAACAGAGCTCTTTATTAAAAATGAGGCGGAACTGAAACGTTGGTTGTTTAATTTTTATTGTGGAAATTCCTTAGATTCTTCCAGAACTATAGGAATCCCAGACAGTTTCTTCTCCAGTACAAAAATGCTGTACGGCCCATGATAATCAGGGAAGGTGGAGAGAGCGCCTAGCTCAGGATCCTGGGATTATATTCATTGGAGTTTAGGACGTTGAGGGGAGATCTGATAGAAACTTACAAGATAATGAATGGCTTAGATAGGGTGGAGGTAGGGAAGTTGTTTCCATTAGCAGGGGAGACTAGGACCCGGGGCACAGCCTTAGAATAAAAGAGAGTCACTTTAGAACAGAGAGGAGAAGACATTTCTTCAGTCAGAGAGTGGTGGGTCTGTGGAATTCATTGCCACAGAGGGCGGTGGTGGCCGAGACGTTGGGGGTCTTCAAGCCAGAAGTTGAGAAATTCTTGATTTCTCGCGGAATTAAGGGCTATGGAGAGAGTGCGGGTAAATGGAGTTGATATCAGCCATGGTGTAGTGGTCTCGATGGGCCGAATGGCCTTACTTCCGCTCCTATGTCTTATGGTCGTATGGTCTAATGGACTAGGGATGGGAAAAGAGTTGGTGAATAGTTTTGTCACATATTGTCCCTGCAAATAATAGACCCGTCAGTTAATGAACTATTAGTGGCAGCACAGAAGACTTCTTTCCGGTGCTGCATCGACCAGCCACAAGACTACTGGGCCTGCCCGCTGTAATCTAACGTAAGACGACTCCATCTGACGTATGTAATTCAGCAAGTCGCTCAGTCATTGACCCGAAATTTGGAAAAGATATTGTAGTATGCAAATACAAAGTTGCTCAAAACATATGCGGACGTTTTGTTTCACTTTCAGAATAGTGGAAAACAGACGGTAAGTTATGGGCCTAGTTTATTGGCCGGTTTCTAGATCTGCACACCGTGAACTCTCTTGGCGTGATGGTTTGGGAGCAGATGTATTGATATTTCCTCAATTACCGATCACAAGGTGCTCCACATGAGACTTGTTGCGATGAGAAATTAGGACGTGCTTAACTGTGTTCTCCGTTAGTTTCTCTTGCAAGGCAGTAACATGCTGATGAAATAGAGATGGAAATACCACGGTGGAACTAAGTAGGTACTTCTGAGTTGCAGTCACACAAATGAACAAACCTTTGTAGATGGTAGTCGATTCTTGTCCAGTCAACAGGCCTCCAATTGTTCTCATGTGTGAGCTTGTGCATTTCCACAAAGGATTTTAGGAGCTCTAATCCAGAAAATGATTCAGAACACATATCAATGTGTGTCAGCGATGGATCTCAACGTTCCTGCAGCCATCGCCTTGTCTTCGGGTTCTGTTCAACAGTCGAAGATGAAAATGTTACAAGGTTCATCGATTTTTAGCTAGGTCACCTCATCCGTGGAACTACATAGAGTTATAACAAATCATTATGCAACAAGATCTACATCTAGACCTTGGGTGGGTAAGGCATTGGCCTGCTCTCATCAGCCATCTCTTGGCTTGCCCTAATGCTACCTCAGACTCACTGTCAGTGTCTCGGGTATCCAAATTGACAGAATAGCGCTTTGCACCTGTTTTGGAGAAAATCAGTTTTCCGGGACCTGCAAGTCGCAGGGAGACAGTGCACCAGATGGAGGTGTTTGGCACGCCACGATGTCGAATTTTCAGTAGACGACGTCTCCTTCTCCAGCAAGTGCACAGGGACCACCATGTATTAGTTCACGTACACTACGTTAGATGAGCATCGAAGAACACAGAAGAACTTGGACTCCACTATACTTAATTTTGGAGAAGGTAAGGTTCGCCTGTTATGTGGACTGATAAAGTGTAATTTACTCTTGTTGCTCAACCTTGCAGCTTTTGCTGCCTAGCGAGGCATAAACTCGGGATCTGCTCCTAAATGTTATGTAAGTAATGGACTTGGAGTTGTATGGTTAGTTGTCTCTGCAATATCACCCTGTTCTGTGAAAATGGACATTGGATGTTTGAACGAGGTGGCATGAGCTTTGAATAAATGTATGGTTTTATTGCACTATTCGTGAAAGAGCGTAAGTCTTCCGATGAAGGAAAATCCACTCTTCCTACTTTCTGGGGCCTACATGTGATTCTAGACCCACAGTTATGTGCGAGCTTATGTGTCCTCTGAAATTGCCCAGTAAACCAGTCAGCTGCACTGAAGTGCGAAAAATACTAGATGGGCAACAGCAACCTGACCACCCGTCAGACATTCGAACGGCGCCTGTCCTCGGAGTGCACAACATTGACAGCGGTACTGATGCCTTCTCATGGCGTCAGGTCAGACACGTTCAAGAAAGTATTTCACAGATTACCACCTACACTCCCCTCGAAGATGATGAGCACTCTCTAACCTGGAGTACCAATTCACAAATTCATGAGGGATGACGTAAGCATATAACTTTCTCCGCGTGGGGAACGTAAATGGGCATCGGCAAGAACTTCTTGTTAACAGGGCAAATCCGGAGGATTCAGCTGCTCAACCGGATCTGTGGCAGTTGGCGACCAAAGAAGGCCAGGGTTTCTCTGCCGCTCAGAGACACCCTTGACTCTGGCATCGGGGAGAAATATTCCAACCATAGTTTCGTATATTCGTCTTCAGAAGTAGGTTTAGTCCCCGAGCTTTCAACTCCACTTACACTCGTGTTTTCCAATACTCCTCCGACATCGCTGTAGCTGATCAGCTGTGGTGCTGTGTGCTCAGAACCAGCTGCACGTTTAACAGAGAAAATTACATCCGCAATATTCAGGACTGAGTAGAGGTGGCAGAATGTGGCCCTCTCAGCGTATTCCCACAATTCCAGGCTGGTTTTATTTAGCTCCACGTAATCAATTATTCGCTTGTTATATTTATACCCTTACAGGGCGCTATGTGGCGCAGTGGATAGCATTGGGAAAGCGGCGCTGAGGAGCCGGGTTCGAATCCCGGCCCTGGTTTACAGTCTGTGTGGAGTTTGTACGTTCTCCCCATTTCTGCGTGTGCTTAACCCCCACAACCCAAAGATGTACTGGTTTGGTGGATTGGCCACTCTAAATTGCCCATAACTGGGAAAAAAATAATTGGGTACTCTAAATTTAAAACAAATTTTTAAAAATTATTTATACCATTACGTTGCGTTTGGTCCACGTCGAAATATAAAATTCATGCACAGAAACAATGCATTTGCTAGTCTAAGAATGGAGCCCAGAGTTCAGGTCATGTAGCTGAAGAAATGTCATGATGTTTTCCAGGGCACGGTCAATTTCCTGGGGTTCACATGTGGAGCTTAATGTTGACTCCACATTCCGAGCTACGTTGCTATGCTTCTATTTTGTGGACTGCTCACTTTTCCAGTAAAAAAAAAGCATCATCACTGGCTATGCTCAATTCAACTCATTTACCTGTGCCGGTGTCCCATTATTTTAGGGAGGTTCACATTGATATTTAACTGTTATATAAAAACGAAGCATTGAAAAGACTGTCACGAAGCACGTCATGCGGCCTATCGAGCCTGCAGCGGCCTTCCGAATGCGCAACCTACCAAGGCCCACTCTCGCTTTCTATTCCCGTGACCTCACCTTGACGAATGTCATATAAAATAGTTAGTTCAAATATTAGTTACAGTGATGTGGATGTGATAAGTCTAATAGTACTGAGTTCACCGACAAAGGATTTCAGAAACCATGGCAAGGAAGGGGGTGGGGGGGGGGGGGGTGGGGGTGGGGGGCGGTGGTGGTGTCTGGCGGGGGATGGGAAAATGATGCTGGGTAACAAGAGGCCCAGTGTTAAGGAATGTGAAGTGAGCCAATCAGTATGTACGGCCAGGTCAGGAGGGGAATCTTTATGTGAAACGTGATGCCACTTGAATGTATTTGCAGAGATCTCTTTGTCTCCGACCTAACTCGGTTCCTAGAGTTTGCAGGAGACAGTTTCTGTGTTCTGAGTCTCTGTGAAGCGAGTCAGACTTGCAAGTTGGTTCAAAATAAATAATACCATCCCTACAAATCCATCTCGAGTTTTATTGAGGCCAGACTGATGGGTAAAGAAATTAATATTTTGTCATTTTGTGCCGAAACCCGGGATTTCTCCAGACGGTCTCCGGCCAGCTGCGAAATCAGAATTAGACTGATGTTGGACAAGGAAAGTGGAAACGGGCTAACAATGTGTGTAGCTGGAAAATGACCCACATTGGTTTTCCCCTCTTCTCATGGTCTGATTGGTCTGGTCACTCGTGGTTGGTATGGAAAGATCGTGTCGACGAAATCAAAGGTCGGTCCTGGGACTAGAAAATTGAACTGGTTGGACATCAGGAAGATGGTTCAGTTCTACGAGTGTTTTTGATGAACTGATGGGACATCGCAAAGATGGTTCAGTTCTATGAGGGTTTTTGATGAACTGATGGGACAGCGGTAGGATGGTTCAGTTCACGAGTGTTTTTAAAACTATAGTTGATTGAGCTAAAATTGTATCCTTCAACTGGAGTGGCGATAAACGCAGTCTTGAGGACTAGTTAGAGATTATGGGGAATTGCTTGGATAAATTTCAAAACAAAGACGCATCCATAGAACTGGGCCGCATGTTAGTTAAAGCAGAAGTCTCTCAAAGGGTTAACAGCAGCCAAAGTTAAAGACTACAGACTGTGCTTCTCACACAGGCCCTGAGATAACAGCAGCAGCCTGTGGTGTAATCGGATACCTGTCTTTCGCATCAGTGAAGCTCCAGCAAAGTTACATTTTGAATTAATAAAGGAAACCAGTGGATTTCTCCACCTCTTTGATAAAAGTTCGTTATTTTAGCAAGCAATTGATTAAAATTGCCAGAATCTTAATTTTCAATTACTTGAAATAATGTATATTTCATTTTTTTTGTGAATTAATAGAAACTTAAAGAAACTCACTAACACCATTTTAAAAAGTGTAAATCTGGAGATGACAGTTGACGTTGCTCCGGTATAATTCACCGCAGCTAACTGCTCCCTCATTGATAGCAGCCAACATTTTTGTGAATGTAAGAAAAACTTGTTAAAAGAAAAATTGTTAAGATAAAGAATTAATTAAGTTGTAAAAGTTATACACGTTTGTGTTAAGCAAATCGTAAATTCAGTTCTGAGTCGAGATCAGAACTAAGCTTGCAGTTTGCAGTCATTCAATTTGAATTTTCAAACATTTTAAGTTTTAAAAGAACACTGTTAAAACCTCTAAAATAACTTTTCCAAGTAGCAAATATTGCCATTGTTTATAAATAGGCAAATAAAAAAATAAAAAAAGAGCCAACGTATGAAAGCTGAAGAGTTAATTGGACTATGGAGACACTATTGTCAAGAGGAGAGAGATAAGAACATGTTATTAATTTGGCAAGAAACTGCCCTTAAAATGGGGATTCCAATTAGTGAAGGGGGGAACCAGAAAACTCTGGAGATCTTGAAAAAGGAGTGTGCATTCAAAAAACGCGCAAGTAAAGAGAGGGTGGACTCGAGTAATAAAAAATGGACTACGTAGTTCAATGGCTGGCCTTGGATTGAAAGACGCAAATGATGACCTAGAGAATTGGACCATGTCGGCTTCAGTCACGACTGCACCAGTAGCATTGTCTGCACTAATTCAGGAACCACCAGGGTATCATAATTTATATCCAGTCACTGCTCCACAGATTAAAATCATGCCAGCCTCTCCAGCCCCTTCGGTTAATAGCTTGGGTCCTATTTCAGCACCTTCTCCGTCTGTTAGAGAAGGAGAGCTCTGTTCAACAAGCCCAGTTAGCAATAGGACCCGATCTTGGACAAAGAGTGTCGGGCCTGATCCTATGCAGAAACAATTACGCATACCACCTAGATTCCCTAAGACCGATATTGTAGGACAGAAAAGTATGAGAACAAAGAAAGAGGATGGGAATGGTGCCGAGGAGCTGGAGCTCACCGAGTGGAAGGGAAGGACGTCGAAGTCTTTGAAAAGCCAGAGGAATCCCCCGAGTGAGACTCTGAGACAGTTGCCGATTAGGAAAATACCCAACCCTGATGTTGCAAAAGCAGCAGCCCAGTTAATTTCCCATGGAGACCCAGGGAGATGATGGCTGTTCTGGCTGCAATCCCAGACAGGAAGAAATCTGCTGCTGCTTTCGTGGACTATTTGAGAACTACCATCTCAGTTTATCAAGCTGATTATAGGGAACTCTGGGCCCTAGTCCAGTAGATTTTAACCCCAGCAGAGCACCGCAGTTACCTCAACCACTTGAATTATGCTAGCCACGCCGCACTTCAGCAAGCCCATGTCTTGGACGATGATAGACGGGCACAAATCGTCAATGTGTTTAATGCCAAATTTCAAAAGCTCATAAGCATCTCTTCTATCTTCGACCGCAAACCTAAAAAGACTGAAGAGCCAGAGGAATTTCTGGAACGTTTTAATGAAACCTACCGTGGGCAGTCAGGCGACTTGCCGTACCAAAATGGTCAGACTTCCCCTCAATATTGTGCTATGTTAATGCCTGCCTACCACCTTTCGTGGCTACTGCCGTGAAATGTAAAAACATGAATTGGACAGAGAACGACCCTTCTCAGATGACCCGGGCAGTCAGATTTTATTGGAAGGAGAGTGTAGGCCAGGAAGGAGGCTCAGTTACAAAGATTAAGACTGAGTATGTAATGAAAAAGGATGATCTGACACCCCAACCAGCGGCAGATATAGAGGGAACAGTGCATGTTTTAATTATGGCCGTACAGATCACTGGCACCAGGAATGCCCCTTTAAAAGACGGGTAGCAGAAGGAGACTACCCGACCCAAAAGGAGGGGGTACCCACCAAGGGGAGGACAGACGAGGTACACCGATTTCTCACAGGCAAACCCTTTCCCAGCACAAGACTGACTAGCTGATTTAGTCATAAGGACTCTCCAATCGGTCAGGGAACCTATTATCTCTCTGCAGACAGGAGATGAACATTAACCATTTGTAATCGACACTGGAGCAGCCATGCCTTCGGTGCAATCAGAACTTCTACGACCACTATCAGACCGCACCTATCCGACCACACCCAGCATTTGTCGGGGTTCCATGGACAGGTGTGTGAATATCCTATTTCTGAACCTGTAACAGTCACTAATGAGAATATATCTGCAGATCATCAGTGTGTGGTGACTACTGGATTGGACTGTAACTTGTTGGCCCGAGATTTACTGTGTATATTCCAGCTACAGCAATAGGGCGGAGTCGAAGGGGTAACGGTTCAATCATGGAGGATGAGAAAACAGTGCTATATTTCTATTACACCACAGTGGTGGACGTTAGACATTGAACATTCACTGCACCACGTTACCCTGGCCTATGAGAGAACCGGACAAAACGGGGAGTTGGAGGACAAATACTGGCCGTTAATTGGGACAGAAGGCCAGTCAAGATTACAGCCACACTCACTTGAAAAGAAGGTACATCCGATTTTGTTACAATACCACCACATTTATGGCCACAGTCAGCTTCTGTAGGCCCTCATATGACACGTCAGTTCCACGACCAGTACCATGCCAAGGATCTAGGGCCTATGGTAAGGAGGGCAGTGGAGCATTCAGATCCAACAGAGTACGCACTTCAAGTCATGCCAGACGGCACTTCTATAAAATATTTTGAGGTCCCAGAAACGATTAACACTCGACCTCAATCAATCCACGGCTCTGGAAGAATAGGAGATTCCTTACCTCGGCCGCACGGAAATATTCCACCGGGGTTTAGTTAATGGCCTACTGCAGGCCTTCTTTATGCCCGCGCAGATTTCCGTCATTAAATCCGCTGCCCATACACACGGTAAGACCCCAGTTGACGTTGGTAATGAACAAGCAGATTGTGCAGCGCGGACAGGGGCGCAAATTCAGCAAGTGATGATGCCTAAAATGTTAAGTCAGACTAAACGATCTGCTATAAATAGGTCTGCTTCTGACAAGGTAATGCCAACCATCCAAGAAGTCCTAAGGTTACAGGAGGACGCTCCTGAGAGTGATAAACAAATGTGGAAACGGTAAGCTTGTACATATGAGTCTGTTTCTTCTTTATGGGCCACGCCAGCACATCTGACTTGTATGTCTGAAGTACTGGCTTTATGGGTCATCGAATGTGTATACTTTGCAAAACATTGTGGGGCTCGGGGGACTAGTGATTGGTTGCTGGACACTTGGTGGTACCCGAAAAAGCAGGGGCTGGCCCAGAGTATCAGTAATCGGTGTTTGATGTGCCAGTAATATACACCGGCAAAGGTCTCCCTTGTGGTTTGAGGCAAACCCCGTTTGCCCAGTGGTCCCTTTGAGACACTCCAAATGGATTACATTGAGTTGGAAAGGTGTCAATGTTGTCAATGTTCTAAATATGTTTTGGTTATTGTGGATATGTGCAGCAGATGGGTTGAGGCGTATCCGACTACCGATAATAAAGCTGCTGCTGTGGTTAACGTTCTGAGGCGGGTATGCAATCTCCGGTACGGCATAACAGCTCAGTTGAGTTCTGATGGGCCTCATTTTCTTGGACAGATTGTCCTGCCTCCCTTCCCCAGCGCTGATTTACAGGTGTGGAGCATGGTGGGGTGGCTTCACACCGCCTGTGTAATCTTCGGCCTCGCATCGCTTGGAGAGACATCGCCGACGGACATGGAAAAGGGAACTATCATCTACATCTGTAACCCCAACCAAACTACAAGGACATTTCATTTATGCAGAGGTGACGTTCTTCGCTGCCCACATATACGAGGACATTGTATCGACTCATGGAAGGTCATCAGGTTAACGGACAATGCAGGACTCATGAAGCAATTGCACCGGTCCCGGCGATGGGAAGGGAACATTACATGGAAATTGCCTTGTTTTTGGAGTACATGGAAATTTGATTTTGGATGTGTTAAGATTGGTGCCATGAAGGTAAAGTCAGACTGTTAGGAGAGGATAGGAAGAGGTTGTGAGAGAGAGAGGGGGACTAGAGAGAGGACGGAGCGTGTGAGAAGGGGAGTACAACTAGAACGTGTGATATTAGGCGATATACTTAATTCATGTAGGGCCCTGAATGAGGGAATCCTGGGTAGTATGAATCACTTCTACCAGATCTACCACCGCTTGTATGGCCAGGGACGGGTTGTCTGCTACCCGAACCCCGCATCGGTATCCAGGGTATTTTCTGTTACACCGTTTTGTGGCACTGTCCAAATGGTGGTCATTGTCAGCGTTCCGAGCCACCGCCCGAGCAAGTCAGTCTTCCTTATGATCCGCGTTCCGCACCACCGGCTACTTGCCGTCCCCATCCTCGGGATAATTCCCACTCACAGTATGATAGGCTCCAACGGTGGAGGGCGTACATACATTGCCACTTCACTCCCAATAGAGACTCCCGGTCGTATAAGAATTGTTTCAGCAGTGACGGGTACGGCTGTTTGCTGGGAGAGGTGGAAACGAATATAACATGTCTGTTCCCCACCTGTACGGACAGGTGTCATATCACTCAGGCATTCGGTCACTGCGCCTGTAACACCACCTGTGTTCCATTGAACTCCGGCGTCTAGCTCCTTTGTGGCTGGGCGAATGTCTCTCATATCACTGTTGGGACTAGGGTTTTCCGCATTGCTAGGAGGCTGCAGTGGACGTTCCAAAGCTGGATGAACTGGGCTACTGGGGGATCCCTATGCAACCGATATACTGATTGTGATGATAGCCTGTACACGGAGCAAGGATACTACTTTTTTTTAGTGGCACAGCGATCAAAGTTTTGTCACCCCTATTTCCCCGCCAAATTGCTATCGGGACTGTAGTCCCTACCACAGTCCCCTGCCCCTCGGCGTGGATAATGCACAATCAGTTGGCACGCCGGTCAGCCTCAGTCGAATACTGCGAGAACTGGAAAAATCCTCAGGTTCTCGCACCAACTGGGGCCACTCAGCCGGATGGCGAATTCTGGGCATCTTGACACTGGGAGGTGTGGATGGGTTCCTTGGCGGTACGCGATAGGAATTAATTTATTAGTGGCCTTACCATCCTGGGAAACGAAACCTTGGGAGCCCTCGGGGCAATAACTGAGGAATTATCTCATCTGCGGTTGTTTGCCATGCAGAACAGGTATGCTCTTTACTATCCTCTGGCCCGTGAGGGTGGGGTATGCGCCATACTGCATGGCAACTGTATCGTGGGAGTTCAAGACCTAACCGCTAACATCACTAAATGTATGGATCGCATACGGGATCACCTGGATGGAATACAGGAACCTGGCTCTTGGGGTAACTGCGGATTTGGAGGTTGGAAGGACTGGTTGATAAATATGGCCATGTATTTAGCAGTGGCACTGGGCTGCATCTTTGTGGGCCTGTCCATCCTTAAATGCGTGATGGGTAAAATGCAGGGTGCACTGGAACGGATAGACGCCACGAGAATCTTGGCTGTTAGGACCCACGAGGATGCAGCGGATGACGGAGTGCTGTAACAGGAATTGGAAATACAGCGACGAATCTTCTTAGATGAGGGGCAATAGCTACGGGTTGGACAGATAGGTTATCATGAAATGATAAAAGGAGGGAATGACGAACGTGATATAAAATAGTTAGTTCAAATATTAGTTACAGTAATGTGGATGTGATCAGTCTAATAGTAGTGAGTTCACAGACAAAGGATTTCAGAAAGCATGGCAAGGAAGGGGGGGAGAGGTGTCTGGTGGAGGATGGGTAAAGGATGCTGGGTAACGGTTAAGGAATGCGAAGTGAGCCAACCAGAATGTATGGCCAGGTCATGAGGGGTATAGCATGACCTATGGGAATCTTGTATGTGAACCTTGATGCCATTTGAATGTATTTGCAGAGATCTGTTTGTCTGCGACCTCACTCAGTTCCTCGAGTTTGCAGGAGACAGTTTCTGTGTTTTGAGTCTCTGTGAAGCGAGTCAGACTTTCAAGTTGGTTTAAAATAAATGATACTAAACCTACAAATACATCTCGAGATTTATTGAGGCCAGACTGACGGGTAAAAAAATTAATGTTTTGTCAACCTAACCTGCACAGCTGTGGACACTATGGGGCACATTCAGCACGGCCAATCCACCTAACCTGCACTTGTTTGGACTGTGGAAGGAAACAGCAGTAACCAAAGGAGACCCGCGCAGGTACTGGAGAATGTGAACACTCGACGCAAATCGCCAACTAAGGCCGTGTTTGGACCAGGTCCCTGTAAGTGTGAAAATAACCATTGTGCCAATTTGCTACCTTTAGAATGTTGTCTTCTGAAAATATAGACATTGGAACTATTTAGTGATATTACCATTTGCTGTTGAATTTTAACTTTATTCGTCACTTGTGTTTAATTTATGAACAATTGATGATATATTATCTAATTGTGCGATGTGTATCCTATGTAATTAATCTGCTATTTCACTAATGTTGAATTGTTTGAATATAATTATCCAAACATGGGTCCACATCTCACTATTGTACTCATCAAGTTGGACTCCTTGCTCTGTGGTATCACGTGGTATCTTTGTTTGTCATTGATTATCGTCTTTCTTGCTGTGCTTTAATATTCATCCAATTCCAGTGCTAACCGCACTAATAATCAATGTAATTATCTAAATTTGGTGCTTGCATTTCATATCACACAATATTGTAACTCTTCTATGCATAAAAATCAATTTGCTCTTGCTTAATTTATTTTCTTCACCGATGCACAAAATCTCCTCTCTACATCAATTGACTTAGGTTTGCAACCTTCGTGAAACCCTTTCCGTTTGTCAAAATCCACCGGCTCAAAACTTCTTGTCATAGGAATTTCGAGCTATAACCCACATATATATATAGTATTGTTGCTTTGTCCCAGATGACCATAGGTTGTTTTTCCCCTTGAGGAGGAAGTCTGACAGGTGCTGATTTCAGACGAGGATAAACACATCTCAGGCGAGGTACAACGGTGAGAAAGCGCGGCTTCATAAATCACCACAGAAGGAGCGGGAATGGGACCCGCGCTCTTGGCATTGCTTTGCACCACGAATCAACTATCTAGAGACATGAGCTAAATCCAGTGGAACAGCACCCTGCAGATACCTGAACAAGAGGACATACGTGTGAAATGTGAAGGAAATTTACACGTCAATAAGTGACAATCTTAGTCAACAACAGAATCATTTCCCATGCGATCTCCTTGCATTCCAGGCGCCCTGACTACCAAACAAGCCCATGCTGCTGAAATTAATATGTAGCATCGATAGACAATGAGCTAATGGGGAGGAAACAGTGTGTTTGGAGAGGGAGCTGCGTTTCAGGTTCGCGACCTAAAAGAGCTGTATTCTACTGGCAGCAGTGCTTGGAAGGCATCATTTTACATTATCTATTCATCACTTGGAGGAATGATGCAAATATACTGTAGCTAAATTTGCGCACGATACAAACGAAAGATGGATACGCAACTTGCGAGAGTGATACAAGCAGTTTTCAAACATTTATTGATCGGTGGAGTAAATGGCCAGATAGTTGGCAAACGAAGTTTAACTTCGGAAATAAGAACGTGTTCCTTTTGGAAGGGAGAACAAAGGAACAGAATATTACATGAATGGAAAAAATGCTGCAGAAATCTACAACACATTTCGACTTGAGCGTACTTGTTCACGAAACACAGCAAGGCAGCACAGAGGTGCAGTCGGCAATGAGGAAGGTGAATGGAATCTAGGTATTTTTTTCCCAGATTTTAGATTTTAAGGGTAGGCAATGTCTAGCTGCAAATGTAGAAGATGCTGCTGAGAGCACCAAAGCAATTTTGGTACCCTCAACTGAGGATAAATTTTATTTTATTGGAGGCAGTTCGGAAACGGTAAATCGGATGACAACTTGTATTGAGGGGTTTAAAAGTTTTGTGACTCTACTCATGGAATTTAGAAGAATTAGAAGCGATCTAATTAAAGCATTTCGATAACAGAAAGCGCTTTACAGGTAAAATGCTGAGAGGATATTTTTATTTTTTCTTTAAGCTTTGCTGTTAGAAGTAGGCTTACATTAACACTTCAATGAAGTTACTGTAAAACGCCCCTAGTCGCCGCATTTCAGCGCCTGTTCGTGTACACAGAACAAGAACTCAGAGTGTCCAAATTACCGAACAACACGTCTTTTGGGATTTGTGGGAGGAAACCGGAGCACGCGGAGGAAATCCGTATAGATTAAGGGAAAATGTGCAGACTTGGCAGAGACAGTGACACAAGCCAAGAATCGAACCTGGAATACTGGGTACTGTGCAGTAACAGTGCTAAGCACTGTGTTACCATGCCGACCCGTCAAAGGGTACCTCAAGGGACAGTCTGGGAACAGAAGGCGTGGTATAGGAATCAAGAGGTTACAAAGTGAACTCAGATTAGCAGGACGTTTTGCTCTGAGAGGGTTGTGATTCATTGGAATTTCTTATCAGAGAGAGCTGTGGAGAAAGAGGCCTTGTGCATACTTCAGGCTCAGACAGATTCTTGATCAGTTTGAGCGAATTCAAGGGGGCGAAGGACCGACTGCTGTTACTATATCTTATGGTCTGTTCTCGAATCGCCTATCAACCAGTCCAAACCCTACAATACAAATTAAATTACCTGCCGCCCTAACCAGAATACACCTAATAGTGCAAAAACTTCAATGAACGACACACCTCAGCTACTACCTAAAATACAATAAAACACCACAACAAAAGGCACGTGTCAAAATTCTCCATCTAAGTAGCTACGAATGACTACCACCTATCGTCCCTCCAAAGCACGCACCTTGCACACATACGCTCGAAATATTTACGCAACTGCGATGTAAAATCTCAAAACTCATATTCATCACTCACCTTACCACCACCATACCTAAGAGTTATATACGCCTGTCTTCACATTGCCCATCTCTTAGAACTGCACATATGCCCACCTTCCCTCTCTCCACCACCGTCTCTTCTCCCAAGGACTCACATCACCAACCAACATTTTGATCTAGGTGCCTATCGCCACACCGACACACTTCCCAAATTACTCGTTCACACAAACTCCTCCATTTCTCACATGCCTATGAACGTCAATAAGCTTTCTGTCCACTTACACGTCTATCTTCCCAACTGATCATCAAACGTACGAACGTCACCAACAGATGCACCTTGCCACTTACAATCCTAACCGGACTATACACCTAATCACATTGTACGACATCCCTACCTCACTACCCACATTATCACATGCTCTGCTCGTCATCCACCCACAGAGATGAGCAAACAAACGTAGTACATATGTAGAGAATTTGCCGCAGTAGTATTGTCACTAGGCTAGTAAGCCGAAATGCCGGCCACTACTCTGGGCTCCTGGTTTCCAATGCCAGATGTTGTAATTATAATTGAATTCCACACCTGTAATTAAATGCCTGACGGCAACTGCGGAAGCTTTGTCGATTGCCTTGAAAACACATGTGGTTCATTCATGTAGTTCCGGGAAGGAAATAAGGAAATCCGCTACCATTATCTGATCTGGCCTCCATGTGACTCTGGATCCACATCATGCGGTAGGCTACTCACCGCCTGCTGAAACGGCCTAACAACCAACTCAATGCAAGGCAATTATAAAAGAGCAATTTCTGCAGGCCCAGTACTATTACCCACCTGCCCAACTGAATAGGTCCCCATTCAGCCCCACCTCTCGCATCAACCAAGCACACACATGTCGCCTGTTATCTAAATATCCAAATATCGACTAGGTGCCCACGTACTTGCACAACTGTACCCGAGCAAAACTTGTGCACCCATCTAGCGACCTGTGCATCTACCAACAAAAAAAGATATGGAACTGAAGATTGAGACAACACCCCATCAGATACATATATCCGCCTACCTGCTCCGCCATTTCACCCACCTATTCCATATACACCTCTCAACTGTTCAAACATTAAACTCATCCATATCGCAATTTCACAGCATAATACCTGAACTAACATGCCGAACGACCAACCTAAACATATATCTGCCAACATACATTCCTATATAACCATCTCACCTCCCTGTTTACCTCACAGACTGATCCAGTAGAGCTGCTACCGCAAACTGGGACGTGGCTTGTCCGTTACCCACACACATCACATCCACTCTTTCGACATAGCTTCTTGACGATATGCTGTCCACTTCCTTTTCAGTCGTGATCGACAAGCCCTGACATAAGTGGCAGTAACATTGAACTGTCTAAATGTTCGCGCACAGCGGGAATTCGCGCTGCATTTCCATTGAGCTGACATTTTTGCAGAGGAGAGCGGTTCCTTTTGGACATGAGTTCTCTCTGTGAAAAACCGTGCACACAAGTCTCGTACATGACTGAATATAAATATATTTTTACAAAAGTAGATATTTCAGCATAGTAATTGCATTTAAGAAGTAAGAATTGTAAACAGGGCTACTAGGTACTAACTTCACACTGAATAATGGTCTTTAGGCAGTGGTGTACTTATTTATCCCACCTGACTTTTTAAGTGCCCTTTTCAATTCTTCCATTTCTGAAGATCAAACAGAAGCTGCGAATAAAACATGTTATGGTAGAAACACTTTTCAATGTTAATTAACGAGTCCGGCATATTTGGGGAAAGGGGCATTAACCCTAACATGAAATGAAACGTTCATCTAATCCACCAAAAACAATTGGACAAATCTTGGATAAGGGAGCACCTCTGTTCACTAGACGAATCTCGACAATTTGCATGATAGCGTGAATTTGCAGGGAGGGGCAGTAAAACGAAGCACAATGCACCCTTCAAGGATGACACTCAAGTCATGTCACTGCCCATGTAAAATTGAACATGATTCAGAATAATCGAATGATACACGGAATTGTAGAAATAATTCTTTAAAAACATGCAGTTCCTATTCTGGAAAGTTTGCAATTGTTCTGATGAACTAACGGGCTATCTAAATGTCATGGTAAATGCTGTAGGAACTGTCATTAAAAACAATTACGACAGCTGGCAGAGTACAATTCAATATATCAATTTAAATGAGAATCTAAAGTACAATCTTAATAATAATGGTGATAAATTCACCTCCCGACATACAAAATGACCTGGTTCCTTTATTACTTTCACTTTTAGAGAGTGAAAGGAGCAGTCCGATGATAAAAAAAAATCCACAAAGGTATTTCAGATCAACAGTAATTTGGTTGACCCCTATTTTCCTCGGAAATATCCAAGCCAATTACCCATTTGTCCCAACCTGCTATTAAATTGCACCAAAGGCGCATATTTACCAGCTTCCCTGTAATGCTATCTGTCTAAATCATTCAGGCATTGTGTCAAAATTGTCATAAATGTCGCAGATCTAGTAAACACAAAGCATGACTTAATTGCACGACAGGAATGTCGCCAAAAGTCTTTGTTCAGATCACGCCCATAAATTCTGTCTCGTAAAATTAATCTTGCCGCATTGGTGGCCATGCCTGTGCTGAGCATCGTCATTTTCTTCTCAGCACCCTATTCTGGCTTGAAAATCTTCTGCGACCTTTGCTGCAGATGAGGGAGGAATTTCAAATATGGTGCACAATTATTAGACTTCGTTGTCTTCGGATCGTCTTGTCGCCCAGTTGAAGTTTTGCTTTCTTCCATAGCTCTTCAAAATAGTTCACTTCCAGAGTTCATGGCATCAGATCCTGTCTCTCAGTTCTTCTTGATAATATTGGAAATCTCCAGATCCCGTTCACATGTATTCATGTGCTGTCCTTTAGAAATAAAACAATTGCAAGGTGTGGGTGTTCAGAAGTTGTAGGTAAACTGCCTTCTTGAACGGCTGCAGTCCACGAGGTGCAGATAAACTCACAGTGCTTTTAGCGAAGAAGGTCCAGGTTTTTGCCCCAGTGACAGTCAAGAAGTGACAACATGTTTCCAAGTTCAAGTGCTGAATAACATGGAGGGGAGCCTCTAGGTAGTGGAATTTCCAGGTATCTGCTGTTTTTGTCGATCTAGATGGTACTGGTCCTGGGTTTGAAAGGTGAGCTACTAAAGCAGGACGGGTTATCACCCAGTGGTCAATTGACCATGCATGTTGCCGCTGGGTTTTCTGTCTTTATCCAGCAAATGCACGAAGTCGAACCAACTTTGAAGTCATTCGTTCAGCACGTCGTGTGCTCTGGTCACATTAATCCTATGGTGAACGAGTAAGTTCTTGATTTAAGCAATGTCGGCCGCATGTTGCAGGCAGTGTAAGTGGAAACAGTTCAACTTTTATATTTCCACACATTGTTGTCCAGACATCACTACTGCAGAGCAGTGAGCTCAGGGTTGATTAACTAATTGATTTTCAGTTTTTAATTTTCAGATTACTTCCGTTTCACTTTCTCTTACTCAGCTTGCTCCTTTATAACGGGAATGACGATATTAGAGTTATCTTCAGCTCCAGCGTCGTGTGGACAATTCTTGAGGATAGAGGTACGGCGATATCCTGGTTGGCGACACATGTTACTGATACTGATAGTTAAATCTTTTCACAGGCATGGGTTAATCTGTCTATTTACCACAGAAGGTTCACCCAACTCCAAAAAGCTCTATCACTCTATGCAAAGGCAGCACTCACCGTGCATCAAAGCTTTGGTGACTGGTTAACTTCGCAACTGGAGAGAAATGTGAGGGAACATCCTACAAAAAGGAATTTCTGAATTGTTTTTATAACATTAAAATTGAAGTACCCAATCCTTTTTTTCCAATTAACGGACAATTAAGGGTGGACAATTCACCTCCGCTGCATATCTTGTGGGGTAAACCAACGCAAACACGGGGAGAATGAGCAAACTCTGCAGTGACAGCGACCGGACGCAAGGTGCCTTAAGCCCTGTGAGACAGCTTTGCTAAGCACTGTGCCACCATGCATGCCTTTATAACAATAATAATCGCTTATTGTCACATGTGGGCATCAATGGAGTTTCTGTGAAAAGCCACTAATCGACATATCCCGGCGCCTGTTCGGGGAGGCCGGTACGGGAATTGAACCCGCGCTGCTGGTCTTGTTCTGCATTACTAGCCAGCTGTTCATCCCATTGTGCAAAACTAGCCCCTATGTGAATTATGCGAATTGTTTAACGAAATAAATCAACTTTTTATGTATCCAGAATCAAAATGCTGCGGGTCCTGGAGACTGAAATTACGCAAAAAATTCTCGCAATACTCAACATCCCCCCTCAACATATTAGCACGCCTTCTTTCCACAGCCGTTGCCTGGTGCATTTTGTACTTCCTGCACAGTGTTGCTTTGCTTTCAGTGCGAAGCCAATTTTCTGAAATGACAAAGAACTTTGACAAAGAGTCACCTAGATTCGAAACGTTAGCTTCCTTCTCTCTCTACAGATGCTGCTACATCTGCTGAGATTGTCCAGTATTTAATCTCTTCATTTCTTAATCGGTTCTGGAATTGTGTGAAAGAACAGTAATTATGCGACTTTGCCATATGTCATATATCTTTGTCAGCTACACTATAATAGTTAAAAGAAACTCTATGATGATGGGTTTGTAAATATATTTTCCGAAGATACCTTGAACATCCTCACCGTCGAGCTCTCAGCTATCGCAGCGTAGCACACATGGCACAGGATCTGGTTGATAGGTCAATTGGACGGTAATGAGAGGAGATTTTTCCACACATATTAACGTAACATTTTGAACATGCCTTGCGTAGAATATCGCGAATCGATGTTCTCGTATATATCAATCGCTGATGGAGAGTCTCTTCTACTTGGCAGATAATCACAAGAAGGTGTAAGTGAGCGAGATCGGAAGTGGGTTAACCGATCAGATACGATCGTAATGAATTGCATAGCAAGCGTCACAGACAGTGTGGTGTACGCTGGTCTTGTTTATTATATTCGTATCTCAGGTTACTCGGATGAAGTAAATCAATAGAACATATTTGAAGTTGAAACAATTAGCGCTGAGATCCCTTAAGTGCGCCCAATGATATTCCTCTGAATCATATATGTTCAAATGTGCAACGTAAATTCTGAAAAGCCAGTTCGTTAATGAATGAGTCGATCATCCAGAAACTTTCCTTTCTCGTTGGAATTAACCTATGCCAGTCTTTGCCAAACTGCGAACTCTGCTAAATATTCACTGAGCCCGTTCAGACTAGAAGGGACATGATGCAAATATGGAACACTTTCAGCCTACGATCTCGTGAAAAATACATTTTTTGTAAGGAACTTTGAAGTCTGACTTAATTACCTATTTCTACCTAAATTCTCGACCGGAAACTTTGGGAAAAATAACAATTATTTCAAAACAGAACATTGATATATTGGAACAGCAAAAGTATGTGAGTTCATTTTTAATCCTTGCATAACCATGCTGTTTTGTTTTACGACCGATTAAATTAAATACATTGTAGAATTATAGTGTGGGTAATTCCGTTTACCTGAATGCTTTCCCTCAGAATCGATATCTGCAAGGAAAGCAAGTTCAGTTCAACTAATGATAAATGCAAATACCAACATTGAAGTGATTGCCTGATTCGTTGTAGTAGTGGCAGCGTAATGGTTCTGCTAATGCACGATAAATAACGACGCCTTGCACAAAAATTACGAAACAGTGTCCGGATGCTTTTTGCGACATGTTCTATTTTCATAAATTAAACATATTTGAAATAAACAAAAACATAACATATGAAAGAACACTGCAAGTGAAGCATTCGGAATGTCAAAGAACCGACCTGACTTCTAATATACTTGAGGCAAAATAACTTTTTAACCTTCTCTGGGGAGACCACCTGTGTCTTCAGACCGAAACCATTGTCCTGAAATGCCCTAGACTGAAGCACCCCAAGAAACATATTACCGTGTAATCACGAAACAAATAAGGAACACTAACTTGACGGGTCATCTTGCATCGATGTGTCAATCAGATTTGAGAAGGAAAAGACACAACTTACTGTGAGAATTAGATTTCGCTGTCAACTGACTAATTGGGCTAAAACTGGGAGTGCTGCTGCCAAGCTATCCCGAAACATGTCCCCACATTTAAACTGATGGATAATTCAACTGCGCCCACCAGCACATTCAGATACGTCTTTATCTCCGTATGGACGGTCTCGGTAGACTCTGTGTAGTTGTCAACAAAGGACTCGGAATCTCATGTACCTTCATCGGGATCTCCTGAAATCTCTAGAATCTCGGGAGAATGTTCCGGCCATTCCTTGCTGCACTATCTGCCAGAAGAGGGGATAGACTTTGGAAGACATCTTTGAAGAAGTACTGCAGACAAAACGACAGAAATGGACTCTCAGTGTGGAATTCATTGTCTGTCATAAAACAATGGATTTTTGCCACCATGTTTGAATGAGTGCTTGAATACTGAAGGTTTTAATTGACAACCAGAGTACTTAGTACATCCGCGTGTTGGCGAGGAAACGAACTGGAGGGGGTCGTGTATTCGTTGTATTCCTCACCAACCTCCATTTTCATGGTGTTTGTCCCAATGACTGTATTTGCGCGAGGAACCACCGAACTGTTCTTGTGACGAATTAGTGCGATCTACAAATTCTGGGCACACCTACTCATTCTGTAGCGCTGCCGTTATGGGCCAGAACCCGAGAAGAGCAAGCAACTGCAAATATGGTGCTGGTGACTCTTCTGCTCCATCAGCCCCATCAATGTTGAATGCCACCATTACCTTCGACGTTACGTCCTGACATTAAAACAAAGTTCATTCAGGTGACGTGGGCGTCGCCTTCTGGGCTAGGATTTATTCCCTTCTGTAATTTAACTGCATGATTTACTTGGTCATTTCAGATTGCATTTAAGAGATAACAGGATGGCCAGACGAGGTAACTGTGGCAGTGTTTCTTTCATAAAGGACATTCATGATCCAGACGTGTATCTACGGCAATTAACAATGGTTTCATGGCAATTCTTAGACTTTTAATATCAGAATTTTATTGAATTCAACTTTCTTCATCTACCAGTGTCGGATTCGAACCTAGTTCATCAGATCATTACGCCGTGTCTTTGGATTACTAGTCTAGTGACAAATACCTCAAAATATCTCCCTCCTCATATTAATTTTACCATCCAACCAGGTAGGACGATTGCTCAGTAATGAGTTGAGAAGAGAAGTTTCCAAGAGGAATGATTAAAGTAAAACACAACTTTGGTTAAAATGCACTCATGTCGCTTTCAGATAGGCATGATATTGTGGAATCATCCAATATACCTCGACCGGTCTGTCGAGCGAAACAGATGTTTACCGATTGGATAAGGAAGTTTTAATCATGGGCTGTTTCAGCACAGCGGGCCAACAAGCTGGCTTGTAAAGCAGACCAAGGCCAGCAGCATGGATCACATTTCCGTCCCGGCGTCCCCGAACAGGCGCCGGAATGCGCCGACTAGGTGTTTTTCACAGTAATTTCATTTGAAACCTACTTGTGACAATACGCGATTTCTTTTTTTCATTTTCAACAGAGCTCTTTATTAAAAATGACGCTTAACTGATATTATGGATGTTCTATTTTTATTATTGAAAATGCTTAGATACTTCCAGAACTATAGGAATCCCAGACAGTTTCTTCTCAAGTACAAAAACGCTGTACAGCCCATGATAATCAGGGAAGGTTAAGAGAGCGCCTAGCTCAGGATCCTAGGATTATATTCATTGGAGTTGAAGAGGTTGAGGGGAGATCTAAAAGAAACTTACAAGATAATGAAAGGCTTAGATAGGGTGCAGGTAAGAAGTTGTTTCCATTAGCAGGGGAATCGAGGACTCGGGGCACAGCCTTAGAATAAAAGGGAGTCACTTTAGAACAGAGATGAGGAGACATTTCTTCAGCCAGAGAGTGGTGGGTCTGTGGAATTCATTGCCACAGAGGGCGGTGGAGACCGGAACGTTGAGTGTCTTTCAGTCAGAAGTTGATAAATTCTTGATTTCTCGAGGAATTAAGGGTTATGGAGAGAGAGCAGGTAAATGGAGTTTAAATCAGCCATGATCGAATGGTGTAGTGAACTCGATGGGCCGAATGACCTTACTTCCGCTCCTATGTCTTATGGTCTTATGGTGTTCTGGACTAGGGGTGGGAAAAGAGTTGGTGAATAGTTTTGTTAGATATTGTCACTGCAAACAATAGACCCGGCGGTTAATGAACTATTACTGGCAGCTCAGAAGACTTCTTTGCCGTGCTGCATCGACCAGCCACAAGATTACTTGGCCTGCCTGCTGTAATGTAACGTTAGACTACTCCACCTGACTTATGTCATTCAGCAAGTCACTCAGTCATTGACCCGAAATTTGGAAAATATATTGTAGTATGCAAACGTTTGCGGACGTTTTGTTTGGCCTTCAGTATAGTGGAAAACAGACGGTAAGTTATGGGCCTAGTTTATTGGCCGGATTCTAGATCTGCACACCGTGAACGCTCTTGGCGTGAGGGTTTGGGAGCAGATTTAATGATATTTCCTTAATTACTGATCACAAGATGCTCCACATGTGACTTGTTGTGATGGGAAATTAGGACGTGCTTAACTGTGTTTTTCTTTACTCTCTCTTGCAAGGCAGTTACATGCTGATGAAATTGAGATGGAACTACCATGGTGGAACTAAGTAGGCATTTCTGAGTAGCAGTCTCCGATGGTCGCAAAATGAACAAACTTTTGTAGATGGTAGTCGATTCTTGTCCAGTCAACAGGCCTCCAATTCTTCTCACCTGTGAGGTTGAGCATTCCCACAAGGGATTTGAGGAGCTATAATCCAGAAGATGATTTAGAACACATATCAATGAGTGTCGGCGATGCCTCTCAACTTTCCTGCCGCCATCGCCTTGACTTCGAGTTCTGTTCAACAGTCGAAGCTGAAAATGTTACAACCTCCATCGATTTTTTGCTAGGTATCCTCATCCGTGAAACAACATAGAGTTATAACAAAATTATGCAACAAAATCTACTACTAGACCCTTGATGGGTTAGGCCTGGGCCTGCTCTCATCGGCCGTCTCTTGACTGAGTATGTAATTTTCAGTGGACTACGTCTACTTCTCCCGCAAGTGCATAGGGACCACCATGTATTAGTTCACGTACACTAACTTAGATGAGCATGGAAGAACACAGGAGAACTTGGACACCACTGTATTTAATTTTGGAGAAGGTAAGGTTCGCCTGTTATGTGGACTGATAAAGTGTAATTTACTCTTGTTGCTCAACCTTGCAGCTTTTGCTGCCTAGCGAGGCATAAACTCGGGATCTGCTCCGAAATGTTATGTAAATAATGGACTTAGAGTTGTATGGTTAGTTTACTCTGCCATATCACCCTGTTCTTTGAAAATGGACATTGGATGTTTGAACGAGGTGGCATGAGCTTTGAATAAATGTATGGTTTTATTGCAATTTTCGTCAAAGAGCGTTAGTCTTCCGATGAAGGAAAATCCACTCCTCCTACTTCCTGTGGTCTACATGTGATTCTGGACCCACAGTTATGTGCGAGCTTATATGTCATCTGAAATGGCCCAGTAAGCCAGTCAGATGCACTGAAGTGCGAAAAATACTAGATGGCAACAGCAACCGGAGCACCCTACAAACAGTCGAACGGCGCTTGTCCTCGGAGTGCACAACATTGACAGCGGGATAACTGCCTTCTCATGATGTCAGGTCAGACACGTTCAAGGAAGTATTTAACGGATTACCACCTACACTCCCCTCGAAGATGGTGAGCACTTTCTAACCTTGAGTACCAATTCGCAAATTCATGGGGATGACGTCAGCATATACCTTTCTCCGCGTGGGGCACGAAAATGAACATCGGCAAGAACTTATTGTTAGCAGGGCAAGTCCGGAGGATACAGGTGCTGAACCGGATCGGTGGCAGTTGGCGACCAAGGAAGGCCAGAGTTTCTCTGCCGCTCAGTGATACCCTTGACTCTGGCATCGGGGAGAACTGTTCCAACCATAGTTTCGCATTTTCGTCTTCAGAAGTAAGTTTAGTCCCCGAGCTATCAACTCCACTTACATTAGTGTTTTCCAATATTCCTCCTACACCGCTGTAACTGGTCAGATGTGGTGCTGTGTGCTCAGAACAAGCTGCACGTATAACAGGGACAATTAAATCCGCAATAATCAGGACTGCGATTCCCCCAATTCCCGGCTGTTTTTATTTAACTCCACAGAAATCAATTATTCTCTTGTTATATTTATACCCTTACAGGGCGACATGTGGCGCAGTGGATGGCACTGGGGAATCGGTGCTGAGGAGCCGGGTTCGAATCCAGGCCCTGGTTCACCGTCTGTGTGGAGTTTGCACATTCTCACCATGTCTGCGTGGACTTAAGCCCCACAACCCAAAGATGTGCTGGTTTGGTGGATATGCGACGCTAAATTGCCCCTTGACTGGGAAAAAAATAATTGGGTACTCTAAATTTTAAATAGATTTGTACACCATATCGTTGCGTTTGGTCTACATCGAAATATAAAATTCATGCACAGAAACGTTCCAGTTGCTGGTCAAAGAATGGAGCCCAGACTTCAGGTCCTGCAGCTGAAGGAATGTCATGTTGTTTTCCAGGGCACGGTCAATTTCCTGGAGTTCACATGTGGAGCTTAATGTTGACTCCACATTCCGAGCTACGTTGCTATGCTTCTATTTCGTGGACTGCTCGCTTTTCCAGTATAAAAAAAGCATCATCACTGGCTACCCTCAATTCAACTCATGTACTTGCGCCGGTGTCCCATTATTCTAGGGAGGTTCACATTGTTACTTAACTGTTATATAAAAAAGAAGCATTGAAAATACTGTCAAAAGTACGTCATGCGGTCTATCGAGCCTGCAGAGGCCTTCCGAATGAGCAAACTACCGAGGCCCACTCTCCCTCTCTATTCCCGTCACCTCACCTTGGAGAATGTGGTATAAAATAGTTAGTTCAAATATTAGTTCCAGTAATGTGGATGTGATCAGTCTAATAGTAGTGAGTTCACAGACAAAGGATTTCAGAAAGCATGGCAAGGAAGTGCGGGGGGGGGGGGGGGGGGGGGCGGTGGTGGTGTCTGGCGGGGGATGGGAAAATGATGCTGGGTAACAAGAGGCCCAGGATTAAGGGATGCGAAGTGAGACAATCAGGATGTATGGCCAGGACAGGAGGGGCATGACCTATGGGAATCTTGTATATGGAACGTGATGCCATTTGAATGTATTTGTAGGGACCTCTTTGTCTCCGATCTCACTCGGTTGCTAGAGTTTGCAGGAGACTGTTTCTGTGTTCTAAGTCTCTGTGAAGCGAGTCAGACTTGCAAGTTGGTTAAAAATAAATAATATTATACCTGCAAATCCATCTCGAGTTTTATTGAGGCCTGACTGACAGTAAAGAAATTAATGTTTTGTCATTTGGTCCCGAACCCGGGATTTCTCCGACGGTCACCTGACAGCTGCGAAATCAGAATTAGACTGATGTTGGACAAGGAAAGTGGAAACGGGCCCACAATGTGTGTAGCTGGAAAATCACCCACATTGGTTTTCCCTTATTCTCATTGTCTGATTGGTCTGGTGACTCGCGGTTGGTATGGAAAGATCGACTCGACGAAATCAAAGGTCAGTCTGGGGATTGGAAAATTGAACTGATGGGGCATCGGGAAGATAGTTCAGTTCTACGAGTGTTTTTGATGAACTGATGGGACATCGTGAAGATGGTTCAGTTCTGTGAGTGTTTTTGATGAACTGATGGGACAGCGGTAGGATGGTTCAGTTCACGAGTGTTTTTAAAACTATAGTTGATTGAGCTAAAATTGTATCCTTGGACTGGAGTGGCGATAAACGCAGTCTTGAGGACTAGTTAGAGATTATGGGGAATTGCTTGGATAAATTTCAAAACAAAGACGCATCCATCCATAGAACTGGGCTGAATGTGAGTTAAAGCAGAAGTCTCTCAAAGGGGAAACAGCCGCCAAAGTTAAAGACTACAGACAGTGCTTCTCACACGGGCCTTGAGATAACAGCAGCAGCCTGTGGTATAATCGGATACCTTTCTTTCGAGTCAGTGAAACTCCAGCAAAGTTACGTTTTGAATTAGTTAAAGGAAACCAGTGGATTTCTCCACCTCTTTGATAAAAGGTAATTATTTTAGCAATCAATTGATTGAAATTGCCAGAAACTTAAGTTTCATTTACTTGAAATAATGTTTATTTCATTTTATTTGTGAATTAATAAAAACAGATGAACATAAGAGCTAGGAACAGGAGTAGGCCATCTGGCCCCTCGAGCCTGCTCCGCTTTTTAATGAGATCATGGCTGATCTTCGTGGAATCAGCTCCACTCTCCCCGAACACCATATCCCCGAATCCCTTTATTCTTTAGAAAGGTATCTATCTTTTTCTTTAAAACGTTTAAAGAAGGAGCCGCAACTGCTTCACTGGGCAAGGAATTCCAGAGATTCACAACCCCTTGAGTGAAGAAGTTCCTCCTACACTCCGTCCTAAATCAACTTCCCCTTATTTTGAGGCTATGCCCCCTAGTTCTGCTTTCCCCGATCAGTGGAAACAACCTGCCCGCATCTATCCTATCTATTCCCTTCATAATTTTATATGTTTCAATAAGATCCCCCCCCCCCCCCCCCCCGCATCCTTCTAAACTCCAATGAGTACAGTCCCAGTCTACTCAACCTCTCGTCATAATTTAATATCCTCAACTCTGGGATCAACCTAGTGAATCTCCTCTGCACTCCCTCCAGTGCCAATATGTCCTTTCTCAGGTAAGGAGAACAAAACTGAACACGATACTCCAGTTGCGGCCTCACCAACACCCTATATAATTGCAGCATAACCTCCCTTGTCTTGAACTCCATCCCTCTAGCAACGAAAGACGAAACTCGATTAGCCTTCTTAATCACCTGTTGCACCTGTACACCAACTTTTTGCGACTCGTGCACCAGCACACCCAGGTCCCTCTGCACAGCAGCATGTTTTAACATCTTACCGTTTAACTAATAATCCATTCTGCTGTTATTCCTACCAGAATGGATAGCCTCACACTTGGCAACATTGAATTCCATCTGCCAGACCCTAGCTCATTCACCTAACCTATCCAAATCCTTCTGCAGACTTCCGGTATCCTTTGCACTTTTTGCTTTACCACTCACCTTAGTGTCGTCTGCAAATTTTGACACATTTCACTTGCTCCCCAACTCCAAATCGTCTCTGGAAATTGTGAACAACTGCGGGCCCAACACTGATCCTTGAGGGACCCCACTAGTTACAGGTTGCCAACCAGAGAAACACCCATTTATCCCCACTCTCTGCTTTCTGTAAGTTAACCAATCCTCTATTCATGCTACCACTTGACCCTCAATGCCATGCATCTTTAGTTTATGCAGCAACATTTTGTGTGACACCTTGTCAAAAGCTTTCTGGAAATCCAGATATACCACATCCATTGGCTCCCCGTTATCTACTGCACTGGTAAAGTCCTCAGAAAATTCTACCAAATTAGTCAGACACGACCTACCCTTTGTGAACCCATGCTGCGTCTGCCCAATGGGCTATTTTCCCTCCAGGTGCCCCACTATTTCCTCCTTAATGATAGATTCCAGCATTTTCCCTACAACCGAAGTTAAGCTTACCGGCCTATAATTACCCGCTTTCTGCCGACCTCCTTTTTTAAACAGTGGTGTCACGTTTGCTACTTTCCAATCCTCTGGGACCACCCAAGAGTCGAGTGAATTTTGATAAATTATCACTCGTGCGTTTACAATTTCCCTAGCCACCTCTTTTAACACACTGGGATGCATCCCATCAGGGCCAGGAGACTGGAAACATAACGAAACACACTGACACCATTTTAAAAGGTGTAAATCTGGAGATGACAGTTGACTTTGCTCCGGTATAAATCAGCGCAGCTAACTGCTCCCTCATTGATAGCAGCCAACATTTTTGTGACTGTAAGAAAAACTTGCTAAAAGATAAATTGTTAAGACCAAGAATTAATTAAGTTGTACAAGTTTGTGTTAAGAAATCGTAAATTCAGTTCTGAGTCGAGATCAGAACTAAGCTTGCAGTTTGCAGTCATTTAATTTGAATTTTCAAACATTTTACGTTTTAAAAGAACACTGTTAGAACCTTTTAAATAACTTTTCCAAGTAGCAAAAATTGCCTTTGGTTACAAATAGGCAAATAAATAAATAAATAAAGAGCCAAAGTATGAAATCTAAAGAGTTAATTGGATTATGGAGACAATATTGTCAAGAGGAGAGGGATAAGAACATGTTATTAAGTTGGCAAGAACATGCCCTGAAAATGGGGATTCAAATTAGTGAAGGGTGGAACCAGACATCTCTGGAGATCTTGAAAAAGGAGTGTATTCAAAAAATGCGCAAGTAAAGAGAGAGTGGACTCGAGTAAAAAAAAAATGGGCTACGTAGTTCAATGGTTGGCCTTGCATTGACAGACGCAGATGATGACCTAGAGAATTGGACCATGTTGGCTAGTCCCGACTGCACCAGTAGTATTGTCTGCACTAATTCCGGAACCACCAGGGTATCATCATTTATATCCAGTCACTGCTCCCCATATTCAAATCATGCCAGACTCTCCAGCCCCTTTGGTTGATAGCTTGGGTCCTATTTCAGCACCTTCACCGTCTGTTGGAGGAGAGCTCTGTTAGCTATAGGATCCGATCTCGGACAAAGAGAGAGGGGCCTGATCCTATCCAGAAACAATTACGTTATGCCACCTAGATTCCCTAAGGCAGATATAGTAGGACAGAAAAGCGTGAGAACAAAAAAAAGAGGATGGGAATGGTTCAGAGGAGCTGGAGTTTCCCCTAGTGGAAGGGAAGGACGTCGAAGTCTTTGAAGAGCCAGAGGAATCCGCGAAAGCGACCCCTAGTGAGACTCTGAGACAGTTGCCGATTAGGAAAGTACCCAATCCTGATGTTGCAACAGCAGCAGCCCAGTTTATTTCTCATGGAGATCCAGGGAGATGATGGCTATTCTGGCAGCAATCCCAGACAGGAATCAATCTCCTGCTGCTTTCGTGGACTATCTGACAACTACCATCTCGGTTTATCAATCTGATTGTAGGGACCTCTGGGCCCTAGTCCAGTCGCTTTTCATCCCAGCAGAGCACCGCAGTTACATCAACCACTTGAATTATGCTAGCCACGCCGCACTTCAGATAGCCCATGCCTTGGACGATGATAGACGGGCACAAATCCTGAATGCATTGAGTGCCACATCTCAAAAGCCCATAAACATCTCTGCTCTCTTCGACCTCAAACCTAAAGAGACTGAAGAGCCAGAGGAATTTCTGGAACATTTCAATGAAATCTACCGTGGGCAGTCAGACGACTTGCCATACTAAATGGTCAGAATTCCCCTCAATATTGTGCTATGTTAATGCATTGTCTACCACCTTTCGTGGCTACTGCCGAGAAATGTAATAACATGAATTGGACAGAGAACGACCCTTCTCAGATGACCCGGGCAGTCAGATTTTATTGGAAGGAATGTGTAGGCCAGGAAGGAGGCTAAGTTACAAAGAATAAGACTTAGTATGTGATGAAAAAGGAAGATCTTAGACCCCAACCAGCGGCAGATATAGAGGGATTCATGCATGTTTTAATTGTGGCCGCACAGATCACTGGCATCAGGAATGCCCCTTTAAAAGACGGGCAGCAGAAGGAGACTACCCGATCCAAAAGGAAGGGGTACCCAGTAAGGGGAGGACAGACAAGGTACACCGACCTCCCCCAGGCAAACCTTTACCAACACAAGACTGACTGGCTAATTTAGTCATAAGGACTATCCAATCGGTCAGGGAACCTATTATCTCTCTGCAGACAGTAGATCAACATTACCCATTTGTAATCGACACTGGAGCAGCCATACCTTCGGTGCAATTAGAACTTCGACTACCACTATCCAACCACACCCAGCATTTGTCGGGTTTCCAAGGACAGGTGTGTGAATATCCTATTTCTGAACCTGTGAGAGTCACTTATGAGAATAAGTCTACAGATCATCAGTTTGTGGTGACTACTGGATTGGGCTGTAACTTGTTGGCCCGTGATTTACTGTGTATATTCCAGCTACAGCTAGAGGTCGGATTCGAAGGGGTAACGGTTCAATCATGGAGGATGAGACAACAGTGCTATATTTGTATTACACCCCAGTGGTGGACGTAAGACATTGAACATTCACTGCACCACGTTACCCTGGCCTATGACAGAACCGGACAAAACAGGGAGTTGGAGGACAAATACCGGCCGTTACTTGGGACAGAATGGCCAGTCAAGATTACAGCCACAGTCACTTGAAAAGAAGGTACATCCGTTTTGGTTACAATGCCACCACATTTATGGCTACAGTAAGCTTCTGTAGGCCCTCATATAACACGTCAGGTCCACGACCAGTACCATGCCAAGGATCTAGGGCCGATGGTAAGGAGGGCAGTGGAGCATTCAGATCCAACAGAGTACGCACTTCAAGTCATGCCAGACGGCACTTCTATAAAATATTTTGAGGTCCCTGAAACGATTAACACTTGACCTCAGTCAACCCACGGCTCTGGAAGAATAGGGGATTCCTTACCACGGCCGGCACAGAAATATCCCACCTGGGTTTTGTTAATGACCTACTGCAGGCCTTCCTTATGCCCGCGCAGATTTCCGTCATTAAATGCGCTGCCAATACAAACGGTAAGACCCCAGTTGACGTTGGTAATGAATAAGCAGAGTGTGCAGCGCGGACAGGCGCGCAAATTCAGCAAGTGATGGTGCCTCAAATGATAAGTCGGACTAAACGATCTGCTATAAATAGGTCTGCTTCTGACAAGCCAATGCCAACCATCCAAGACGTCATAAGGTTACAGGAGGACGCTCCTGAGAGTAATAAACACATGTGGAAACGGTTAGCTTGTACTTATGATTCTGTTTCTTCTTTTTGGACCACGACTGCACATCTGACTTGTATGTCTGACGTACTGGCTTTATGGGTCATCGAATGTGTACACTTTGCAAATCATTATGGGGCTCGGGGGACTAGTGATTTGTTGCTGGACACTTGATTGCACCCTAAAATGCAGGTACTAGCCCAGAGAATCAGTAATCGGTGTTTGATTTGTCAGCAATATAACACCGGCAAAGGTATCCCTTATGGTATGAGGCAAACCCCGTTGTCCAGTGGTCCCTTTGAGATGCTCCAAATTGATTACATTGAGTTGGAAAGGTGTCAATGTTATAAATATGTTTTGGTTATTGTGGATGTGTTCAGCAGATGGTTGAGGCGTATCCGACTACCGATAATAAAGCTGCTACTGTGGTTAAAGTTCTGAGGCGGGAGATCATTTCCCGGTACGGCATACCAGCTCAGTTGAGTTCTGATAACGAGCCTCATTTTCTTCGACAGATTCACCTGCCTCCCTTCCCCAGCGCTGTTTTACAGGTGTGGAGCATGATGGGGTGGCTACACACCGGCTGTGTAATCTTCGGCCTCGCCTCGCTTGGAGTGACATCGGCAACGGACATGGAAAGGGAAATATCATCTACATCTGTAACCCCAACCACACTACAAAGACATTTCATTTGTGCAGAGGTGACGTTCTTCGTGCCCCCATATACGAGGCCATGGTATCGACTCATGGAATGTCATTAGGTTAACGGACAATGCAGGACTCATGAAGCAATTGCACCGCTCCCGGCAATGGGAAGGGAACATTACATGGACATTGCCATGTTTTTGGAGTACATGTAAATTTGATTTTGGATGTGTTAAGACTGGTGCCATGAAGGTGAAGTGAGACCGTTGGGACAGGATAGGACGAGGTTGTGAGAGAGAGGGGGGACGAGAGAGAGGACGGAGCGTATGACAAGGGGAGTACAACTAGAACGTGGGTTATTAGGCGACATACTAAATTCATTTAGGACCCAGAATGAGGCAAACCTGAGTAGCATGAATCTCTTCTACCAGATCTACCACTGCTTGTATGGCCAGGGACGGGTTGCCTGCTTCCCGAACCATGCATCGGTGTCTAGGTTATTTTCTGTTTCACCACTTTGGGGCACTCCCCAAATGGTGGTTCATTGTCAGCGTTCCGAGCAACCGGCCGATCAAGTCACACTTCCTTCTGATCTGGGTTCCGCACCACCGGCTATTTGCCTTTCCCTCCCTCGGGGTAATTCCCACTCACAGTATGATAGGCTGCAACGGTGGAGGGCGTATATACGTAGCCACTTCACTCCCAATATAGACTCCCGGTCATATGAGAATTGTTTCAGCAGTGACGGGGACGGCTGTTTGCTGGTAGAAGTAGAAACGAATATAACATGTCTGTTCCCCACCTGTACGGACAGGAAGTGCCATATCACTCAGGCATCCGGCCACTGCGTCTGTTACAACACCACCTGCGTTACATTGTACGCCGGCCTCCAGCTCCTTTGTGGCTGGGTAAATGTCTCTCATATCACTGTTCGGACTTGGGCTTTCAGCATTGCTAGGAGGGCCGAATGGGCGTTCCAAAGCTGGATAAACTGGGCTACTGGGGGATCCCTACGCAACCGATATACTGATTGTGATGCTAGCCTGTACACGGAGCATGGATACTACTTTTATTTAATGGCACAGCGACCAATGTTTTGTCACCCCCATTTCCCCGCCAAATTGCTATCGCGACTCTAACCCCTACCACAGTCCCCTGCCCCTCGGCGTGGATACTGCACAATCAGTTGGCACGCCGGGCAGTCCTTGCCGAATTCTGTGAGAACTGGAAAAAACCTGAGGTTCTCGCACCCAACTGGAGCCACTCAGGTGGATGGGGAATTCTGAGCGTCTTGACACTGGGAGGTTTGGGGGGTTCCTTGGCGGTCAGCGATAGGAATTTTGGCGTTAGCGATAGGAATTATTTTATTTGTGGCCTTACCATCCTGGGAGCGAAACCTTGGGAGCCCTCGGGGCAATAGCTAAGGAATTGTCTCAGCTGCGGTTGTTTGCCATGCAGAACCGGTGTGCTCTTTACTATCTTCTGACCCGTGAGGGTGGGGCATGCGCCATAGTGCAGGGCAAGTGTATCATGGGAGTTCAAGACCTAATCGTTAACATCGGCTGTTTAGCACAGGGCCAAATCGCTGGCTTTGAAAGCAAATCAAGGCAGGCCAGCAGCACGGTTCAATTCCCATATCAACCTCCCCGAACAGGCGCCCGAAATGTGGCGAATAGGGGCTTTTCACAATAACTTCATTTGAAGCCTACTTGTGACAATAAGCGATTTTCATTTCATTTTCATTTCTCATCACTAAATTTATGGATCGCAGACGGGATCACCTGGATGGAATGCAGGACCCTGGCTCTTGTGGTAACTGGGGTTTCGGAGGTTGGAAGGACTGGTTGATAAATATGGACATGTATTTAGCAGTGGCACTCGGCTGCATCTTTGTGGACCTGGTCATCCTTAAATGCATGATGTGTAAAATGCAGGGTGCACTGGGACGGATAGACGCCCCTAGAATCTTGGCTGTTCGGCTCCACGAGGGTGCAGCAGATGACGGAGTGATGCAACAGGAATTGGAAATGCAGCGACGAATCTTCTTAGATGAAGGGCCATATCTACGGGTTGGACAGATAGGTTATCATGAAATGATAAAAGGAGGGAATGAGGAATGTGATATAAATTAGTTAGTTCAAATATTAGTCACAGTAATAAGGATGTGATCAGTCTTACAGTAGTGAGTTCACGGACAAAGGATTTCAGAAAGCATGGCAAGGAAGGGCGAGGGGTGTCTGCTGGAGGATGGGGAAAGGGTTAAGGAATGCGAAGTGAGCCAATCAGGATGTATGGCCAGGTCAGGAGGGGTATAGCATGACCCATGGGAATCTTGTATGTGAAGCTTGATGCCATTTGACTGTATTTGCAGAGATCTCTTTGTCTCCGACCTCACTCGGTTCCTACAGTTTGCAGGAGACAGTTTATGTGTTCTGAATCTCTGTGAAGTGAGTCAGACTTGCAAGTTGGTTAAAAATAAATAATACTGTATCTACAAATCCATCTCGAGTTTTATTGAGGCCAGACTGACGGGTAAATAAATTAATGTTTTGTCAACCTAACCTGCACAGCTGTGGACACTATGGGGCACATTCAGCACGGCCAATCCACCTAACCTGCACTTGTTTGGACTGTGGAAGGAAACAGCAGTAACGAATGGAGACCCACGGAGATACTGGTGAATGTGAAAACTCGACCCAAATCGTCACATAAGGCCGGGGTTGAACCAGGTCCCTGTAAGTGTGAAAATCACCATTGTGCCAAACTTGCTACTTTAGAACATTGTCTCCTGAAAATATAGACATTGGAACTATTTAGTGATATTACGATTTGCTGTTGAATTTTAACTTTATTCGTCATTTGTGTTTAATGTATGAACAATTGATGATATATTATCTAATTGTGCGATGTGTACCCTCTGTAATTAATCTGCTATTTCATTAATGTTGAATTGTTTCAATATAATTATCCAAACATGGGTCCACATCTCACTATTGTACTCACCAAGTTGGACTTCTCGCTCTGTGGAATCACGCAGTGTCTTTGTTTGTCATTGTTTATCGTCTTCCTTGCTGTGCTTTAATATTCAGCCACTTCCAGTGCTAACTGCACTAATAATCAATGTAATTATCTAAGTTTGGTGCTTGCATTTCATATCGCACAATATTGTAACCCTTGTACGCATGAAAATCAATTTGCTCTTGCTTAATTTATTTTCTTCTCCGATGCACAAAATCTCCTCTCTACATCAATTGACTTAGGTTTGCAACCTTCGTGAAATCCTTTCCGTTTGCCAAAATCTACCGGCCCAAATATTCTTGTCATCGGAATTTCGAGCTATATATATATAGTATTGTTGCCTTGTCCCAGATGACCATAGGTTGTTTTTCCCCTTGAGGAGGAAGTATGACAGGGGCTGATTTCAGACGAGGATAAACACACCTCAGGCGAGGGACATCGGCGAGAAAGCGCAGCTTCATAAATAACCTCAGAAGGAGCGGGAATGGGACCCGCACTCTTGGCATTGCTTTGCACCACGAATCAACTATCGAGAGACATGAGCTAAATCGAGTATCCGCAAGGCACCGTGGATCAGCACCCTGCAGATACCTGAACGAGAGGACATACTTGTGAAATGTAAAGGAAATTTGCACGTCAATAAGTGACAATCTTAGTCAACAACAGGATCATTTCCCATGCCATCTCCTTGTATTCCAGACGTCTTGACTACCAAACAAGCCCACGCTGCTGAAATTAATATGTCGCATCGATAGACAATGAGCTAATAGGTAGGAAACTGTGTGTGTGGAGAGGGAGTTATGTTTCAGGTTCGCGACCTAAAAGAGTTGTATTCTACTGGAAGCAGTGCCTGGAAGGCAACATTTTACAATATCTATTAATCACTTGGAGGAATGATGCAAATATACTGTAGCTAAATTTGCGCATGACACAAACAAAAGATGGATAGGCAACTTGCGAGAGGGATATAAGCAGTTTTCAAAAATGTATTGATCGGTGGAGTAAATGGCCAGATCGTTGGCAAACGAAGTATAATTTCGGAAATAAGAACTTGTTCCTTTTGGAAGGGAGAACAAAGAAAAGAATATTACACGAATGGAAAACATGTTGCAGAAATCTACAACACAATTCGACCTGAGTGTACTTGTTCATGAAACACAGCAAGGTAGCACACAGGTGCAGTAGGCAATGAGAAAGGTGAATGAAATCTAGGTCTTTCTTTCCAGATTTTGGATTTTAAGAGAAGACAATGTCTAGCTGCAAATGTAGAAGATGCTGCTGAGAGCAGGAAAGCAATTTGGTACCCACATTTTAGGATACATATTATTTCATTGGAGGCAGTTCAGAAAAGGTAATTCGGATGACCACTTGTATTGAGGGTTTTAAAAGATTTGTGACTCTACTCATTGGAATTTAGAAGAATTAGAGGCGATCTCATTAAAGCATTTCGAATGCATAAAGAGCGTTACAGGTAAAACGCTGAGAGGATGTTTTTCTTTTTCTTTAAGCTTTGCTGTTAGAAGTAGGCTTACATTAACACTGCAATGAAGTTACTGTAAAAAGCCCCTAGTTGCCACATTTCAGCGCCTGTTCGTGTACACCGAACAAGAACTCAGAGTGTTCAAATTACCGAACAACACGTCTTCCGTGATTTCTGGGAGGAAGCAAAAGCACGCGGAGGAAATCTACATAGACAGAGGGAAAACATGCAGACTTGGCAAAGAGAGTGACCAAAGCCAGGAATCGAACTTGGAACCCTGGTACTGTGAAGTAACAGTGCTAAACACTGTGTTTCCATGCCGACCCCTCAAAGGGTACGTCAAGGGACAGTCTGGAGCAGAAGGGATGGTCTAGGAATCAAGGGGTTCCAATGTGAACTCAGATTAGCTGGACGTTTTCTCTGAGAGGGTTGTGAGTCATTGGCATTTCTTATCAGAGAGAGCTGTGGAGAAAGAGGCCTTGTGCATACTTCAGGCTCAGACAAATTCTTGATCAGTTTGAGCGATTTCAAGGGGCCGAAGGACCAACTGCTGTTCCTATATCTTATGGTCTGTTGGTAGAATCGTCAGTTAGCCAGTTCAAATCGTACAATATACACTTAATTACATGCCGCCCTAACCAGAATACACCTAATAGCTCAAAAAATTAAATGAACGACACCCCTCAGCTACTACCTAAAATACAATAAAACACCACAACAAAAAGCACGTGTCCAAATTATCCATCTAAGTAGTTACGAATGACCGCCACCTATCTTCCCTCCAAAGTACGCACCTTGCCCACATGCGCTCGAAATACTTACGCAACTGCGATGTAAAATCTCAAAACTCATGTTAATCACTCACCTTATCACCACCATACCTAACAGTTACATACGCCTAAATACACATTGCACATCTCTTCGACCTGCACATATGCCCACCTTCCCTCTCTCCACCACCGTCGCTTCTCCGAAGTACTCACATCACCAACCAACATTTTGATCTAGGTGCCTATCGCCACACCGACACGCTTCCCAAATTACTCGTTCACACAAACTCCTCCGTTTCTCACATGCCTATGAACGTTAATACACTTTCTGTCCACTTACCCGTCTCCTTCCCAACTGATCATCAAACGTACGCACGTCACCAACAGATGCACCGCAACACTTAGTAACCTTACCGAACTATACACCTAATCACATTGTACGACATCCCTACCTTACTACCCACCTCATCACATACTCGGCGAGTCATCAACCCAAAGACGTGAGCTACCAAACGTAGTACCCCTACTTATCTGTTCACCTACTAATCACAACATTTCCCAACTTCCCAGCTTGCCAACCTCATTGAACTAGATTACACTCACTTCAAGAGTAAATGAAAATAAAACAATTACCCACACATGTTCGGACCTCCACCACCACCTCACGATCCACCAACCTAACTCGCTACCCAACTCATTTATTTAGTCCTTCGTCACCTTTACCAAGTCAGCCACATAGTCAGATACATTACAACCGATCGACTTTTGACTCACTCACATCATCCAACTAAATATCCTCGCAGAACTAGACACTTCATTTACCTATCCATCAATCACTCACGAGCATTTCTGCCCAAAGAAAAGATACACATATTCGAGTTCTCCACTTACCCACAATGTCAGCTTTCATATCGACATAATTACATATATATGGAGAGAATTTGCCGCAGCAGTATTGTCACTAGGCTAGTAAGCCGAAATGCCGGCCACTGCTCTGTGCTCCTGGTTTCCAATGCCTACATGACAGATGTTGTAATTATAATTGAATACATTAAATGCCTGAGGGCAACTACGGAAGCTTTCTCGATGACCTTGAACACACATGTGGTTCAATCATGTACTTCAGGGAAGGAAATAAGGAAATCCGCTACCATTATCTGATCTGGCCTTCACCTGACTCTGGACCACATCATGCGGTAGGCTACTCACTGCCTGCTGAAACGGACTAACAACCAACTCAATGCAAGGCAATGTTAAAAGAGCAATTTCTGCAGGCCCAGTACTATTACCCACCTACCCAACTGGATAGGTTCCCACTCAGCCCCAATTCTCTAATCAACAAAGCACACACATAGCGCCTGTTATCTAAATATCCAAATATCGGCCAGGTGCTCACGCACTTGCACAACTGTACCCGAGCAAAGCTTGTGCACGCATCTAGCAACCTGTGCATCGAACAACAAAAAAAGAAATGCAACTGAAGATTGAGACAACACGCCATCCGTTACAAATATCCGCCTACCTGCTCCGCCATTTCACCTACCTATCCCATATACACCTCTCAACTGTTCAAACATTAAACTCATCCACATCGCAATTTCACAGCATAATACCTGAACTGACATGCCGAACACCAACCAAAGCACATATCTGCCAACATACATTCCTATATAACTAGCTCACCTCCCTGTTTACCACACAGACTGATCCAGTAGAGCTACTGCCGGAAACTGGAGAGTGTCTTGTACAGGCATGTGTCTTGTCCGTGGTACAGGCATCTCCACTCCACTCGTTCGACATAGCTTCTTGACGATATGCTGTCCACTTCCTTTTCAGCCGTGATCGAAAAGCTCTGAAATAAATGGCAGTACATTGAATTGGCTAAATGTTCGCGCGCAGCGGGAATTCGCGCTACATTTCCATTGATCTGACATTTTTGCAGAGGAGAGCGGTTCCTTCTGGACATGTGGAATTCCGTGCACAAAAGTCTCGAACATGACTGAATATAAATATATTTTTACAAAAGTAGATATTTCAGCATAGAAGTTGCATTTAAGAAGTAAGAATTTTAAACAGGGCAATTAAGACCTAACTTCACACTGAATAATGGTCTTTAGGCAGTGGTGTACTTATTTATCCCACCTGACTTTTTAAGTGCCCTTTTCAATTCTTCCATTTCTAAAGATCAAACAGAAGCTGTTCAGAAATCATGTTATGGTAGAAACACTTTTCAATGTCAATTACCGAGTCCGGCATTTTGGGGGAAAGGGGCATTAATCCTAACATGAAATAAAACGTTCATCTTATCGACCAAAAACAATTGAACAAATCTTGGATAAGGAAGCACCTCTGTTCACTAGACTAATCTCGACAATTTGCATTATTGCGTTAATTTGCATGGAGGGGCAGTAAAACGAAGCAGAATGCATCTGTCAAGGATGACACTCAAGTCATGTCACCGACCATGTAAAATTGAACATCTTAAACAGCGAAATACTTTTCGCACATAAGTGATTCTGAATAATCGAATGATATACGGAATTGTAGAAATAATTCTTTAAAAACATGCAGTTTATATTCTGGATAATTTGCAATTGTTCCGATGAACGAACGGGCTATCTACATGTCACGGTAAATGCTGTAGGAGCTGTCATTAAAAGCAATTACGACAGCTGGCAGAGTATAATTCAACATATCAATTTAAATCAGAATCTAAAGCACAATCTTAATAATAATAATGATAAATTCATCTCACGACATACAAAATGACCTGGTTCCAGTTGATGTTTTGCTTTCTTCCATAGCTCTTCAAAATAGTCCACTCCCATAGTTCATGGCATCAGATCCTGTCTCTCAGTTCTTCTTGATAATATTGGAAATCTCCAGATCCCGCTCACATGTATTCATGTGCTGTTCTTCAGAAATAAATAATTTGCAAGACTTGGGCGTTCAGAAGTTGTGGGTAAGCTGCCTTCTTGAACGGCTGCAGTCCACGAGGTGCAGGTAAATTCACAGTGCTTTTAGCGCAGAAGTTCCAGGTTTTTGCCCCAGTGACAGTCAAGAACCGACAACATATTTCCAAGTTCAAGTGCTGAATAACATGGAGGGATGCCTCAAGGTAGTGGAATTTCCAGGTATCTGCTGTTTTTGTCGATCTAGATGGTACTGGTCCTGGATTTGAAAGGTGAGCTATTGAAGCAGGACGGGTGAGCACCCAATGGTCAATTGACCGTGAATGTTGCCGTTGGGTATTCTGTCTTTATCCATCAAATGCACGAAGTCGAATCAACTTTGAAGTCGTTAATTTAGCACGTCGTGTGCTCTGATCACATTAGCCCTATGATGAAAGAGTAAGTTATTAATTTAATCAATGTCGGCCGCATGTTGCAGGCAGTGAAAGTGGAAACAGTTCAACTTTTATATTTCCACCCACTGTTGTCCCGATATCACTACTGCAGAGCAGTGAGCTCAGGGTTGATTAGCTAACTGATTTTGGTTTTTAATTTTCACATTACTTCCGTTTCACTTTCTCTTACTCAGCTTGCTCCTTTATAACGGGAATGGCGATATTAGAGTTATCTTCAGCACCAGCGTCGCGTGGACAATTCTTGAGGATGGATGTACGGCGATATCCTGGCTGACGACACATGTTACTGATACTGTTGGTTAAATCTCATCACAGGCATGGGTTAATCTGTCTATTTACCACAGAAGGTTCACCCATCTCCAAGAAGCTCTAACACTCAGCAAAGGCAGCACTCACCAAAGAACTAAGAAATGAACAAAGAAATGTACAGCACAGGAACAGGCCCTTCGGCCCTCCAAGCCCGTGCCGACCATGCTGCCCGACTAAACTACAATCTTCTACACTTCCTGGGTCCGTATCCTTCTATTCCCATCCTATTCATATATTTGTCAAGATGCCCCTTAAATGTCCCTATCGTCCCTGCTTCCACTACCTCCTCCGGTAGCGAGTTCCAGGCACCCACTACCCTCTGCGTAAAAAGCTTGCCTCGTACATCTACTCTAAACCTTGCCACTCTCACCTTCAACCTGTGCCCCCTAGAAATTGACCCCTCTACCCTGGGGAAAAGCCTCTGACTATCCACTCTGTCTATGCCCCATATAATTTTTTATACCTCTATCAGGTCTCCCCTCAACCTCCTTCGTTCCAGTGAGAACAAACCGAGTTTATTCAACCGCTCCTCATAGCTAATGCCCTCCATACCAGGCAACATTCTGGTAAATCTCTTCTGCACCCTCTCTAAAGCCTGCACATCCTTCTGGTAGTGTGGCGACCAGAATTGAACACTATACTCCAAGTGTGGCCTTACTAAGGTTCTATACAGCTGCAACATGACTTGCCAATTCTTATACTCAATGCCCCGGCCAATGAAGGCAAGCATGCCGTATGCCTTCTTGACTACCTTCTCCACCTGTGTTGTCCCTTTCAATGACCTGTCACCTGTACTCCTAGATCTCTTTGACTTTCAATACTCTTGAGGGTTCTACCATTCTCTATATATTCCCTACCTGCATTAGACCTTCCAAAATGCATTACCTCACATTTGTCCGGATTAAACTCCATCTGCCATCTCTCCGCCCAAGTCTCCAGACAATCTAAATCCTGCTGTATCCTCCGACAGTCCTCATCGCTATCCACAATTCCACCAACCTTTGTGTCGTCTGCAAACTTACTAATCAGACCAGTTACATTTTCCTCCAAATCATATATATATACTACAAAGAGCAAAGGTCCCAGCACTGATCCCTGTGGAACACCACTGGTCACAGCCCTCCAATTAGAAAAGCATCCCTCCATTGCTACTCTCTGCCTTCTATGGCCTAGCCAGTTCTGTATCCACCTTGCCAGCTCACCCCCGATCCCGTGTTACGTCACCTTTTGTGATAGTCTACCATGAGGGACCTTGTCAAAGGCCTTACTGAAGTCCATATAGACAACATCTACTGCCCTACCTGCATCAATCATCTTAGTGACCTCCTAGAAAAACTCTATCAAGTTAGTGAGACACGACCTCCCCTTCACAAAACCGTGCTGCCTCTCACTAATACGTATATTTGCTTCCAAATGGGAGTAGATCCTGTCTCGAAGAATTCTCTCCAGTAATTTCCCTACCACTGAAGTAAGGCTCACCGGCCTGTAGTTCCCAGGATTATCCTTGCTACCCTTCTTAAACAGAGGAACAACATTGGCTATTCTCCAGTCCTCCGGGACATCCCCTGAAGACAGCAGTCACCGTGCATCAAAGCTTTGGAGATTGGTTAACTTCGCAACTGGACAGAAATGTGATGGAACAACCTACAAATAGGAATTTCTGAATTGTTTTTAAAACATTAAAATTGAAGTACCCAACCCATTTTTTTTCCAATTAACGGGCAATTAAGGGTGGACAATTCACCTACACTGCATATCTTGTGGGGCAAACCAACGCAAACATGGGGAGAATAGGCAAACTCTGTAGGGGCAGCGACCCGGCGCAAGGTTATAGCCCGTGCCTTTGGCCTTGTGAGACAGCTTTGCTAAGTGCTGTGCCGCCATGCATGCCTTTATAACATTAATATTCGCTTATTGCTACATCTGGGCATCGATGAAGTTTCGTGAAAAGCCACCAGTCGACATATTCCGGCGGCTATTCGGGGAGGCCTGTACGGGAATTGTACCCGCGCTGCTCGTCTTGTTCTGCATTACTAGCCAGCTGTTAAGCCCATTGTGCTAAACCATGTGAATTAGGCGAATTGTTTAACGAAGAAAGCAAAGTTTGATGTATCCAGAATCAAAATACTGCGTGTCCTGGAGACTGAAATTACGAACAAAAATTCTCGAAATACTCAACATCCCCCCTCAAAATATTAACACGCGTTCTTTCCACAGCCGTTGCCTGGTGCATTTTGTTCTTCTTGCAGTGTTGCTTTGCTTTCAGATCGAAGCCAATTTTTCAGAAATGACAAAGAACTTTGACAAATAGACATCTAGATTCGAAACGTTAGCTCCCTTCCCTCTCCACAGATGCTGCACAATCTGCTGAGATTGTGCAGTATTTAATATTTTCATTTCTTAAACGATTCTGGTATTGTGTGAATAATTATGCGACTTTGCATATGTCATATATCTTTCTCAGTTACAATATAATAGTTAATAGAAACTCTATGACGATGGGTTTGTAAATATATTTTCCGAAGATATCTTGAACATCCTCACCGTCAAACTCTCAGATATCCCAGCATAGCACACATGGCACAGAATCTAGTTGATAGGTCAATAATTTAGGACGGTAATGAAAGGAGATTTTTCCACACATATAACAGTAACATTTTGGACATGCCTTGCGTAGAATTTAATCGATGTTCTAGTATATATCAATCGCTGCTGGAGAGTCTCTTCTACTTGGCAGATAATCACAAGAAGGTGTAAGTGAGCGAGATCGTAACTGAGTTAACCGATCAGCTACGATCGCATTGAATTGCATCGCAAGCATCACAGACAGTGTGGTGTGCGCTGGTCTTAGAACAAAGAACAAAGAACAAAGATCAAAGAAATGTACAGCACAGGAACAGGCCCTTCGGCCCTCCAAGCCCGTGCCGACCATGCTGCCCGACTAAACTACAATCTTCTACACTTCCTGGGTCCGAGTCCCTCTATTCCCATCCTATTCATGTATTTGTCAAGATGCCCCTTAAATGTCACTATCGTCCCTGCTTCCGCCACATCTTCCGGTAGCGAGTCCTTGTTTATTATATTCGTATCTCAGGTTACTCGGATGAAATAAATTAATAGAACACATTTGCAGTTCAAACAATCAGCGCTGAGATCCCTAAAGTGCGCCCAATGATATTCCTCTGAATCATATATGTTCAAATGTGGCAACGTAAATTCTGAAAAGCCATTTCGTTAATCAATGAGTCGATCATCTAGAAACTTTCCTTTCTCGTTGCAATTCACCTATGCCAGTCTTTGCCAACCTGCGAACTCTGCTAAATATTCACTGAGCCCGTTCAGACTTGAAAGGACATGGAACACTTTCAGCCGACGATCTAGTGAAAAATACATTATTTGTAAGGAATTTTGAAGTCTGACTTAATTACCTATTTCTCGACCGGAAACTTTGGGAAAAATAACAATTATTTCAAAGCAGAACATTGATATATTGGAACAGCAAATGTATGTGAGTTCGTTTTTAATCCTTGCATAATCATGCTGTTTTGTTTTAGGACGGATTAAATTAAATGCATTGTAGAATTATAGTGTGGGTAATTCCGTTTACCTGAATCCTTTCGCTCAGAATCGACATCTGTAAGGAAAGCAAGTTCAGTTCAACCAACGATAAATGCAAATGCATACATTGAAGTGATTGCCTGATTCGTTGTAGTAGTTGCAGCGTAATGGTTCTGCTAATGCGCGATAAATAACAACGTCTTGCACTAGAATTACGAAACAGAGTCCGGATGCATTTTGCGACATGTTCTATTTTCATAAATTAAACATATTTGAAATAAGCAAAAACATAACATATGAAAGAACACTGCAAGTGAAGCATTCGGAATGTCAAAGAACCGATCTGACTTCTAATATACTTGAGGCAAAATAACTTTTTAACCTTTTCTGGGGAGACCATCTGTGTCTTCAGACCGAAAACATTGTCCTGAAATGTCCTAGACTTAAGCACCCAATGAAACATATTACCGTGTAATCACGAAACAAATAAGGAGCACTAACTTGACGGGTTATCTTGCATCGATGTGTCAATCAGATTTGAGAAGGGAAAGACACAATTTACTGTGAGAATTACATTTCGCTGACAACTGACAAATTGGGCTAAAACTGAGAGTGCTGCTGAACAAGCTATCCGAAAACACGTCCCCACGTTTAAACTGATGGATAATTCAACTGCGCCCACCAGCACTTTCAGATAAATCTTTATCTCCGCGTGGATGGTCTTAGTAGACTCTGTGTAGTTGCCAACAAAGGACTCGGAATCTCATGTACCTTAATCGGGATCTCCTGATATCTCTAGAATCTCGGGAGAATATTCTGGCCATTCCTTGCTGCACTATCTGCCAGAAGAGGGAATAGACTTTGGAAGACATCTTTGAAGAAGTACTGCAGACAAAACGACAGAAATGGACTCTCAGTGTGGAATTAATTGTCTGTCATAAAACAATGGATCTTTGCCACCATGTTTGAATGGGTGCTTGAATCCTGAACCTTTGAATTGACAACCAGAGTATTTAGTACTTCCGTGTGTTGGCGAGGAAATGAACCCGAGGGAGTCGTGTATTCGTTGTATTTCTCACCAACCTCCATTTTCACAGGGTTTGTCCCAATGACTGTATTCGCGCGAGGAACCACCGAGCTGTTCTTGTGACGAATTAGTTCGATCTACAGATTCTGGGCACATCTGCTCGTACTGTAGCGCTGCCACGATGGGCCAGAACCAGAGAAGAGCAAGCAACTGCAAATATGGTGTTGATGAATTTTCTGGAACGATCAGCACCATCAGTGTTGAATGCCACATTACCTTCAACCTTACGTCCTGGCATTAAAACAAAATTCATTCAGGTGATTTGGGCGTCGCTTTCTGGGCTAGCATTTATTCCCTTCTGTAATTTAACTGCATGATTTGCTCGGTCATTTCAGAGGGCATTTAAGAGATAACACGATGGCCAGACGAGGTAACTGTGGCAGAGTGTCTTTCATAAAGGACATTCATGAACCTGACGTGTATCTATGGCAATTAACAACATTTCATGGCCATTCTTCGACTTTTAATATCCGAATTTTATTGAATTCACATTTCTCCATCTGCCAGTGTAGGATTCGAACCGAGTTCATCAGATCATTACGCCGTGTCTTTGGATTACTAGTCTAGTGACAAATACCTCACAACATCTCCCTCCTCAAATTAATTTTACCATCCAACCAGGTTGGACGATTGCTCATTAATGAGTTGAGAAGAGAAGTTTCCAAGAGGAACGATAAAAGTAAAACACAACTTTGGTTAAAATTCACTCATGTCGCTTTCAGATAGGCATGCTATTGTGGAAACATCCAATATGCCTCGACCGATTTGTCGAGCGAAAAAGATGTTCACCGATTGGATTAGGAAGTTTTAAACATTGGCTGTTTCAGCACAGTGGGTAAACAAGCTGGTTTGTAAAGCAGACCAAGGACAGCAGCTCGGTTCACATTTCCGTCCCGGCTTCCCCGAACAGACGCCGGAATGCGGTCTCTAGGTGCTTTTCACAGTAACATCATTTGAAACCTACTTGTGACAATACGCGATTTCTTTTTTTTTCATTTTCAACAGAGCTCTTTATTAAAAATGACGCTGAACTGAAACGTTGGTTGTTTTATTTTTATTGTAGAAAATCCTTAGATACTTCCAGAACTATAGGAATCCCAGACAGTTTCTTCTCAAGAACAAAAATGCTGTACGGCCAATGATGATCAGGGAAGGTGAAGAGAGCGCCTAGATCGGGATCCTGGGACTATATTCATTGGCATTTAGGAGGTTGAGGGGAGATCTAATAGAAACTTACAAGATACTTAATGGCTTAGATGGGGTGGACGTAGGGAAGTTGTTTCCATTAGCAGCGGAGACTCGCACCCGGGGACAGCCTTAGAATAAAATGAAGTCACTTTAGAATAGAGATGAGGAGAAATTTCTTCAGCCAGAGAGTGGTGGGTCTGTGGAATTCGTTGAAAGAGAGGGCGGTTGAGGCCGGGACATCGAGTGTCTTTCAGACTGAAGTTGATAAATTCTTGATTTTTCGAGGAATTAAGGGCTATGGCGAGAGAGCGGGTAAATGGAGTTGGAATCAGCCATGATGGAATGGTGTAGTGGACTCGATGTGCCGAATGAACTTGCTTCCGCTCCTCTGCCTTACGGTGTTATGGTCTTATGGACTAGGGTTGGGAAAAGATTTGGTGAACAGTTTTGTCAGATATTGTCCCTGCAAATAATAGACCCGGCAGTTAATGAACTATTAGTGGCAGCTCAGAAGACTTCTTTGCCGTGCTTGCATCGAACAGCCACAAGACTACTGGGCCTGCCTGCTGTAATGTAACGTAAGACGACTCCATCAGACATATGTCATTCAGCAACTTTTGTCGCTCAGTCATTGCCCCGAAATTTGGAAAATATATAGTAGTATGCAAATTCAAAGTTGCTCAAAACATTTGCGGACGTGTTGTTTGGCTTTCAGCATCGTGGGAAACAGACGGTAAGTTATGGGCCTAGTTTATAGGCCGGTTTCTAGATCTGCACACCGAGAACACTCTTGGCATGAGGGTTTGGGAGCAGATGTAATGATATTTCCTCAATTACTGATCACAATGTGCTCCACATGAGACTTGTTGCGATGAGAAATTAGGACGTGCTTAACTGTGTTCTCCCTTAGTCTCTCTTGCAAGGCAGTTATATGCTGATGAAATAGAGATGGAACTACCACGGCGGAACTAAGTAGGCACTTCTGAGTAGAAGTCTCCGATGGTCACACAAATGAACAAAACTTGGTAGATGGTAGTCGAGTCTTGTCCCGGCAACAAGCCGACAATTCTTCTCATGTGTGAGCATGTGCATTCCCACAAAGGATTTGGGGAGCTCTAATCCCGAAGATGATTCAGAACACATATCAATGAGTGCCGGCGATGCCTCTCAAATTTCCTGCAGCCATCGCCTTGACTTCGAGTTCTGTTCAACAGTCGAAGCTGAAAATGTTACAATGTCCATCGATTTTTTAGCTAGGTCCCCTCATCCGTGGAAAAACACAGAGTTATAACAAAGCATTATGCAACAAAATCTACTACTAGGCCTTGGGCGGATAAGGCATGGGCCTGCTCTCATCAGCCATCTCTTGACTTGCCATAATGCTACCTCAGACTCAGTGCCAGTGTCTCGGGTATCCAAATTGACAGAATAGCGCTTTGAACCTGTTTTGCAGAACATCTGTTTTCCAGTGCCCTGCAAGTCGCAGGGAGACAGTGCACCAAATGCGAGTGTTTGGCAAGCCACGATGTCGAATTTTCAGTAGACAACGTCTACTTCTCCAGCAAGTGAATATGGACCACCATGTATTCGTTCACGTAGACTATCTTAGATGAGCATGGAGGAACACAGGAGAACTTGGACTCCACTGTACTTAATTTTGGAGAAGGTAAGGTTCGCCTGTTATGTGGACTGATAAAGTGTAATTTACTCTTGTTGCTCAACCTTGCAGTTTTTGCTGGCTAGCGAGGCATAAACTCGGGATCTGCTCCTCAATGTTATGTAAATAATGGACTTGGAGTTGCATGGTTAGTTGTCTCTGCCATATCACACTGTTCTGTGAAAATGGTCATTGGATGTTTGAACGAGGTGGCATGAGCTTTGAATAAATGTATGGTTTTATTGCAATATTCGTGAAAGAGCGTAAGTCTTCCGATGAAGGAAAATCCTGTGGTCTACATGTGATTCTAGACCCACAGTTATGTGCGAGCTTATGTGTCCTCTGAAATGGCCCAGTAAGCCAGTCAGCTGCACTGAAGTGCGAAAAATACCAAATGGGCAACAGCAACCGGAACACCCGTTACACAGTCGAGCGGCGCTTGTCCTCTGAGTGCACAACATTGACGGCGGGGCTGATGCCTTCACATGGCGTCAGGTCAGACACGTTAAAGAAAGTATTTCACGGATTACCACCTACACTCCCCTCGAATATGATGAGCACTCCCTAACCTTGAGTACCAATTCGCAAATTCATGAGGGATGACGTAAGCATATACCTTTCTCCGCGTGGTGCACGAAAATGAACATCGGCAAGAACTTATTGTTAGCAGGGCAAGTCCGGAGGATACAGCTGCTGAACAGGATCTGTGGCAGTTGGCGACCAAAGAAGGCCAGGGTTTCTCTGCCGCTCAGTGACACCCTTGACTCTGGCATCGGGGAGAAATGTTCCAACCATGGTTTCGCATTTTCGGCTTCAGATGTAGGTTTAGTCCCCGAGCTACCAATGCACTTGCACTCGTGCTTTCCAATATTCCTCCTGCACCGCTGTGGCTGATCAGCTGTGGTTCTGTGTGCTCAGAACAAGCTGCATGGAAAAACAGGGACTATTCAATCCGCAATGATCAGGACTGAATATAGGTTGGAGAATGTGGTCCTCTCTGCGTATTCCCACAATTCCCGTCTGTTTTTATTTAACTCCACAAAATCAATTATTCGCCTGTTATATTTATACCCGTACAGGGCAACATGTGGTGTAGTAGATAGCACTGGGAAAGCGGCGCTGATGAGCCGGGTTCGAATCCCAGCCCTGGCTCACCGACCGTGTGGAGTTTGCACATTCACATCATGTCTGCGTGGGCATTCCCCCCACAACCCAAAAATGTGCTGGTTTGGTGGATATGCCACGCTAAATTGCCCCTTGACTGTGAAAAAAAAATGGGTACTTTAAATTTAAAATAAAATAAAATAAATTATTTATACCATTACATTGCGTTTGGTCCACATCAAAATATAAAATTCATGCACAGAAACACTCCAGTTGCTGGTCAAAGAATGGAGCCCAGAGTTGAGGTCATGCAGCTGAAGGAATGTCATGTTGTTTTCCAGGTCACGGTCAATTTCCTGGGATTCGCATGTGGAGCTTAATGTTGACTCCACTTTCCAAGCTACGTTGCTATGCTTCTATTTTGTGGACTGCTCGCTTTTCCTGTTAAAAAAAAGCATCATCACTGGCTACCCTCAATTCAACGCATGTACCTGTGCCGGTGTCCCATTAGTTTAGGGAGGTTCACATTGTTACTTAACTGTTATATAAAAAAGAAGCATTGAAAATACTGTCAAGAAGTACGTCATGCGGTCTATCGAGCCTGCAGAGGCCTTCCGAATGAGCAACCTACCAAGGCCCACTCTCGCTCTCTATTCCCGTCACCTCACCTTGACGAATGTGATATAAAATAGTCCGTTCAAATAGTAGTTCCAGTGATGTGGATGTGATCAGTCTCATAGTAGTGAGTTCACAGACAAAGGATTTCAGAAAGCATGGCAAGGAAGGGGGGGGAGGGGTGTCTGGTGGGGGACGGGAAAATGATGCTGGGTAACAAGAGGCCCAGGATTAAGGAATGCGAACTGAGCCAATCAGGGTGTATGGCCAGGTATGGAGGGGTATAGCATGACCTATGGAAACTTGTATGTGAACCTTGATGCCATTTTAATGTATTTGCAGCGATCTCTTTGTCTCCGACCTACAGTTTGCAAGCGCCTGTTTCTGTGTTCTGAGTCTCTCTGAAGCGTGTCAGACTTGAAAGTTGGTTAAAAATAAATAATACTATACCTACAAATCCATCCCGAGTTTTATTGAGGCCAGACTGACGGGTAAAGAAATTAATGATTTGTCAACCTAACCTGCACAGCTGTGGACACTATGGGGCACATTCAGCACGGCCAATCCACCTAACCTGCACTTGTTTGGACTGTGGAACAGCAGTAACCAAACGAGACCCACGGAGATACTGGAGAATGTGAAAACTCGACCCAAATCGTCAACTAAGGCCGATGTTGAACCAGGTCCCTGTAAGTGTGAAAATAACCATTGTGCCAAACTTGCTACCTTTAGAATGTTGTCTTCTGAAAATATAGACATTGGAACTATTTAGTGATATTACCATTTGCTGTTGAATTTTAACTTTATTCGTCATTTGTGTTTAATGTATGAACAATTGATGATATATTATCTAATTGTGCGTGGTGTACCCTCTGTAATTAATCTGCTATTTCATTAATGTTGAATTGTTTGAATATAATCATCCAAACATGGGTCCACATCTCACTATTGTGCTCACCAAGTTGGACTTCTTGCTCCGTGGCATTACGCAGTGTCTTTGTTTGTCATTGTTTATCGTCTTTCTTGCTGTGCTTTAATATTCAACCACTTCCAGTGCTAACCGCACTAATAATCAATGTAATTATCTAAGTTTGGTGCTTGCATTTCATATCGCACAATATTGTAACCCTTGTATGCATGAAAATCAATTTGCTCTTGCTTAATTTATTTTCTTCGCCGATGCACACAATCACCTCTCACCATCAATTGACTTAGGTTTGCAACCTTCGTGAAAACCTTTCCGTTTGTAAAAATCTACCGGCTCAAATCTTCTTGGCATCGGAATATCGACCTAAAAGCTATATATGTATATAGCATTGTTGCCTTGTCCCAGATGACCATTGGTTGTTTTTCCCCTTGAGGGGGAAGTCTGATAGGTGCTGATTTAAGACGAGGATAAACACATCTCAGGCGAGGGACAAGGGTGAGAAAGGGTGATAAATAACCTCAGAAGGAGCGGGAATGGGACCCGCGCTCTTGGCATTGCTTTGCACCACGAATCAACTATCTAGAGACATGAGCTAAATCGAGCTAAATCCAATATACGCAAGGCACCGTGGATCAGCACTCTGCAGATACCTGAACGAAAGGACAGACTTGTGAAATGTTAAGGAAATTTACACGTCAATAAGTGACAATCTTAGTCAACAACAGGATCATTTCCCATGCGATCTCCTTGCATTCCAGATACCTTGACTACCAAACAAGCCCATGCTGGTGAAATTAAACCGTGGCATCGAGAGACAGTGAGCTAATGGGTAGGAAAAAGTGTGTGTGGAGAGGGAGTTATGTTTCACGTTCGCGATCTAAAAGAGTTGTATTCCACTGGAAGCAGTGCCTGGAAGGCAACATTTTACAATATCTATCAATCACTTGGAGAAATAATGCAAATATACTGTAGCTAGATTTGCGCACGGCAGAAACAAAAGATGGATAGGCAACTTGCGAGAGGGATACAAGCAGTTTTCAAAAATGTATTGATCGGTGGAGTAAATGGCCAGAAATATAATTTCGGAAATAAGAACTTGTTCCTTTAGGAAGGGAGAACAAAGGACCAGAATATTACATGAATGGAAAAAATGCTGCAAAAATCTACAACACTATTCGACTTGAGTGTACTTGTTCACGAAACACAGCAAGGTAGCACACAGGTGCAGTCGGCAATGAGGAAGGTGAATGAAATCTAGGTATTTCTTTCCAGATTTTGGATTTTAAGAGATGGCAATGTCTAGTTGCAAATGTAAAAGATGCTGCTGAGAGCACGAAAGCAATTTGGTACTAACCTTTAAGGATACATATTATTTTATTGGAGACAATTCGAAAAGGTAATTCGGATGACCACTTGTATTGAGGGTTTTAAAAGTTTTGTGACTCTACTCATTGGAATTTAGAAGAATTAGAGGCGATCTAATTAAAGGATTTCGAATGCATAAAGAGCATTACAGGTAAAATGCTGAGAGGATGTTTTTACTTTTACTTTAAGCTTTGCTGTTAGAAGTAGGCTTACATTAACACTTCAATTAAGTTACTGTAAAAAGCCCCTAGTTTCCACATTTCAGCGCCTGTTCGTGTACACCGAACAAGAACTCAGAGTGTCCAAATTACCGAATAACACGTCTTCCGGGATTTGTGGGAGGAAACCGGAGCACATGGAGGCAATCCACATAGACAAAGGGAAAACGTGCAGACTTGGCAGAGACAGAGACCCAAGCCAGGAATCGAACCTGGAACCCTGGTACTGTGAAGTAAAAGTGCTAAGCACTGTGTTTCCATGCCGTCCCCTCAAAGGGTACCGCAAGGGGCAGTCTGGGAACAGAAGACATGGTCTAGGAATCAATCGGTTACAATGTGAACTCAGATTAGCTGGACGTTTTCTCTGAGAGGGTTATGAGTCATTGGAATTTGTTATCAGAGAGAGCTGTGGAGAAAGAGGCCTTGTACATACTTCAGGCTCAGACAGATTCTTGATCAGTTTGAGCGATTTCAAGGGGCCGAAGGACCTACTTTTGTTCCTATATCTTATGGTCTGTATGTAGAATCGTCAATCAACCAGTTCAAACCCGACAATACATACTTAATATCTTGCCGCCTAACCAGAATACACCTCATAGCTCAAAGACTTCAATGAACGACAGACCTCAGCCACTAACTAAAGTACAATAAAACACCACAACAAAAGGCATGTGTCCAAATTATCCATCTAAGTAGCTACGAATGACCACCACCTATCTTCCCTCCAAAGCACGCACCTTGCCCACATCCGCCCGAAATACTTACGCAACTGCGATGTAAAATCTCAAAACTCATATTCATCACTCACCTTACCACCACCATACCTAACAGTTACATACGCCTAAATAAACATTGCACATCTCTTAGACCTGCACATATGCCCACCTTCCCTCTCTCCACCACCGTCTCTTCTCCCAAGTACTCACATCACCAACCAACATTGTGATCTAGGTGCCTATCGCCACACCGTCACACTTCCCAAATTAGTCGTTCACACAAACTCCTCCATTTCTCACATGCCTATGAACGTTAATAAACTTTCTGTCCACTTACACGACTATCTTCCCAACTGATCATCAAACGTACGCACGTCACCAACAGATGCAGCTCAACACTTACAAACCTTACCGAACTATACACCTAATCACATTGTACGACATCCCTACCTCACTACCCACCTCATCACATGCTCGGCTAGTCATCCACCCACAGAAGTGAGCTGCCAAACGGAGTACCCCGACTTATCTGCCCACTTACTAATCACAACATTTCCGAACTCCCCAACTTGCCAACCTCACTGAACTAAGGATTACACTCACTTCAAGAGTAAATGAAAATAAAACAATTACCACACATGTTCGGACCTCCATATCCACCTCAGGATCCACCAACCTAACTCGCTACCCAACTCATTTATTTACTCCTTCATCGCCTTTACCAAGTCAGCCACATAGTCAGATACCTTACAACCGATCGACGTTTGACTTACTCACATCAATGTACATCCTCGCAGAACTAGACCTTCATTTACCTATCCACGAATCACTCACGAACATGTCTGCCCAAAGAAAAGACACACATATTCGAGTTATCCAATTACCCACATTGTCAGCTTTCATATCGACATAATTACATATATATGGAGAGAATTTGCCGCAGTAGTATTGTCACTAGGCTAGTAAGCCGAAATGCCGGCCACTGCTTTGGGCTCCTGGTTTCCAGTGCCTACAAGGCAGATGTTGTAATTATAATTGAATACATTAAATGCCCGACGGCAACTACGGAAGCTTTCTCGATTGCCTTGAACACACATGTGGTTCAATCATGTACTTCAGGGAAGGAAATCAGGAAATCCGCTACCATTATCTGATATGGCCTTCATCTGACTCTGGATCCACATCATGCGGTAGGCTACTCACTGACTGCTGAAACGGCCTAACAACCAACTCAATGCAAGGCAATTATAAAAGAGCAATTCCTGCAGGCCCAGTACTATTACCCACCTACCCAACAGGATAGGTTCCCACTCAGCCCCACTTCTCGCATCAACCAAGCACACACATAGCGCCCGTTATCTAAATATCCAAATATCGGTTAGGTGCCCACGCACTTGCACAACTGTACCCGAGCAAAACTTGTGCACCCATCTAGCGACCTGTGCATCTACCAAAAAAAAAAGAAATGCAACTGAAGATTGAGACAACACCCCATAAGATACAAATATCCTCCTACCTGCTCCGCCATTTCACCCACCTATCCCATACACACCTCTCAACTGTTCAAACATTAAACTCATCCTTATCGCAATTTCACAGCATAATACCTGAACTAACATGCCGAACGACCAACCTAAGCACATGTCTGCCAACATACACTCTTATATAAGCATCTCACCTTCCTGTTTACCACATAGACTGATCCAGTCGAGCTGCTACCGCAAACTGGAGGGTGTCTTGTCCGTACTACAGGCATCTCCACTCCACTAGTTCGACATAGCTTTTTGACGATATGCTGTCCACTATCTTTTCAGCCGCGATCAAAAAGCTCTGAAATAAATGACAGTAACATTGAATTGGCTAAATAGAGGAGAGCGGATCCCTCTGGACATGTGAGAATACGTGCACAAAAGTCTCGTACATGACTGAATATAAATATATTTTTACAAAAGTAGATATTTCAGCATAGAAATTGCATTTAAGAAGCAAGAATTTTATACAGGGCTATTAAGTACCCACTTCACACTGAATAATGGTCTTTCGGCAGTGGTGTACTTATTTATCCCACCTGACTTTTTAAGTGCCCTTTTCAATTCTTCCATTTCTGAAGATCAAACAGAAGCCGCTGATAAATCATGTTATGATAGAAACACTTTTCAATGTCAATTATCGAGTCCGCCATTTTGGGGGCAAGGGGCATTAACCCTAACATGAAATGAAACGTTCATCTTATCGACCAAAAACAATTGAACAAATCTTGGAGACGAAGCACCTCTGTTCACTAGACTAATCTCGACAATTTACATTATTGCGTTAATTTGCATAGAGGGGCGGTAAAACGAAGCAGAATGTATCCTTCAAGGATGACACTCAAGTCATGTCACCGACCATGTAAAATTGAACATCTTAAACAGATAAATACTTTTAGCATATAAGTGATTCAGAATAATCGAATGATATACGGAATTGTAGAAATAATTCTTTAAAAACATGCAGTTTCTATTCTGGATAATTTGCAATTGTTCCGATGAACGAACGGGCTATCTAAATGTCATGGTAAATGCTGTAGGAACTGTCAGTAAAAACAATTACGACAGCTGGCAGAGTATAATTCAATATATCAATTTAAATCAGAATCTAAAGCACAATCTTAATAATAATGATGATAAATTCATCTCACGACATACAAAATGAGCTGGTTCCAGTTGAAGTTTTGCTTTCTTCCATAGCTCTTCAAAATAGTCAACTCACAGAGTTCATGGCATCAGAGCCTGTCTCTCAGTTCTTCTTGATAATATTGGAAATCTCCAGATCCCGCTCACATGTATTCATGTGCTGTTCTTCAGAAATAAATGATTTGCAAGATGTGGGCGTTTAGAAGTTGTGGGTAAGCTGCCTTCTTGAACGGCTGCAGTCCACGAGGTGAAGGTAAATTCACAGTACATTTAGCGCAGAAGTTCCAGGTTCTTGCCCCAGTGACAGTCAAGAAGCGACAACATATTTCCAAGTTCAAGTGCTGAATAACATGGAGGGATGCCTCTAGGTAGTGGAATTTCCAGGTATCTGCTGTTCTTGTCGATCTAGATGGTACTGGTCCTGGGTTTGAAAGGTGAGCTATTAAAGCGGGACGGGTTATCACCCAGTGGTCAATTGACCGTGCATGTTGCCGTTGGGTATTCTGTCTTTATCCATCAAATGCACGAAGTCGAACCAACTTTGAAGTCGCCCGTTTAGCACGTCGTGTGCTCTGATCACATTAGCCCTATGGTGAACGAGTTAGTTCTTGATTTAAGCAATGCCAGCCGCATGTTGCAGGCAGTGAAAGTGGAAACAGTTCAACTTTTATATTTCCACACACTGTTGTTCAGATATCACTACTGCAGAGCAGTGAGCTCAGGGATGATTAGCTAACTCATTTTCAGTTTTTAATTTTCACATTACTTCCGTTTCACTTTCTCTTACACAGCTTTCTCTTTTAATACGGGAATGGCAATATTAGAGTTATCTTTAGCACCAGCGTCGTGTGGACAATTCTTGAGGATGGATGTACGGCGATATCCTGGCTGACGACACATTTTACTGATACTGATGGTTAAATCTTTTCACAGGCATGGGTTAATCTGTCTATTTACCACAGAAGATTCACCCATCTCCAAGAAGCTCTATCACTCAGCAAAGGCAGCACTCGCCGTGCATCAAACCTTTGGTGGTTGGTTAACTTTGCAACTGGAGAGAAATGTGATGGAACAACCTACAAATAGGAATTTCTGAATTGTTTTTAAAACATTAAAATTGAAGCACCCAACCCTTTTATACCCAATTAACGGGCAATTAAGGATGGACAATTCACCTACACTGCATATCTTGTGGGGTAAACCAACGTAAACATGGGGAGAATGGGAACACTCTGCAGGGACAGCGACCCGGCGCAAGGTTCTAGCCCGTGCCTTTAGCCCTGTGAGACAGCTTTGCTAAGCACTGTGTCACCATGCATGCCTTTATAACAATAATACTCGCTTATTGTCACATGTGGGCATCAATGGAGTTTCTGTGAAAAGCCACTAGTCGGCATATTCCGGCGCCTGTTCGGGGAGGCCTGTACGGGAATTGAACCCGCGCTGCTCGTCTTGTTTTGCATTACTAGCCAGCTGTTAAGCCCATTGTGCTAAACCATGTGAATTAGGCGAATTGTTTAACGAAGAAAACAAAGTTTGATGTATCCAGAATCAAAATACTGCGTGTCCTGGAGACTGAAATTACGAACAATACTCAACATCCCCCCTCAAAATATTAACACGCGGTCTTTCCACAGCCGTTGCCTTGTGCATTTTGTTCTTCTTGCAGTGTTGCTTTGCTTTCAGATCAGAAATGTTTTTTCAGAAATGACAAAGTACTTTGACAAATAGACATCTAGATTCGAAACGTTAGCTCCCTTCTATCTCCACAGATGCTGCTACACCTGTTGAGATTGTGCAGAATTTAACCTTTTCATTTCTTAAACGATTCTGGTATTGTGTGAAAGAACAGTAGTTATGCGACTCTGCCATTGTCCTGTATCTCTGTCAGTTACACTATAATAGTTAAAAGAAACTCGATGACGATGGATTGTAAATATATGTTACGAAGATATCTTGAACATCCTCACCGTCAAGCTCTCAGATATCGCAGCAGAGCACACATGGCACAGAATCTAGTTGATAGGTCAATAAGTTAGGACGGTAATGAGAGGAGATTTTTCCACACATATAAACGTAACATTTTGAACATGCCTTGCGTAGAATATCGCGAATCGATGTTCTAGCACATATCAATCGCTGCTGGAGAGTCTCTTCTACTTGGCAGATAATCACAAGAAGGTGTAAGTGAGCGAGATCGTATGTGAGTTAACCGATCAGCTACGATCGCATTGAATTGCATAGCAAGCGTCCTTGCATAATCCTTGCATGATCATGCTGTTTTGTTTCAGGACGGATTAAATTAAATACATTGTAGAATTATAGTGTGGGTAATTCCGTTTACCTGAATCCTTTCCCTCAGAATCGATATCTGTAAGGAAAGCAAGTTCAGTTCAACCAAAGATAAATGTAAATACCAACATTGAAGTGATTGCCTAATTCGTTGTAGCAGTTGCAGCGTAATGGTTCTGCTAAATAACGACGTCTTGCACAAGAATTACGAAACAGAGTCCCAATGCTTTTTGCGACATGTTCCATTTTCATAAATTAAACATATTTGAAATAAACAAAAACATAACATATGAAAGAACACTGCAAGTGAAGCATTCGGAATGTCAAAGAAACGATCTGACTTTTAATATACTTGAGGCAAAATAACTTTCTAACCTTTTCTGGGGAGACCATCTGCGTCTTCAGACCGAAAACATTGTCCTGAAATGTCCTAGACTTAAGCACCCCATGACACATATTACCGTGTAATCACGAAACAAATAAGGAGCACTAACTTGACGGGTCATCTTGCATCGACGTGTCAATCAGATTTGAGAAGGAAAAGACACAATTTACTGTGAGAATTAGATTTCGCTGACAACTGACAATTTGGGCTAAAACTGGCAGTGCTGCTGCACAAACGATCCCAAAACACGTCCCCACATTTAAACTGGTTGATAATTCAACTGCACCCAACAGTACCTTCAGATAAGTCTTTATCTCCGCGTGGATGGTCTTAGTAGACTCTGTGTAGGTGTCAACAAAGGACTCGGAATTTCATGTAACTTCATCGGGATCTCCTGATATGTCTAGAATCTCGGGAGAATATTCTGGCCATTCCTTGCTGCACTATCTGAAAGAAGAGGGAATATACTTTGGAAGACACCTTTGAAGATATACTGCAGACAAAACGACAGAAGTGGACTCTCAGTGTGGAATTAATTGTCTGTCATAAAACAATGGATCTTTGCCACCATGTTTGAATGGGCGCTTGAATCCTGAAGCTTTTCGTTGAAATCCAGAGTACTTAGTACTTCCGTGTGTTGCCGAGGAAACGAACTGGACGGGGTCGTGTATTCGTTGTATTTCTCACCAACGTCCATTTCCATGGTGTTTGTCCCAATGACTGTATTCGCGCGAGGAACCACCGAGCTGTTCTTGTGACGAATTAGTGTGATCTATAGATTCTGGGCACATCTGCTCATGCTGTAGCGCTGCCACGATGGGCCAGAACCAGAAAAGAGCAAGCAACTACAAATATGGTGTTGATGAATTTTCTGGAACGATCAGCACCATCAGCGTTGAATGCCACCATTACCTTCGACCTTACGTCCTGGCATTAAAACAAAATTCATTCAGGTGATTTGGGCGTCGCTTTCTGGGCTAGCATTTATTCCCTTCTCTAGTTTAACTGCATGATTTGCTCGGTCATTTCAGAGGGCATTTAAGAGATAACATGATGGCCAGACGAGGTAACTGGTGCAGAGTTTCTTCCATAAAGGACATTCATGAACCAGACGTGTATCTACGGCAATTAACAACATTTCATGGCCATTCTTAGACTTTTAATATCCGAATTTTATTGAATTCACATTTCTCCATCTACCAATCTCGGATTGGAACCTAGTTCATCAGATCATTACGCCGTGTCTTTGGATTTCTAGTCTAGTGACAAATACCTCACAATATCTCCCTCCTCATATTAATTTTACCATCCAACCAGGTAGGGCGATTGCTCATTAATGAGTTGAGAAGAGAAGTTTCCAAGAGGAACGATTAAAGTAAAACACAACTTTGGGTTAAAATGCACTCATGTCGCTTTCAGATAAGCATGATATTGTGGAAACATCCAATATGCCTCGACCGATTTGTCGAGCGAAAAAGATGTTCACCGATTGGATAAGGAAGTTTTAAACATGGGCTGATCTGGCACAGTGGACTAACAAGCTGGCTTGTAAAGCAGACAATGGCCAGCAGCACAGATCGCATTTCCATCCCGGCTTCCCCGAACAGGCGCCGGAATGCGGTGACGAGGTGCTTTTCACAGCAACATCATTTGAAACCTACTTGTGACAATCCTCAAATTCTTTGTTTTTTTCATTTTCAACAGAGCTCTTTATTAAAAATGACGCTGAACTGAAACGTTGGATGCTTTATTTTTATTGTAGAAAATCCTTAGATACTTCCAGAACTATAGGAATCCCAGACAGTTTCTTCTCAAGAACAAAAAAGCTGTACGGCCCATGATAATCAGGGGAGGTGAAGAGATTGCCTAGCTCAGGATCCTGGAATTATATTCATTGGAGCTTAGGAGGTTGAGGGGAGATCTAATAGAAACTTACAAGATAATGAATGGCTTAGATAGGGTGGACGTAGGTAAGTTGTTTCCATTAGCAGGGGAGACTAGGACCCGGGGCACAGACTTAGAATAAAAGGGAGTCACTTTAGAACAGAGATAAGGAGAAATGTGTTCAGGCAGAGAGCGTGGGTCTGTGGAATTCATTGCCACAGAGGGCGGTTGAGGCCGGGACGTTGAGTGGATTTAAGACCGAAGTTGATAAATTATTGATTTCTCGAGGAATTAAGGGCTATGGAGAGAGAGCGGGTAAATGGAGTTGGAATCATCCATGATTGAATGGTGTAGTGGACTCTATGGGCCGAATGGCCTTACTTCTGCTCCTATGTCTTATGGTGTAATGGTCTTATGGACTAGGGGTGGGAAAGGAGTTGGTGAACAATTTTGTCAGATATTGTCCCTGCAAATAATAGACCCGGCAGTTAATGAACTATTAGTGGCAGCTCAGAACACTTCTTTGCCGTGCTGCATCGACCAGCCACAAGACTACTGGGCCTGCCTGCTGTAATGTAACGTAAGACGACTCCATCTGACTTATGTAATTCAAAAGGTCGCTCAGTAATTGCCCCTAAATTTGGAAAATATATTGTAGTATGCAAATGCAAAGTTACTCAAAACATTTGCGGACATTTTGTTTGGCTTTCAGTATAGTGGAAAACAGACGGTAAGTTATGGGCCTAGTTTATAGGCCGGTTTCTAGGTCTGCACACCGAAAATACGCTTGGCGTGAGTGTGTGGGAGCAGATTTAATGATATTTCCTCAATTGCTGATCACAAAGCGCTCCACATGAGACTTGTTGCGATGAGAAATTAGGATACGCTTAACTGTTTTCTCCCTTAGTCTCTCTTGCAAGGCAGTTACATGGTGATGAAATAGAGATGGAACTACCACGGTGGAGCTAAGTAGGCACTTCTGAGTAGCAGTCTCCGATGGTCACACAAATGAACAAACCTTTGTAGCCGGTTCTTGTCCAGTCAACAGGCCTCCAATTCTTCTCATGTGTGAGCTTGTGCATTGCGACAAAGGATTTGAGGAGCTCTAATCCAGAAGATGATTCAGAACCCAAATCAATGAGCGTCGGCGATGCCTCTCAACTTTCCTGCAGCCATCGCCTTGACTTCGAGTTCTGTTCAACTTCGAAGCTGAAAATGTTACAATGTCCATCGATTTTCCGTGGAACAACATAGAGTTAAATCAAAGCATTATGCAACAACATCTACTACTGGACCTTGGGTGGGTAAGGCCTGGGCCTGATCTCATCAGCCATCTCTTGGCTTGCCCTTAGGCTACCTCAGACTCACTGGCAGCCTCTCGGCTATCCAAATTGACAGAATAGTGCTTTGAACCTGTAGTCTACGTCTACTTCTCCAGCAAGTGCATCGGGACCACCATATATTAGTTCACGTACACTATCTTAGATGAGCATGGAAGAATACAGGAGAACTTGGACTCCACTGTACTTAATTTTGGAGAAGGTAATGTTCGCATGGTATGTGGACTGATAAAGTGTAATTTACTCTTGTTGCTCAACCTTGCACTTTTTGCTGCCTCGCGAGGCATAAACTCGGAATCTACTCCTAAATGTTATGTAAATAATGGACTTGGAGTTGTATGGTTAGTTGTCTCTGCCATATCACCCTGTTCTGTGAAAATGGACATTGGATGTTTGAACGAGGTGGTATGAGCTTTGAATAAATGTATGGTTTTATTGCAATATTCGTGAAAGAGCGTGTCTTCCAATGAAGGAAAATCCACTCTTCCTACTTCCTGTGGTCTACATGTGATTCTAGACCCACAGTTATGTGCGAGCTTATGTGTCCTCTGAAATGGCCCAGTAAGCCAGTCAGCTGCATTGAAGTGTAAAAAATACTAGGTGGTCAACAGCAACCGGAGCACCCGTCATACAGTCGAGCGGCGCTTGTCCTCGGAGTGCATAACATTGCCAGCGGGACTGATGCCTTCTCATTGCGTCAGGTCAGACACGTTCAAGAAGGTATTTCACGGATTACCACTTACACTCCCCTCGAAGATGATGAGCACTCTCTAACCTTGAGTACCAATTCGCAAATTCATGAGGGATGACGTAAGCATATACCTTTCTCCGCGTGGGGCACGAAAATGAACATCGGCAAGAACTTACTGTTTGCAGGGCAAGTCCGGAGGATACAGCTGCAGAACCAAATCTGTCCCAGTTGGCGACCAAAGAAGGCGAGGGTTTCTCTGCCGCTCAGTGACACCCTTGACTCTGGCATCGGGGAGAAATGTTCCAACCATAGTTTCCAACCAGCATTTTCGTCTTGAGATGTAGGTTTAGTCCCCGAGCTATCAACTCCACTTACACTAGTGTTTTCCAATATTCCTCCTACACCGCTGTAGCTGATCAGCTGTGATGCTGTGTGCTCAGAATAAGCTGCACGTATAACAGGGACAATTTCATCCGCAATATTCAGGACTGAATATTGGTTCGAGAATGTGGTCCTCTCAGCGTATTCTCACAATTCCTGGCTGGTTTTATTTAACTCCACATAAATCAATTATTCGCTTGTTATATTGAAACCCTTACATGGCGACATGTGGCACAGTGGATAGCATTGGGAAAGCGGCGCTGAGGAGCCGGTTTCGAATCCTGGCCCTTGTTCACCGTCCTTGTGGCGTTTGCACATTCTCCCCATGTCTGCCGGGCCTTAACCCCCACAACCCAAAGATGGGCTGGTTTACATAGATTACATAGATTACATAGAACATACAGTGCAGAAGGAGGCCATTCGGCCCATCGAGTCTGCACCGACCCACATTAATCCCTCACTTCCACCTTATCCCCGCAACCCAATAACCCCTCCCAACCCTTATGGACACTACGGGTAATTTAGCATGGCCAATCCACCTAACCTGCACGTCTTTGGACTGTGGGAGGAAACCGGAGCACCCGGAGGAAACCCACGCGGACACGGGGAGAACGTGCAAACTCCGCACAGACAGTGACCCAGCGGGGAATCGAACCTGGGACCCTGGCGCTGTGAAGCCACAGTGCTAATCACTTGTGCTACCGTGCTGCCCCAGGTTTGGTGGATATGCCACGCTAAATTGCCCCTTGACTTGGAAAAAATAATTGGGTATTCTAAATTTAAAATAAAATAAAACTATATATTTATACCATGACGTTGCGTTTGGTCCACATCGAAATATAAAATTCAAGCACAGAATCACTGCAGTTGCTGATCAAACAATGGAGCCCAGAGTTCAGGTGATGCAGCTGAAGGAACGTCATGTTGTTTTCCAGGGCACGGTCAATTTACTGGGGTTCACATGGGGAGCTTCATATTGTCTCCACTTTCCGAGCGAGGTTGCAATGCTTCTATTTTGTGGACGGCTCACTTTTCCAGTTAAAAAAAGCATCATCACTGGCTACCCTCAATTCACCTCATGTATTTGTGCCGGTGTGCCATTATTTTGGGGAGGTTCACATTGTTACTTAACTGTTGTATAAAAAATAAGCATTGAAAAGACTGTCAAGAAGTACGTCATGCAGTCTATCGAGCCTGCAGCGGCCTTCCGAATGACCAACCTACCAAAGCCCACTCTCGCTCTCTATTCCCGTGACCTCACTTTGACGAATGTGATATAAAGTAGGTAGTTCAAATATTAGTTACAGTGATGTGGATGTGAGCAGTCTAACAGTAGTGAGTTCACAGACAAAGGATTTCAGAAAGCCTTTGGAAAGGATGCTGGGTAACAAGAGGCCCAGGGATAAGGAATGCGAAGTGAGCCAATCAGGATGTATGGCCAGGTCAGGAGGGGTATAGCATGACCTATGCGAAACTTGTATGTGAACCTTGATGCCATTTGAATGTATTTGCAGAGATCTCTTTGACTGCGACCTCACCCCGTTCCTAGAGTTTGCAGGAGACAGTTTCTGTGTTCTGAGACTCTGTGAAGCGAGTCAGACTTGTAAGTTGGTTAAAAATAAATAATACTATACCTACAAATCCATCTGGAGCTTTATTGAGGCCAGACTGACGGGTAAAGAAATTAATGTTTTGTCATTTGGTGCCGAAACCCGGGATTTCTCTAGACGGTCACCGGCCAGCTGCGAATTCAGAATTAGACTGATGTTGGGCAAGGAAAGTGGAAACGTGCCCACAAAGTGTGTCGCTGGAAAATGATCCACATTGGTTTTCCCCTCTTCTCATGTCCTGATTGGTCTGGTCACTCGCGGTTGGTATGGAAAGATCATCTCGACGAAATCATAGGTCAGTCTGGGGATTAGAAAATTGAACTGATGGGACATCGCGAAGATGGTTCAGTTCTACGAGTGTTTTTGATGAACTGATGGGGCATCGTTAAGAAGGTTCATTTCTGTGAGTCTTTTTGATGAACTGATGGGACAGTGATAGGATGGTTCAGTTCCACGAGTGTTTTTAAAACTATAATTGATGAAGCTAAAATTGTATCCTTGGACTGGAGTGGCGAGAAACGCAGTTTTGAGGACTAGTTCGAGATTATGGGGAATTGCTTGGATAAATATCAAAACAAAGACGCATCCATAGACCTGGGCTGCATGTTAGTTAAAGCAGAAGTCTCTCAAACAGCAGCCAAAGTTAAAGACTACAGGCAGTGCTTCTCACACGGGCCTTGAGATAACAGCAGCAGCCTGTGGCGTAATCGGATACCTTTCTTTCGAGTCTGTGAAACACCAGCAAAGTTACGTTTTGAATTAATTAAAGGAAAACAGTGGATTTCTCCACCTGTTTGATAAAAGTTAATTATTTTAGCAAGCAATTGATTGAAATTGCCAGAATCTTAAGTTTCAATTACTTGAAATAATGTATATTTCATTTTATTTGTGAATTAATAGAAACTTAAAGAAACTCACTGACACCATTTTAAAAGGTGTAAATCTGGAGATGACAGTTGACGTTGCACCGGTGTAAATCAGAGCAGCTAACTGCTCCCTCATTGATTAGCAGCCAAGATATTTGTGATTGTAAGAAAAAATTGTTGAAAGAAAAATTGTTAAGATAAAGAATTAATTAAGTTGCAAAACTTATACAAGCTTGTGTTAATCAGATCGTAAATTCAGTTCTGAGTCGGCATCAGAACTCAGCTTACAATTTGCAGTAATTCAATTTGAAGTTTCAAACATTTTCGGTTTCAAAAGAACACTGTTGAAACATTTAAATTACTTTTCCAAGTAGCAAAAATTGCCATTGTCTATAAATAGGCAAATAAACAAATAAAAAAAGAGCCACAGTATGAAAGCTAAAGAGTGAATTGGATTCTGGAGACGATATTGTCAAGAGGAGAGGGATAAGAACATGTTATTAAGTTGGCAAGAAAATGCCATCAAAATGGGGATTCCAATTTGCGAAGGGGGGACCAGAAAACTCTGGAGATCTTGAAAAAGGGATGTGCATTCAAGAAACGCGCAAGTAAAGAGAGGGTGGACTCGAGTAAAAAAAATGGGCTACCTAGTTCAATGGCTGGCTTTGCATTGACAGACGCAGATGATGACCTAGAAAATTGGACCATGTCGGCTCGAGTACCGACTGCACCAGTAGCATTGTCTGCACTAATTCAGGAACCACCAGGGTATCATAATTTATATCCAGTCACTGCTCCCCAGATTCAAATCATGCCAGCCTCTCCAGCCCCTTCGGTTGATAGCTTGGGTCCTATTTCAGCTGCTTCACCGCCTGTTAGAGAAGGGGAGCTCTGTTCAACAAGCCCAGTTAGCTATAGGACCCGACCGAGGACAAAGAGAGAGGGGCCTGATCCTAGCCAGAAACAATTATGCGTACCACCTAGATTGCCTAAGACCGATATTGTAGGACAGACAAGTATGAGAACAATGAAAGAGGATGGGAATGGTTCTGAGGAGCTGGACCTCCCCCTAGTGGAAGGAAAGGACGTCGAAGTCTTTGAGGAGCCAGAGGAATCCGCTAAAGAGCCCCCTAGTGAGTCTCTGAGACACTTGCCAATTAGGAAAATGCCCAACCCTGATGTTGCAACAGCGGCAGCCCAATGTATTTCCCATGGGGACCCAGTGAGATGATGGCTATTCTGGCTACAATCCCAGACAGGAAGAAATCTCCTGCTGCTTTCGTGGACTATCTGAGAACTACCATCTCAGTTTATCAAGCTGATTATAGGGACTTCTGGGCCCATTCCAGTAGCTTTTAACCCCAGCAGAGCACCGCAGTTACCGCAACCACTTGAATTATGCTAGCCACGCTGCACTTCAGCAAGTCCATGTCTTGGACGATATAAACGGGCTCCAATCCTGAATGCGTTGAATGCCACATTTCAAAAGCCCAGAAACATATCTGCTATATACGACCTGAAACCTAAAAAGACTGAAGAGCCAGAGGAATTCTGCCTCTTCAGTCTTTAGGTCAGCGTGGTAGCATTGTGGATAGCACAATTGCTTCACAGCTCCAGGGTCCCAGGTTCGATTCCTGCTGGGGTCACTGTCTGTGCGGAGTCTGCACATCCTCCCCGTGTGTGCGTGGGTTTCCTCCGGGTGCTCCGGTTTCCTCCCACAGTCCAAAGACGTGCAGGTTAGGTGGATTGGCCGTGATAAATTGCCCTTAGTGTCTAAAATTGCCCTTAGTGTTGGGTGGGGTTACGGGGTTAGTGGGTTATGGGGATAGGGTGGCGGCGTTGATCTTGGGTAGGGTGCTCTTTCCAAGAGCCGGTGCAGACTCGATGAGCCGAATGGCCTCCTCCTGCACTGGAAATTATATGAGAAAAAACTTCTATGAGAATTTCTGGAACTTTTTAATGAAATCTACCGTGGGCAGTCAGGCGACTTGCCAGACCAAAATGGTCAGAATGCCCCTCAATATTGTGCTATGTTAATGCATTGTCTACCACCTTTCATGTCTACTGCCGTGAAATGTAATAACATGAATTGGACAGAGAACGACCCTTCTCAGATGACCCGGGCAGTCAGATTTTATTGGAAGGAAGGTGTAGGCCAGGAAGGAGGCTAAGTTACAAAGATTAAGTTTGAGTATGTAATGAAAAAGGATGATCTTAGACCACAACCAGCGGCAGATATAGAGGGATCAATGCATGTTTTAATTGTGGCCGCACAGATCACTGGCATCAGGAATGCCCCTTTAAAAGACGGGCAGCAGGAGGAGACTACCCGACCCAAAAGGAAGTGGTACTCACCAAGGGGAGGACAGACAAGGTACACCGACCTCCCCCAGGCAAACATTTACCAACACAAGACTGACTGGCTAATTTAGTCATAAGGACTATCCAATCGGTCAGGGAACCTATTATCTCTCTGCAGACAGGAGATCAACATTACCCATTTGTAATCGACACTGGAGCAGCCATGCCTTCGGTGCAATCAGAACTTCGGCTACCTCTATCTGACCACACCCAGCATTTGTCGGGGTTCCAAGGACCGATGTGTGAGTATCCTATTTCTGAACCTGTGACAGTCACTTATGAGAATAAGTCTACAGATCATCAGTTTGTGGTGACTACTGGATTGGGCTGTAACTTGTTGGCCCGAGATTTACTGTGTATATTCCAGGTACAGCTAGAGGGCAGAGACGAAGGGGTAACGGTTCAGTCATGGAGGATGAGACAACAGTGCTATATTTGTATTACACCCCAGTGGTGGACGTAAGACATTGAACATTCACTGCACCACGTTACCCTGGCCTATGACAGAACCGGACAAAATAGGGAGTTGGATGAAAAATACCGACCGTCAATTGGGACTGAATGGCCAGTCAAGATTACAACCACAGTCACTTGAAAAGAAGGTACAGCCGATCTTGTTACAGTACCACCACATTTATGGCCACAGTCAGCTTCTTTAGGCTCTCATGTTACACGTCAGGTCCGCGACCAGTACCACGCCAAGAATCTAGCGCCTATGGTAAGGAGGGCCGTGGAACATTCAGATCCAACAGAGTACGCACTTCAAGTCATGCCAGGCGGCACTTCCATAAAATATTTTGAGGTTCCTGAAACGATTAACACTCGACATCAGCAAACCCACGGCTCTGGAAGAATAGGGGATTCCTTATCTCGGCCGGCACAGAAATATCCCACCGGGGTTTAGTTAATGTCCTACTGCAGGCCCTCCTTATGCCCACGCAGATTTCAGTCATTAAATGGGCTGCCCATACAAACGGTAAGACCATAAGACCTTAAGACATAGGAGCAGAAGTAAGGCCATTCGGCCAATCGAGTCCACTCCACCATTCAATCATGGCTGATTTGAACTCCATTTACCTGCTCTCTCTCCATAGCCCTTAATTCCTCCAGAAATCAAGAATTTATCAACTTCTGTCTTAAAGACACTCAACGTCCCGGCCTCCACCGCCCTCTGTGGTAATGAATTCCACAGACCCACCACTCTCTGGCTGAAGACATTTCTCCTCTGAGTGCTGAATTTGGTGCCTTTGAGTGCGATACTGAGAGTTTGGTGACCGAGGGAGTATAAGGCTTCATTTTTATCTAAAGTTTAGTCTTTCTTTTATTTAGTTAATTAACTTAAAAGTTGCTGTTTGGTTGAGAAGAAGTTGAATATTCAATAAGCTTTAAAACGGCTTCTACTTGTCGGCACTTGCAGCTGGAGCTTGTTAATTAGTTAATTGGATTAGGCCAGGTTTTCAGAGGCTAGATTCACACTATAAAAGTGATCCCCTACAGTGCAGCCTTTGTTTGCACTGAGTGCTGAATTTGGTGCATTTGAGTGCGATAGTGAGAGTTTGGTGACCGAGGGAGTTAGGTGAGGAGGGAGTAAGGCGCTCCTTTCATTTTTTTTCCGGCATTTCCGCAAAGAGTGCGAAGAGAGCCAGGAGTTTACAGAAAGTGTAGCTGACTGGGAGCAGGGTCGGAGGGCGGAGATCTAGTTAGTCCACAGGGCAGCTATATTCTGTCAGGTAAGAGGGGATGGAGGCTAGGCCAGTTACATGCTCCTCCTGTAGGATGTGGGTGGTGAGGGATACCACCGGTGTCCCCACTGACGATACCTGCGGGAAGTGCACCCAACTTCAGCTCCTCAAAGACCGTGTTAGGGAACTGGAGCTGAAGCTGGATGAACTTCGGATCATCCGGGAGGCATAGGGGGTGATTGAGAAGAGTTACAAGGAGATAACCACACCCAAGGTACAGGACAAGAATAGCTTGGTTCCAGTCAGGGGGAAAAAAACAAACAGGCAGAAAGTGCAGGGATCCCTCGTGGCCGTTCCCCTTCAAAACAAGTATATCGTTTTGGATGCTGTTGGGGGGGGGGGGGGGATGACCTACAGGGGGAAGGCCCTAGCGGCCAGGTCTCTGGCACTGAGTCTGGCTCTGGGGCTCAGAAGGGAAGGGGGGAGAATATAAAAGCAATAGTTGTAGGAGATTCAATGGTTAGGGGAATAGATAGGAGATTCTGTGGTCGCGAGCGAGACTCCCGGAAGGTATGTTGCCTCCCGGGTGCCAGGGTCAGGGATGTCTCGGATCGTGTCTTCAGGATCCTTAAGGGGGAGGGTGAGCAGCCAGAAGTCGTGGTGCACATTGGTACCAACGACATAGGTAGGAAAAGGGGTGTGGAGGTAATAAACAAGTTTAGGGAGTTAGGCTGGAAGTTAAAAGCCAGGACAGACAGAGTTGTCATCTCTGGTGTGTTGCCGGTGCCACGTGATGGCGAGGCTAGGAATAGGGAGAGAGTGCAGTTGAACACGTGGCTGCAGGAATGGTGTAGGAGGGAGGGCTTCAGGTATTTGGATAATTGGAGCGCATTCTGGGGAAGGTGGGACCTGTACAAGCAGGACAGGTTGCATCTGAACCAGAGGGGCACCAATATCCTGGGAGGGAGGTTTTCTAGTACTCTTAGGGAGGGTTTAAACTAATTTGGCAGGGGTATGGGAACCGGATTTGTAGTCCAGCAACTAAGGTAGCCGATATTCAGGACGCCAAAGCGTATAATGAGGCAGTGGGGAAGGGAACACTGACAAAGGAGAGTACTTGCAGGCACGGAGAGGGGTTGAAGTGTGTATACTTCAACGCAAGAAGCATCAGGAATAAGGTGGGTGAACTTAAGGCATGGATCGGTACTTGGGACTACGATGTGGTGGCCATCACGGAAACTTGGATAGAAGAGGGGCAGAAATGGTTGTTGGAGGCCCCTGGTTATAGATGTTTCAATAAGATTAGGGAGGGTGGTAAAAGAGGTGGGGGGTGGCATTATTAATTAGAGATAGTATAACAGCTGCAGAAAGGCAGTTCGAGGAGTATCAGCCTACTGAGGTAGTATGGGTTGAAGTCAGAAATAGGAAAGGAGCAGTCACCTTGTTAGGAGTTTTCTATAGGCCCCCCAATAGTAGCAGAGATGTGGAGGAACAGATTGGGAAACAGATTTTGGAAAGGTGCAGATGTCATAGGGTAGTAGTCATGGGCGACTTTAACTTCCCAAATATTGAGTGGAAACTCTTTAGATCAAATAGTTTGGATGGGGTGGTGTTTGTGCAGTGTGTCCAGGAAGCTTTTCTAACGCAGTATGTAGATTGTCCGACCAGAGGAGGGGCAATATTGGATTTAGTACTGGGTAATGAGCCAGGGCAAGTGATAGATTTGTTAGTGGGGGAGCATTTTGGAGATAGTGACCACAATTCTGTGACTTTCACTTTAGTAATGGAGAGGGATAGGTACGTGCAACAGGGCAAGGTTTACAATTGGGGGAAGGGTAAATACGATGTTGTCAGACAAGAATTGAAGTGCACAAGGTGGGAAGATAGGCTGGCAGGGAAGGACACAAGTGAAATGTGGAACTTGTTCAAGGAACAGGTGCTACGTGTCCTTGATATGTATGTCCCTGTCAGGCAGGGAAGAGATGGTCGAGTGAGGGAACCATGGTTGACAAGAGAGGTTGAATGTCTTGTTAAGAGGAAAAAGGTGACTTATGTAAGGCTGAGGAAAAAAGGTTCAGACAGGGCATTGGAGGGATACAAGATAGCCAGGAGGGAACTGAAGAAAGGGATTAGGAGAGCTAAGAGAGGGCATGAGCAATCTTTCGCGGGTAGGATCACGGAAAACCCCAAGGCCTTTTACACATATGTGAGAAATATGAGAATGACTAGAGCGAGGGTAGGTCCGATCAAGGACAGTAGCGGGAGATTGTGTATTGAGTCTGAAGAGATAGGAGAGGTCTTGAACGAGTACTTTTCTTCTGTATTTACAAATGAGAGGGGCGATATTGTTGGAGAGGACAGTGTGAAACAGATTGGTAAGCTCGAGGAAATACTTGTTAGGAAGGAAGATGTGTTGGGCATTTTGAAAAACTTGAGGATAGACAAGTCCCCCGGGCCTGACGGGATATATCCAAGGATTCTATGGGAAGCAAGAGATGAAATTGCAGAGCCGTTGGCAATGATCTTTTCGTCCTCACTGTCAACAGGGGTGGTACCAGGGGATTGGAGAGTGGCGAATGTCGTGCCCCTGTTCAAAAAAGGGACTAGGGATAACCCTGGGAATTACAGGCCAGTTAGTCTTCCTTCGGTGGTCGGCAAAGTAATGGAAAGGGTACTGAAGGATAGGATTTCTGAGCATCTGTAAAGACACTGCTTGATTAGGGATAGTCAGCACGGATTTGTGAGGGGTAGGTCTTGCCTTACAAATCTTATTGAATTCTTTGAGGAGGTGACCACGCATGTGGATGAAGGTAAAGCAGTGGATGTAGTGTACATGGATTTTCGTAAGGCATTTGATAAAGTTCCCCACGGTAGGCTTATGCAGAAAGTAAGGAGGCATGGGATAGTGGGAAATTTGGCCAGTTGGATAACGAACTGGCTAACCGATAGAAGTCAGAGAGTGGTGGTGGATGGCAAATATTCAGCCTGGATCCCAGTTACCAGTGGCGTACCGCAGGGATCAGTTCTGGGTCCTCTGCTGTTTGTGATTTTCATTAATGACTTGGATGAGGGAGTTGAAGGGTGGGTCAGTAAGTTTGCAGACGATACGAAGATTGGTGGAGTTGTGGATAGTAAGGAGGGCTGTTGTCGGCTGCAAAGAGACATAGATAGGATGCAGAGCTGGGCTGAGAAGTGGCAGATGGAGTTTAACCCTGAAAAGTGTGAGGTTGTCCATTTTGGAAGGACAAATATGAATGCGGAATACAGGGTTAACGGTAGAGTTCATGGCAATGTGGAGGAGCAGAGAGATCTTGGGGTCTATGTTCATACATCTTTGAAAGTTGCCACTCAAGTGGATAGAGCTGTGAAGAAGGCCTATGGTGTACTCGCGTTCATTAACAGAGGGATTGAATTTAAGAGCCGTGAGGTGATGATGCAGCTGTACAAAACTTTGGTAAGGCCACATTTGGAGTACTGTGTACAGTTCTGGTCGCCTCATTTTAGGAAGGATGTGGAAGCTTTGGAAAAGGTGCAATGGAGATTTACCAGGATGTTGCCTGGAATGAAGAGTAGGTCTTACGAGGAAAGGTTGAGGGTGCTAGGCCTTTTCTCATTAGAACGGAGAAGGATGAGGGGCGACTTGATAGAGGTTTATAAGATGATCAGGGGAATAGATAGAGTAGACAGTCAGAGACTTTTCCGCCGGGTGGAACAAACCATTACAAGGGGACATAAATTTAAGGTGAAAGGTGGAAGATATAGGAGGGATATCAGAGGTAGGTTCTTTACCCAGAGAGTAGTGGGGGCATGGAATGCACTGCCTGTGGAAGTAGTTGAGTCGGAAACATGAGGGACCTTCAAGCAGCTCTTGGATAGGTACATGGATTACGGTTAAATTATATAGTGTAGATTTATTTGTTCCCAAGGGCAGCATGGTACATTGTGGATCGCACAATTGCTTCACAGCTCCAGGGTCCCAGGTTCGATTCCGGCTTGGGTCACTGACTGTGCGGAGTCTGCACGTCCTCCCCGTGTCTGCGTGAGTTTCCTCCGGGTGCTCCGGTTTCCTCCCACAATCCAAAGATGTGTGGGTTAGGTGAATTGGCCAATGATAAATTGCCCTTAATGTCCAAATTGCCCTTGGTGTTGGGTGAAGGTGTTGAGTTTGGGTAGGGTGCTCTTTCCAAGAGCCGGTGCAGACTCAAAGGGCCGAATGGCCTCCTTCTGCACTGTAAATTCAATGACAATCTATGATCAATCTAGGACAAAGGTTCGGCACAACATCGTGGGCCGAAGGGCCTGTTCTGTGCTGTATTTTCTATGTTCTATGTTCTATGTCCTCATCTCTGTTCTAAAGTGACTCCCTTTTATTCTAAGGCTGTGCCCCCGGGTCCTAGTCTCCCCTGCTAATGGAAACAACTTCCCTACATCCACCTTATCTAAGCCATTCATTATCTTGTAAGTTCCTATTAGATCTCGCCTCAAACTCCGAAACTCCAATGAATATAATCCCAGGATCCTCATATATTCATCGTATGTTAGGCCTACCATTCCTGGGATCATCCGTGTGAATCTCCGCTGGACCCGCTCCAGTGCCAGTATGTCCTTCCTGAGGTGTGGGGACCAACATTGCTCACAGTATTCTAAATGGGGCCTAACTAATGCTTTATAAAGCTTCAGAAGTCCATCACTGCTTTTATATTCCAAGCCTCTTGAGATAAATGACAACATTGCATTTGCTTTCTTAATTACGGTCTGAACCTGCAAGTTTACCTTTAGAGAATCCTGGACTAGGACTCTCAAGTCCCTTTGCACTTCAGCATTATGAATTTTGTCACCGTTTAGAAAATAGTCCATGCCTCTATTCTTTTTCCCAAAGTGCAAGACCCCCGCACTTGCCCACGTTGAATTTCATCAGCCATTTCTTGGACCACTCTCCTGAACTGTCTAAATCTTTCTGCAGCCTCTCCACCTCCTCCATAATACCTGCCCCTCCACCTCTCTTTGTATCATCGGCAAACTTAGCCAGAATGCCCCCAGTCCCGTCATCTAGATCGTCAATATATAAAGAGAACAGCTGTGGCACCAACACTGAACCCTGCGGGACACCACTCGTCACCGGTTGCCATTCCGAAAAAGAACCTTTTATCCCAACTCTCTGCCTTCTGCCTGACAGCCAATCGTCAATCCATGTGAGTACCTTACCTCGAATACCATGGGCCCTTATTTTACTCAGCAGTCTCCCGTGAGGCACCTTATCAAAGGCCTTATGGAAGTCAAGATAGAGAACATCCATTGGCTCTCCTTGGTCTAACCTATTTGTTATCTCATCAAAGAACTCTAACAGGTTTGTCAGGCACGACCTCCCCTTACTAAATCCATGCTGAAGTGTCCTAATCCGACCCTGCACTTCCAAGAATTTAGAAATCTCATCCTTAACAATGGATTCTAGAATCTTGCCAACAACCGAGGTTAGGCTAATTGGCCTATAATTTTCCATCTTTTTCCTTGTTCCCTTCTTGAACAGGGGGGTTACAACAGCGATTTTCCAATTCTCTGGGACTTTCCTGAACTCCAGTGACTTTTGAAAGATCATAACTAACGCCTCCACTATTTCTTCAGCGATCTCTTTTAGAAATCCAGGATGTAGCCCATCGGGGCCCGGAGAGTTATCAATTTTTAGTCCTCTTAGTTTCACTTTCTCCTTTGTGATGGCTACCATATTCAACTCTGCCCCCTGACTCTCCGGAATTGTTGGGATATTACTCATGTCTTCTACTGTGAAGACTGACGCAAAGTACTTATTTAGTTCCTCAGCTATTTCCTTGTCTCACATCACAAAATTACCAGTGTCATTTTGGAGCGGCCCATTGTCAACGTTTGCCTCCCGTTTGTTTTGAATGTATTTAAAGAAACTGTTACTATAATTCCTAATGTTACTGGCGAGCCTACCTTCATATTTGATCCTCTCTTTCCTTATTTCTCCCTTTGTTATCCTCTGTTTGTTTTTGTAGCCTTCCCAGCCTTCTGACTTCCCACTATTCTTTGCCACATTATAGGCCTTCTGTTTTGCTTTGATGCATTCCCTAACTTCCTTTGTCAGCCATGGCTGCCTAATCCCCCCTCTGATAAGCTTTCTTTTCTTTCAGATGAACCTCTGTACTGTGTCCTCAATTACTCCCATAAACTCCTGCCATTGCTGCTCTACTGTCTTTCCCACAAGGCTCTGCTCCCAGTCGATTTTCGTCAGTTCCTCCCTCATGCCCCTATAGTTACCTTTATTTAACTGTAACACCTTTACATCTGATTCTACCTTCTCTCTTTCAAATTGTAGATTGAATTCGACCATATTATGGTCACTGCCTCCTAATTGCTCCCTTACTTTAAGATATTTAATCAAGTCTGGCTCATTACATAACACTAAGTCCAGATTGGCCTGTTCCCTTGTGGGCTCCATCACAAGCTGTTCCAAAAAGCCCTCCTGTAAACATTCAATGAAATCCCTTTCCTTGGGTCCACTGCAAGCATTATTTACCCAGTCCACTTGCATATTGAAGTCCCCCATGATCACTGTGACCTTGCCTTTATGACATGCACTTTCTATTTCGTGGTGCATTTTGTGCCCCCGGTCCTGACCACTGTTAGGAGGCCTGTACATAACTCCCATCATGGTTTTTTTGCCTTTGTGGTTCCTCAACTCTACCCACACAGACTCCACATCATCTGACCCGATGTCGTTTGTGCTATTGATTTAATTTCAATCCTAATTAACAAGTCAACCCCGCCCCCTCTGCCCACCTCTCTGCCTTTTCGATAGGTTGTGAATCCCTGGATGTTTAAATGCCAGTCCTGAACCCCCTGCAACCATGTCTCTGTGATGCCTACCACATCATACCTGCCAGTCACAATCTGGGCCACAAGCTCATCTACCTTGTTCCGTACACTGCACGCATTTAAATATAGCACCTTTAATTCTCTATTGAACGTCCCTTTTTGTTTTCTTAGTGTGGTGGACCTTGGTTTACTGAGCCTTTCCATACACTGTGTCATATTTTGTGGGATGGGGACTATCGTAACCTCTCCTGAGTTTTGTCTTTTCGTGGTTTTTGTATTCCTAAGCAGCTACGCTCCCCGCTGATTACTTCACCTCTTGGTTCCCTGACTTTCCCTCCCCCCCCAATCTTTAGTTTAAAGTCCAATTGACCATAACCCCAGATTGACGTTGAACCCAGTTGACGTTGGTAATGAATAAGCAGATTATGCAGCATGGACAGGCGCGCAAATTCAGGAAGTGATGGTGCCTAAAATGTTAAGTCAGACGAAACGATCTGCTATAAATAGGTCTGCTTCTGACAAGCCAATGCCAACCATCCAAGATGTCATACGGTTACAGGAGGACGCTCCTGAGAGGAGAGTGATAGACAAATGTGGAAACTGTTACATATGATTCTGTTTCTTCCTTTTGGACCACGCCAGCACATCTGACTTGCATGTCTCAGGTACTGGCTTTATGGGTCATCGAATGTGAACACTTTGCAACTCATTGTGGCGCTCGGGGGACTAGTGATTTGTTGCTGGACACTTGATGGCACCCTAAAATGCAGGGGCTGGCCCAGAGCATCAGTAAGAAGCGTTTGATTTGTCAGCAATATAATACCGGCAAAGGTATTCCTTGTGGTATGAGGCAAACCCCGTTGCTCAGTGGTCCCTTTGAGACGCTCCAAATGGATTACATTGAGTTGGAAAGGTGTCAATGCTTTCAATGTTATCAATATGTTTTGCTTATTCTGGATGTGTTCAGCAGATGGGCTGAGGCTTTTCCGACCACCGATAATAAAGCTGCTGCTGTGGTTAAAGTTCTGAGGTGGGAAATCATTCCCCGGTAAGGCATACCAGCTCAGATGAGTTCTGATAACGAGTCTCATTTTCTTCGACAGATTAACCTGCCTCCCTTCCCAGTGCTGTTTTACAGATGTGGAGCATGATGGGGTGGCTACACACCGCCAGTGTAATCTTCAGCCTCGCCTGACTTGGAGTGACATCGGCGACGGACATTGAAAAGGGAAATATCATCTGCATCTGTAGCCCCAATAAAACTACAAGGACATTTCATTTATGCAGAGCTGACGTTCTTCGCTGCCCCCATACACGAGGGCATGGCACCGACTCATGGAAGGTCATCAGGTTAACGGACAATACAGGACTCATGAAGCAATTGCACCGGTCCCAGCGATGGGATGAGAACATTACATGGACATTGCCTTGTTTTTCGAGTACATGTAAATTTGATTTTGGATGTATTAAGTTTGGTGCCATAAAGGTAAAGTCAGACCGTTAGGAGAGGGTAGGAAGATGTTGCGAGTGAGAGAGGGGGACGAGAGAGAGGACGGAGCGTGTGAGAAGGGGAGTACAACTAGAACGTGGGTTATTAGGCGATATACTTAATTCATTTCGGACCCAGAATGAGGGAAACCTGGGTAGTGTGAATCTCTTCTACGAGATTTACCACCGCTTGTATCGCCAGGGACGGGTTTTCTGCTACCCGAACCCCGCATCGGTGTCTAGGTTATTTTCTGTTTCACCGCTTTGGGGCACTCCCCAACGGTGGTTCATTGTCAGCGTTCCGAGCCCCCGCCCAAGCAAGTCACTCTTCCTTATGATCTAGGGTTCCGCACCACCGGCTATTTGCCTTCCCCTTCCTCGGGATAATTTCCACTCACAGTATGATAGGCTGCAACGGTGGAGGGCGTGCATAGCTAGCCACATCATTCTCAAGTGAGACTCCCGGTGGTATGAGGATTGTTTCAGCAGTGACGGGTACGGCTGTTTGCTGGTAGAGGTAGAAACGAAGATAACATGTCTGTTCCCCACCTGTACGGACAGGAGGTGCCATATCACTCAGGTATCCGGCCCCTGCGTCTGTTACAACACCACCTACGTTCCATTGAACGCCAGCCTCCAGTTCCTCTGTGGCTGGGCAAATGTCTCTCATATGACTGTTGGGACCAGGGCTTTCCGCATTGCTAGGAGGCCCGAATGGGCGTTCCAAAGCTGGATAAACTGAGCTCCTGGGGATCCCGACGCAACCGATATACTGATTGTGATGCTAGCCTGTACACGGAGCAAGGAGAGTGCTTTTTTTAAATGGCACAGCGACCAATGTTTTATTACTCCCATTTCCCCGGCAAATTGCTATCGGGACTCTAGTCCCTACAACAGTCCCCTGGCTCTCGGCGTGGATACAGCACAGTCAGTTGGCACGCCGGGCAGTCTCAGCCTAATTCTGCGAGAACTGGAAAAAAAACTCAGGTTCTCGTACCCAACTGGGGCCACTACCCGGATGGGGAATTCTGAGCGTCTTGACACTGGAAGGTGTGGGGGCTTCCTTGGCGGCCAGCGATAGGAATTTTGGCGGTTAGCGATAGGAATTATTTTATTTGTGGCCTTACCATCCTGGAAAACGAAATCTTGGGAGCCCTCAGGGCAATGACTAAGGAATTATCTCAGCTGCGGTTGTTTGCCATGCAGAACCGGTATGCTCTTGACTATCTTCTGGCCCGTGAGGGTGGGGCATACGCCATAGTGCAGGGCAAGTGTATCATGGGAATTCAAGACCTATCAGCTAACATCACCAAATTCATGGATTGCATACGGGATCACCTGGACGGAATGCAGGACCCTGGCTCTTTGGTTAACTGGGGATTCGGAGGACTGGTTGATAAATATGGCCATGTATTTAGCCGTGGCACTCGGCTGCATCTTTGTGGGCCTGGCCATCCTTAAATGCGTGATGGGTACAATGCAGGGTGCACTGGAACGGATAGACGCCACTCGACGTTTGGCTGTTAGGATCCACGAGGGTGCAGCGGATGACGGAGTGCTGCAAATGGAATTGGAAATGCAGCGACGAATCTTCTTAGATGAGGGGCCATAGCTACGGGTTGGACAGATAGGTTATCATGAAATGTTAAAAGGAGGGAATGACGAATGTGATATAAAATAGTTAGTTCAAATATTAGTTACAGTAATGTAGATGTCATCAGTCTAATAGTAGTGAGGTCACAGACAAAGGATTTCAGAAAGAATGGCAAGGAAGGGGGGAGAGGTGTCTGGTGGAGGATGGGAAAAGGATGCTGGGTAACGAGAGACCCAGGGTTAAGGAATGCGATGTGAGCCAATAAGGATGTATGGCCAGGTTAGGAGGGGTTTAGCATGACCTATGGGAATCTTGTATGTGAAACCTGATGCCATTGGAATGTATTTGCAGAGATCTCTTTGCCTCCGACCACACTCGGTTCCTAGAGTTTGCAGGAGACAGTTTCTGTGTTCTGAGTCTCTGTGAAGCGAGTCAGACTTGCAAGTTGATTAAAAATATATAATACTGTACCTACAAATCTATCTCGATTTTTATTGAGGCCTGACTGACGGGTAAATAAATTAATGTTTTGTCAACCTAACCTGCACAGCTGTGGACACTACGGGGCACATTCGCCACGGCCAATCCACCTAACCTGCACTTGTTCGGACTGTGGAAGGAAACAGCAGTAACCAAAGGATACCCACGCAGATACTGGAGAATGTGAAAACTCGACGCAAATCGTCACCTAAGACCGGGGTTGAACCAGGTCCCTGTAAGTGTGAAAATAACCATTGTGCCAACTTGCTATCTTTAGAATGTTATCTTCTGAAAAAGTAGACATTGGAACTATTTAGTGATATTACCATTTGCTGTTGAATTTTAACTTTATTCGTTATTTCTGTTTAATTTATGAACAATTGATAATATATTATCTAATTGTGCTTGGTGTACCCTCTGTAATTAATCTGCTATTTCATTAATGTTGAATTGTTTGAATATTAATTATCCAAACATGGGTCCACATCTCACTATTGCACTCACCAAGTTCGACTTCTTGCTCTGTGGCATCACGCAGTGTCTTTGTTTGTCATTGATTATCGTCTTTCTTGCTGTGCTTTAATATTCATCCACATCCAGTGTTAATAATCAACGCAATTATCTAAGTTTGGTGCTTGCATTTCATATAGCACAATATTGTAACCCTTGCATGCATGAAGATTAATTTGCTCTTGCTTAATTTATTTTCTTCTCCGATGCACAAAATCTCCTCTCTACCTCAATTGACTTAGATTTGCAACCTTCGTGAAACCCTTTCCGTTTGTCAATATCTACCGGCTCAAATATTCTTGTCATCGGAATTTCGAGCTATATATATGTAGTATTGTTGCCTTGTCCCAGATGACCATAGGTTGTTTTTCCCCTTGAGGAGGGAGTCTGACAGGGGCTAATTTCAGACGAGGATAAACACATCTCAGGCGAGGGACAACGGCGAGAAAGCGCAGCTTCACAAATAACCTCAGAAGGAGCGGGAATGGGACCCGCGATCTTGGCATTGCTTTGCACCACGAATCAACTATCTAGATACATGAGCTAAATCCAGTATACGCAAGGCACCGTGGACCAGCACCCCGCAGACACCTAAACGAGAGGACATACTTGTGAAATGTAAAGGAAATTTAAACGTCAACAAGTGACAATCTTAGTCAACAACAGGATCATTCCCCATGCCATCTCCTTGCATTACAGGCGTCTTGACTACCAAACAAGCCCATGCTGCTGAAATTAATATGTCGCATCGATAGACAATGAGCTAATGGGTAGGAAACAGTGTGTGTGGCGAGGGAGTTATGTTTCAGGTTCGCGACATAAAAGAGTTGTATTCTACTGGAAGCAGTGCCTGGAAGGCAACATTTTACAATATGTATTAATCACTTGGAGGAATGATGCAAATATACTGTAGCTAAATTTGCGCACGACACAAACAAAAGATGGATAGGCAACTTGCGAGAGGGATATAAGCAGTTTTCAAAAATGTATTGATCGGTGGAGTAAATGGCCAGATTGTTGGCAAACGAAGTATAATTTCGGAAATAAGAACTTGTTCCTTTTGGAAGGGAGAACAAAGGAACATAATATTACATGAATGGAAAAAATGTTGCAGAAATCTACAACACAATTCGACTTGAGTGTACTTGTTCAGGAAACACAGCAAGGTAGCACACAGGTGCAGTCGGCAATGAGGAAGGTGAATGAAATCTAGGTTTTTCTTTCCAGATTTTGGATTTTAAGAGAAGGCAATGTCTCGTTCCAAATGTAGAAGATGCTGTTGAGAGCACGAAAGCAATTTGGTACCCTCATTTACGGATAAATATTATTTTATTGGAGGCAGTTCAGAAAAGGTAATTCAGATGACCGCTTGTATTGAGTGTTTTAACAGTTTTGTGACTCTACTCATTGGAATTTAATTTTTCTTTTAGCTTTGCTGTTAGAAGTAGGCTTACATTAACACTGCAATGAAGTCACTGTAAAACGCCCCGATGTTGCCACATTTCAGCGCCTGTTCGTGTACACAGAACAAGAAATCAGAGTGTCCAAATTACCGAACAACACGTCTTCGGGGATTTGTTAGAGGAAACCGGAGCACACGGAGGAAATCCACACAGACAAAGGGAAAACGTGCAGACTTGGCAGAGACAGTGACCCAAGCAAGGAATCGAACCTGGAACCCTGGTACTGTGAAGTTAAAGTGCAAAGCACTGGGTTTCCATGCCGACCTTTCAAAGGATACCTCAAGGGACAGTCTGGGAACAGAAGGTATGGCCTAGGAATCAAGGGTTTACAATGTGAACTCAGATTAGCTGGACGTTTTCTCTGAGAGGGTTGTCAGTCATTGGCATTTCTCATCAGAGAGAACTGTGGAGAAAGAGGCCTTGTGCATACTACAGGCTCAGACAGATTCTTGATCAGTTTGAGCGATTTCAAGGGGCCGAAAGACCTACTGCTGTTCCTATATCTTATGGTATGTTGGTCGAATCGTCAATCAAGCGGTCCAAACCCTCCAACACTTACTTAATTACCTGCCGCCCTAACCTGAATACACCTAATAGCTCAAAAACTTCAATAAACGGCACACCTCAGCCACTACCTATAATACAATAAAACACCACAACAAAAGGCACGTGTCCAAATTATCCATCTAAGTAGTTACGAATGACCACCACCTATCTTCCCTCCAAAGCACGCACCTTGCCCACATCCGCCCGAAATACTTATGCAACTGCGATGTAAAATCTCAAAACTCAAGTTCATCACTCACCTTACCACCACCATACCTAACAGTTGCATACGCCTGTATACACATTGCACATCTCTTAGACCTGCACATATGTCCACCTTCCCTCTCTCCACCACCGTTTCTTCTCCCAAGTACTCACATCACCAACCAACATTTTGACCTAGGTGCCTATCGCCACACCGACACACTTCCCAAATTACTCGTTCACACAAACTCCTCCATTTCTCACATGCCAATGAACGTTAATACACTTTCTGTCCACTTACACGACTATCTTCCCAACTCATCATCAAACGTACGCACGTCACCAACAGATGCACCTCAACACTGACAAACATTACCGACTTATACACCAAATCACATTGTACGACATGCCTACGCCACGACCCACCTCACCACATGCTCGGCTAGTCATCGACGCACAGAAGTGAGCTACCAAACGTAGTACCCCGACTTATCTGCCCACCTACTAATCACAACATTTTCCAACTCCCCAACTTGCCAACCTCACTGAACTAAGGATTACACTCACTTCAAGAGTTAATGAAAATAAAATAAGTACACACATATGTTCGGAACTCCACATCCACCTTACGATTCACCAACCTAACTCGCTACCAAATTCATTTATTTACTCCTTCATCACCTTTACCAGGTCAGCCACATAATCAAATACCTAACAACCGATCGACTCTTGACTCACTCACATCATCCAACAAAACATCCTCTTGGACAAGACACTTCACTTAACTATCCACGAATCACTCACGAGCATTTCCGCCCAAAGAAAACGCACGCATATTCGAGTTCTCCAATTACCCACATTGTCAGCATTCATATCGACATAATTACATATATAAGGAGAGAATTTGCCGCAGTAGTATTGTCACTAGGCCAGTAAGCCGAAATGCCGGCCACTACTCTGGGCTCCTGGTTTCCAATGCCTACATGACAGATGTTGTAATTATAATTGAATACATTACCAGTAATTAAATGCCCGACGGCAACTAAAGAAGCTTTGTCGATTGCCTTGAAAACACATGTGGTTCTCTCATGTACTTCGGGGAAGGAAATAAGGAAATCCGCTGCCATTATCTGATCTGGCCTTCATGTGTCTTTGGATCCACATCATGCGGTAGGCTACTCACTGCCTGCTGAAGCGGCCTAAATACCAACTCAATGCAACGCATTTATAAAAGAGCAATTCCTGCAGGCCCAGTACTATTACCCACCTACCCAACTGAATAGGATCCCACTGAGCCCCACTTCTCGCATCAACCAAGCACACACATGTCGCCTGTTATCTAAATATCCAAATATCGGTTAGGTGCCCATGCACATGTACAACTGTAACCGAGCAAAACTTGTGCACCCATCTAGCGACCTGTGCGTCTACCAACAAAAAAAGATGTGCAACTGAAGATTGAGACAAACCCCATCAGGTACAAATATCCACCTATCTGCTCCGCCATTTCACCCACGTATCCCATATGCACCTCTCAACTTTTCAAACATAAACCTCATCCATATCACAATTTCACAGCATAATACCTGAACTAACATGCCGAACGACCAACCTAAACATATATCTGCCAACATACATTCCTATATAACCATCTCACCTCCCTGTTTACCTCACAGACTGATCCAGTAGAGCTGCTACCGCAAACTGGGGCTTGTCTTGTCCGTACTCCACACATCTCCGCTCCACTCGTTCGACACAGCTTCTTGACGATATGCTGTCTACTTCCTTTTCAGCCGCGATCGAAAAGCCCTGAATGAAAAGGCAGTAACATTGAATTGCCTAAATGTTCGCGCGCAGTGGGAATTCACGCTGCATTTCCATTGATCTGTCATTTTTGCAGAGGAGAGCGGTTCCTTCTGGACATGTGTTCTGTCTGTGAGAAATCGTGCACAAAAGCCTCGTACATGATTGAATATAAATATATTTTTACAAAAGTTGATGTTTCAGCGTAGAAATTGCATTTAAGAAGTAAGAATTTCAAACAGGGCTATTAGGTCCTAACTTCACACTGAATAATGGTCTTTAGGCAGTGGTGTACTTATTTTTCCCACCTGACTTTCTAAGTGCCTTTTTCAATTCTTCCATTTCTGAAGATCAAACAGAAGCTGCTGATAAATCATGTTCTGGTAGAAACACTTTTCAATGTTAATTAACGAGTCCGGCATTTTTGGGGAAAGGGGCTATTAACCCTAACATTAAATTAAACGTTCAACTTATCGACCAAAAACAATTGAACAAATCTTGGATAAGGGAGCACCTCTGTTCACGAGACTAATCTCGACAACTTGCATTATTGCGTGTATTTGCATGGAGGGGCAGTAAAACGAAGCACAATGCATCTTTCAAGGTTGACACTCACGTCATGTCACCGACCATGTAAAATAGAGCATCTTAAACGGCGAAATACTTTTAGCATATAAGAGATTCAGAATAATCGAATGATATACGGAATGGTAGAAATAATTATTTAAAAGACATGCAGTTTCTATTCTGGATAATTTGCAATTGTGCCGATGCACGAACGGGCTATCTAAATATCACGGTAAATGCTGCAGGAACTGTCATTAAAAGCCACTACGACAGCTGGCAGAATATAATGCAATATATCAATTTAAATCAGAATCTAAAGCACAATCTCAATAATAATGATGATAAATTCATCTCACGACATACAAAATGACTTGGTTCCTTTATTATTTTTACTTTTAGAGAGGGAAAGGAGCAGTCCGATGATATCCACAAAGGTATTTCAGATCAACAGTAATTTGGTTGACCGCTATTTTCCTCGGAAATGTCCAAGCCAGTTACACAATTGTCTCAATCTGCTATTAAATTGCACCAAAGGCTCAAATTTACCAGCTGCCCAGTAATGCTATCTGTCTAAATCATTCAGACATTGTGTCAAAATTGTCAGAAATGTCCCAGGTCTAGTAAACACAAAGCATGACTTAATTGTACGACAGGAATATCGCCAAAAGTCTTTATTCAAATCACGCGTCTGTCTCGTAAAATGCTGTCTCGTAAAATTAATCTTGCCGCTTTGGTGGCCATGCCTGTGCTGAGCATCGTCAGTTTCTTCTCAGCACCCTATTCTGGCTTGAACATCTTCTGCGACCTTTGCTGCAGATGAGGGAGGATTTCAAATATAGTGCAAAATTACTGGACTTCGTTTTCTTCGGATCGTCTTGTCGCCCAGTTGAAGTTTTGCTTTCTTCCATAGCTCTTCAAAATAGTCCACTCCCAGAGTTAATGGTATCAGTTCCTGTCTCTCAGTTCTTCTTGATAATATTGGAAATCTCCAGATCCCGCTCACATGTATTCATGTGCTGACCTTTAGATATAAAACATGTGCAAAATGTGGGCGTTCAGAAGTTGTTGGTAAGCTGCCTTCTTGAACGGCTGCAGTCCACGACGTGCAGATAAACTCACAGTGCTTTTAGCGAAGAAGTTCCAGGTTTTTGCACCAGTGACAGTGAAGAAGCGACAACATATTTCCAAGTTCAAGTGCTGAATAACATGGAGGGGAGCCTCTAAGTGGTGGAATTTCCAGGTATCTGCTGTTCTTGTCGATCTAGATGGTACTGGTCCTGGGTTTGAAAGCGGAGCTATTGAAGCAGGACGGGTTATCTCCCAGTGGTCAATTGACCTTGCATGTTGCCGTTGGGTATTCTGTCTTTATCCATCAAATGCACGAAGTCGAACCAACTTTGAAGTCGTTCGTTCAGCACGTCGTGTGCTCTGATCACATTAGCCCTATGGTGAACGAGGAAGTTCTTGATTTAAGCAATGTCGGCCGCATGTTGCAGGCAGTGAACGTGGAAAGAGTTCAACTTTTATATTTCCACACATTGTTGTCCACACATCACGGCTGCAGAGCAGTGAGCTCAGGGTTGATTAGCTAACTGATTTTCAGTTTTTAATATTAAGATTACTACTGTTTCACTTTCTCTTACTCTGCTTGCTATTTTATAACGGGAATGACGATATTAGAGTTATCTTCAGCTCCAGCGTCGTGTGGACAATTCTTGAGGATGGATGTACGGCGATATCCTGGCTGACGACACATTTTACTGATACTGATGGTTAAAGCTTTCCACAGGCATGTGATAATCTGTCTCTTTACCAGAGAAGGTTCTCCTGTGCGTGAAGTGTTAGTGTGCTATCGTCCGAATGAAACAGTTCTGTTTTGAGGATCTATCACGCATTTATCTCATATTTCATATTAGAAATGTTGAATTATTTAACCATCAGTTATGCAAGTAGTCACGCACTGCTGATGAAACTAAAGCTCCGGACATCAACATATGTACATATGTCACTGACTGTCCATAGCAATGAACACCGCTGCTTGACCCCACTATGAATCGCAAATGAATCAAATTTTCCTCATCACATGTGGCCTCGCCGTGTTAGCAGGGAGTGAATAGTTTACGTTGAACGTTTCTACCGCACAGTCATATTCTCCAGAGGCTTGCACAAACCACCGCTGCATCCAGTGTCGCGAGTTTTAATGGGGTTCATGGAAGGAATATGTCGTGGTCTGAACAAACAAAGAACAAAGAAATGTACAGCACAGGAACATGCTCTTCGTCCCTCCAAGCCCGTGCCGAACATGCTGCCCGGCTAAACTACAATCTTCTACATTTCCTGGGTCCGTATCCCTCTATTCCCATCCTATTCGTGTATTTGTCAAGATGCTCCTTAAATGTCACTATCGTCCTTGCTTCCACCACCTCCTCCGGTAGCGGGTTCCAGGCACCCACGACCCTCTGTGTAAAAAACCTGCCTCGTACATCTACTCTAAACCTTGCCCGTCTTACCTTAAACCTATGCCACCTAGTAATTGACCTCTCTACCCTGGGGAAAGCCTCTGACTATCCACTCTGTCTATGCCCCTCATAATTTCGTAAACCTCTAACAGGTTGCCCCTCAACCTCCGTAGTTCCAGTGAGAACAAACCGAGATTATTCAACCGCTCCTCATAGCTAATGCCCTCCATACCAGGCAACAATCTGGTAAATCTCTTCTGCACCCTCTCTAAAGCCTCCACATCCTTCTGGTAGTGTGGCGACCAGAATTGAACACTATACTCCAAGTGTGGCCTAACTAAGGTTCTGTACAGCTGCAACATGACTTGCCAATTCTTATACTCACTGCCCCGGCCAATGAAGGCAAGCATGCCGTATGCCTTCTTGACTACCTTCTCCACCTGTGTTGACCCTTTCAGTGACCTGTGGACCCATAGTCCTAGATCTCTCTGACTTTCAATATTCTTGAGGGTTCTACCATTCACTGTATATTCTCTACCTGCATTAGACCTTCCAAAATGCATTACCTCACACTTGTCCGGGTTAAGCTCCATCTGGCATCTCTCCGCCCAAGTCGCCAAACAATCTAAATCCTCCTGTGTCCTTTGACAGTCCGTATGCCTTCTTGACTACCTTCTCCACCTGTGTTGACCCTTTCAGTGACCTGTGGACCAGTACTCCTAGATCGCTGTGACTTTCAATATTCTTGAGGGTCCTACCATTCACTGTATATTCCCTACCTGCATTAGACCTTCCAAAATGCATTACCTCACACTTGTCCGGGTTAAACTCCATCTGCCATCTCTCCGCCCAAGTCTCCAAACAATCTAAATCCTGCTGTGTCCTCTGACAGTCCTTAGCGGTATCCGCAATTCTACTAACCTTTGTGTCTTCTGCAAACTTACAAATCAGACCAGTTACATTTTCCTCCAAATCATTTATTTATACGACAAACAGAAAAGGTCCCAGCATTGATCCCTGCGGAACACCACTGGTCCCAGAAAAGCATCCTTACTTGGCTACTCTCTGCCTTCTATGACCTAGCCAGTTCTGTATCCACCTTGCCAGCTCACCCCTGATCCCGTGTGACTTCACCTTCTGTCCTAGTCTACCATGAGGGACCTTGTCAAAGGCCTTACTGAAGTCCATATAGACAACATCCACTGCCCTACCTGCATCAATCATCGTTGTGACCTCCTCGAAAAACATTGCCCAAATGTGTTGTCTGCTTGACTGCTTCCTCCGAACATACAATTCCAGAGTGCATCAGCTGTCACGAACTTCAGGACTCTTCCAGCAGACTGCTGTCATTAACAAAGCCCTCAATTACTGAACGAAGGTCTGCAGAAAACATGGCATAATGCAGTGGCCGAATGCCTCCAAAGTTTAGCGATGCCTCCCTGCAGGTTCTCTCCCTTCTTTCAATGGAAAGACTAGAGACGACATGGTATTGGTTCGTTCACATGACCCAATACGCCTGGAAGAGTACAACAGGAAAGGTTGTCATACTTTTAGTCTCCCAAATACAATGTTTTATGCATTTTAATAGTCTCCATATGTCCGCCAAACTGGGAATCTTACATTGTTCTCTGATCACATGACGCATTTGGAGGAAATGCAGTGACTGTCTCTTTTTCCCATAAAATTCAGAAAGCACCATCCCTGTAAGACGCATGACTGTGTCACGTCAAGTAGCAGCCAACAGCCAATGCCGACACACATCATATGTGTGGAGTGTCACGTCATTTGGTTAGGGTGCAGCACGTTCTAGAGCACTGATCTTCAGTCCTGATCGCACGTTATTATCAGTGTGCTACATTTATCAACTACATATCTAAGTTAACCTACCAACACACTAACTCCCGATTGCGGGTACTAAACCGAATCCCCTCCTTAAATTCCGACATACCACTGACCTACCTCACTCATCTATCCGCCAACACGTAGCACCAAACCTCCGAGCACCCCTACTTACCCAATAATGCAACAATCTACGCATTTATCTATCCATGTCACCTATGTACGTACCCATCCACCTACCTCCCTTCCACATACCTACTCACGACCATAAGACCATAAGACCATAAGACATAGGAGCGGAAGCAAGACCATTCGGCCCATCGAGTCCACTCCACCATTCAATCATGGCTGATTTCAACTCCATTTATCCGTTCTCTCTCCATAGCCCTTAATTCCTCGAGAAATCAAGAATTTATCAACTTCTGTCTTAAAGACACTCAACGTCCCGGCCTCCACCGCCCTCTGTGGCAATGAATTCCAGAGACCTACCACGCTCTGGCTGAAGAAAGTTCTCCTCATCTCTGTTGTAAAGTGACTCCCTTTTATTCTAAGGCTGTGCCCCCGGGTCCTAGTCTCCACTGCTAATGGAAACAACTTCCCTACATCCACCCTATCTAAGCCATTCATTATCTTGTAAGATTCTATTAGATCTCCCCTCAACCTCCTAAAATCCAATGAATATAATCCCAGGATCCTCAGACGTTCATCGTATGTTAGGCCTACCATTCCTGGGATCATCCGTGTGAATCTCCGCTGGACCCGCTCCAGTGCCAGTATGTACTTCCTGAGGTGTGGGGCTCAAAATTGCTCACAGTATTCTAAATGGGGCCTAACTAATGCTTTATAAAGCTTCAGAAGTACATCCCTGCTTTTATATTCCAAGCCTCTTGAGGTGAATGACAACATTGCATTTGCTTTCTTAATTACGGACTCAACCTGCAAGTTTACCTTTAGACAATCCTGGACTAGGACTCCCAAGTCCCTTTGCACTTCAGCATTATGAATTTTGTCACCGTTTAGAAAATAGTCCACAACTCTATTATTTTTTCCAAAGTGCAAGACCTCGCACTTGCCACTGTCTAAATCTTTCTGCAGCATCTCCACCTCCTCCATACTACCTGCCCCTACACCTATCTTTGTATCATCGGCAAACTTAGCCAGAATGCCCGCAGTCCCGTCATCTAGATCGTTAATATATAAAGAGAACAGCTGTGGCCCCAACACTGAACCCTGCGGGACACCACTCGTCACCGGTTGCCATTCCGAAAAATAACCTTTTATCCCAACTCTCTGCCTTCTGCCTGACAGCCAATCGTCAATCCATGTTAGTAGCTTACCTCGAATACCATGGTCCCTTATTTTACTCAGCAGTCTCCCGTGAGTCACCTTATCAAAGGCCTTTTGGAAGTCAAGATAGATAACATCCATTGGCTCTCCTTGGTCTAACCTATTTGTTATCTCTTCAAAGAAATCTAACAGGTTTGTCAGGCACGACCTCCCCTTACTAAATCCATGCTGACGTGTCCTAATCCGACCCTGCACTTCCAAGAATTTAGAAATCTCATCCTTAACAATGGATTCTAGAATCTTGCCAACAACCGAGGTTAGGCTAATTGGCCTATAATTTTCCATCTTTTTCCTTGTTCCCTTCTTGAACAGAGGGGTTACAACAGCGATTTTCCAATCCTCTGGGACTTTCCCTGACTTCAGTGACTTTTGAAAGATCATAACTAACGCCTCCACTATTTCTTCAGCGATCTCTTTTAGAACTCTAGGATGTAGCCCAACTGGGCCCGGAGAGTTATCACTTTTTATACATCTTAGTTTCTCTCGCACTTTCTCCCTTGTGATGCCTACCATATTCAACTCTGCCCCCTGACTCTCCGGAATTGTTGGGATATTACTCATATCTTCTACTGTGAAGACTGACGCAAAGTACTTATTCAGTTCCTCAGCTATTTCCTTGTCTCCCATCACAAAATTACCAGTGTCATTTTGGAGCGGCCCAATGTCAACCTTTGCCTCCCGTTTGTTTTGAATGTATTTAAAGAAACTTTTACTATCATCCCTAATGTTACTGGCTCGCCTACCTTCAAATGTGATCCTCTCTTTCCTGAGATCTCTCATTGTTACCCTCTGTTTGTTTTTGTAGTCTTCCCAATCTTCTGACTTCCCACTACTCTTTGCCTCATTATAGGCTTTCTCTTTTGCTTTGATGCATTCCCTAACTTCCTTTCTCAGCATGGCTTCCTAATCCCCCCTCTGAAAACCTTTCTTTTCTTGGGGATGAACCTCTGTACTGTGTCCTCAACTACTCCCTGAAACTCCTGCCATTGCTGTTCTACTGTCTTTCCCACTAGGCTCTGCTCCCAGTCGATTTTCGTCAGTTCCTCCCTCATGCCCCTGTAGTTACCTTTATTTAACTGTAACACCTTTACATCTGATTCTACGTTCTTTCTTTCAAATTGGAGATTGAATTCGACCATATTGTGATCACTGCCTCCTAAGTGACCTCATCCGACTCCCCAGCTTACCAATTTCGCTCTAGTTACGTGAGGAGAAATGAAATTGGCGAAGACAAACTAACGTCCCTTTGAGTCAGAAACAGGGGAACTTATAATGGGGACACAGACATGGTTGAGCAAGGAAATTCATTATCTGGTTATGTCTTCAAACATAAGGACAAAGGAATATCACAAATATTGAGGAATGCAAGGGCCAGTGAGCGGGAGGAAATTAAGAAGAGGAATATTAGTAGAGCAATGCTGCTGGGGATATTGAAAGGATTGAAGATTGATACATCCCTACAGCATACCATTCTGCATGCCGGAGTACTTAAGGAGGTGGCTTTAGTAATAGTGGATGCATTGGTGTCATGTTCCAATATTCTATTGCTTCTTGATGACTTCTTACAAATTGGAGCGTAGCAAATGTAACCCTACAATTTAAAAAAGATTGTTAACGAGAAACCTGGGATTAATTGACTACTAAACCTATCGTTTAGTTCGGCCCTGTAAAGACTTGATTACCTTCAAATGCTTGCATTCAAATTATCGTAATGTATCTTTGACTTTATCTATATAAATGTTTCTGCAACCTACCTCTCCATTCACCTGAGGAAGGAGCAGTCCTCCGAAAGCTAGAGATTTGAAACAAACCTGTTGGACTTCAACCTGGTGTTGTAAGACTTCTTACTGTGCTCACACGAGTCCAACGCCGGCACCTCCACATCAAACCAAACGTTGGTAGAGGGGAAAATTGTAGAATCCATTATGAAATATTTGAGAGCACAGCATGTAGAAAGCATTGGGAGGATCGGACAGAAGTAACATTGATTCATGAAGGTCAATTCAGTGGAGTTGATGAGGGACAACCAGTATTTGGACATTCAGAAGGCTTTCGACAAAGTCCTACAAAATAAATTAGCGTGTGAAATTAAAGTGCATCGGATTAGTGGTAGCTTAATGAAATGGACAGAAACCTGGTTGTCAGACAAGAAACAACGAGTCAGAATTAACGGGTGTTTTTCCAAATGGCAGGCAATGAGTGGTGGTGTACTTCAGAGATCAGTGCTGGGACACCAACTATTCACAACATACATAAATGAGGTAAATGAGGGAAATTACATTCATATCTCCAAATTTGCAAATGACAGAGCGTTGGGTGGGAGGGTGAGCTGTGATATTGGTACCGAGATCCTTCGGTGTGATTTGTATAAGTTGAGTGGGTGGGCAGTGAATGACAGATGCAGTATAATTTGGATAAATGAGAGGATATCGACTTCGGTAGCAAAAGCACATAGGTAGACTATTATTGGAATGACAATCAATTGTGTGCAACGAAATCTCGGTGTCCCCGTACACCAGTCACTGATGGTAAGAATGGAAGTGCAGCAGGCAGTAAACAAGGCAAACGGAACGTCGGCCTTCAGAGCGACGGGATTCTCGTACTGGAACAGGTTGGTCTTGCTGCAATTATACAGGCCCTTTTTGAGGGCACACCTAGAATATTTTGCACAGTTCTCTTCTTATATGAGGAATGATGTGCTTGCTCTAGGGAGAGGGCAGCGAAGCTTTATCAGACTGATTCGTACGATGGCAAGACTGATGTACAAGGAGAACATGAGTCGGTGAGGATTGTATTCGCTGGAGTGCAGGCGTTTGAGTGGGGATTTCATTAAAATTCTAACAGGGCTGGACAGAATAGATGTAAGGAGGATGTTCCAAATGCTGGCGTTATGCAGAACCAGAGGCCACAGCTAGACCATTTAGAATAGATATGAGGGAAACCGTCATGACCGATAGCCTGTGGAATTCGTTATCACAAAAGGTAGTTGAGGCCAAAACATATATGTTTATAAGAAGCAGTTAGATATTACAGATCGGGCGAAGGCGGATCAATGGAAATGTGGAAAGCCGGACTGGCTGTGGAATTCGATGAGCAGCCATGACCATAATAAATGGCGGAGCAGCCTCAAAGGGCCCGTAGTCCGCCTCCTGCTCCTCCTTTCTATGCTTCGATATGCATGCGCTGAACGAATTACCTAATACAAATAACTCATTGTCTGTGGACAAAACGCCCCAATCCTCCTTACTAGCTACGGACCGACCAATCTACCCACATCACCCATTTGGCCACTTATTGACGTCACTCTACTAATAATAACATTTGTTAGTATCACAAATAGGCTCATATGAACACTGCAATGAAGCTTCTGTGAAATTTCCCACGTCGTCACTCTCCTGTGCCTGTTCGGTATACTAAGGAAAATTAAGGCTGTCCAATTCACCTGGGAGGAAACTAAAGCACCCAGAGGAAATCCACCCAGACATGCGGAGAACCTGCAGACTCCACACAACTAGTGACCCAAGCAGGGACTGGAAGTAGGGACCCTGGCGCTGTAAACTAACAGTGCTAACCATTGACGCCAATACCCACCGATCGCATGCCAAGCAATGCATCTATCAATGACTCATCCACCACAACGACAGGAATAACTCACAAATCGGGACCCTTGATTTTCCTATCGACCAAACACCCAAGTACATCATACGCTAATACATATCGATACCAGACAGCAACATTATTTGAATGAGCTGCGGATCGCAATAGATTACGAGTTCTTCGTAAGAGTCAACTTTACTCTCATGTTCTCGTGGTAAGAAGAGTTTACACTGAACAGCTCAGTTGGGCAGCTATTGTTTCTCACAGAATCGGAAACAAACCACCTCTTCTCGTACTGCTGAATGTTTTGAGGAAGGAAATATAGAACGATCGGTAGAGTTTAAAGCATTTATCTTTCTGTTTCCAAACTGATAACCTTTCAATTGCAGTTCTACCGGTTCTTGAGGGTTGGGTAGGGCGGAGAGTGCAGGGGGTACAATTTGGAATTTGGGAGAGATGTTGTCCGATACGGTTTTCAGTCCGACAATGACAACGCAGCAAATACATGTTCCCATGATGCTCAGCGTGTAGATGCCTTGAAGAATTTTGCAATTGATGTTGTCGGCGAAGTTTCTTCCCGTTCACATTCATTGGCATTATGATAGCGTACTGTCCATTTCTTGCAACAGAGGGAAACGACTTATTGATTTCAGGAGGTCGAACAGGAATAACTTGATTTTTTTCCTGAGCAAGTGAGCTAATTTATTTGCCAACGTTAACAGCGTGGGTGCGATAACCAGTTATGGCACGGCATGCAGCCTTTCGATCACATTGCCGTGGCCCGCCACCAATCAACAGATTCTCCTGTTCACAAGCTGCATAATTCTCGGCGGTGCCCGGTCCCTGGTGGTGGGATTATATCTTACCGCCCATTGTCTACAATGTCCCATTGAAAGGGCGGCATGTGGCACAATGGTTAGTACTGGGACTAGGTCGCTGAGGACCCTGATTCGAATCTCGGCCCTGGGTCACAGCCCGTTTGCAGTTTGCACATTCTCCTCATGTCTGTGTCGGATTCATCCCAAAACCCAAAGATGTGCAGGTTAGGTGGATTGGCCACGCTAAATTGCCCCTTAATTGGAACAAAATAGCATGCACATATTTGGACTGTGAGAGGAAACTTGATCACCCGGAGGAAACCCACGCAGACACGGGAGGAAAGTGCAAACTCCACAGGAAGTTATTCGAGACTGGAATTGAATCGGATACCTGGCGCTGTGAGGCAGTAGTGCCAGTGTGCCACCCTCAACTGAAGAACCTTCAAAAATCAGCCTCTGACAGCAGATGAGTATATAAACATATAATGATGCCTCACGAGTGTGGGAACCCAACTCATCCGTGCAAGAGGCAGGACTGAAGAATTTCCCGCCAGCTTGCACCAGGTGTGCAACTCTGATGGTTAATCTCGACATTGGCTTGAGCTCCCTAGCATTACAGCGCCAGAAATCACGCAATTCTAATCGCCCTCCGTGATGTAAAGGAGCGGCCATAGACAAAGGATACAACCAACAATATTTCGACCGGCGACTTAACCGCGCATCAGGTGATAGAGACACATTCTCAAGTAGGGGTACCATCCATTTTAATATGCAACACTCACAGATTGATGACGGTTTATTTCAGGACACATCCAGAGTTCTGATCCGTGCGTTGACGAAGATTTGGTTGAACAAAACGTTTGTTCAAAATCGAAGATTAACACTGGCAGGAACTCTGCCACCGTTTGGATTCTCTTTTTCATCAGTTCCCACATCACAGAGATGAAAGCGAACTAAGTGCATTCTAAAGAATAAAGGGATTAAGGGTTATGGTGTTCGGGCCGGAAAGTGGAGCTGAGTCCACAAAAGATCAGCCATGATCTCATTGCATGGTGGAGCAGGCTCGAGGGGTTAGATGGCCTACCCCTGCTCCTAGTTCTTATATAATCACTCATGCAGATCATTTCACTGCCTTTCCCTCTCCGGTGCCACAAATGTCTACACAACATATGATTTCACCACTTAGACCACAGACATGTCAACGGAACAAAGGGCAGCTTTGTTTTTACTCGCTCTCAATCACAAACCACTACAAGAAAGCCATGAATGGATTGCGGACTGTGGGCCTGTGGGAAGGAGTCGGAGGCATAACTGTTTGCAACAGAGGAATGGACACGTGCAGCTTCAATGTTAGTGTTACAGGTATAATGCTTTCCACAGCCGATATCTGGGTGCTCTTTTGATTCTAGAGTGATGTGGGGGGGTCTGAGTGTGTGGGGAGGGTGGCTTTGTGTGGGGGTAGGGCAGCCTGTGGAAGGGGGTTCGTTTCGGCACATGTTCACATTGGGGGTCCACATATTACAAAGGTCCGTGTTACTCCTATCACAGGGATGTCTTTGGGGTTGCACTGCCACAGATGCCTCTGTGGGGGACCCCCTGTCAGAAGTGTCATTGGAGTCCAGGAGTTTGAGGGTTGTTGGGGGGCACGTAGGCAATTCAGGCCGGGCCTGATTTACGATGCTGAGGGTGGATGGGATCGGATGGTTTCGACCATCGTGGCACTGGCGTGACAGATGTCGCGCTGGGCCAGCGGGCAACGGTTGCGCCCTCGTCCCGCTAGCAGGTCAAGGTCACGGATGCAGAGAGCACACGTGAACCTCGACAGCTTGATTCCCGGCAGAAGGGACCGGAGCATCACGGAAGGGCGGAGCACATCGCTTGGGTTCCGTAAATACAGACACATTAGTCATTGCATTGCCATGCTACTCAGCACCATGGAACTCGTTAATGCCGCCAGCGAGAAAACGGAGACGCCTATCTCATTTTTGCTCGATCCCTCGATTCTCCGTCCCATTGGGAAACGCATTGGGGGCGTTCTGGGAATGGAGAATCCCGCCGCAATCGAACGATGTTCCGATGAGAAAAACGGTGCTTGGGAACCGGAGATGTCAAGGAGCGCTCAACTTCGCGGGATACAGGAAACTTCGGGATCGATGGTCCGTTAGCAGATCAAATTGCCTTCAGTTGTTTCATCACTGATGGTCCCTCCATACTGTGATCACAAGTGGGAATAATTTAAGATTGTTTAACACTGTTCAGTACCATTATGTTCATCCCTGACATTGAAATGTCCATGCACGGCAATATCTGCACAAGTTGCAAACTAGCAAGAATGATTTACCCACAGTGTCAGGCAACGACCTCGTTCAACAGTAGAACACCGAGCGATTTACGTTAAATGGTATTGCAATTGCTTCATGGCCTCACCGCTCCTCAACCCCCATAACATTATGGAATGCCTTGGTCAGCAATTTAGCTTGAGAAGCTAAATAAATGCAACGGCTAGAAGAGCATGCCAGACGCCAGAGAAACACATTTTACGAGACAGTCGGTCAGATCAATACCCCGGTAATCTGACTTGCTGTCTTGTCAAAGATATTCCACAATTTACACAACAAAATGAGAAGCACAACGGCATATGTCCTCCGATATGCTAAGTTCAATCGCAACAACATTGAAAGTGCTGGGTAGACTCCAGAGACGGAAAAGCTTCTTGATCAGATTCCCAACCAGTATCTTGGTCAAGAGTGGCCTTGACGGCAGAGTAAGACGTTTCATTATGATAATAAACAACTGCAGCAGTGACTGCTTTTCCCTGGCCTCCACCAGACGAAAGTCGGATTGAATGACATCAACATGTGGACACATGGAGAATTCCGATTGCGACGCCAATTGAACTGAATAGCATGCGGACCTTTATGGAGCGCAATTTCAGCCATGAGATTCAGCTTATACGAACATCTATAAATATTATATGGTTATTTTTTCTCTCCGACTTTTACCTTGCAAAGCCTTTTTATGGTTTCGGATTTCTAAAAAGATTCAAATGTCAGCATCGTTAGTTGTCTACCTTCAATTTAAGCACGATTGTACAAATCACTCTACTTTACTTAGCTTGTATTATTGGCTGGATACTTTTGTATTTGAATGATCAAACTCGTTTTCGGTTGCAAAAGAAAGCCTGGGAGAAATTTCAATAAGAACACGGGGATTTGTTCTCAACAGTTCCGCTTTGGGAATTGGTCAAATTCTTAATTGGAGAGAACATCCACAACACAATTTGCAATTGGGCCTATGCGAATTGTTCAACGTAAGCAAAAACATTTCCATTTAGCAACAATCAAAATACACCTGCTACTGTAAGCGGAACTGCGATCAAATATTGCTGAATTTAAGCATCCCAAGCCGATAACTTAACATAATATTTGCAAAGAGGCTGCTTGACTTGTTTTGCTTCTGCAATGTATTGATTTTTTTAAGGTGATGTAATCGATGTTTTACTTTCCAAACCTGATCTTGCAGGACCGAGCAATAATATAGACACTGACTCGTATTTCACATTCATTTATCATTTAGACTCCAAACGTTTGTAAGCACCGGCGTGAGTGGATTTGTTAATACAATTCCCAAGTCAACTTCATTCTAAACAGCTTCATGTATCAGACTACCAAACAAATGGCAACAGAATATTGTTGATGGGAGAATTATTAACGCCTGCAACTGGGGTGGGGAGAGGTGGGGCATTTCGTCACACGCAGAATTGTGAATTTCCGATCTTCTCATGTCCTCATGCGTATACTGTGGTTGAAGTTTTGTTTTTCAGTATACTCAAGGCCAATATCGAGACATACATTTTTCCGGCTGTGACACAATATGGGAAGTGAATGAGAAGGTGGACTTAAGTCAAACGATCCTGAATAATCGTACTGTATTGTAAAGTAGGGTTTATGGACAATGTCTTCTACGCTGACGTTATTTATTGTCTTCGTATCTCTGGCTATGCGAATAAAATAAGAAAACGTATTTAATTCGTATTTGAAGAGCACACCTCGATATGTTGCAACTGATGCCCATAATCTTCAAAAAAATATTGCCACGATCATCCATTTGGGAGACTCTGGGTAGGATTCTCCTTTGGCTGTCGCCAAACTCGCGAAACGTGATTGGCTATAGAATAGGATCTGATGCCAAAATTTCGGCTGCCATCCATTTGATGGGAAATCGCAATTCTCCATCACCTGGCAAGTGGCGTCAATACAGTGCGGAACTCATGTGCATTTAACATCGGTTGCATGTCACTAGCAGGCCTTGGCGATACCACATCTCCGAGGAACCGAGTTCCCGACAGGCAGTTTAATTGTGATTTTGAAAATCGTGTATCCGGCGCCGTGACAAATGAGGGTGTGACAGAGAAGGTAGGACACAGCGTCGCGCGACTGCAGGCTGCCCGTTTGGTAATTATCCGGGCTGGTTGCGGTGGGAGGAATATCTGCCATGGCGGGGAAGGGGAGTCGATGTGAAAACGGGACGAATAGCCGGGGTGGCACCCTGCGGAACTGGGGCGGCGTCCTGTCACTGACCGACGTTGCTGCGGCCTCCAAGGCAGCCATCTTGCTGCGAACCCCACTGACCACCCACCTTGGTCCCACGGTCTGGTCAGTGACATCGGCAATATGAGTGCCCGCCAACCAGTACACGACGTTCGGACATGCCCCCACCCCACATCCGCGCCACCCACCGTTGGCCCATACAGTAATCTCCCACAGTAGCCTCTGCGGGCGTGAAGACCGGGTCCGTGGACGTCCCTCTGCTAGGGCAGTCCCAGCAGACGGTGCACCTGGCAGCTCGGATGGGTGCACGGGGTGCGGGAAAGGGGACGACGACATGCGGAGGCAGAGCCCTCAGTGGCAACTGGAGCATCATGTAGCCCGGTGGACCTGTTTGGGCGCGTAACAACGCACCATGTTAACATGTCTGCCTTTCGTTCCGTGCAGGCAACGTATATTGGAATTAAAACAGCAATTGTGTCCTTGCTGCTCATCACCGTAGCCCTGGAGGACGGCGTGTTCCTGTCCGAGCTAATGTTGCTTGAGGAAGAGCAAGCTGCTGCAGCGCAGTGTGCAGCAGGCGAGCGTGCCGTAGAAGAACCGAAGACAGCCACCCAGGATGGAAAACCAACTGCCCAACACGCCAAGAAGGAGGAGGTGCCGACGAGTTATCACATGAGACCTCAAATGTACTGACAGGAGCTGATATTCGAGGCCGGACAGGGGAAGCTGTCAAATACTCAGGCTGAGCAGAGAAAGAGTGCAACATATCTGCCAGATCATGCCGCACGTGGCACAGTGGGACTTTTGGGGGGACACCCGCTACTCCAGCGCGACAGGCTCTATCCACTGTGATGTTGGCTGAGACCTATCCGGAGGCGGAGACCGACGCGGAGACCCGCTGCAACGACACCCCTGCAGCAACCAGGTACGTGATAAAGCGGGGCTCTTGAAGATGCGGTTCAGAAGACTGGACTGCTGTGGAGGGACACTCAAGTCTAGCGCTGAGAGCGTCTCCCTTATCGTGAAATCTTCTCTGCCCTCCACAACATCACGCAGCAAAGGTGCGATGTGCCTGAGGAGGAACAGGAACGCCAGGCCTTTTCCGATGAGGGGGAGAATAGGCAGACATGAAGTCCAGGCAGGCACGGGAGGCCGCATTACACATGTGCTAGGGTCAACGCACGCGGGACGCTATGATGCCTCCAGGTTCAGCAGTTAGTGGGGTGCACTGCCCAGGATTAACGCAACCCAACCACACACCCTTCCCCTCCCCGCCCGCCCGCCGCTGTCGCCATTCTCCGTCAACTCCCTCTGTCATACATACCTGCCGCTGTCCGGGGTTTGCACCCTATGTTGGCAGTAACCCCGGGTCTGGTCTATGGGATGGCAGATGATGACAACCCGCTCTTCCATGAGCACTGACGTTCCTCATTGTTTGTCAACGACTGCCACCTGCCCATAGTCGCACTTTCCACTGTCCACCTGGTTCATTACTGCTTGCGAGCTGGCTATTCATCACACGGAGTGGCAGAGATGCGGTGGTCGGTGGACGGGAAGGGTGGTGAGGGCGGCCGGGGGCGGAAGGGCTAGGATCCCAAGCCACCTACAATATCTTCCGATTCCCCCACCCGTGACCAAACTAGACCAGCCTATCCACACACCCATCCGACAGAGCACCGAGAACGTGTGCAACAGTGTGATCAGATGTTTAATGTGGCAATGTATACATTGAATTCTGCCATAGCCCTTAACATTTAAACATGCCCCGCACATGCCAATCTAACTAGTGTATCACTTTCTAACCTTCTTGGCCCTAATGCTTCGACTAAAAGGCTCTAAAGCTGGTACAGCAGGAGTGGAGGTGGCCTGCTGGGAGTTCTGCCCTCTGACCTCAGTTCTAATTGGCGGCCGTCTTCTGGGGCAACCAGGCTGCTTGGGTGTCACAGGTTTGGTGGTGCCGCCCTGTTGTGCCCGCTGCCCGCCAGATGCACCAAGCACTAGAGTTAGGAAGTCTGTGGTGCTGCGATATTCCGTGAGTCACCACCATGTGCCCCACCACCTCCTCCTTCCTCGGTGTACCCTGTGGGCAATCCATAGGGCGAGGATGCGAGCGGAGCTAGCCCATGAGGCTCACCGGCGATCTGCCGATGGACGTCCGATTTGGTCTTGAACACGGTGTCCATACTCGCGGCAGTGCAGCACGGCGAATGGGCCATTTCCATCTGGGACTGCGCCATGCCACCCATGGACTGTACCACCACCTTTTGGGATTGTGTTATTTCACACAGTGGCCTCTCGGACCGGGCCACCTCCCTCTCTATCTATGGGGCAATGCTGCCGGCGTTTGAAGCCATGGCCTGCTGTACCTGTCTACGGTCAGGACCGCCGCTGTGATTTACAGAACGCTCTGACCCATGCTTGCGTGTCCGGCAGCAACCCTGCCCGGCCCTCGGCCATCACACGCACAGTATTTTCCAGGCGTACACATGCTGGTCCAGAGCCAAAGCCCACGTCCTAATGCTTCCATCGCTGATGCCACCCGTGCGATGCTGCGCTAGATGGCACGCATGATATCCATGACATCCTGCACATGGTTGGACCCCTCCATCTACACTGCAGGTACTGGATGCTCGCCGACAGCCCCTCACGTTGTCCGTGGCAGTGCCCTGCAACTGCACACTCTATAGGAATGTCCGTTCCAGAATACCGAAACTGTCTGGACGGCAGACTCTACCTGCGGTCAGCTTTCCCTCTGACAATCCGTCGCCTCGGTTGTTCCAACCTTCGCTTTCACTCTACAGAGGATCTCTGTGTGGTGCGGACAAGATAATGTCCCAGGAGATTCTTCATTAAAGTGCCCAACCGACATGAGAGTCTCTGGGCTGGTAGAGGGTGTTGGAGACAACTGTGACGGGAAGTCCATGTCACCCGCAATTTCAAACCACAGGGTGTCTTGCGACTCAAATGGAGGGCAGTCGTCCGAGCTGCACTCAGCCTCGCTGCTCGTCTCACGGGAGTGCTTTAGCTGTATCAGTGGTTGGGGACAAGAGACACCAGATAGGCCAACCGCATCTCCAAAAGGTCCTGTTAGACACAAAACAAGACGCATGGTGAGACCATGAGCTGCGGGGACTGTGGGTGGTAGAAGTAAGGTCTGGGTGAGGGTGGGACTGCTGTGAGACGGAGGTTTGTGGTGAGGGTAGCAAGGAGTTTGGGGTGAGAGTGGTGGGGGTGGGGTGAGGGAGATGTCGGGTGAGGAGGGCTCGAGTGCACGATGGGAGGGTTGGCAGACCTGTCACGGGGAACCACAACTCAACGTGGTCTCATATCCTCTCCCACGACGTAACTACACCCCGGCGATCTCCTTTCCTGCGGGCCACCAACCATGTCCAGTGCCCTCTGCTCTTCCATGGTGAGGGGCCACAAGTGAGACGTTCCCCCCTTCTGTCCTCTCCACCTCCCGTCAGTTGTAGGCAGCCTTCCCCTGGGGTGAGGCAAGCATAAACATCCGTGTTGACAGTCCGACGTATGCAGCCCAGCGGTTCTTAACTTGTGGCCTCAGTGACCAGGGCACCCATCCGTCATCGCTGGTATCGGTTCTGCCACGTACTGAAAGGTGGATTTCCGGCCGCCCACCACTGGACGGCGGCTGTAGGGTCACAGGTATGTTGAACGTGGGTTGGGGTGATAAGGTGTGGCCTACTCTTCCTGGCCTCAATCAGGAGGTCGTGCAAGATTATGCGGCACTGCTATCAAATTCACATGGTGTTATTGGTGGCTCTGACCACCTCTCCCATCTGTGCCCAGTCACGCGAATGGCGGTGGCTGGCAGTGTTCTTCCCAGGGCGGGGTACAATTTCATGCGCCGCTCCTCGATGCTATCCAGAAGGGTCTCCAGCTCGGCCTCAGTGAAGCATGGAACCGCGCATCGTGCTGCCAACTTGTTGTCTGTGATGGTGTGTGGAGAGTGAAATGTGTATATGTGGCTGCAGATGGTTACCCTCCCGAGTGTCAATCGTGCACCTGGTGAACCCAGCATCGTTTCCCATTGGGATCGATTGGGATTGACGCGACGCCCGTGCACGCCCCTTAACAGTCGGCGACACATTCCAGGGGCGGCGCCAGTTTTGCCATAGTGTAAGTCCAATAATTCTGCACTGCCATGCACGCTTAAGTTCAGAAGTGGAGAATCCAGCCCCCTGTACTTTGGCCCGTGAGGAAGGGTACCAGGCGCTGTCGTTCGCTGTGGCTTTACTCATCTGTTAGACACAGTGAGCGCCGTGATCAACGTCGGCCGAACTGCCATCGAGTGCAGGAAGAAACTGCACGCCCTCCTCAGGCCAGCCAAGGTAATTGGGCAACGCTGTGCCCCTGAAACTAATCTCGCCCCCCACGAACCCGTTCCCGGCACCGAACGCACATCCTGCCCCACTCGCCAGCACCCATGCCGGCCACAATGGCCGGCTTCGCTGGGCACTGATGCCATAATCTCTCCAAACCTTGTGCTTCATGCGTCAGAACGTCTAAAAGTCTCGTTATTTGGGTATGCAGCCCTCCCCACCGCCCACCCAGGTGAAGGCATAACCCTAGGGAGCGGGAGAAGACTGAAGGGGGACCAACAGACCTGCGGCCCCTCATCATGCCCGAACTGAGGGCACTCTATGTGGTCGTCGGCTCTGAGGAAAGGGAGGTCACCAACGCAGAGGTCGGCGGCGGGCGAGCAAGTGAGACCCCCTGCTTAGTCCCGGATTGTCATGACACATGTATGGACACCCCCACAGCCCCAACCCCTCACACCCCACACGCCCTTACCAATCCTCATCCCCCTCACCCTCGAACCTTTCCCCTCACCGTCACCCACCCATAAACCCCAATCCTCACCCCAGACCCCCGATTCCAACCCCTGCCCCGTGCGCTCCCCAATCCAGCTGTCTCACGATGCATGTCGTCTTGTGTCTTACTGGACCTGTCGGAGATGGGACCGGTGCATCCAGAGACACCCGCCCCCAGCCAGTGCCAGATGCATTGTCCTCCACGCGGCCGAGCACTGACGGGGAGAGCACCCTGAGCACCAGCCCTCTGCCCGAAGCTCAGGAGACACCGGAGTTCTGGTCGGAGGTGGACACGGACTTTACGCCACCCCGAAGACTATCACATCTGTTGGGCACATTAGTCAGGAGGCTTCTGGGACACTATCTGGTGTGCAGCACAGAGTTGGTCCACTGCAGAAGGTGGAGGTAGGAAGAGCCGAGGTGACGGGCCGTCGGAGGGCAGCACGACCCAAGGAACAAGCTGCAACTGAGTTGGATCCTGGCCTCCTGGAACATCCAGTCCCACCCACAGTGGAGATGCAGTCAGAGACCCAAAGTCTACAGGATGGGATGACAGCTGGCTTCCAGAACCTGAAGGCACAGGTGAAGGAACCCAACCGTGCAGCAGCAGAAGCTGGTGCTGGCCATGAGTGCCATTCAAGGTGGAGGTATTGGGGGCGACGGTGTCGGATATGGGTCAGTGTGTGCAAGGCCTGATGCATTCTGTGCAAGTGGGGGCGCGGCTCAGGATAAGGCCGCCCTCTGACAGGTAGCCATGTGCCAGAGCCACCTGGATATTGCAGCGGCGCTCCTTAGCGTGGCCCAGTTGAGGCAGACAACGGCTACGAGCGTAGGCGTCATTGCCCAGGTGCTGGCCGGCATGGTGCAGGTTCAAACGGAGGTAGCCACAAGCAGGGGGACGTCGCTCACACCAGGGGGATCTGGACCGGACACTGGCCAACGTGCCCACACCAACAGGGACATGGCCCAGTCACTGGCTTATGTGGCTTGCATCCAAGTGACGTAGCACAGTCACTGCCTGATGTGGCCCACGCCAAAAGGGACGGGGCTCAGCCACTGGTTGATGTGGCACGGACCCTCAGTGTGGTGGCACATTCGCAGCATGATGTAGTGCAGTCGAGCCGGAGATGGGAAACTCCCTGTGCTCCACGGCCGCAAAACTGCAGACCCTTGTCGAGACCAGAGTGGGCCTCCATGACTGGCAGCGCCAGGTTACAGGGAGTGTCTCAGCGGATGGCTCTGCTCGCACCCAGTTCCATTGAGTAGCCCGGGGGGCATCGGGCACATCAGGAGGTGGTGCTGGGGCCTGTGCCGGTGACGCCCGCAGCGCTGGTGAAAGAGCAGCGTAGCACCTCGGACTCATGTCTCTGGTGCATCTGCTCAGCAGCTTGCAGATTAGGGCAGCATCACGCTTCCCGGGATGCCCGAGCAGCAGGCAGACCCATCGAGGCCGGGTCTCCCCAGGAGGCGTGCGCCAACCTTGACGCAGCGCAGGAGTCACTGCAGGCCGCCTCCACTCCTGCTATACCGTTTGTGGAACCAGTTAGGTGTAGTGTTACGGCCCTTAAGGCCTGCAAGTTGGATACTAGCTACGGTAGTACGGTTGCAGTGCACAGTTGAGTAAAAGGGGCTAGGGCCAGACTGTATATATTTTTCACAAGACACACATATTAACACCGTTCAAACCTGCTTTGGTACTCTGTCCAATGAGTGTGGCGGTGGGGCGGTCAGTGCTGGCCAGTGATAATGGGGGCTGGGGGACAAGTGAAGACCTCGTGGAAGGAGTGTGCTCTCCCCTCCACCTCCCCCGCCCCGACCGTTCCCGGCACCCCCACGGTAGCGAATCGACAGGACTGTGTAATGGACTGGACAATTCACATGCAGCGTTCACACAGGTGGTAGGTGCCACTGTGGGCATGAGTCAGATATAGTTATACGATGTGGAGCAGGGAGCTCATCGCAGAGCGGGTTGTCATCATCCTGCATCCCATGGGTCAGACCAGATGTCACTGCCAACCCAGTGCCCCCAGTTTTAGCGTCGCTGGCATATATAACGGAGGGGAAGGGGGGAGCATATGGGTAGTTTGGTGGTGTGGGGGGGGGGGGTGAGGGGATTTGGTGGTGTGGGGGTTTGGTGGTGTGAGAGGTGAGGGGTTGTGGATCTAGTATGGTGGTGTCCATGTCTCTGGCCAGCAATCGCCCTCCTCACCTGGCCGGTGAAAGGTGAAGCGACGAGGGTGTGCCATGTTTGCTGGCCACGGGCGATGGTGTTGTGTGGCCTCCGATGCCTGCCCTGGCCCATTATCCCATACATTGCCCGCCTATCACTCACCCTTCCCGTCTCACGAGGCCTGCGCTTCCTCCAAAAGCTCCTACAGCACATCAACCCCTCTGCTGGTCGATTTTGTGGAGGAGGCAGAAGACCACAACGATTCGGCGGCTCTCCTAACCTCGTACTGGAGGGCCCCTCCAAACTGTTACCGGCATCACAAGTGCATGTTCAGGATCCTAAAGCACTGCTCGACAACACCCCTGTGGTCGCTGTATGGGCATCATTGTAGCGGGACTCCGCGTCAGTCTGTGGCCTCTGGATAGTTGTCATCAGCCACTACCGTGAATGCAGCAGATAACTCCTGTCGCCCAGCAGCGTGCCACGCAGCCGGTGGGGAGGAGGCGCCCCTGGACTATATCGGGAATTACCGAGTGTGCCAAGATGAATGCGCCGTGCACACTGCCCGGGTACCGGTTGCAGACATGCATAATGCGCATCTTTTGCCCACGGACCAGCTGAATGTTCATCGAATGACAGCACATTCTGTTTGTGTATAGCTGCCTGTTATGCTCCGGTGGCGTAGGGCAACATGCATCCCATCGAACACCCCCTGCACCAGTTCATCCAGGCGGTGGAAGCGAAATCCGCTGCTCGGGCATCTTGGTGGGCGCAGTTCAAACGGTACCATGTGTACCACTCCACCTGTGTATATAGGGCGCGCATGATGGCGCGGATGCACATGTGCGCCAATGCATGCAAAATCCCGGAAGTGCCCCACTCGGCGACTGGAAGGATTCCGTCGCATCGACGTTGAGGGCGACTATCAGCTTGACAGTCACGGGGAGCGGATGTCCTCCCCCATAACCCGGCGGTACCAGGTATGCCACCATCTGACAGATGTGCCGCGCTCTCGATCTGCTCATTCACAGTCTCTTTCTGCATGCCGGGTTCGGAAGATCCTGGATTGACAGGCGGAGCCTAATGTGTGGGGCCTCATCCAGTGCCTCCTTGGCACCTCCTCCTCCTTGACCTGTTGTCGGCTGTCCCTCCAGTCTGAGCGACTGCTACCTGCCCCTCTGCTGCCCGTTCCTCTGCAATAGCCTCCGCCTCCTCTCTGAGCGGCCTTCGCTCACGCTGCCGAAGGGAATCGTGCAGATATGTGGCTATCGCCACAGCGGCCAGCATCATGGGTTGAATTCCGAATTGTCTGCCGGGGGTGAAAGTCCAACCTGTTCGCTTGGCGTATACCCCCGTGCCCAACCAGTTACCATGGGATACATGGTGGCCCCGGTTGGCACTGCTGGCCCCACCGAAGCATTTCCCCATACCCTCAAATCGCACTCAGGCCAGTACGGTTCCATCTCTCCTCGCGATCGTCGCTGCTGCCAACGGCACCGTTGGCTGGCACTGCCTTAACTGAGGGCTGCCGTCAGTGTGGCCCTGGGTGGTCCCCGCTAGATGTCTGCGTGTTGGGGCGGGTGTCCGTTGGCCGGGTGGGGGGGGCTCTCCCATATTGCCGGTGTCACTGTGTGAAACAAGGGGCACGGGTGGGTGGTCAGCAATATTGCCACTGTAATGGCGGTCTGTGCCTAGCACCACAGTCCTGGGGGGGGGGGGGGGTGCTCCCCGGCTGTTCTGCCCACCTCCCCCTCCACCTGCCCCTCCTCTCCCCCGGCCCTGTCAGGTGCAATCCACGCCGCTGCTCGCACGGCCGCTCTCCGGGCTGGCAGCCCACAGTCGCTCCACATCAGTTACTACCTCCGCTCTATCGCTCATCAGATAGGATGCTAGATTCACGATTTGTATAACCAGAAGTTAACCACGCTGTCGAGAAATCGGCCCCTCGGAGGCACTGATGCGCGGAGGCCCCGGAGCATCGGGCATCAGGCCCCCTTATGATATGCCTACTGTACTTTCAGGCCGTGGGCGAGCAACCGATTTACGCCATACTGGGGGTACCGGCGCATCCCGATTTGTCGTCACACTGGCGTCTACCGTGATTTTGTTTTATGAAGCTATTCTCCGCCCAGTTGTGTTTCCCGATTTCAGTATCGGCTATCGGAGAATCCAGCACTACAAGTGAACCACATCCACGGAATTCCCGCTACGGGGAGCGAAGAATCTCGGGAGTGCGGAGCATAGGAAGCTGGGCCCGCGAAACAGATGCAAATGGTCATCATCAGCCATTTGTATTTATTTCCATGCGCTGGCTGGCAAGGGCGGCGTGGAGCCCGTTCGCGCTGCCAGCGAGGAGTTGAGGCACCACATTCGGCTTGGCGCACGGCGTCAATCCCGATTTAGCCTCGACAAATCCCACCCAATTGTTTCTGAACATTCCAATGGATTGAACTTGTATCAAGCACAGTCTGTGTCTCACTAGGTTACTTGATTTTGAATCTTGGAAGCAGTCCGGCATGATTTATATTTTCTGGTCATTTTACCATCATAAAAGGGCATAATGGCGAAAATGTGAATTTCGCACGCATATTAATTCTTAAATCAATTACATGGCAATTCGATAGGATTTCCTTTATTATTGGCAAGGGTGCCCTCTGCTACAAGCCTTCTCTTAATTGGAAATGGCATGATTTTAGAATTGAAAACTTTAGTCCAGGGAAAATAACATTTTGTTCAGGAGCATTGAAGTCTTACTGAGTTCCTCACTTCCACTGAAATGTTCGACTGGCATCATGGGGCAAAATATACTTTTTCAAAACAGAATATTGATATATTGGAAAACCAAAGTCCTTTCAATTCCTTCGTAATCGTCGTAAAGGTTCACTTTTAGGAGGAATGCAGTGAAACACGCCCTACAATTATGCTACAGCTCCTTTTTCACCTGCATCTTTTCTGTCCACTTCTTCGTCTGAAAGGAAAGTATGATCAGTTCATGAAAAAATAAACTGAAATAATTATTTACAGCGAAATGGTTCCATTAGTCCACAAGGAAAGAAAAGTGGAGCAATAACCTCACTTGCTTTAAAGGTTCGTGTCCAATGTGGGTCACTGTCTGCTGAGTCTGAAGGTTCCCCTGCGTCGGCGTGGGTTCCCTCCGGCAAACTGGTATTGCAACTATGTCGTCATGCCAGTACCAAGACTTAAAGTCTCTGTTCAGTTCTGGAGTACTTCGTGACTGACGATTTACATTCCTTGAGAAATAGACCACAAGTTTCTCTATGCTAAGGTCTTCTTCCTGCAGCTGTGTGGCTCTCACATAAATGTCTCGAACATTCACAACCAGCTCAAACTGTTTTTCGAAGATTGCTGAGGCTAACCTTGTTTTTTTGTCGACACAGTATTTCAATACGTGAATGCTCTTTTGTTGGCCTCCGTTCAATTCATGTTTTTGTTGTTCTTTAACTGTTCTGTGAGTGGTGCTGCTACACTACTAAAGTTTAGAACGAACTTACAATAAAATCCGCTCATTTCCAGAATCATTTGAAATGGTCAAACAGTGTTGTTCCCGTTTTTCAAAAAATTGATGTCCGTGTGTTGGCGTCACTGGCCAGGCCTGTATTTATTGCCTGCCCTAATTTCCCTTCAGAAAGTAGTGAGTTGGCGCCTTGAACCGTTTCAGTCCTTGAAGTGTAGGTACACCTACTGTGCTGTTCGGTAGGGGTTTCCAGAATGCTGCCACAGTGAGGGAACGGAGACATATTTCCAAGTCACGGTGGTGAGTGACTTGGATGGAAGCCTCCAAATGGTCGTATTCACAGGTACCTCCTGCTCTTCTCCTTCCACTTGGTCGTGCAGATAGCCATACCATATTTGACTGAACGAGACCATACCATAAATTTTTATTTCTCGGTGACCCAGTCTTTCAATGCCTTAGTTCGTGATTCTCTGAACATTTGAAGGTTCGTTCTTGGTTACATAGGGCATAATCTGCATTGACGGTACACATGTGGAGATCTCCTTTTCCCTCTCATTCGAGGATACTTGATAAAACTCCTTTCACAAGTCCACATTCGTGATCGTTGAATCATAGAATCCTTACAATACACACGGCTGCCATTCGACACATTAAATCTGCATCGGCCCTTCGAAACTAGCCATTTCCCCGTCACATCCCACAACTCCAGAACCTAACATTAACATCTTGGATACGAAGGGGAAATTTAGAATGGCAAATGCACCTAACCTGAACATCTCAGGAAACCGGAGCACCCGAGGATACCAATGCAGAGACAAGGAGGATGTGAAAACTCCACACAGACAAAGCTCGGAATCCAACTTGGATCCCTGATGCCGTGAGGCAGCAGGGCGAACCACTGTGCCACCTTCCTGCCCTTGATGAATTTGGGATGCCGAAATCTTTTGATTAAATTTTCCAAACGTGGAATAGGAAGCGGATACCTATTGGTGAAGGTATTCAGTCTCCTGTCGTCCCAAACAAATCTTTGCGTTCAATCAATTTTCGGCATCAGTGTCATAAGGTAGCTGCAAACATGAATTCAATAATGTCAGTATTGAACATTTGTTTAATGTTCTTCTGCACTTGTGATAACCTTTCTAAAGTTAGCCTGTATGACAGGTTGCGCCTTAGCAGAATTTCGTCGACCAAACTCACACCCCACCCCACCTCTCCATCTACATAATGCATTACTAACTTGGATGTACATAATTTGACCCCACAAATGCATTTATCAGACTGCAGAATCTCTTTCAATTTGCTGCAGCTCTGATTGGAAAGCAAGTTAACTGGATGATTCGATTTTCAGGATTCCTCCATTGCGCCAATGAAATGGATTGATGTCACTCTGATTTTAACACTCTTCATCTTTCAAATTTTCAAAATGTCATGCTTGTCCTCATCTCCATCCCAATACTTTTGAATCAAGTTTAAGTGACTCACTATGTGTACTGTCGGTGTGGCTGGTATGCGGACCAGATGACTTTACTGGGTCAACTTTCTTTCAATCAGATATGACCACCTAAATCTGTCTGTCTAGTGGTTTGCCAGTCACTGATAATAACAGAAGCATTTTTGCGCCTTTTCCGAAACTACGACTCTACATTTTCCTATCGGTTATTGCTTTCATTTCATGTTCTGCGGCCTTTGAATGATTCCTTGACACCTCTCAAGCCCATTTGGTTTTTCTCTGAAATTCGAGACGTATGGGCTGGATTCTCCAGTATCCCAGCCGCAAAACTATCCAACCACAAGAGCGTTGCTTCAGAAACCTGCAGCTGTGGAACGAAACATTCAGCCCATGGAATCCCTGTTGGGATTCTCTAATCCTAGTTGACCTTAACACCGCTGCCAGCGAGAACGGAGAATTTAGTACTTAGCCAAAATAATATTCATTGCGTCAGGCCAGATAATCGGGCCGGCATGATTTGATGTTTTAATTCCAGCCTCCGTGGGATTCTCCAATTTCCCAGCAGGTCCTTCCCGACCGCACGCGTTTCGCTGTCGACGGCATTCCGCTTTCTCACCGCTTGTCAGTGGGATTAACCATTGTAACCACCCCATGTCGCCATGAAACCTGTGAGTAAGGATGCGCAACTGGTGCGCCGAGTGACTTGCAATCCATTACCTACGTCCGTCTGCGGTTCAGGCCAGGAAAAATGTTTTTGGATCGTTGCTTGGGTTTTCCTTTTTCCTCGTTGTCCCTCTAATGGAATTTCATCGGCTCGCCTGAGAAATTCTTTCCTACACTCAGTAGTTATTAGAACTTGGTTCATTTCTGCCATTTGTCCTCTGCACTAACCCGTGGTGGGTTCCATTTTTTTCTTTATATTTTATCCTGTGAAGAATAAAGTTCCCGAAGACCCTGAGCTCCGAAGCTGAGGAAGCAGTATGATGTATTATATTTAATTTCGAATTTATTCTAACAGTATCTCTGAATAAAACACAGCTGTCCCTTTCCCTTTATCCACTCCACCCATCTATCCAATTAGCTATCTCAGCCACCAACTTACCACATCCTCTTATTCATATCAAACATCAACAGCGAATGAAACTTAAAGACCACACTCACAACACCCAGCTACCAGCAAAGACTGATTAATCTCACCAAACTTCAAAGACCCCTCCCAACATTCACACATGGAAAATTCACGCATCAATTCATCAGCACCAAACATTCGCTCAACTATTGATCCCACAAAATTATCCCAGCGCCTCCATTTACCCTCTTCACTCAACTGCCCAAATCCCACCCATAACCATATATAGTCACAATATCAGTCGCACACCCATCGACCAAAACATCTACCTTTCCATTGAGTCACCTACACATTACACACAATTATATCAATAGATGCAATAATATTTTTATCGCTTAGATGGTTTTTTTGGTTAGCATTGGTGAGTTTGGATCTAAGGGTCTGTCTACTTGGCGTAGCTTCTACGATACACACTTCACTATCTCTCTTACTCACCTAGCTGCCTACCCATCAGACCCATGTACGATCGTCCTCATGCATCGCTGTAAGGAACACATTAATCAGCAAATAGCACATGTCCATATTATCCGCTTACTTACCTACTCATACACGCCATCTTCCCATACAAAGATCATTAGCTACTCACCTATCGACCTCACTTTTTTACCTCCAGACTCAATAATCCAGTTCATCGAGCTTGCATCAACATTTGGAAACACATCCAAATTTACATGTCGAGCACTTCACAGACGGACTCTGCTAAACTATGTTCCCGCCCATGCACATAACCACCTCCCCATCTACGTCTAACTCCCAACGCATTAAATCAGAGCGTTACCTAGCGCCAATAGCAATGCGCTGAGTCATTCAATCATCCTCCAGTCACTCATTGACTCATTCGATCACTAAACCAAAAACATGCATTCAAAAACCCTTTAAACTGGTATAAATACTGAGACTAGTGCCAGAAATGTGGAATGTATCACTTAAATTTCCCACATTCACTCTGCTCTTTCGACTTAAATGGTGACTCTTTATTTCCCATTTCCTTTTCTGATGGAAGCGTAGGACCCTGGAAGAAATGATAGTATCAACTAATTCAGTAAGTCAGCGTGGGAAGCGAGACTTCGCCGAGGATTTATATTGATCTGACATTGTGGGTAATTCTGTTTTGCATCGGTGATTGGTTACTTCCTTCCATGTGTTTTGCACCCGGTGAGAAACAGTGTTTAACGTTCTCCTATAATGAATGTATGTAAATATTATGCTCTGAAATAAAATATTTCAGATTAGAAATGACATTTGAGACATACGAATTGCATTAATCAGTCCAGACCTTCATTAAAGGATGGATATGCAGCTGCAGAACGGTAAATTTTCCCACCTGACTTTTTGAGTGCCACTTTGAATTCTTCCAGTTCTAAAGGCCAAATATAAGCTCCTGGTTAATCACATCAAATCAGCAATATTTGTTCTATTTTGAAACGTGATTTAGGAATCAGGAATTCGGGGGAATTGAGGCTTTCAAGACGGAGACATACACATCCCATCAGAAGAAAAAATCTAAATAACATCACACTGAAAAAAATCGACAATGTTGGGCAGGCAGTAGCACTGCTCATGTGGCTATCAAAAAGAGCACGGCGCGATACTACATCAATTTTCATGGAGAGAAGGTAAAGTGCTGCATAATATATCGATCAAGTGAAGTGTTCAACTCAGTTCCTCCTCCGTGCAACATCCAAAACCACTGATTATCCACTGAATCAGTATAATCCCTACTGTGCAGAAGGAAGACTTTAAGCCCATCGAGTCAGTACCTACCTCTGAAAGAGCATTTTACCAAGGCCAAATGTTCCGCCCTAACCCCGTACTCTGCGTTCTGATCATGGGCAATCCACCTAACCTGCACATCTTTGGGCAGTGAGAGGAAACCGAATCACCCGGAAGAAACCCCACGCAGACAATGGACGAACGTGCAAACTCCACAGAGTTAGTCACCAACGGCCGGAATCGAATTATCATTCGTGGAGCTGTGAGACACCAGTGCTAAACACCGTGCAGCCCTGCTGTAATCCAATAAAGTAATAAAATACGGAAGTAAAACCATAACTTTAGCCATAATGAGAATGTATTAATCCCACGGTCGTAAGCACGGAGCCGACATCAAGACAAACAGGATGTGTTTGTCTCCTATTTGCTTTTAAATGGCCGAGCTCATCACTCAATTGTACTTCTCATCGACACAAATGCATCAATGCCACATCCTGCCCAAGAACCCTGCAAAGAAATCAGTTCTAAAATATTGAGGGCTTGCGCATACATTTTCAGAACTGTCCACAAACCATTCGCGTAAAGCAGAATGTGACTGAATTAACAGAATGCCACAAAAGAAAGCATTTTTCCAAACTGTTCCAAAATAATTTGCAGTTTTAAAAAATTCATTCATAGGATGTTTGCATCGCTGGCCGGGCCAGCATCTGATGCCCATTCCTGAGAATTTAGGAGTGAACCTCATTGCTGTGGGTCTGAAGTCACATGTAGGACAAAGAAGGATGACAGATTTCCTTCCCAAAACGACATCAGTGAACAAAATGGGTTTCCACAACAATCGACAATGGTTTCACGGTCGTCGTTAGAGTTTTCATTCCTGCTTTTTATGGCATTCAGGTTCCACCATCTACCCTAGTCGGATTCGAACCCTTGTCCCTACGGAATTCCCGTGGGTCTCTGCATTACTAGTTCAGTGACAATACAGCTATTCCACAATCTCCCTTCCTGCCTTGCCATATAATGCTTTGCCATGCGGTGGTCATCTCTACTTTGACGATCACCTGCTCTGACATAAGATCCATACACTTGAATGGCAGTTTCTGCAACATTTGCTGGGGAAGATATTTAATACATACGTTGCACGTTTCGCTGGCCCTGCATTTTATTTTATAGCCTTTATCGGCTGTTACTATGCTGGCCCAGATGCCGACATTTGAAACTGGTCAAGAACTCCAAAAGGTTTTTTGTTAATTTTTTAACATGGGAAGAAGGGAGAAATGATGTTTATTCGTGTCCCGGTAGGCATACATTACACTGCAATTAATTTACGGTGAAAATCCCCGAGGATCCGCACTCCGGCCGCTGGTCGGGTATACTGAGGGAGAATTCAGAATGTCCAATTCCCCTGACAAGCACGGCTTTTGGGACTTGTGGGAGGAAGCCGGAGGACCCGGAGGAAACCAACGCAGACATGGGGAGAACGTGCAAACGCCAAACAGTCAATGAGCCAAGCTGGGAATCGCACCTGATACACTAACGCTGTGAAGCAACAATGCTAACCACTGTGCTATATTGCCGCCCGAATTTCACCCAGGAGTGATGTCTCTGACTCTGAACAATTGGTACAGTTTCCAATAACACAAATTTAATTTGAACACGGAATAGATCACACCACATGAAAGACTGTACGTTACAATTACCAGTTAAACAGTTCTTAAACCAAATGAAAAATAAAACTGATATCTAAACTTGCAAGTAGCTCCAACTGAGCAGGCAGATGCAGTTCAAATTTCACTTTTAAATAAAGTTAACAATTGGATTGATTGCTTTGTTGTGCAGTGAATTTGTGAAGAAGAGAGTCCCTTTGAAGAGCAGAAGCAGGACACTTCTGCTCAACCTAGCGGCGTTTGGTAAAATAACATGTTGATCATCTTTTATATTATTCTGCCTTGTCAGTCTTAAAGCCTATGCCAAGTTCCAAAATTACAGAAAGACCTGGCTCCTCCAACGAATGACATAATCGGTAGCCCACTGATATGTCACATGACCGGCTTATCCAGGAGTAAATGCAACGCCCCATAATTTATCTCCCCTGCAGAGAATCAGCAGAAATCAAAGGAATATCCCATTGGTCCCCTATCCGTAAATAATTAAATGGTTAGAAACCATTATGATCTCACATATTACGATTCCTTACAGCTTTCGCGGACAGAGCCTGCAATAACATACATTCTTTAACACTGGCTTTCAAAACGCTTCTTGCAACTGATATCAATACAATATACATACTAAGTTGTTACTTTCATCTAACCTCTCCCTTAAAACCAATACATCAGCGATATGGAAAGGTGGCTTCATTTTCAACCCCTTTTCAATGTCAAACACTATTCATTACTAAACTCTACCACTGTAGCATATGATATAAGAACAAGGAGAACGAGTAGGCCACCTGGCCCCTCGAGCCTGCTCCACCATTCAATGAGATCATGGCTGATCTTTTGTGGACTCAGCTCCACTTTCCGGCCCGAAAACCATTACCCTTAATCCCTTTATTCTTCAAAAAACTATCTATCTTTATCTTAAAAACATTTAATGAAGGAGCCTCTACTGCTTCACTGGGCAAGGAATTCCATAGATTCACAACCCTTTGGGTGAAGACGTTCGTCCTAAACTCAGTCCGAAATCTACTTCCCCTTATTTTGAGGCTATGCCCCTTAGTTCTGCCTTTACCCGCCAGTGGAAACAACCTGCCCGCATCTATGCTATCTATTCCCTTCATAATCTTATATGTTTCAATAAGATCCCCCCTCATCCTTCTAAATTCCAACGAGTACAGTCCCAGTCTACTCAACCTCTCCTTGTAATCCAACCCCTTCAGCTCTGGGATTAACCTAGTGAATCTCCTCTGCAAACCCTCCAGTGCCAGTACGTCCTTTCTAAAGTAAGGAGACCAAAACTTAACACAACACTCGAGGTGTGGCCTCACTAACACCTGATACAAATGCAGCAGAACCGCCCTAGTCTTAAACTCAATCCCTCTAGCAAAGAAGGACAAAATTCCATTTCCCTTCTTATTCACCTGTTGCACCTGAAAACCAACTTTTTGCGACTCATGCACTAGCACACCCAGGTCTCCCTGCACAGCAGCATGTTTTAATATTTTATCATTTAAATAATAATCCCTTTTGCTGTTATTCCTACCAAAATTGAAAACCTCACATTTGTCAACATTGTATTCCATCTGCCAGACCCTAGCCCATTCACTTAGCCTATCGAAACCCCGCTGCAGACTTCCAGTATCCTCTGCACTTTTTGCTTTACCACTTATCTTAGTGTCGTCTGCAAACTTGGACACATTGCCCTTGGTCCTCAACACCAAATCATCTATGTAAATTGTGAACAGTTGTGGGCCCAACACTGATCCCTGAGGGACACCACTCGCTACTGATTGCCAACCAGAGAAACACCCATTAATCCCCACTCTTTGCTTTCTATTAATTAACCAATCCTCTATCCATGCTACTACTTTCCCCTTAATGCCATTCATCTTTATCTTATGCAACAGCCTTTTGTGTGGCACCTTGTCAAAGCCTTTCTGGAAATCCAGATATACCACATCCATTGGCTCCCCGTTATCTGCCGCACTATTAATGTCCTCAATAAATTCCACTAACTTAGTTAGGCACGACCTGCCCTTTACCAACCCATGCTGCGTCTGCCCAATGGGACAATTTCCATCCAGATGCCTCGCTATTTCTTCCTTGACGATAGATTCCAGCATCTTCCCTCCTACTGAAGTTAAGCTCACTGGCCTATAATTACCCGCTTTCTGCCTACCTCCTTTATTAAACAGTGGTGTCAAGATTGCTAATTTCCAATCCGCCGGGACCACCCCAGAGTCTAGTGAATTTTGGTAAATTATCACTGGTGCATTTGCAATTTCCCTAGCCATCTCTTTTAGTACTCTGGGATGCATTCCATCAGGTCCAGGAGACTTGTCTACCTTTAGCCCCATTAGCTTGCCCATCACTACCTCCTTGGTGATAACAATCCTCTCAAAGTCCTCACCTGCCATAGTCTCATTTCCATCAGTCACTGACATGTCATTTGTGTCTTGCACTGTGAAGACCGACCCAAAAAACCTGTTCAGTTCCTCAGCCATTTCTTCATCTCCCATTATTAAATCTCCCTTCTCATCCTCTAAAGGACCAATATTTACCTTAGCCACTCTTTTTTGTTTGATGTATTTGTAGAAACTTTTACTATCTGTTTTTATATTCTGAGCAAGTTTACTCTCATAATCTATCTTACTCTTATTTAAAGCTTTTTTAGTAGCTTTCTGTTGCCCCCTAAAGATTTCCCAGTCCTCTCGTCTCCCACTGATATTTGGGACTTTGTATGTTTTGTCCTTCAATTTGATACTCTCCCTTATTTTCTTAGATATCCACGGTGGATTTTCCCTCTTTTTACCGTCCTTCCTTTTTGTTGGTATAGACCACTGTGAAAAATCACTTGGAAGGTTCTCCACTGTTCCTCAACTGTTTCACTGTAAAGTCTTTGCTCCCAGTCTACCTTAGCTAGTTCTTCTCTCATCCCCTTGTTATCTCCTTTGTTTAAGCACAAAACACTAGTGCTTGATTTTACCTTCTCACCCTCCATCTGTATTTTAAATTCCACCATATTGTGATCGCTCCTTCCGAGAGGATCCCTAACTATGAGATCCTAAATCAATCCTGTCTCATTACACAGGACGAGATCTAGGACCGCTTGTTCCCTCGTAGGTTCCATTACATACTGTTTTAGGAAACTATCGCGGATACATTCCATAAACCCCTCCTAGATTAAAATCCCCCATGAGAGCTGCTGTACCATTACTACATGCATCTGTTATTTCTTTGTTTATTGCCTGCCCCACCATAATGTTACTATTTAGTGGCCTATAGATTAATCCTATCAGTGACTTTTTCGCGTTACTATTCCTGATTTCCACCCACATGGATTCAACCTTCTCCTCCATAGCACCGATGTCATCCCTTACTGTTGTCCGGATGTCATCTTTAAATAACAGAGCTACACCACCTCCATTACCATCCACTCTGTTCTTCCGAAAAGTTTGATACCCTCGGATCTTTAACTCACAGTCGTGACCATCCTTTAACCATGTTGCAGTAATGGCCACTAAATCATTGTCATTCATGATGATTTGCGCCATCAACTCATTTACCTTATGACGAATACTACAAGCATTCAAGTAAAGCACACTTATGTTGGCTTTTTTACCTCTGTTCTGAATCTTAACACCTCGATCAGTAACCTCTCCTAAGTTATATTTCCTCTTAACCTTTCTCCAAAGTTTCCTTCTCGTCGAACCCATATCTTCATGTAACAACCTGCCGCGTTGCTTACCATTAATGTTTACACTTGCCGTTTTATTTCTTTTAGTATTCCTGGTCCTATTCACTGAGCTCCCCTCAGTCACTGTACCTTGTACTGTCGTCCTTTTTGATTTTTGACTATGGCTTCTCTGCTTTACACTTTCCCCCTTACTGCCTTTTATTTCTGCCCCTGTATTACTACCTTCCAACTTCCTGCATCGGTTCCCATCCGCCTGCCACACTAGTTTAAACTCTACCCAACAGCTCTAGCAAACCGCCCCCCCCCCTTCCAGGACATCGGTTCCAGTCCTGCCCAGGTGCAGACCGTCCGGTTTGTACTGGTCCCACCTCCCCCAGAACCGATTCCAATGTCCCAGGAATTTGAATCCCTCCCTCTTGCACCATCTCTCGAGCCACGTACTCATCCTCTCTATTATGCCATTCCTACTCTGACTGGCTCGTGGCAATGGTAGCAATCCTGAGATCACTACCTTTGAGGTCCTACTTCTTAGTTTAACTCCTAGCTCCCTAAATTCAGCTTGTAGGACCTCGTCCCGTTTTTTTACCTATATCGTTGGTGCCTATGTGCACCACGACAGCTGGCCGTTCACCCCCCCCCCCCAGAATGTCGTGCAGCCGCTCCGCGACATCCTTGACCCTTGCACCAGGGAGGCAACATACCATCCTGGAGTCTCGATTGCGTCCGCAGAACCGCCTACCCATTCCCCTTACAATTGAGTCCCCTATCACTATAGCCCTGCCATTCTTCCTCCTGCTCAGCTGTGCAGCACAGCCAGCCACGGTGCAATGAACCTGGCTGCTGCTGCCTTCCCCTGGGGGGCCATCTCCCTCAACAGTAGCCAAAGCGGTATATCTGTTTTACAGGGAGATGACCGCAGAGGAAACCTGCACTGCCTTCCAACTCTTGCTCTGTCTTTTTGTCACCCATTTTCTATCTCCCTCAGTACCTTTCACCTGCAGTGTGACCAACTCGCTAAATGTGCTATCCACGACGTCCTCAGCATCGCGGATGCTCCAAAGTGAGTCCATCCGCAGCTCCAGAGCCGTCAAGCGGTCTAACAGGAGCTGCAACTGGACACACATCTTGCAGCTAAAGGAACCAGGGACCGTGGACGTGTCCCTGAGCTCCCACATCGCACACGAGGAACATGACACGGATCTGAGATCTCCTGCCATGTCTTAAACCTTCGCTTAACTTCAACAACTACAATTTCAACAAAAAAAACCAAAGAAAAAATAAATAAATATACCGATGAAAAGAAACAGAAAAACATAACGTGGTTTATTTGTATGCTAGAAATTATGCATCGGAATGGCTTATTTCAGTCTTTCTTTTCCAACTTTGAATGTCTGCTCTTCTGACATCTGAATGTCGTGATCAAGCATTGAAAATCACGCTTCTTCCTGATACCTCTATACTTTTCAAGTCAAATAGTTGCAGCAATACACTCCATTGAAACAGTTGATCAATAAGATTCTCGTAGACCGTCACTGCATTATCGTCTGTACAAACAATTATCTCTGACGAAATATTAACATATATATCAACATGTTGCAAAGAAAATACCAAACTGAATGTCTGCCTCAAGACTATCGACTGTGTCAAACAAAATCAACAGGTATTTCTATACCTGTGTCATCTTCTGCAACAGTCCAGCACCAACGCCGTCATTACTCACTTCAATGGTCATCTTCAATTACTTGATGTAATATGGTGTCGCCAAAATTCTAACGGTGGTTAGTACAGTTTTCAGATTGTTAAATCACTCCTAATATTTTGACTTCCAGTGACATTTCCGGTTCTTTCTTTAAAGTTCAATCAGTGGTTCAACGACTCTGCTGAAATTTGGCACGGACTTTTTCCAGAAGTTCTCTTCTCATTGATAGTGTTGGGGACTACTAATGGCTTTCGTTTTCACATTTCTTGGGACCATCTAAACATGTCCAATATGATGGCCTAACATATGACTTGGACTTGCTGAAACACATTATCATTCAGTTTTACCATTAATCCAGCCGAAAACAGCTCATTTAAATGTCCCAAGTACAGCTTCCACATTTGATTGAGCACCAAAAAAATTGTCTATGTCCATTGCATTATACATTACGACAGAAATTATCTTATTGGTTAATTTTTGGATGAAGCTGGCGCATTGTTCACGCCCAATGGAATAACTTTAAACTGATACAAACCATTTTGCACGAGAGAAGCCGGCACCTCCTTTTCCTTTTTGATAAAGAAAGTTGCAGTATCCTATATGTAAGCTAATTTTGGTTTAAAAAAAAAACTTTGCTCATGTCATTTGTTCAAAGCAATCTTCCAAATCAGAAATATGGTATATCTGACTTTGTTACGGCATTGAATTTCCTACAGTCCACACACAACCGTTGTTTTCCAAATGAGTTTGGTGTCATCAGAAAAGCTGAGCTCCAATCGCTGCTAGTCTCTTGAATGATATGAATTTTAAGCGTGCTTTCATTCTTCTTCTCTGCACCTGCCAACGTTAGCTGTTTGAATCTACCTGGAAGTTGCTTAATTGGAATATAATGTGCTACATCTGCAGCATATATCATTCCTTTTGTACTTACTAGTTCGCTCCCATTTTATAGTTATTATAGTTACAAGTTTGTGTGACTATAATACCTCTCTGACATTACTCAGATTTTCGTCAGGAAGCAACTCATTAATTTGTCCAAATCATCGAATCATGGACTTTACAGGACAGAAGGTGGCAATTCGGCCCATCGAGTCTGCACCGGCCCTCGGAGAGCACCCTACTTGAGCCCACGCATCTCCCCTTCCCCGTGAACCAAATAACGCGACTTAACCTTTTGGATACGAAGGGGCAATTCAGCATGTCCAACCCACCTAACCTGCACATCTTTGGACTGCGGAGCACCCGGCCGAAACGCACGCAGACACGAGAAAGAAGTGAAAACTGCAGACAGACAGTCATCCGAGGTCGAATTGAACACGGGTCCCTGCACCTGTGAGGCAGCAATGCTAATTACTGTGCCATCGTGCCCACCAAATGTCTTATTACTTTCTGATTGTCCAATTATATTTGATGAATGTCAAATTCAGAATCGTCTAAATGTTTCTCTTGTGACTAATTTATATAAAATTGACACAGCCGCCCTTTCCCCCCTTCCTGATCAATATATATTTGGAGCATATTAGCACGACACACTCTGTGAGTTTCCATCTATCTGGCAATTTTTCGCAATTTTTTCACGTCACAACTTCCGGTTGTGGCCATGAACTAAGCAGTCGCACGCAGGGTGGCTTTCATTTAAATATCCGTTTCTTTCACCGCAAGAGGCACAGCTGTGGTAAAAAACGCTCCTTTTGTTCCTCGGAACTTCCCAGTGTCAGATTATTCATTAAACACTTCCTTGTTGCATTATATCTTCCAAAGTCTGTCACCTCACACTTTTCCGGTATAAATTCCATCTAACACTAGGCTGCCGAACTGAGCATCCCATCTATATCTTCCGGCAACCCAAGACACTGAACCTCACTGCCAACCACCCGGCCACCCTTTGTGTCATCCGCTAATACACTAATCCTACCCCCGACATAGACACCTCTGTCATTTATATCCATGTCCAATATAGGGACCCAGCACAGATCCTCCTGGTGCGTCACTGGACACTGGTTTCTAGACAGTAGAGCCACCGTGTGTGATCACCCTGTTTCCTATATGTCAGCCAGTTTTAATCTACTTTATCAATTTATCCTGTATCCCGTGTGCATTTACCTTCTTTATAAGTCTCAATGATCGATTTTGTCAAAGGCGTTTCTGAAGTCCACGTAAACTAAATCAACGTCTGTGTGCTCATCTACACACCTGTTCAAATGCTCAAAAAAATTAACCAAATTTGTTTAGCATGACCTCCGTCTGAGAAGCCATGTTGACGATTCCTAATCAAATCGCACCTCTTCAAATTTCGATGGATTATCTCCTTCAAAATGATCTCCATTGTTTTTCCCACCACTGACACGAGACGTACTGATCTCTAGTTCCTTGACTTTTCTCGACAAAACTTCTTAAATACTGGAAACACATGAACTGTTCTCCATAGTCTGGCACATCCCCCGTGGCCATCGAGGAATTTAATGTTTAATGCGGAGCTCCTGCAATCCCCACTCTCGCCTCCCACAGCAGCCTCGGACACAATTCATCCGGACCTGTAGATTTTCCCACTTGTAAACCTGCCAATACCTGCAATGCCTTGTCGCTTTGTCCGACAATTTGCTCAAAAACCTCATAGTCTCTCTCTCCCCGGGTTCAATATCTGCCTCCTCATTCTCTTGATAACCACTTTTTTCTCTCCTAATCGTTGTGAAAATTCCATCCTGCACTTTCTGCACTCCACTGATGCCTCCCTTGATTGTATCCCCTGTACTGACTAACAGTTTCGATTTTGCTTCACATTGTATACTGGTGTCTCTGGTCATTCATGCGTTTCTGGTCTTTTTACTCCATCCTATTGCCATGCTGGCTCCGAGCAGCCGTTGGATAACCTCGGTTTGCTCTCACTGGAACGACGGACGTTGAGGGGCGACCTGATAGAGGTCTACAAAACTATGCGGGGCATACACAGTGGATAGTCAAAGGCGAATTCCCAGGGTTGAGAGGTCACTTACTAGGGGGCATAGGTTAATGGTGCGACGAGCAAGGTTTAGAGGACATTTACACGGCACGTCTTTTACACAGAGGATAGTGGGTGCATGGAACTCGCTGCCGGAGGAAGTGGTGGGAGCAGGGTCGACAGTAACATTTAACGGGCATCTTGACAAATACATGACTAGGATGTGAACAGAGGGATACGGACCCAGGACGTGTAGAAGATTTTAGTTTAGACGGGCAGCATGATCGGCACAGGGTTGGAGGCCGAAGGGCCTGTTCGTGTGCTGTACTTTTCTTTGTTATTTGTTTTCGGGAGCTTGCTGGGCCTGTAGTCTTCCCATTTCCTATTTGAACGCACCCCGCTGCTGTTTTGTCGTGTTCCACACAAATAACTATTTCCTTACAACTCGACCAGATCCTGCCTTATTTTACTCAAATCCGCTCTTCCCCAATCCCAAACCTTTATTTTTGCAACTAGCTGTTACTTTGTCTATTCAACATTAATTGTAGTATCTTGTGATCAATATCGCGAAAAGTTTCCCCTACCAACACATCAACAACCTGTCTGGCTTCGTTTCCCAGAATTAGGTCCAACAGTGCACAATCGCTTATTGGAACCTCAACATATTGAGCTAAAATGTTATTTTGTTGAGCTAAACAACGCCATTCCATCTCGGCCCGTAACGCGATGATTATCCCAATTATTGTTGTGAAAGTGGAATAAAAGTACGCGATTATTAGTTTTACACTACTCTGCGAATTGCACACATATTTGGTACAAAATTTCCCTATGGCTATCTGCGGGTCGATTCTTAACAGGAAGAACTGTGGCTGTCCCTTTATTATTGTACGCTTGACCCATAATGCTGAATTTGATGCTCCCTCCAAGATAAAATCTCTCTTTACCGCAGTAACTGATTCCTTAACTAATGACTTATGCCTCATTCTCTTTTAACCCCTCCTCTATCTCGCCGAAATGTTGTATATCCCAGGATGTTGAGCTGCCAATCCTGCCCCTACTTCAACCACGTCTCCTTCATGGCTACTACGTCTCATTTCCACGTGTCAATCCTCGTCCTCAACTCATCCGTTTTAACTGTAATACTCATGGCATTAACCCTGAGACCAGTCAGCCTTATCTTACGACCTTGAATTTCCGAAGAGTTCTGACTTGATGGTTTTTATATGAGGAAAATGGGATGCAGTCCCGCTCTCACTGGGGGTGAAAATGAATGTATTACCAAAATTCCTATTTCTGTTTCGATCGCTTCTGATGTCCCTCCACAGTTCCTTCTTCGCGAAAGTGGATCAATTGGTTTCGACCTTTCTGTCGCCAGAGACGACATCGAGGATTCGGAGAGCCATGTTAAAGAGGAGACGGCATTTCGAACGTAGAACCTGACCAACGATAATGTTTTTCTACTTTGCAGTGAATACTGAATAGGAAGGGGATGACTTGGGGAATTAGGTTCGTAATGGGTCCAGATGGAGGAGGCCTCCTGTGTATGGTTGTCCTTGCACGCCCTTATTACGGCTCCGCTCCCCTATTTTCATCGGAAATGCCCAAGACAATTACACATTTGTCCCAATCTGCTATTAAATTGCACCAAAGACGCAAATTTACCAGCTGCCCAGTAATGCTATCTGTCTAAATCATTCAGGCATTGTGTCAAACGTGTCAAAAATGTCCCAGATTTAGTAAACACAAAGCATGACTTAATTGTACGACAGTAATATCGTGAAAAGTCTTTGTTCAAATCACGCCCATAAATTCTCTGTCGTAAAATGAATCTTGCCAATTTGGTGGCCATGTCTGTGCTGAGGATCGTCAGTTTCTTCACAGCACCCCATTCTGGCTTGAGGATCTTCTGCGACGTTTGCTGCAGAAGTGGGAGGATTTTAAGTATGGTCCCAATTACTGGACTTCGTTTTCTTCGGATCGTCTTGTCGCCCAGTTGAAGTTTTGCTTTCTTCCATAGCTCTTCCAAATAGTCCACTTCCAGAGTTCATGGCATCAGATCCTGTCTTTCAGTTCTTCTTGATAATACTGGAAATCTCCAAATCCCGCTCACATGTATTCATGTACTGTTCTTCAGAAATAAATCATTTGCAAGATGTGGACGTTCAGAAGTTGTGGGTAAGCTGCCTTCTTGAACGGATGCAGTCCACGAGGTGCAGGTAAACTCACGTGCTTTTAGCGTGGACGTTTCAGGTTTTTGCCCCAGTGACAGTCAAGAAGTGACAATATATTTCCAAGTTCAAGTGCTGAATAACATGGAGGGGAGCCTCTGGAGGGAATTCCCAGGTATCTGCTGTTCTTGCCGATATTGATGGCACTGGTCCTGGGTTTGGGAGGTGAGGTATTGAAGCAGGACGGGTTATCACCCAGTGGTCAATTGACCGTGCATGTTGCCGCTGGGTATTCTGTCTTTATCCATCAAATGCACGAAGTCGAACCAACTTTGAAGTCGTTCGTTTCGCACGTCGTGTGCTCTGATCACATTAGCCCTATGGTGAACGAGTAAGTTCTTGATTTAAGCAATGCCGGCCGCTTGTTGCAGGCAGTGAATGTGGAAACAGTTCAACTTTTATATATCCGCACACTTGTCCAGACATCACTACTGCAGAGCAGTGAGCTCAGGGTTGATTAGCTAATTGATTTTCAGTTTTTAATTTTCAGATTACATCCGTTTCTCTCTCTCTTACTCAGCTTGCTATTTTATAACGGGAATGAAGATATTAGAGTTATCTTCAGCTCCTGCGTTGTGTGGACAATTGTTGAGGACGGATGTACGGCGATATTCTGGCTGACGACACATTTTACTGATACTGATGGTTAAAGCTTTTCACAGGCATGGGATCATCTGTATATTTACTACAGAAGGTTCTCGTGGTCCTGAAGTGTTAGTGTGCTATCGTCCGAATGATTATATTTCACATTAGAAATTCTGAATTATTTAACCATCAGTTATGCAAGTAGTCACGCTCTGCTGCTGAACCGAAGGCTCCGGACATCAGCATATATCACTGACTGTCCGTAGCAATGAACACCACTGCTGGACCCCACTGTGAATCGCAAATGTATCTAATTGTCCTAATCACACGTGCCCTCGCCGTGTTAGCATGGAGTGAATAGTTTACGTTGAACATTGTTACCGCACAATCATATTCTCTAGAGGCTTACACAAACCTCCGCTACATCCAGTGTCGCACGTTTTAGTGGGGTTCGTGGAAGGAATTCGTCGTGGTCTGCTGTGCACAGCTTTCATTTGACAGCTGCCAGATTGAGAAAATTGCAATTATGTTTGTTCCCATTATTGAATAATTTAAAAATATATTTGAACTTGGGATAGATATGTGCAGCTACGGGTTTTTATGGTCATAATTCAACAAAATGTATTTTCCCATGATGCTCAGCAGGGCGATGAACAGATGGTACTGTGCATGCGTGACGTCGCAGTTCTTGCAGGTTTACTGTTAATGCATCCCAAATGTTATGGCGTCCGAAGTCGCATTCTCAAGCAGAGTGAAACAATTCCCTGCAGATCCTGTAGCAGTGCAGGTTTGCCATGCTTACTGATATCAGGCGATTTACCGCCAGGAACTGGAGCTTTAATCTGTGCAAGTCAGTCCCTTGCTTTGCTGAATTTTACGAATATAAAATATTTTCATACTTGGTAGTTTTATTTTCAGCAATGTTATTAAAACATTTGTTCAAATTCTTCCTGAGAATATGCGCGCTAGATTTGTGATCAAAAGCCCTTTAATCTGTATGCAGATAGAGAGCTAATTTAATGTTGTAGCTGTTTGAACCTGGCTAAAAGCATCATGGTACAACATAGGTCCGATCAAGGACAGTAGCGGGAGATTGCGTATTGAGTCTGAAGAGATAGGAGAAGTCTTGAACGAGTACTTTTCTTCTGTATTTACAAATGAGAGGGGCCATATTGTTGGAGAGGACAGTGTGACACAGACTGGTAAGCTCGAGGAATTACTTGTTAGGAAGGAAGATGTGTTGGGCATTTTGAAAAACTTGAGGATAGACAAGTCCCCCGGGCCTGACGGGATATATCCAAGGATACTATGCGAAGCAAGAGATGAAATTGCAGAGCAGTTGGCAATAATCTTTTCGTCCTCACTGTCAACAGGAGTGGTACCAGGGGATTGGAGAGTGGCGAATGTCGTGCCCCTGTTCGAAAAAGGGACTAGGGATAACCCTGGGAATTACAGGCCAGTTAGTCTTACTTCGGTGGTAGGCAAAGTAATGGAAAGGGTACTGAAGGATAGGATTTCTGAGCATCTGGAAAGACACTGCTTGATTAGGAATAGTCAGCACGGATTTGTGAGGGGTAGGTCTTGCCTTACATGTCTTATTGAATTCTTTGAGGAGGTGACCAAGCATGTGGATGAAGGTAAAGCAGTGGATGTAGTGTACATGGATTTTAGTAAGGCGTTTGATAAGGTTGTCCATGGTAGGCTTCTGCAGAAAGTAAGGGGGCATGGGATCGTGGGTAATTTGGCCAGTTGGATAACGAACTGGCTAACCGATGGAAGTCAGAGAGTGGTGGTGGATGACAAATATTCAGCCTGGATCCCAGTTACCAGTGGCGTACCGCAGGGATCAGTTCTGGGTCCTCTGCTGTTTGTGATTTTCATTAATGACTTGGATGAGGGAGTTGAAGGGTGGGTCAGTACATTTGCAGACGATACGAAGATTGCTGGAGTTGTGGATAGTAAGGAGGGCTGTTGTCGGCTGCAAAGAGACAGAGATATGATTCAGAGCTGGGCTGAGAAGTGGCAGATGGAGTTTAACCCTGAAAAGTGTGAGGTTGTCCATTTTGGAAGGACAAACATGAATGCGGAATACAGGGTTAACGGTAGAGTTCTTGGCAATGTGGAGGAGCAGAGGAATTGTGGGGTCTATGTTCATACATCTTTGAAAGTTGCCACTCAAGTGGATAGAGCTGTGAAGAAGGCATATGGTGTGCTAGCGTTCATTAGCAGAGGGGTTGCATTTAAGAGCCGTGAGGTGATGATGCAGCTGTACAAAATTTTGGTAAGGCCACATTTGGAGAACTGTGTACAGTTCTGGTCTCCTCATTTTAGGAAGGATGTGGAAGCTTTGGAAAAGGGGCAAAGGAGATTTACCAGGATGTTGCCTGGAATGGAGAGTAGGTCTTACGAGGAAAGGTTGAGGGTGCTAGGCCTTTTCTCATTAGAACGGAGAAGGATGAGGGCTGACTGGATAGAGGTTGATAAGATGATCAGGGGAATAGTTAGAGTAGACAGTCAGAGACTTTTCCCCCGGGTGGAACAAACCATTACAAGGGGACATAAACTTAAGGTGAATGGTGGAAGATATAGGGGGGATGTCAGAGGTAGGTTATTTACCCAGAGAGTAGTGGGGGCATGGAATACACTGCCTGTGGGAGGAGTTGACTCGGAAACATTAGGGAGCTTCAAGCAGCTATTGGATAGTTACATGGATTACGGTGAAATTATATAGTGTAGATTTATTTGTTCTTAAGGGAAGCACGGTAGCATTGTGGATAGCACAATTGCTTCACAGCTCCAGGGTCCCAGGTTCAATTCCGGCTTGGGTTACTGTCTGTGCGGAGTCTGCACATCCTCCCCGTGTCTGCGTGGGTTTCCACCAGGTGCTCCGGTTTCCTCCCACAGTCCAAAGATGTTCACGTTAGGTGGATTGGCCATGATACATTGCCCTTTGTATCCAAATCTGCCCTTAGTGTTGGGTGGAGGTGTTGACTTTGGGAAGGGTGCTCTTTCCAAGAGACGGTGCACACTCAATGGGCCTCATGGCCTCATTCTGCACTGTAAATTCAATGATATCTATGATTCATCTGGGACAAAGGTTCGGCACAACATCGTGGGCCGAAGGGCCTGTTCTGTGCTGTATTTTGCTACGTTTCTACGTTTCTATGTGTGTCAAAATATGCAGCTCGAGCAGATAGTGGGAGCGGCCAGATATGTCTTTAAAACGGAGTCACTTCCAGGACGCGAAGCAGAAGCTTTTTAACTTTAAATTTGTGTTCAAATTAAAGTGATCTTATGGTGAGTGCTATCAGTCCTGTTGTGCAGTGACAGTCCCCGATAGTTTTACCAATTGCAAATAGTTAGTTTCTCGTCCGGGATATTAACCAAAATTTGAGATCTTGTCCGTTCTCTTAATATTACCATCTACAGTAGGTGTTCGCTAACTAGCTCCACCAAGACAGCAGGCTTTCCATCAGCATTCAGAGTGTGCCCAGTCGCCCCAGCTGGGAAGACCCGCAATACATCGTGGAAAAGCTGGGAGTGATTAACTCAAATGGAGCTTCAGGTCGCATTAATTTCCTTGCATCAAAATAAAAATAAGTAAAGAGTGCAGTGGCTAGCACTGGGACTGCGGCGCTGAAGACCTTGTTTCGAATCCCGGCCCTGGGTCACTGTTCGTGTGGAGTTTGCACATTCTTCCCGTGTCTGCGTGGGATTCACCCCCTCAACCCAAATATGTGCAGGTTCGATGGATTGGCCACGCTAAATGGCCCGTTAATTGGAAAAAAATATATATAATTGGGTACTGAATTATTTTTTAAAATTGGATAAATAAATCTCTTTCACAAATCATCCTTCTTTGCTAACTGTGGCTTCGTAGAAGACAGGTACATGGATATGGCAGAGATATCTGTCTACCAGATTGGGCCTGCAGAAAAGAAGGAAACCCCAGTTGACACCAAATTTAACATAAGCCTGATGCAATTGCCTCCAGAAATACGTACTACACGGTTCTTGTGGAGGCACATTGCAAACTTCATGTTGGTGATACCATCTGTTTTGTTGTGCGTCATTACCAGAGTGATAACGGCTAAGATTAGGAACAATTTAAGAGTTCTCAACAGTGCATCAACGAGAGAAATGCGTGCCTTTATATGTTGAATAGCATAGCATAAGTTCGACCATTATTCTGAAGCGAGTGGATCAGTGCTGTTTCTTTTTTAAAAATAAATTTAGAGTACCCAATGACAGTATTTTTCCAATTAAGGGGCAATTTAGCCTGGCCAATCCGCCTCCCTGCACATCTTTGTGTTGTGGGGGTGAGACCCTCGCAGACACGGGGATAATGTGCAAGCTCCATACGGGAAGTGACCCAGGGCCGTGATTCTAACCCGGCCCTTCGTGTTGCAGGCAGCAATACTAACAACTGTGCCACGTGCCGCCCTGGATCAATGCTGTTTCAATCAGGAGTTCAACAAGTCATACCAGCAACGGAACACGATTTATGAAATGCTGCCAAAAAACACGCGCGACACACATTTGAATCATTGCATCAGAACAAAGCGCCTCATTGATCCAGAATTCTGTGATTAATGGTGCTGTAAAATTTGCAACTTGGCGGAAGGAGGAAGCTGGACAAATGCTGACGTTCTCACCAATGCATTAACCAAGCACGTTCGTGTAATTGCATTTTTGGGGAAAAAAAATTCCACGATAAGCAATCTCGTCCTTTTCCTAATGTCGCCAACATCACATAGGCCAGCTCTCATACAATTCTCATCACTCCCTGTGATGTCAATCATCCAGTAAATTCACGGGATACAAAAAAGATTACATTCCTGACAACAGTTTTGATGAATAATTTTGCTTCAGCTTGCCTTGACACCCCTGTAATGTCAAGGCAAGCTGCATCTCTTCAAAATAAACTGTGGTATATACTGGACATCGCGCATAATGCACACATAGCACAGTGGGCTAAAGAGCTGGCTTGCAATGCAGAACAATGCCAGCAGCACAGGTTCAATTCTCGTACCGACCTCCCCGAACAGGCGCCGGAATGTGGCGGCTAGGGGCATTTCACAGTAACTTCATTGAAGCCTACTTGTGACACTAAGCGACTATTATTCAAATGTTATATACAAATAATACAAAGAGCAGTACAACACACGAGCTCACATTTCGGCCCTCGAAGCCTGCGAAGATCACGATGCCTCTGCAAACTAAAACGTTCTGCAATTCCGGGGTGCATTTCCATTTATTCCCATCCTATTCATCTATTTGGCAAGATACCTTTTAAGTGTGGCTATCATATCTGATTCCACCACCTGCCCGGCAGCGCATTCATGGACTGCACATTCGCTGTAAAATCTTGCCACGCACGTCTCCTCTAAACTTTGCCCTCGTAGCTTAAAAATATTTTCCCAAGTAATTGACATTACCATCCTGGACAAAAATCGTCTGCCGACACACTCTGCCCATGCGACGCATAATTTTATAAACCTTTATCAGTTCGCCCCTCACGTTCCGTCGGTAGAGTGAAAACAATCCTAGTTTATGCAACCTCTCCTTATAACTAATGCCATTTATATCAGGCAACATCCTTGTATACCTCTTCTGTACGCTCTCCAATGCCTCCACACCCTTCTAATGGTGTGGCGACCTGAATTGTGCGTTATATTCTAAGTGTGGCCAACGAAGGTTCTGTGCAGCTGTACCACAATTGCCTATGTTTGTACTCAATGCCGCGACCGACGAAGACAAGCATGCCGCATTTGTCCTGATTAAAGTCAGTCTGCGATTTTTCCACCCGATTTTCCAAACGATCCATCGCCTGCTTTATCCTTCGACAATCCAGATCACTATCCGCAGCCCCACCAATCTGCATGCCGTCCGCATAATAACATGAAAAAAGGAAACATCTGATCTATTCTTGATACATACACAATAAATGTAATGCTTCGTTGACTGAGCTCTGCAGTATCGCTTACAAAGCATTATCCTGCTTTTTTCAAATGCATCTCCCTATGACGGTATTAGCATGAGCAATCACTGTGCTGCACCGATGGCGAAGGAGATCAGATTACAGACTGTGTAAACATTTGGTTATGTTCTGTTCCGAAAACATTTTGCGAACGAATGTAGAATAAGGCTGAGCTCGCGGCTGAAAAGTTATACTCATTAAATTTCAGCAGCAATCAGCGGCAACCATGTTAATTGCTTCTGTAACCTTTGACCTCCTGCCCTGACTGACTATTAATATTGCCATAAAACAAGTGGCGAACCCTTATGCAGTGAGGAGTTGAAGTGAGAATGTCAGAAGTACAAATCTTGAGTGAAAGTAAAACGCCAGGTTGGTGAATCTGCAAGTCACAAAATCCATTCCGAAAGGCAAGTAAACATTAATTTCTGAAATATTTCGCAAGTCTGGGCGTACCTTTGAAGGAGGAGCATTTTACTGTTTAATTAGACACGTGTTATGCTGGAGTTTAATGAGTAGTGTCCCAGACCTCAGAGTGGGGGAAATTTTTCTGGAAAGTCCGCAGACTCTGTTGGAAACGATGATGTCACGTCGGCTCCAGTGCACTCAAGGCGGCTCATCAGATGGATTGAATGGAGGCGAAGGTAGCGCTGAGCAGAGGAATGGAGCCCTGAGATGTGTCGCCAGGGTTCGAGCCAGGTAACACCGTGGGAGATGCTCGCTGCACATTTGAACAGCAAAACTCAACTGCTCAAATGTGTTGTCTGCTTGACTGCTTCATCCAAACATACAATTTTAGTGTGCATCTGCTGTCACGAACCTCAGGACTCATCAAGCCGACTGCTGTCGTTAACCAAGCCCTCAATTACTGCACGAAGGTTTGCAGAAAACATGGCAGAATGCAGTGGCCGAAGGCCTCCAATGTTTAGCGATGCCTCCCTGCAGGTTCTGTCCCTTCTTTCAATGGAAAGACTGGAGACGACATGGTATTGGTTCGTTCACATGACCCAATACGCCTGGCAGAGTACAACAGGCAAGGTTGTCATACCTTTCGTCACCCAAAAATACAATGTTTTATGCACTTTAATAGTCTCCGCATATCAGCCATACTGAAAATCTTACATTTTTCTCTGATCACATGTCGCATTTGGAGGAAATGCAGTGACTGTCCCTTTTTCCCATAAATTTCAGAAAGCACCATACCCGTAAGACGCATCACTGTGTCACGTCAAGTAGTAGCCAACAGCCAATGCCGACATACATCAAATGTGTGGAGTGTCACGTCATTTGGTTAGAGGTGCAGCACGTTCTAGACCACTGATCTTCAGTCCTGATCGCACGTTAGTGCCAGGGCACTACCTTTATCAACTACATATCTAAGTTAACCTACCAACACACTAACTACCGATTGCGGATACCAAACCGAATCCCCTCCTTAAATTCCGATATACCACTGACCTACCTCATTCATCTATCCGCCAACACATATCACCAAACCTCCGAAAACACCTACTTACCTAATAATGCAACAATCTGCGCATTTATCTATCCATTTCACCTATGTACGTTCCCACCCACCTACCTCCCTTCCACATACCTACTCACGACCTTATCCAACTCCCCAGCTTACCGATTTGGCCCAACCAACCACTAGTTACGTCAGGAGAAATGAAATTGGTTAAGACAAACTAACGACCATTACAGTCAGAAACAGGGGAACTTATAATGGGGACACAGTCATGGTTGAGCAAGGAAATTCATTATCTGGTTCTGTCTTCAAACATAAGCACAAAAGAATATCACAAATATTGAGGAATGCAAGATCCAGTGAGCGGGAGGAAATTAAGAAGAGCAATATTAGTAGAGCAATGCTGCTGGGGATATTGACAGGATTGAAGACTGATAAATTCCCACTGCATAATATTCTGCATGCCGGAATACTTAAGGAGGTGGCTCTAGTAATAGTGGATGCATTGGTGTAATGTTCCAAAATTCTATTGCTTCTTGATGAGTTCTTACAAATTGGACGGTATCAAATGTAATCCTACAATTTAAAAAAATTGTTAAAGATAAACCAGGGTTTAATTGACTACTGAACCTAACGTTTAGTTCGGCCCTGTAAAGCCTTAATTACCTTCAAATGCTTGCATTCAAATTATCGTATTGTATCTTTGACTTTATCTATATCAATGTTTCTGCAACCTACCTCTCCATTCACCTGAGGAAGGAACAGTGCTCCGAAAGCTAGAGTTTTAAAACAAACCTGTTGGACTTTAACCTGGTGTTGTAAGACTTCTTACTGTGCTCACACGAGTCCAACGCCGGCACCTCCACATCAAACCGAACGTTGGTAGAGGGAAAAATTGTAGAATCCATTATGAAATATTTGATAGCACAGCACGTAGAAAGCAGAGGGAGGATCGGACAGAAGTCACATTGATTCGTGAAGGGCAATTCAGTGAAGTTGATGAGGGACAGCCAATATTTGGACATTCAGAAGGCTTTCGACAAAGTCCTACAAAAGAAATTAGCATGTGAAATTAAAGTGCATCGGATTAGGAGTAGCGTACTTAAATGGATAGCAAACTGGTTGTCAGACATGAAACAACGAGTCGGAATTAACGGGTGTTTTTCCAAATGGCAGGCAATGAGCAGTGGTATGCTGCAGAGGTCGGAGCTGGGAGACCAACCATTCACAACATACATAAATGAGGTAAATGAGGGAAATTCATTTTATATCTCCAAATTTGCAGATGACACAAAGTTGGGTGGTGTGGTGCGCTGTGATATTGGTACAGAGATCCTGCAGTGTGATTTGTATAAGTTGAGTGGCTGCCCAGTGAATGGCAGATGCAGTATAATTTGGATAAATGAGAGGATATCTACTTCGGTCGCAAAAGCACAAAGGGAATGACAATAAATTATGTGCAAATAAATATCGGTGTCCCCGTACACCAGTCACTGATGGTAAGAATGGTCGTGGTGCAGCAGGCAGTAAAGAAGGCAAACGGAACGTCGGCCTTCATAGCGATGGGATTTTAGGAGTGGAACAGGTCGGATTTGCTGCAATTTTCCAGGACCTTGTTGAGGCCACACCTGGAATATTTTGCACAGTTCTCTTCTCCTTCTGAAAGGAAGGATGTTCTTGCTCTAGGTCGAGGACATCGAAGCTTTATCAGATTGATTCGTACGATGGCAAGACTGACGTACAAGGAGCACATAAGTTGGTTTCGATTGTATTCGCTGGACTGCAGACGCATGGGTGGGGATTTCATAAAATCTTTAAAATTCTAACAGGACGAGATAGAATAGAATTAAGAAGGATGTTCCAAATGCTGGCGTTATGCAGAACCAGAGGCCACAGCTGGACCATTTAGAATAGATATGAGGGAAACCTTCATGACCGATAGAGTGATGAGCCTGTGGAATTCGTTACCACAAAAAGTAGTTGAGGCCAAAAAATGGATGTTTTTAAGAAGCAGTTAGATATAACAGATCGGGCGAAGGGGGATCAACGGAAATGTGTAAAGCCGGACTGGCTGTGGAGTTCGATGAGCAGCCATGACCATAATAAATGGCGGAGCAGCCTCAAAGGGCCCAAAGGTCGACTCCTGCTTCTCATTTCTATGCTTCCATATACATGCACTGAACGGATTACCCAATATAAATACTCCATTGTCTGAGGTCCAAACGCCACAATCCTCCTTACCACTATGGACCGACCAATCTACCCACATCACCCATTTGGCCACCTATTGACGTCACCCTACTAATAATAACATTTATTAGTATCACAGGTAGACTCACCTGAACACTGCAATGAGGTTTATCTGAAATTCCCCAGGTCGTCACTCTCCTGTACCTGTTCGGGTACACAGAAGGGACTATTCAGAATGTCCAATTCACCTGGGAGGAAACTAAAGCGCCCGGAGGAAACCTACCCAGACATGGGGAGAACCTGCCGACTCCACACAACTTGTGACCCAAGCAGGGAATGGAATCAGGGACACTGGTGCTGTGAAATAACAGTGCTAACCATTACCGCCAAAACCCACCGACCGCATGCCAAACAATGCATCTATCAATGACTAATCCACCACAACGACAGGAAAAACTCACAAATAGGGACACTTGATTTTCCTATTGACCAAACACCCAAGTACATCATTGTCTAATACATATCAATACTAGAGTGCAACATTATTTGAATGAGCTGCGGATCGCAATAGATTCCAAGTTCTTCGTAAGGGTCAACTTTACTCTCATGTTCTCGTGGTAAGAAGAGTTTACACTGAACTGCTCAGTTGGGCAGCTATTGTTTCTCATAGAATCGGAAACAAACCACCTCTTCTCGTACTGCTGAATGTTTTGAGGAAGGAAATATAGAACGATCGGTAGAGTTTAAAGCATTTATCTTTCTGTTTCCAAGCTGATAACCTTTCAATTGCAATTCTACCGGTTCTTGAAGGTTGGGTCGGGCGGAGAATGCAGGTGGTGTTACAGTTTGGAATTTGGGAGAGATGTTGTCCGATACGGTTTTCAGTCCGACAATGACAACGCAGCAAATACATGTTCCCATGATGCTCAGAGTGTAGATGCCTCGAAGAATTTTGCAATTGATGTTGTCGGCGAAGTTTCTTCCCGTTCACATTCATTGGCATTATGATAGCGTACTGTCCATTTCTTGCAACAGAGGGAAACGACTTATCGATTTCAGGAGGTCGAACAGGAATAACTTGATTTTTTTCCTGAGCAAGTGAGCTAATTCATTTGCCAACGTTAACAGCGTGGGTGCGATAACCATTTATGGCACGGCATGCAGGCTTTCTATCACATTGCCGTGGACCGCTCCCAGTCCACAGATTCTCCTGTAAACCAGCTGCATAATTCCCGGCGGTGCCCAGTCCCTGGTGGTGGGATTATATCTTACCGTCCATTGTCTACGATGTCCCATTGAAAGGGCGGCATGTGGCACAATGGTTAGTACTGGGACTGGGTCGCTGAGAACCCTGATTCGAATCTCGGCCCTGGGTCACAGCCCATTTGCAGTTTGCACATTCTCCTCATGTCTCTGTCGGCTTCATCCCAAAACCCAAAGATGTGCAGGTTAGGTGGATTGGCCACGCTAAATTGCCCCTTAATTGGAACAAAATAGCATGCACATATTTGGACTGTGAGAGGAAACTTGATCACCCGGAGGAAAACCACGCAGACACGGGAAGAAAGTGCAAACTCCACAGGGAGTTATTCGAGGCTGGAATTGAATCGGATACCTGGCGCTGTGAGGCAGTAGTGCCAGTGTGCCACACTCAACTGACGAACCTTCAAAAATCAGCCTCTGACAGCTGATGAATATATAAACATATAATGATGTCTCAAGAGTGAGGGAACCCAACTCATCCGTGCAAGAGGCAGGACTGAAGAATTTCCCATCAGCTTGCACCAGGTGTGCAACTCTGATGGTTAATCTCGACATTGGCTTGAGCTCCCTAGCATTACAGCGCCAGAAATCACGCAATTCTAATTGCCCTCCCTGATGTAAAGGAGCGGTCATAGACAAAGGATACAACCAACAATATTTCCACCGGCGACTTAACCGCGCATCTGGTGATAGAGACACATTCTCAAGTTGGGGTACCATCCATTTTAATATGCAACACTCACTGATTGATGACGGTTTATTTCAGGACACATTCAGAGTTCTGATCCGTGCGTTGACGAAAGTTTGGTTGATCAAAGGATCTACCACGTTCTTCAAAATCGAATATTAACACTGGCAGGAACTCTGCCGCCGTTTGGATTCTCTTTTCCAACAGTTCCCACATCACAGAGATGAAAGAGGACTAAGTGCATTCTAAAGAATAAAGGGATTAAGGGTTATGGTGTTCGGGCCGGAAAGTGGAGCTGAGTCCACAAAAGATCAGCCATGATCTCATTGAATGGTGGAGCAGGCTCGAGGGGGCCAGATGGTCTACTCCTGCTCCTAGTTCTTGTGTAATCACTCATGCAGATCATTTCACTGCCTTTCCCTCCCCGGTGCCACAAGTGTCTACACAAAATATGATTTCACCACTTAGACCACAGACATGTCAACGGAACAAAGGGAAGCTTTGTTTTTACTCGTTCTCAATCACAAGCCACTACAAGAAAGCCATGAATGGATTGCAGACTGTGGACCTGTGTGAAGGAGTCGGAGGCATAACTGTTTGCAACAGAGGAATGGACACGTGCAGCTGCAATGTTAGTGTTACAGGTATAATGCTTTCCACAGCCGATATCTGGATGCTCTTTCGATTCTAGAGGGATGGGGGGGGGGGGGGGGGGGTCTGAGTGTGTGGGGAGGGTGGCTTTGTGTGGGGGTAGGGCAGCCTGTGGAAGGGGGTTCGTTTCGGCACGTGTTCACATTGGGGGTCCACATATTACAAAGGTCCGTGTTACTCCTATCACAGGGATCTCTTTTGGGTTGCACTGCCACAGATGCCTCTGTGGGGTCCCCCTGTTAGAAGGGTCATTGGAGTCCAGGGGTTTGAGGGTTGCTGGGGGGCACGTAGGCAATTCAGGTGTTGGGGGTGCTGAGCGATGTGCCATGCCGGGCCTGATTTACGATGCTGAGGGTAGATGGGATCGGATGGTTTCGACCATCGTGGCACTGGCATGACAGATGTCGCGCTGGGCCAGCGGGCAACGGTTGCTCCCTCGTCCCGCCAGCAGGTCAAGGTCACGGATGCAGAGAGCACACGTGAACCTCGACAGCTTGATTCCCGGCAGAAGGGACCGGAGCATCACGGAAGGGCGGAGCTCATGGCGCTGGGTTCCATAAATACAGACACATTAGTCATTGCATTGCCATGCTGCTCAGCACCATGGAACTCGTTAATGCCACCAGCGAGAAACCGGAGACGCCTATCTCATTTTTGCTCGATCCCTCGATTCTCCGTCCCATTGGGAAACGCATTGTGGGCGTTCCGGGAATGGAGAATCCCGCCGCAATCGAACGATTTTCCGATGAGAAAAACGGTGCTTGGGAACCGGAGATGTCAAGGAGCGCTCAACGTCGCGGGATACAGGAAATTTCGGGATCGATGGTCCGTTCGCAGATCAAATTGTCTTCAGTTGTTTCATCACTGATGTTCCCTCCATACTGTGACCACAAGTGGGAATAATTTAAGATTGTTTAACACTGTTCAGTACCATTATGTTCATCCTGACATTGGAATGTCCATGCACGGCAATATCTGCACCAGTTGCAAACTGGCAAGAATGATTCACCCACACAGTGTCAGGCAACGACCTCGTTCAACAGTAGAAAACCGAGCGATTTACGTTAAATGGCATTGCAATTGCTTCATGGCCTCACCGCTCCTCAACCCCCATAACATTGTGGAATGCCTTGGTCAGCAATTTAGCTTGAGAAGCCAAATAAATGCAATGGCTAGAAGAGCATGTCAGACGCCAGAGAAACACATTTTACGAGACAGTCGGTCAGATCAATACCCCGGTAATCTGACTTGTGTCTTGTCAAAGATATTCCACAACTTACACAACAAAACGAGAAGCACAACCGCATATGTCCTCCGATATGATAAGTTCAATCGCAACAACATTGAAAGTGCTCGGTAGACTCCAGAGACGGAAAAGCTTCTTGATCAGATACCCAACCAGTATCTTGGTCAAGAGTGGCCTCGACGGCATAAGACGTTTCATTATGATAATAAATAACTGCAGCAGTGACTGCTTTTCCCTGGACTCCACCAGACGAAAGTCGGATTGAATGACATCAACATGTGGACACATGGAGAATTCCCATTGCGACGTCAATTGACCTGAATAGCATGCGGACCTTTATGGAGCGCGATTTTCGCCATGAGATTCAGCTTATACGAACATCTATAAATATTATATGATTATTTTTTCTCTCCGACTTTTACCTTGCAAAGCCTTTTTATGGTTTCGGATTTCTAAAAAGATTCAAATGTCAGCATCGTTAGTTGCCTACCTTCAATTTAAACACGATTGTACAAATCACTCTACTTTACTTAGCTTGTATTATTTACTGGATACTTTTGTATTTGAATGATCAAACTCGTTTTTGGTTGCAAAAGAAAGCCTGAGAGAAATTTCAATAAGAACACGGGGATTTGTTCTCAACAGTTCCGCTTTGGGAATTGGTCAAATTCTTAATTGGAGAGAACATCCACAACACAATTTGCAATTGGGCCTATGCGAATTGTTCAACGTAAGCAAAAACATTTCCATTTAGCAACAATCAAAATACATCTGCTACTGTAAACGGAACTGCGATCAAATATTGCTGAATTTAAGCATCCCAAGCCAATAAGTTAACATAATATTTGCACAGAGGCTACTTGACTTGTTTTGCTTCTGCAACGTATTGATTTTTTTATGGTGATGTAATCGATGTTTTACTTTACAAACCTGATCTTGCAGGACCGAGCAGTAATATAGACACTGACTCGTATTTCACATATATGTATCATTTAGACTCCAATAGTTTATAAGCCCCGGCGTGAGTGGATTTGTTAATACAATTCCCAAGTCAATTCCATTCTAAACAGCTTAATGTATCAGACTACCAAACAAAAGGCAACAGAATATTGTTGATGGGAGAATTATTAACGACTGCAACTGGGGTGGGGAGAGGTGGGGCATTTCGTCACACGCAGAATTGTGAATTTCCGATCTTCTCATGTTCTCATGCGTATACTGTGGTTGTAGTTTTGTTTTTCAGTATACTCAAGGTCAATATCGAGACATATATTTTTCCTCCTGAGACACAATATGGGAAGTGAATGAGAAGGTGGAGTTAAGTTAAACGATCGTGAGTAATCGTACTGTATTGTAAAGTAGGGTTTATGGACAATGTCTTCTATGCTGACGTTATTTATTGTCTTCGTATCTCTGGCTATGCAAATAAAATAAGAAAACGTATTTAATTCGTATTTGAAGAGCACACCTCGATATGTTGCAACTGATCCCCATGATCTTCAAATAAATATTGCCACGATCATCCATTTGGGAGACTCTGGGTAGGATTCTCCTTTGGCTGTCGCCAAACTCGCGAAACGTGATTGGTTATAGAATAGGATCTGATGCCAAAATTACGGCGGCCATCCATTTGATGGCAAATCGCAATTCTCCATCACCGGGCAAGTGGCGTCAATACAGTGCGGAACTCATGTGCAATTAACATCGGCTGCATGTCACTAGCAGGCCTTGGCGATACCGCATATCCGAGGAACCGAGTTCCCGACAGGCAGTTTAATTCTGATTTTGAAAATCGTCTATCCGGCGCCGTGACAAATGAAGGTGTGACAGAGAAGGTAGGACACAGCCTCGCGCGACTGCAGGCTGCCCCGGGCTGGTAATTATCCGGGCTGGTTGCGGTGGGAGGAATATCTGCCATGGCGGGGAAGGGGAGTCGATGTGAAAACGGGCCGAATAGCCGGGGTGGCACCCTACGGAACTGGGGCGGCGTCCTGTCACTGACCGACATTGCTGCGGCCTCCAAGGCAGCCATCTTGCTGCGAACCCCACTGACCACCCACCTTGGTCCCACGGTCTGGCCAGTGACATCGGCAATATGAGTGCCCGCCAACCAGTACACCACGCTCTGACATACCCCCACGCCACATCCACGCCACCCACCGTTGGCCCATACAGTAAACTCCCACAGTAGCCTCTGCGGGCGGGAAGACAGGGTCCGTGGACGTCCCTCTGCAAGGGCAGTGCCAGCAGACGGTGCACATGGCAGCTCGGATGGGTGCCAGGGGTGCGGGAATGGGGACGACGACATGCGGAGGCAGAGCCCTCATTGCCAACTGGGGCATCATGTATCCGGGTGGACCTGTGTGGGCGCGTAACAACGCACCATGTTAACATGTCTGCCTTTCGTTCCGTGCAGGCAACGGATATTGGAATTAAAACAGCAATTGTATCCTTGCTGCTCATCACCGCAGCCCTGGAGGATGGCGTGTTCCTGTACGAGCTAGTGTTGCTTGAGGAAGAGCAAGCTGCTGCAGCGGAGTGTGCAGCAGGTGAGCGTGCCGTAGAGAAACCGAAGACAGCCACCCAGGATGGAAAACCAACTGCCCAACACGCCAAGAAGGAGGAGGTGCCGACGAGTTATCACATGAGACCTCAAATGTACTGACAGGAGCTGATATTCGAGGCCGGACAGGGGAAGCTGTCAAATACTCCGGCTGAGCAGCGAAAGAGTGCAGCATATCTGCCAGGTCATGCCGCACGTGGCACAGTGGGACTTTTTGGGAGACACCCGCTACTCCAGCGCGACAGGCGCTATCCACTGTGATGGTGGCGAAGACCTATCCGGAGGCCACAGACCGATGCGGAGACCCGCTGCAGCGACACCCCTGCATCAACCAGGAGCGTGATAGATCGGGGCACTTGAAGATGCGGTTCAGAAGACTGGACTGCTGTGGAGAGACACTCAAGTCTAGCGCTGAGAGCGTCTCCCTTATCGTGAAATCTTCTCTGCCCTCCACAACATCACGCAGCAAAGGAGCGATGTGCCGGAGGAGGAACAGGAACGCCAGGCCTTTTCCGACGAGGGGGACAATAGGCAGACATGAAGTCCAGGCAGGCACGGGAGGCCGCACCACACATGTGCTAGGATCAACGGACGCGGGACGCTATGATCGCCTCCAGGTTCAGCAATTAGTGGGGTGCACTGCCCAGGATCAAGGCAACCCAACCCCACACCCTTCCCCTCCCCGCCCGCACGCGACTGTCGCCATTCTCCGTCAACTCCTTCCGTCATACATACCTGCCGCTGTCCGGGGTTTGCCATGTGTTGGCAGTATCACCGGGTCTGGTCTATGGGATGGCAGATTATGACAACCCGCTCTTCCATGAGCACTGACGTTCCGCATTGTTTGTCAACGACTGGCACTTGCGCATGGTCGCACTTTCTACTGTCCACCTGGTTCATTTCTGCTTGCGAGCTGGCCATTCCATCACACGGAGTGGCAGAGGTGCGGTGGTCGGTGGACGGGAGGGGTGGTGAGGGCGGCCGGGGCGGAAGGGCTAGGATCCCAAGCCACCTACAATATCTTCCGATTCCCCCACCCGTGACCAAACTAGACCAGCCTATCCACACACCCATCCGGCAGAGCACCGAGAACGTGTGCAACAGTGTGATCAGATGTTTAATGTGGCAATGTATACATTGAATTCTGCCATAGCCCTTAACATTTAAACATGCCCCGCACATGTCAATCTAACTAGTGTATAACTTTCTAACCTTCTGGGCCCTAATGCTTCGACTAAAATGCTCTTTAGCTGGTACAGCAGGAGTGGAGGTGGCCTGCTGGGAGTTCTGCCCCCTGACCTCAGTTCTAATTGGCGGCCGTCTTCTGCGGCAACCAGGCTGCTTGGGTGTCACGGGTTTCGTGGTGCCGCCCTGTTGTGCCCGCTGCCCGCCAGATGCACCACGCACTGGAGTTAGGTAGTCTGTGGTGCTGCGATATTCCGTGAGTCACCACCATGTGCCCCACCACCTACTCCTTCCTCGGTGTACCCGGTGGGCAATCCATAGGGCGAGGATGCGAGCGGAGCTAGCCAATGAGGCTACCGGCGATCTGCCGATGGATGTCCGATCTGGTCTTGAACAGGGTGTCCATACTCGCGGCAGTGTAGCACGGCGAATGGGCCATTTCCATCTGGGACTGCGCCATGTCACCCATGGACTGTCCCACCACCTTTTGGGATTGTGTTATTTCACACAGTGACTGCGCCATCTCCCTCTTGGACCGGGCCACCTCCCTCTCTATCTATGGGGCAATGCTGCCGGCGTTTGAAGCCATGGCCTGCTGTACCTGTCCACGGTCAGGACCGCAGCTGTAATTTACAGAACGCTCTGACCCATGCTTGCGTGTCCGGCAGCAACCCTGCCCGGCCCTCGGTCATCACACGCACAGTATTTTCCAGGCGTGTACATGCTGGTCCAGAGCCAAAGCCCACGTCCTAATGCTTCCATCGCTGACGCCACCCGTGCGCTGCTGCGCTAGATGGCACGCATGATATCCATGACCTCCTGCACACGGTTGGACTCCTCCACCTACACTGCAGGTACTGGATGCTCGCCGACAGCCCCTCACGTAGTCCGTGGCAGTGCCCTGCAACTGCACACTCGATAGGAATGTCCGTTCCAGAATACCGAAACTGTCTGGACGGCAGACTCTACCTGCGGTCACCTTTCCCTCTGCCAATCCGTCGCCTCGGTTATTCCAACCTTCGCTTTCTCTCTACACAGGATCTCTGTGTGGTGCGGACAAGATAATGTCCCAGGAGATTCTTCATTAAAGTGCCCAACCGACATGAGAGTCTCTGGGCTGGTAGAGGGTGTTGGAGACAACTGTGACGGGAAGTCCATGTCACCCACATTTTCAAACCACAGGGTGTCTTGCGACTCAAATGGAGGGCAGTCGTCCGAGCTGCACTCAGCCTCGCTGCTCGTCTCACGGGAGTGCTTTAGCTGTATCAGTGGTTGGTGACAAGAGACACCAGATAGTCCCACCGCATCTCCAAAAGGTCCTGTTAGACACAAAACAAGCCGCATGGTTAGACCACGAGCTGCGGGGACTGTGGGTGGTAGACGTAAGCTCTGGGTGAGGGTGGGACTGCTGTGAGACAGAGGTTTGTGGTGAGGGTAGCATGGAGTTTGGGGTGAGGGTGGTGATGGTGGGGTGAGGGAGATGTCGGGGTGAGGAGGGCTCGAGTGTATGATGGGAGGGTTGGCAGACATGTCACGGGGAACCACAACTCAACGTGATCTCATTACCTCTCCCACGACGTAACTACACCCCGGCGATCTCCTTTCCTGCGGGCCACCAACCATGTCCAGTGCCCTCTGCTCTTCCATGGTGAGGGGCCACAAGTGAGACGTTCCCCCTTCTGTCCTCTCCACCTCCCGTCAGTTGTGGGTTTGGGTGATACGGTGTGGCCTACTCTTCCTGGCCTCAATTAGGAGGTCGTGCAAGATTATGCGGAACTGCTATCAAATCCACATGGTGTTATTGGTGGCGCTGACCACCTCTCCCATCTGTGCCCAGTGGCTGGAAGCGTTCTTCCCAGGGCTGGGTATAATTTCATGCGCCGCTCCTCGATGGTATCCAGAAGGGTCTCCAACTCGGCCTCAGTGAAGCATGGAACCGCGCATCGTGCTGCCTACTTGTTGTCTGTGATGGTGTGTGGAGAGTGAAATGTGTATATGTGGCTGCAGATGGTTACCCTCCCGAGTGTGAATCGTGCACCTGGTGAACCCAGCAACGTTTCCCATTGGGATCGATTGGGATCCACGTGACGCCCGTGCACGCCCCTTAACAGTCGGCGACACATTCCAGGGGCGGCGCCAGTTTTGCCATAGTGTAAGTCCAATAATTCTGCACTGCCATGCACGCTTAAGTTCAGAAGCGGAGAATCCAGTCCCCTGTACTGTGGCCCGCGAGGAAGGGTATCAGGCGCTGACGTTCGCTGTGGCTTTACTCAGCTGTTAGACACAGTGAGCGCCGTGATCAACGTCGGCCGAACTGCCATCGAGTGCAGGAAGAAACTGCACGCCCTCCTCAGGGCAGCCAGGGTAAGTAGGCAACGCTGTGCCCCTGAAACTAATCCCGCCCCCCACGAACCCGTTCCCGGCACCAAACGCACATCCTGCCCCACTCGCCAGCACCCATGCCGGCCACAATGGCCGGCTTCGCTGTGCACTGATGCCATAATCTCTCCAAACCTTGTGCTTCATGCGTCAGAACGTCTAAAAGTGTCGTTATTTGGGTATGCAGCCCTCCCCCCCGCCCACCCAGGTGAAGGCACAACCCTAGGGAGTGGGAGAACACTGAAGGGGGAACCAGCAGACTTGCGGCCCCTCATCATGCCCGAGCAGAGGGTACTCTATGTGGTCGCCGGCACTGAGGAAAGGGAGGTCACCAACGCAGAGATCGGCGGCGGGCGAGCAAGTGAGACGCCCTGCTTAGTCCCTGATCGTCATGACACATGTGTGGACACCCCCAAATCCCCAACCCCTCACACCCCACATGCCCTTACCAACCCTCATCCCCCTCACCCTCGAACCTTTCCCCTCACCGTCACTCTCCCGTAAACCCCAACCCTCACCCCAGACCCCCGATTCCAACCCCTGCCCCGTGCGCTCCCCAATCCGGCTGTCTCACGATGCATGTCGTCTTGTGTCTTACAGGACCTGTCGGAGATGGGCCCGGTGCATCCAGAGACACCCGCCCCCAGACAGTGCCAGAGGCATTGTCATCCACGCGGCAGAGCACTGACGGGGAGAGCACCCTGAGCACCAGCCCTCTGCCCGAAGCTCAGGAGACTCCGGAGGTCTGGTCGGAGGTGGACACGGACTTTCCACCACCCCGGTGACTATCACATCGGTTGGGCAGATTAGTCAGGAGGCTCCTGGGACACTATCTGGTGTGCAGCACAGAGTTGGTCCGCTGCAGAAGGTGGAGGTAGGAAGAGCCGAGGTGACGGACTGTCGGAGGACAGCACGACCCAAGGAACCAGCTCCCACTGAGTTGGATCCTGGCCTCTTGGAACATCCAGTCTCACCCACAGTGGAGATGCAGTCAGAGACCCAAGGTCTACAGGAGGGGATGACAGCTGGCTTCCAGAACCTGAAGGCACAGGTGAAGCATCAGAAGCTGGTGATGGCCATGCGTGCCATTCAAGGTGGAGGTATTGGGGGCGACGGTGTCGGATATGGGTCAGTGTGTGCAAGGCCTGGGGCATTCTGTGCAAGTGGGGCCGCGGCACAGGATAAGGCCGCCCTCTGACAGGTAGCCATGTGCCAGAGCCACCTGGATATTGCAGCGGCGCTCCTCAGCGTGGCCCAGTCAAGGCAGGCAATGGCTACGAGCGTCGGCGTCATTGCCCAGGTGCTGGCCGGCATGGTGCTGGTTCAGAAGGAGGTAGCCACAAGCAGGGGGACGCCGCTCACACCAGAGGGATCTGGACCGGACACTGGCCAACGTGCCCACACCAAGAGGGACATGGCCCAGTCACTGGCTTATGTGGCTTGCATCCAAGTGACGTAGCACAGTCACTGCCTGATGTGGCCCACGCCAAGAGGGAGGGGCTCAGTCACTGGTTGATGTGGCACGGACCATCGGTGTGGTGGCACATTCGCAGCATGATGTAGTGCAATCGCAGCCGGAGATGGGAAATTCCCTGTGCTCCACGGTTGCAAACCTGCAGACCCTTTTCGAGACCAGAGTGGGCCTCCATGACTGGTAGCGCCAGGTTACAGGGAGTGTCTCAGCGAATGGCTCTGCTCGCACCCCGTTCCATTTAGTAGCCCGGGGGGCATCGGGCACATCAGGAGGTGGTGCTGGGGCCCATGCCGGTGACGCCCGCAGCGCTGGTGACAGAGCAGCGCAGCACCTCGGACTTCTGTCTCTGGTGCATCTGCTGGGCAGCTTGCAGATTAGGGCAACATCACGCTTCCCGGGACGCCCGAGCAGCAGGCAGACCCATCGAGGCCGGGTCTCCCCAGGCGGCGTGCGCCAACCTTGTCGCAGGGCAGGAGTCACTGCAGGCCGCCTCCACTCCTGCTATACCGTTTGTGGAATTATTAGGTGTAGTGTTACGGCCCTTAAGGCCTGAAAGTTGGATACTAGCTACGGTAGTACGGTTGCAATGCACAGTTGAGTAAACGGGGCGAGGGCCAGACTGTATATATTTTTCACAAGACACACATATTAACACCGTTCAAACATACTTTGGTACTCTGTCTGATGAGTGTGGCGGTGGGGCGGTCCGTGCTGGCCAGTGATAGTGGGGGCTGGGGGACAAGTGCAGGCCCCGTGGAGTGAGTGTGCTCACCCCTCCACCTACCCCGCCCCGACCGTTCCCGGCACCCCCACGCTAGCGAATCGACAGGACTGTGTAATGGACTGGACAATTCACATGCAGCGTTCACACAGGTGGTAGGTGCCACTGTGGGCACGAGTCAGATATTGTTATACGATGTGGAGCAGGGAGCTCATCGCAGAGCGGGTTGTCATCATCCTGCATCCCATGGGTCAGGCCAGATGTCACTGCCAACCCAGTGCCCCCAGTTTTAGCGTCGCAGGCATATATAACGTAGGGGAAGGGGGGGAGCATATGGGTGGTTTGGTGGTGTGGGGGTGAGGGGGTTTGGTGGTGTGGGGGTTTGGTGGTGTGGGAGGTGAGGGGTTGTGGATCTGGTATGGTGGTGTCCGTGTCACTGGCCAGCAATCGCCCTCCTCCCCTGGCCAGTGAAAGGAGAAGCGACGAGGGGGTGCCATGTTTGCTGGCCCTGGCGATGGTGTTGTGTGGTATCCGATGCCTGCCCTGGCCCATTTTCCCATACAGTGTCCGCCTACCACTCATCCTTCCCGTCTCACGAGTCCTGCGCTTCCTCCAAAAGCTCCTACAGCACATCAACCCCTCAGCTGGTCGATTTTGTGGAGGAGGCAGAATACAACACCGATTCGGCGGCTCTCCTAGCCTCGTACTGGAGTGCCCCTCCAAACTGTTACCGGCATCAGAAGTGCATGTACAGGATCCTAAAGCACTGCTCGCCAACACCCCTGTGGTCGCTGTATGTGCATCATTGTAGCGGGACTCTGCGTCAGTCTGTGGCCTCTGGATAGTTGTCATCAGCCACTACAGTGACTGCAGCAGATAACTCCGGTCGGCCAGTAGCGTGCCTCGCAACCGGTGGGGAGGGGGCGCCCCTGGACTATAGCGGGAATTACCGAGTGTGCCAAGATGAATGCGCCGTGCACACTGCCCGGGTACTGGGTGCACACATGCATAATGCGCATCTGTTGCTCACAGACCAGCTGAATGTTCATCGAATGACTGCACTTTCTGTTTGTGTATAGCTGCCTGTTATGCACCGGTGGAGTAGGGCGACATGCATCCCATCGAACACCCCCTGCACCAGTTCATCCGGGCGGCGGAAGCGAAATCCGCAGCTCGGGCATCTTGGTGGGCGCAGTTCAAATGGTACGATGTGTGCCACTCCACCTGTGTATATAGGGCGCGCATGATGGCGCGGATGCACATGTGCGCCAATGCATGCAAAATCCCGTAAGTGCCCCACTCGGCGACTGGAAGGATTCCGTCGCATCGACGTTGAGGGCGACCATCAGCTTGACAGTCACGGGGAGCGTATGTCCTCCCCCATAACCCGGCGGTGCCAGGTGTGCCACCATCTGACAGATGTGTCGCGCACTCGATCTGCTTATTCACAGTCTCTTTCTGCATGCCGGGTTCGGAAGATCCTGGATTGACAGGCGGAGCCGATTGTGTGGTGCCTCATCCAGTGCCTCCTTGGCACCTCCTCCTCCTTGACCTGTTGGCGGCTGGCCCTCCAGTCTGAGAAACTGTCACCTGCCCATCTGCTGCCCGTTCCTCTGCAATAGCCTCCGCCTCCTCTCTGAGCGGCCTCCGCTCACGCTGCCGCAGGGAATCGTGCAGCTATGTGGCTATCGCCACAGCGGCCAGCATCATGGGTTGAATTCCGAATTGTCAGCCGGGGGTGAAAGTCCAACCTGTTCGCCTGGCGTATACCCCCGTGCCCAACCAGTTACCATGGGATACATGGTGGCCCCGGTTGGCACTGCTGGCCCCGCCGAAGCATTTCGCCATCCCCCCAAATCGCACTCAGGCCAGTACAGTTCCACCTCTCCTCGCGACCATCCCTGTTGCCAAGGGCACCGTTGGCTGGCACTGCCTGCACTGAAGGCTGCCGTCAGTCTGGCCCTTAGTGGTCCCTGCTAGATGTCTGCGTGTTGGGGCGGGTGTCCGTTGGCCGGGTTTGGGGGGGGGGGGCACTCCCATATTGCCGGTGTCACTGTGTGAAACGATGGGCTCGGGTGGGTGGTCAGCAATATTGACACTAATGGCGGTCGGTGCCTGGCACCACAGTCCTGGGGGTGCGGTGGGTGGGGGTGCTCCCCGGCTGTTCTGCCCTCCCTCCCCCTCCGCCTGCCCCTCCTCTCCCCCGATCCTGTCAGGTGCAAACCCCGCCGCTGCTCGCACGGCCGCTGTCCGGGCTGGCGGCCCACAGTCGCTCCACATCAGTTACTACCTCCGCTCTCTCGCTCATCAGATAGGATGCTAGATTCACGATTTGTATAACCATAAGTGAACCTCGCTGTCGAGAAATCGGCCCATGGGAGGAACTGATGCGCGGAGGCCCCTAGGAATCGGGCATCAGGCCCCCAAATGATATGCGTACTGTACTTTCAGGCCGTGGGCGAGCACCCGATTTACGCCATACTGGGGGGGGGGGGGGGGGTACCGGCGCATCCCGATTTGTCGTCACACTGGCGTTTACAGTGATTTCGTTTTATGAAGCTATTCTCCGCCCAATTGTGTTTCCCGATTTCAGTATCGGCGATTGGAGAATCCAGCACGACAAGTGAACCACATCCACGGAATTCCCGCAATGCGGAGCGAAGAATCTCGGGAGTGCGGAGCATAGGAAGCTGGGCCCGCGAAACAGATGCAAATGGTCATCATCAGCCATTTGTATTTATTTCCATATGCTGGCTGGCAAGGGCAGCGCGGAGCCCGTTCGCGCCGCCAGCGAGGAGTTGAGGCATTACATTCGGCTTAGCGCACGGCGTCAATCCCGATTTAGCCTCGACAAATCCCACCCAATTGTTTCTGGACATTCCAATGGGTTGAACTTGTATCAAGTACAGTCTGTGTCTCACTAGGTTACTTGATTTTGAATCTTGGAAGCAGATCGTCATGATTTATATTTTGTGGTCATTTTACCATCATAAAAGGGCATAATGGCGAAAATGTGAATTTCGCACGCATATTGATTCTCAAATTAATTACATGGCAATTCGATAGGATTTCCTTTATTATTGCCAAGGGTGCCCTCTGCTATAAGCCTTCTCTTAATTGGAAATGGCATGATTTTAGAATTGAAAACTTTAGTCCAGGGAAAATAACATTTTGTTCAGGAGAATTGAAGTCTTACTGAGTTCCTCACTTCCACTGAAATGTTCGACTGGCATCATGGAGCAAAATGTACTTTTTCAAAACAGAATATTGATATATTGGAAAAGCAAAGTCCTTTCAATTCCTTCGTAATCGGCGTAAAGGTTCACTTTTAGGAGGAATATAGTGAAACACGCCCTACAATTATGCTACAGCTCCTTTTTCACCTGCATCTTTTCTGTCCACTTCTTCGTCTGAAAGGAAAGTATGATCAGTTCATGAAAAAATAAACTGAAATAATTATCTCCAAATTACTTCCAGGATTTACAGCGAAATGGTTCCATTAGTCCACAAGGAAAGAAAAGTGGAGCAATAACCTCACTTGCTTAAAAGGTTCGTGTCCAAATCGGGTCACTGTCTGCTGAGTCTGAAGGTTCCCCTGTGTCGGCGTGGGTACCCTCCGGCAAACTGGTATTGCAACTATGTCGTCATGCCAGTACCAAGACTTAAAGTCTCTGTTCAGTTCTGGAGTACATCGTGACTGGCAATTTACATTCCTTGAGAAATAGACCACAGGTTTCTCTATGCTAAGGTCTTCTTCCTGCAGCTGTATGGCTCTCACATAATTTTCTCGAGCATTCACAACCAGCTCAAACTGTTTTTCGAAGATTGCTGAGGCTAACGTTGTTTTTTTGTCGACACAGTATTTCAATACGTGAATGCTCTTTTGTTGGCCTCCATTCAATTCATGTTTTTGTTGTTCTTTAACTGTTCTGTGAGTGGTGCTGCTACACTACTGAAGTTCAGAACGAACTTACAATAAAATCCGCTCATTTCCAGAATCATTTGAAATGGTCAAACAGTGTTGTTCCCGTTTTTCAAAAAATTGATGTCCGTTTGTTGGCGTATCTGACCAGGCCTGTATTTATTGCCTGCCCCTAATTTTCCTTCAGAAAGTAGTGAGTCGGCTCCTTGAACCGTTTCAGTCCTTGAAGTGTAGGTACACCTACTGTGCTGTTAGATAGGGGTTTCCAGAATGCTGCCACAGTGAGGAAACGGAGACATATTTCCAAGTCACGGTGGTGAGTGACTTGGATGGAAGCCTCCAAATGGTCGTATTCACAATTACCTCCTGCTCTTCTCCTTCCACTTGGTCGTGCAGATAGCCATACCATATTTGACTGAACGAGGCCACGCCATAAATTTTTATTTCTCAGTGACCCAGTCTTTCAATGCCTTTGTTCGTGATTCTCTGAACATTTGCAGGTTCGTTCTTGGTTACATAGGGCATAATCTGCATTGACGGTACACATGTGGAGATCTCCTTTTCCCTCTCATTCGAGGATACTTGTTAAAACTCCTTTAACAAGTCCACCTTCGTGATCATTGAATCATAGAGTCCTTACAATACACACGGCTGCCATTCGGCACATTAAATCTGCATCGGCCCTTCGAAACTAGCCATTTCCCCGTCACATCCCACAACTCCAGAACCTAACATTAACATCTTGGATACGAATGGGAAATTTAGAATGGCCAATGCACCTAACCTGAACATCTCAGGAAACCGGAGCACCCGAGGATACCAATGCAGAGACAAGGAGGATGTGAAAACTCCACACAGACAAAGCTCGGAATCCAACTTGGATCCCTGATGCCGTGAGGCAGCAGGGCGAACCACTGTGCCACCTTCCTGCCCTTGATGAATTTGGGATGCCGAAATCTTTTGATTTCATTTTCCAAACGTGGAATAGGAAGCGGATACCTCTTGGTGAAGGTATTCAGTCACCTGTCGTCCCAAAAAAATCTTTGCGTTCAATCAATTTTCGGCATCAGTGTCATAAGGTAGCTGCAAACATGAATTCAATAATGTCAGCATTGAACATTTGTTTAATGTTCTTCTGCACTTGTGATAACCTTTCTAAAGTTAGCCTGTATGACAGGTTGCGCCTTAGCAGAATTTCGTCGACCAAACCCACACCCCACCCCCACCTCTCCATCTACATAATGCATTACAAACCTTGATGTACATAATTTGACCCCACAAATGCATTTATCAGACTGCAGAAACTCTTTCAATTTGCTGCAGCTCTGATTGGAAAGCAGGTTAACCGGATGATTCGATTTTTTTGGATCGTTGCTTGGGTTTTCCTTATTCCTCGTTGTCCCTCTAATGGAATTTCATCGGCTCTCCTGAGAAATTCTTTCCTACACTCAGTAGTTATTAGAATTTGGTTCAGTTCTGCCATTTGTCCTCTGCACTAACCCGTGGTGCGTTCCATTTTTTCTTTATATTTTGTCCTGTGAAGAATAAAGGTCCCGAAAACCCTGAGCTCCGAAGCTGAGGAAGCAGTATGATGGCTTCTATTTAATTTCGAATTTATTCTAACAGTATCTCTGAATAAAACACAGCTGTCCCTTTCCCTTTAACCACTCCACCCATCTATCCAATTAGCTATCTCAGCCACCAACTTACCACATCCACTTATTCATATCAAACATCAACAGCGAATGAAACTTAAAGACCACATTCACAACGCCCAGCTACCAGCGAAGACTGACTAATCTCACCAAACTTCAAAGACCCCTCCCAACATTCACACATGGAAAATTCACGCATCAATTCATCAGCACCAAACACTCGCTCAACTATTGATCCCACAAAATTATCCCAGCACCCCCATTTACACTCTTCACTCAACTGCCCAAATCCCACCCACAACCATATACAGTCACGATATCAGTCGCATGCCCTTCGACGTAAACATCTACCCTTCCATTAAGTCACCTACACATTACACACAATTACATCAATAGATGCAATAATATGGTGTTCGCTTAGATGGTTTTTTTGGTTAGCATTGGTGAGTTTGGATCTAAGGGTCTGTCGACTTGGCGTAGATTCTACGATACACACTTTCTATCTCTCTTACTCACCTAGCTGCCTACCCATCAGACCCATGTACGATCTTCGTCATGCATCTCTGAAAGGAACACATTTAATCAGCAAGTAGTACCTGTCCATATTATCCACTTACTTACCTACTCATACACGCCATCTTCCCATACAAAGATCATTAGCTACTCACCTATCGACCTCACGTTTTTACCTCCAGACTCAATAATCCAGTTAATCGAGCTTGCATCAACATTTGGAAACACATCCAAATTTACATGCCGAGCATTTCACAGACGGACTCTGCTAAACTATGTTCCCGCCCATGCACATAACCACCTCCCCATCTACGTGTAACTCCCAACGCGCGAAATCAGAGCTTTACTTAGCGCCAAGAGCAATGCGCTGAGTCATTCAATCATCCTCCACTCACTCATTGGCTCATTCGATCACGAAACCAAAAACATGCATTCAAAAACCCTTTAAACTGGTATAAATACTGAGACTAGTGCCAGAAACGTGGGATGTATCACTTAAATTTCCCACATTCACTCTGCTCTTTCGACTTAAATGGTGACTCTTCATTTCCCATTTCCTTTTCAGATGGAATCGTAGGACCCTGGAAGAAATGATAGTATCAACTAATCCATTAAGTCATCGTGGGAAGCGAGACTTCGCCGAGCATTCATATTGATCTGACATTGTGGATAATTCTGTTTTGCATAGGTGATTGGTTGCTTCCTTTCATGTGTTTTTCACCCGGTGAGAAACAGTGTTTAACGTTCTCCTATAATGAATGTATGTCAATATTATTCTCTGAAATAAAATATTTCAGATTAGAAATGACATTTGAGACATACGAATTGTAAACAGCATTAATCAGTCCAGACCTTCATTGAAGGATGGATATGCAGCTGCAGAACGGTAAATTTTCCCACCTGACTTTTTGAGTGCCACTTTGAATTCTTCCAGTTCTAAAGGCCAAATATAAGCTCCTGGTTAATCACATCATATCAGCAATATTTGTTCTATTTGGAACGTGATTTAGGAATCAGGAATTCGGGGGAATTGAGGCGTTCAAGACGGAGACATACACATCCCATCAGAAGAAAAAATCTAAATAACATCACACTGAAAAAATTCGACAATGTTGGGCAGGCAGTAGCACTGCTCATGCGGCTATCAAAAAGAACACGGCACGATACTACATCAATTTTCATGGAGAGAAGGTAAAGTGTTGCATAATATATCGATCAAGTGAAGTGTTCAACTCAGTTCCTCCGCCGTGCAACTTCCAAAACCTGAATCAGCGAAACACGTAAATCATGCAAACGATTAAGACATATTGTTCCAGACCTACATATTTTTTGAAGATATACAGTGCAAAAATATACTTTCTATTGTGGATATTGCAGCAATGTGCCGATGAACGGCGTGATAATCCAGAAACGCACTCCCTCCTGTGGGGACAGGAGTTTCAATCACCCTGCGATATCTGGCAGATTATCCACTGAATCAGTGTAATCCCTACTGTGCAGAAGGAAGCCTTTGAGCCCATCGAGTCAGCATCTACCTCTGAAAGAGCATTTTACCAAGGCCAAATGTTCCGCCCTATCCCCGTACTCTGCGTATTGATCATAGGCAATCCACCTAACCTGCACATCTTTGGGCAGTGAGAGGAAACCGAATCACCGGAAGAAACCCGACGCAGACAATGGACGAACGTGCAAACTCCACAGAGTTAGTCACCAAAGGCCGGAATCGAATTATGTTTCGTGGAGCTGTGAGACACCAGTGCTAAACACTGTGCAGCCCTGCTGTAATCCAATAAAGTAATAAAATACGGAAGTAAAACCATAACTTTAGCGAGAATGAGAATATTAATCCACGGTCGTAAGCACTCAGAAAGTTCCTGAATGACCATGGCCAGGTAAACGAACACTCTGATTATATACGGAGCCGACATCAAGACAAACAGGATGTGTTTGACTTCTATTTGCTTTTAAATAGCCGAGCTCATCACTCAATTGTACTTCTCATCGGCACAAATGCATCAATGCTACATCCTGCCCAAGTGATCTTGCAAAGAAATCAGCACAAAAATATTGAGGACTAGTGCATACATTTTCAGAACTGTCCACAACCCATTCGAGTAAAGCAGAATGTGACTGAATTAACAGAATGCCACAAAAGAAAGCTGTTTTCCAAACTGTTCCAAAAGAATTTGCAGTTTTTAAAAAGTTCATTCATAGGATGTTTGCGTCGCTGGCCGGGCCAGCATCTGATGCCCATTCCTGAGAATTTAGGATTGAACCTCATTGCTGTGGGTCAGAAGTCACATGTAGGACAAATAAGGATGGCGGATTTCCTTCCCAAAACGACATCAGTGAACAAAATGGGTTTCCACAACAATCGACAATGGTTTCACGGTCGTCGTTAGAGTTTTCATTCCTGCTTTTTATGGCATTCAAGTTCCACCATCTACCCTAGCCGGATTCGAACCCTTGTCCCTACGGAATTCCCGTGGGTCTCTGGATTACTAGTCCAGTGGCAATACAGCTATTCCACAATCTCCCTTCCTGCCTTGCCATATAATGCTTTGCCATGTGGTGGCCATCTCTACTTTGACGATCACCTGCTCTGACATAAGATCCATACACGTGAATGGCAGTTTGTGCAACATTTGCTGGAGCAGATATTGAATAGATACATTGCATGTTTCGCTGGCCCTGTATTTTATTTTATAGCTTTTATCGGCTGTTACTCTGCTGGCCCAGATGCCGACATTTGCAACTGGTCAAGAACTCCAAAAGGGTTTTGTTAATTTTTTAACCTGGGAAGAAGGGATAAATAATGTTTATTCGTGTCCCGGTAGGCATACATTAACACTGCAATGAACTTACGGTGAAAATCCCCGAGGATCCGCACCCCAGCCCCTGGTCGGGTATACTGAGGGAGAATTCAGAATGTCCAATTCCCCTGACAAGCACGGCTTTTGGGACTTGTGTGAGGAAATCGGAGTACCCGGAGGAAACCAACGCAGACATGGGGAGAACGTGAAAACGCCAAACAGTCAATGAGCCAAGCTAGGAATCGCACCTGATACACTGACGCTGTGAAGCAACAATGCTAATCAGTGTGCTATATTGCCGCCCGAATTTCACCCAGGAGTGATGTCTCTGACTCTGAACAATTGGTACAGTTTCCAATAAAAAAATCTTTAATTTGAACACGGAATAGATCACACCACATCAAAGACTGTACGTTACAATTACCAATTAAACAGTTCTTAAACCAAATGAAAAATATAACTGATATCTAAACTTGCAAGTAGCTCCAACTGAGCAGGCAGATGCAGTTCAAATGTCACTTTTAAATAAAGTTAACAATTGGATTGATTGCTTTGTTGTGCAGTGAAATTGTGATGAAGAGAGTTCCTTTGAAGAGCAGAAGCAGTGCACTTCTGCTCAACCTAGCGGCGTTTGGTAAAATAAAATATTGGCCATCTTTTATATTATTCAGCCTTGTCAGTCTTAAAGCCTATGCCAAGTTCCAAAATTACAGAAAGACCTGGCTCCTCCAACGAATGACATAATCGGTAGCCCACTGATATGTCACATGACCGGCTTATCCAGGAGTAAATGCAACGCCCCATAATTTATCTCCCCTGCAGAGAATCACCAGTAATCAAAGGAATATCCCATTGATCCCCTATCCATAAATAATTAAATGGTTAGAAACCATTATGATCTCGCATATTACGATTCCTTACAGCTTTCGCGGACAGAGCTTGCAATAAAATACATTCTTTAACACTGGCTTTTAAAACGCTTCTTGCAACTGATATCAATACAATATACATACTAAGTTGTTACTTTAATCTTACCTCTCCCTTAAAACCAATACATCAGCGATATAGAAAGGTGGCATCATTTTCAACCCTTTTTCAATGTCAAACACTATTCATTACTAAACTCTACCACTGTAGCATATGATATAAGAACAAGGAGCAGGAGTAGGCCATCTGGCCCCTCGAGCCTGCTCCACCATTCAATGAGATCATGGCTGATCCTTTGTGGACTCAGCTCCACTTTCCGGCCCGCACACCATAACCCTTAATCCCTTTATTCTTCAAAAAACGATCTATCTTTATCTTAAAAACATTTAATGAAGGAGCCTCTACTGCTTCACTGGGCAAGAAATTCCATAGATTCACAACCCTTTGGGTGAAGACGTTCGTCCTAAACTCAGTCCTAAATCTACTTCCCCTTATTCTGAGGCTATGCCCCCTAGTTCTGCTTTTACCCGCCAGTGGAAACAAACTGCCCGCATCTATGCTATCTATTCCCTTCAAAATCTTATATGTTTCTATAAGATCCCCCCTCATCCTTCTAAATTCCAACGAATACAGTCCCAGTCTACTCAACCTCTCCTCGTAATCCAACACCTTCAGCTCTGGGATTAACCTAGTGAATCTCCTCTGCACACCCTCCAGTGCCAGTCCGTTCTTTCTCAAGTAAGGAGACCAAAACTGAACACAATACTCCAGGTGTGGCCTCACTAACACCTTATACAATTGCAGCAGAACCGCCCTAGTCTTAAACTCCATCCCTCTAGCAATGAAGGACAAAATTCCATTTGCCTTCTTAATCACCTGTTGCACCCGAAGACCAACTTTTTGCGACTCATGCACTAGCACACCCAGGTCTCCCTGCACAGCAACATGTTTTAATATTTTATCATTTAAATAATAATCCATTTTGCTGTTATTCCTACCAAAATGGATAACCTCACATTTGTCAACATTGTATTCCATCTGCCAGACCCTAGCCCATTCACTTAGCCTATCCAAATCCCTCTGCAGACTTCCAGTATCCTCTGCACTTTTTGCTTTTCCACTTATCTTAGTGTCGTCTGCAAACTTGGACACATTACCCTTGGTCCTCAACACCAAATCAGCTGTGTAAATTGTGAACAGTTGTGGGCCCAACACTGATCCCTGAGGGACACCACTAGCTACTGATTGCCAACCAGAGAAACACCCATTAATCCCTACTCTTTGCTTTCTATTAATTAACCAATCCTCTATCCATGCTACTACTTTCCCCATAACGCCATGCATCTTTATCTTATGCAACAACCTTTTGTGTGGCACCTTGTCAAAGGCTTTCTGGAAATCCAGATATACCACATCCATTGGCTCCCCGTTATCTACCGCACGGTTAATGTCCTCAAAATATTCCAATAAATTAGTTAGGCACGACCTGCCTTTTATGCTGCGTCTGCCCAATGGGACAATTTCCATCCAGATGCCTCGCTGTTTCTTCCTTGATGATAGATTCCAGCATATTCCCTACTACCGAAGTTAAGCTCACTGGCCTATAATTACCCGCTCTCTGCTTACCTCCTTTTTTAAACAGTGGTTTCACGTTTGCTAATTTCCAATCCGCCGGGACCACCCCAGAGTCCAGTGAATTTTGGTAAATTATCACTAGTGCATTTGCAATTTCCCTATCCATCTCTTTTAGCACTCTGGGATGCATTCCATCAGGTCAAGGAGACTTGTCTACCTTTAGCCCCATTGGCTTGCCCATCACTACCTCCTTGGTGATAACAATCCTCTCAAGGTCCTCACCTGTCATAGCCTCATTTCCATCAGTCACTGACATGTTATTTGTGTCTTCCACTGTGAAGACCGACCCAAAAAACCTGTACAGTTCCTCAGCCATTTCCTCATCTCCCATTATTAAATCTCCCTTCTCATCCTCTAAAGGACCAATATTTACATTAGCCACTCTATTTTGTTTTATGTATTTGTGGAAACATTTACTATCTGTTTTTATATTCTGAGCAAGTTTACTCTCATAATCTATCTTACTCTTCTTGATTGCTTTTTTAGTAGCTTTCTGTTGCCCCCTAAAGATTTCCCAGTCCTCTCGTCTCCCACTGGTATTTGCTACTTTATATGTTTTGTCCTTCAATTTGATACTCTCCCTTATTTCCTTAGATATCCACGGTGGATTTTCCCTTGTTTTACCGTCCTTCCTTTTTGTTGGTATAAACCACTGTGAAAAATCACTTGGAAGGTTCTCCACTGTTCCTCAACTGTTTCACTATCAAGTCTTTGCTCCCAGTCTACCTTAGCTAGTTCTTCTCTCATCCCATTGTAATCTCCTTTGTGTAAGCACAAATCACGAGTGCTTGATTTTACCTTCTCACCCTCCATCTGTATTTTAAATTCCACCATATTGTGATCGCTCCTTCCGAGAGGATCCCTAACTATGAGACCCAAAATCAATCCTGTCTCATTACACAGGACCAGATCTAGGGCCGCTTGTTCCCTCGTAGGTTCCATTATATACTGTTCTAGGAAACTATCACGGATACATTCTATAAACTCCTCCTCAAGGCTGCCTTGACCGACCTGGTTCAACCAATGAACATGTAGATTAAAATCCCCCATGATAACTGCTGTACCATTTCTACATGCATCTGTTATTTATTTGTTTATTGCCTGCCCCCACCCTAATGTGACTATTTGGTTGCCTATAGATTAATCCTATCAGTGACTGTTTCGCCTTACTATTCCTGATTTCCACCCACATGGATTTAACCTTATCCTCCATAGCACCGATGTCATCCCTTACTGTTGCCCGGATGTCATCCTTAAATAACAGAGCTACACCACCTCCATTACCATCCACTCTGTCCTTCCGAAAAGTTTGATACCCTCGGACATGTAACTCCGAGTCGTGACCATCCTTTAACCATGTTTCAGTAATGGCCACTAAATCATAGTCATTCACGATGATTTGCGCCATCAACTCATATACCTTATTCCGAATAATACGAGCATTCAGGTAAAGTACACTTATGTTGGCTGTTTTTAACCTCTGTTCTGAATCTTAACACCTCGATCAGTAACCTCTCCTAAGTTATATTTCCTCTTAACCTTTCTCCTAATTTTCCTTGTCGTCGAACCCATATCCTCATGTAACAACCTGCCACGTCGCTTACCATTAATGTTTACACTTTCCGTTTTATTTCTTTTAATATTCCTGGTCCTATTCACTGAGCTCCCCTCAGTCACTGTACCTTGTACTGTCGCCCTTTTTTACTTTTGACTATGGCTTCTCTGCCTTATACTTTCCCCCTTACTGCCTTTTATTTCTGTCCCTGTTTTTCTAATTTCCAACTTCCTGCAGCGGTTCCCATCCCCCTGCCACATTAGTTTATACTCTCCCCAACAGCTCTAGCAAACATCACCCCCCCCCCCCGCCCCCCCCGGCAGGACATCGGTTCCAGTCCTGCCCAAGTGCAGACCGTCCGGTTTGTACTGGTCCCACCTCCCCAGAACCGGTTCCAATGGCCCAGGAATTTGAATCCCTCCCTTTTGCACCATCTCTCGAGCCACGTATCCATCCTCTCTATCCTGACATTCCTACTCTGACTAGCTCGTGGCACTGATAGCAATCCTGAGATCACTACCTTTGAGGTCCTACTTCTTAGTTTAACTCCTAGCTCCCTAAATTCAGCTTGTAGGACCTCGTCCCGTTTTTTACCTATATCGTTGGTGCCTATGTGCACCACGACAGCTGGCCGTTCACCCCCCCCCCCCCCCCCCCCCCCCCACACACACACACCAGAATGTCTTGCAGCCGCTCCGAGACATCCTTGACCCTTGCACCAGAGAGGCAACATACCATCCTGGAGTCTCGATTGCGTCCGCAGAACCGCCTGTCTATTCCCCTTACAATTGAGTCCCCTATCACTATAGCCCTGCCATTCTTCTTCCTGCCCAGCTGCGCAGCAGAGCCAGCCAAGGTGCCATGAACCTGGCTGCTGCTGCCTTCCCCGGGTGAGCCATCTCCCTCAACAGTATCCAAAGCGGTATATCTGCTTTGCAGGGAGATGACCGCAGGGGATACCTGCACTGCCTTCCTACTCTTGCTCTGTCTTTTGGCCACCCATTTTCTATCTCCCTCAGTACCTTTCACCTGCGGTGTGACCAACTCGCTAAATGTGCCATCCACGACGTCCTCAGCATCGTGGATGCTCCAAAGTGAGTCCATCTGCAGCTCCAGAGCCGTCAAGCGGTCCAACAGGAGCTGCAACTGGACACACGTCTTGCAGGTGAAGGAGCCAGGGACAGTGGACGTGTCCCTGACCTCCCACATCGCACACGAGGAGCATGACACGGGTCTGAGATCTCCTGCCATATCTTAAACCGTCGGTTAACTTCAACAACTACAATTTCAACAACAAAAAAACAAAGAAAAAAAAATAAATATACCGATGAAAAGAAACAGAAAAACATAACGTGGTTTATTTGCATGCATAGAAATTATGCATCGGAATGGCCCATTTCAGTCTTTCTTTTCCGCTCTTCTTACATCTGAATGTCGGGGTCAAGCATTGGAAATCACGCTTCTACCTGATACCTCTCTACTTTTCAAGTCGAATAGTTGCAGCAATACACTCCATTGAAACAGTCTTGCATGTTGATCAATAAGATTATCGTAGACCGTCACTGCATTATCGTCTGTACAAACAATTATCTCTGACGAATTATTAACATAAATATCAACATGTTGCAAAGAAAATACCAAACTGAATGTCTGCTTCAAGACTATCGACTGAGTCAAAAAAAATCAACAGGAATTTCTATACCTGTGTCATCTTCTGCAACAGTACAGCACCAACGCCGTCATTACTCACTTCAATGGTCACCTTGAATTACTTGATGTAATATGGTGTCGCCAAAATTCTAACGGTGGTTAGTACAGTTTTCAGATTGTTAAATCACTCCTAATATTTTGACTTCCAGTGACATTTCCGGTTCTTTCTTTAAAGTTCAATCAGTGGTTCAACGACTCTGCTGAAATTTGGCACGGACTTTTTCCAGAAGTTCTCTTCTCATTGATAGTGTTGGGGTCTACTAATGGCTTTCGTTTTCACATTTCTTGGGACCATCTAAACATGTCCAATATGATGGCCTAACATATGACTTGGACTTGCTGAAACATATTTTCATTCAGTTTTACGATTAATCCAGCCGAAAACAGCTCATTTAAATGTCCCAAGTACACCTTCCACATTTGATTGAGCACCAAAAAAATCGTCTATGTCCATTGCATTATACATTACTCCAGAGATTACCTTATTGGTTATTTTTTGGATGATGCTGGCGCATTGTTCACTCCCAATGGAATAACTTTAAACTGATACAAACCATTTTGCACGAGAGAAGCCGGCACCTCCTTTTCCTTTTTGATAAAGAAGGTTGTAGTATCCTATATGTAAGCTAATTTTGGTTTAAAAAAAACTTTGCTCATGTCATTTGTTCAAAGCAGTCTCCCAAACCAGAAATATCGTATATCTGACTTTGTTACGGCATTGAATTTCCTACAGTCCACACGCAACCGTTGTTTTCCAAATGAGTTTGGTGTCATCAGAAAAGCTGAGCTCCAATGGCTGCTAGTCTCTTGAATGATATGAATTTTAAGCGTGCTTTCATTTTTCTTCTATGCACCTGCCAACGTTAGCTGTTTGAATCTACCTGGACGTTGCTTAATTGGAATATAATGTGCTACATCTGCAGCATATATCATTCCTTTTGTACTTACTAGTTCGTTCCCATTTTATGGTAATTATAGTCACAAGTTTGTGTCACTATAATACCTCTCTGAAATTACTCAGATTTTCGTCAGGAAGCAACTCATTAATTTGTCCAAATCATAGAATCATGGACTTTACAGGACAGAAGGCGGCAATTTGGCCCATCGAGTCTGCACCGGCCCTCGGAGAGCACCCTACTTGAGCCCACGCCTCTCCCCTTCCCCGTGAACCAAATAACGCGACTTAACCTTTTGGACACGAAGGGGCAATTCAGCATTTCCAATCCACCTAACCTGCACATCTTTGGACTGCGGAGCACCCGGCCGAAACGCACGCAGACACGAGAAAGAAGTGAAAACTGCAGACAGACAGTCATCCGAGGTCGAATTGAACACGGGTCCCTGGACCTGTGAGGCAGCAATGCTAATTACTGTGCCATCGTGCCCACCAAATGTGTTATTACTTTCTGATTGTCCAATTATATTTGATGAATGTCAAATTCAGAATAGTCTAAATGTTTCTCTTGTGACTAATTTATATAAAATTGACACAGCCGCCCTTTCCCCCTGCCTGATCAATACATATTTGGAGCATATGAGCATGATACACTCTGTGAGTTTCCATCTATCTGGCATTTTTCGTAATTATTTCACGTCACAACTTCCGGGTTGTGGCCATGAACTCAGCAGTCGCACGCAGGGTGGCTTTCATTTAAATATCCGTTTCTTTCACCGCAAGAGGCACAGCAGTCGTAAAAAACGCTCCTTTTGTTCCTCGGAACTTCCCAGTGTCAGACTATTCATTAAATACTTCCTTGTTACATTATATATTCCAAAGTCTGTCACCTCACACTTTTCCGGTATAAATTCCATCTGCCACTTGGCTACCGAATTGACAATCCCATCTATATCTTCCGGCAACCCAAGACACTGAACCTCACTGCCAACCACCCGGCCACCCGTTGTGTCATCCGCTAATACACTAATCCTACCCCCGACATAGACACCTATGTCATTTATATACATGTCCAATATAGGGACCCAGCACAGATCCTCCTGGTGCGTCACTGGACACTGGTTTCTAGACAGTAAAGCCACCGTGTGTGATCACCCTGTTTCCTATATGTCAGCCAGTTTTAATCTACCTTATCAATTTATCCTGTATCCCGTGTGCATTTACCTTCTTTATAAGTCTCAATGATCGATTTTGTCAAAGGCGTTTCTGAAGTCCACGTGAACTAAATCAACTTCTCTATGCTCATCTACACACCTGTTCAAATGCACAAAGAAATTAACCAAGTTTGTTTGGCATGACCTCCGTCTGACAAGCCATGTTGACGATTCCTAATCAAATCGCATCTCTTCAAATGTAGATAGATTCTCTCCTTCAAAATTATCTCCATTGTTTTCCCCACCACTGACACGAGACTTACTGATCTCTAGTTCCTTGACTTTTCTCGACAAAACCTCTGAAATAGTGGAAACAGATGAACTGTTCTCCATAGTCTGGCACATCCCCCGTGGCCAGAGAGGAATTTAAAGTTTAATGCGGGGCTCCTGCAATCTCCACTCTCGCCTATCACAGCAGCCTAGGACACAATTCGTCCGGACCTGTAGATTCCCCCACTTGTTAGCCTGCCAATACCTGCAATGCCTTGTCCGACAATTTGCTCAAGAACCTCATAGTCTCTCTCTCCCCGGGTTCAATATCTGTCTCCTCATGCTCTTGATAACCACTCTTTTCTCTCCTAATCGTTGTGAAAATTCCATCCTGCACTTTCTGCACTCCACTGATACCTCCCTTGATTGTATCCCCTGTACTGACTAACAGTTTCGATTTTGCTTCACATTGTATACTGGTGTCTCTGGTCATTCATGCGTTTCTGGGCTTCTTACTCCATCCTATTGCAATGCTGGCTACGAGCAGCGGTTGAATAACCTCGGTTTGCTCTCACTGGAACGACGGACGTTGAGCGGCGACCTGATAGAGGTGTACAAAACTATGAGGGGCATACACAGTGGATAGTCAGAGGCTTTTTACCAGGGTTGAGGGGTCAATTACTAGGGGGCATAGGTTAAAGGTGCGAGGGGCAAGGTTTAGAGGACATCTACACGGCACGTATTTTACACAGAGGATAGTGGGTGCCTGGAACTCGCTGCCGGAGGAGGTGGTGGGAGTAGGGTCGACAGTGACATTTAACGGGCATCTTGACAAATACATGAATAGGATGTGAACAGAGGGATACGGACCGAGGACGTGTAGAAGATTTCAGTTTAGACGGGCAGCATGGTCGGCACAGGGTTGGAGGCCGAAGGGCCTGTTCCTGTGCTGTACGTTTCTTTGTTATTTGTTATTGGGAGCTTGCTGAGCCTGTTGTCTTCCCATTTCCTATTTGAACGCACCCCAGCTGCTCTTCTGTAGACTTCCGTCTGACAAGCCATGTTGACGATTCCTAATCAAACCTCACCTCTTCAAATGTAGATAGATTCTCTCCTTCAAAATGATTTCCAATATTTTCCCCACCACTGACACAAGACTTACTGATGTCTAATTCCTTGACTTTTCTGGACAAAACTTCTAAAATTGTGGAAACACATGAACTGTTCTCCAGGGGGATCCAGGGGAGCTTGCTGGGCCTGTAGTCTTCCCACTTCCCATTTGAACGCACCCCGCTGCTGTTTTGTAGAGTTCCACACAAATAACTATTTCCTTACAACTCGATCAGATCCTGCCTTATTTTCCTATAATCCGCTCTTCCCCAATCCCAAACCTTTATTTTTGCAACTAGCTGTTACTTTGTCTATACAACATTAATTGTACTATCTTGTGATCAATATCACGAAAGGTTCCCCTACCAACACATCAACAACCTGTCTGGCTTAATTTCCCAGAATTAGGTCCAGCAGGGCACAATCGCTTATTGGAACCTCAACATATTAAGCTAAGAAGTTATTTTGTTGAGCTAAACAACGCCATTCCATCTCGGCCCTTAACGCGATGATTATCCCAATTATTGTTGTGAAAGTGGAATAAAAGTACGCGATTATTAGTTTTACACAACTCTGCGAATTGCACACATATTTGGTAAAAGTTTCCCTATGGCTATCTGCGGGTCGATTATAAACAGGAAGAACTGTGGCTGTCCCTTTATTATTGTACGCGTGACCCATAATGCTGAATTTGATGCTCCCTCCAAGATAAAATCTCTCTTTACAGCAGTAACTGATTCCTTTACTAATAACTTAATGCCTCATTCTATTTTAACCCCTCCTCTATCTCGCCGAAATATTGTATATCCCAGGATGATGAGCTGCCAATCCTGCCCCTACTTCAACCACATCTCCTTCATGGCTACTACGTTTCATTTCCGCGTGTCAATCCTCGTCCTCAACTCATCCGTTTTAACTGTAATACTCATGGCATTAACCCTGAGACCAGTCAGCCTTATCTGACTTCTGACTTGATGGTTTTTATGTGAGGAAAATGGGATGCAGTCCCGCTCCCCCTGGGGGTGAAAATGAATGTATTACCAAAATTCCTATTTCTGTTTCGATCGCTTCTGATGTCCCTCCATAGTTCCTTCTTCGCGAAAGTGGATCAATTGGTTTCGACCTTTCTCTCGCCAGAGACGACATCGAGGATTCGGAGAGCCATATTAAAGAGGAGACGGCATTTCGAACGTGACCAACGATAATGTTTTTCTACTTTGCAGTGAATACTTAATGGGAAGGGGGATGACTTGGGGAATTAGGTTCGAAATCGGTCCATATGAAGGAGGCCTCATGTGTATGGTTGTCCTTGCACGCCCTGATTACGGCTCCGCTCCCCTATTTTCATCGGAAATGCCCAAGCCAATTACACATTTGGCCCAATCTGCTATTAAATTGCACCAAAGGCGCAAATTTACCAGCTGCCCAGTAATGCCATCTGTCTAAATCATTCAGGCATTGTGTTAAACGTGTCTAAAATGTCCCAGATCTAGTAAACACAACGCATGACTTAATTGTACGACAGGAATGTCGCCAAAGGTCTTTGTTCAAATCACGCCCATAAACTTTGTGTCGTAAAATGAATCTTGCCACTTTGGTGGCCATGTCTGTGCTGAGCATCGTCAGTTTCTTCTCAGCACGCCATTCTGGCTTGAAAATCTTCTGCGACGTTTGCTGCAGAAGAGGAAGGATTTTAAGTGTGGTGCCCAATTTCTGGACTTCGTTTTCTTCGGATCGTCGTGTCGCCCAGTTGAAGTTTTGCTTTCTTCCATAGCTCTTCCAAATAGTCCACTTCCAGACTTCATGGCATCAGATCCTCTCAGTTCTTCTTGATAATATTGAAAATCTCCAAATCCCGCTCACATGTATTCATGTACTGTTCTTCAGAAATAAATCATTTGCGAGATGTGGGCGTTCAGAAGTTGTGGGTAAGCTGCCTTCTTGAACGGATGGAGTCCACGAGGTGCAGGTAAACTCATGTGCTTGTAGCGTGGACGTGCCAGGTTTTTGCCCCAGTGACAGTGAAGAAGCGACAATATCTTTCCAAGTTCAAGTGCTGAATAACATGGAGGGGAGCCTCTAAGTAGTGGAATTCCCAGGTATCTGCTGTTCTTGTCGATCTAGATGGCACTGGTCCTGGGTTTGAAAGGTGAGCTATTGAAGCAGGACGGGTTATCACCCAGTGGTCAATTGACCGTGCATGTTGCCGTTGGGTATTCTGTCTTTATCCATCAAATGCACGAAGTCGAACCAACTTTGAAGTCGTTCGTTTAGCACGTCGTGTGCTCTGATCACATTAGCCCTATGGTGAACGAGTAAGTTCTTGATTTAAGCAATGCCGGCCGCATGTTGCAGGCAGTGAATGTGGAAACAGCTCAACTTTTATATATCCCCACACTGTTGTCCAGACAACACTACTGCAGAGCAGTGAGCTTATGGTTGATTAGCTAATTGATTTTCAGTTTTTAATTTTCAGATTACTTCCGTTTCACTTTCTCTTACTCTGCTTGCTATTTTATAACGGGATTGAAGATATTAGTTATCTTCAGCTCCTGCGTCGTGTGGACAATTGTTGAGGACGGATGTACGGTGATATTCTGGCTGACGACACATTTTACTGATACTGATGGTTAAAGCTTTTCACAGGCATGGGATCATCTGTATATTTACTACAGAAGGTTCTCGTGGTCGTGAAGTGTTAGTGTGCTATCGTCCGAATGAAACAGTTCCGTTTTGAGGATCTATCACCCATTTATATAATATTTCACATTAGAAATTCTGAATTATTTAACCATCAGTTGTGCAAGTAGTCACGCACTGCTGATGAAACGAAGGCTCCGGACATCAGCATATATCACTGACTGTCCGTAGCAATGAACACCACTGCTGGACCCCACTGTGAATCGCAAATGTATCGAATTGTCCTAATCACACGTGGCCTCGCCGTGTTAGCATGGAGTGAATAGTTTACATTGAACATTGTTACCGCGCAATCATATTCTCTAGAGGCTTACACAAACCACAGCTACATCCAGTGTCGCACGTTTTAGTGGGGTTCGCGGAAGGAATTCGTCGTGGTCTGCTGTGCACAACTTTCATTTGACAGCTGCCAGATTGAGAAAATAGTAATTATGTTTGTTCGCATTATTGAATAATAAAAACATATATTTGAACTTGGGATAGATATGTGCAGCCACGGATTTTTAGGTTCATAATTCAAGAAATGTATTTTCCCATGATGCACAGCAGGGCGATGAACAGATGGTATTGTGCACGCGTGACGTCGCAGTTCTTGCAAGTTTACTGTTAATGCATCCCAAATGTTATGGCGTCCGAAGTCGCATTCTCAAGCAGAGTGAAACAATTCCCTGAAGATCCTGCAGCAGTGCAGGTTTGCCATGCTGGCTGATATCAGGCGATTTACCGCCAGGAACTGGAGCTTAAATCTTTGCAAGTGAGTCCCTTGCTTTGCTGAATTTTTCGAATATAAAATATTTTCATACTTGGTAGTTTTATTTTCAGCAATGTTATTAAAACATTTGTTCAAATTGTGACTGAGAATATGCGTGCTAGATTTGTGATCAAAAGCCCTTTAATCTGTATGCAGATAGAGAGCTAATTTAATGTTGTAGCTGTTTGAACCTGGCTAAACACATCATGGTACAACATAGGTCCGATCAAGGACAGGAGCGGGCGATTGCGTATTGTGTCTGAAGAGATAGGAGAAGTCTTGAACGAGTACTTTTCTTCTGTATTTACAAATGAGAGGGGCCATATTGTTGGAGAGGATAGTGTGAAACAGACTGGTACGCTCGAGGAATTGCTTGTTAGGAAGGAAGATGTGTTGGGCATTTTGAAAAACTTGAGGATAGACAAGTCCCCCGGGCCTGACGGGATATATCCAAGGATTCTATGCGAAGCAAGAGATGAAATTGCAGAGCCGTTGGCAATGATCTTTTCGTCCTCACTGTCAACAGGGGTGGTGCCAGGGGATTGGAGAGTGGCGAATGTCGTGCCCCTGTTCAAAAAAAGGACTAGGGATAACCCTGGGAATTACAGGCCAGTTAGTCTTACTTCGGTGGTAGGCAAAGTCATGGAAAGGGTCCTGAAGGATGGGATTTCTGAGCATCTGGAAAGACACTGCTTGATTCGGGATAGTCAGCACGGATTTGTGAGGGGTAGGTCTTGCCTTACATGTCTTATTGAATTCTTTGAGGAGGTGACCAAGCATGTGGATGAAGGTAAAGCAGTGGATGTAGTGTACATGGATTTTCGTAAGGCGTTTGATAAGGTTCCCCATGGTAGGTTTCTGCAGAAAGTAAGGAGGCATGGGATAGTGGGAAATTTGGCCAGTTGGAAAACGAACTGGCTAACCGATAGAAGTCAGAGAGTGGTGGTGGATGGTAAGTATTCAGCCTGGATCCCAGTTACCAATGGCGTACCGCAGGGATAAGTTCTGGGTCATCTGCTGTTTGTGATTTTCATTAATGACTTGGATGAGGGAATTGAAGGGTGGGTCAGTAAATTTGCAGACGATACAAAGATTGTTGGGATGTGGGTAGTGAGGAGGGATGTTGTCGGCTGCAAAAACAAAGAGATAGGATGCAGAGCGGGGCTGAGAAATGACAGATGGAGTTTAACCCTGAAAAGTGTGAGGTTGTCCATTTTGAATGGGAAATATGAATGCGGAATACAGGGTTAAAGGTAGCGTTCTTGGCAATGTAGAGGAGCAGAGAGATTGTGGGGTCTATGTTCATACATCTTTGAAAGTTGCCACTCAAGTGGATAGAGCTGTGAAGAAGGCCTATGGTGTGCTAGCGTTCATTAGCAGAGGGATTGAATTTAAGATCCGTGAGGTGATAATGCAGCTGCACAAAACATTGGTAAGGCCACATTTGGAGTGCTGGGTACAGTTCTGGTCTCCTCATTTTAGGAAGGATGTGGAAGCTTTGGAAAAGGTGCAAAGGAGATTTACCAGGATGTTGCCTGGAATGGAGAGTAGGTCTTACGAGGAAAGGTTGAGGGTGCTAGGCCTTTATTCATTAGAACGGAGAAGGACGAGGGCCGACTGGATAGAGGTTTATAAGATGATCAGGGGAATAGTTAGAGTAGACAGTCAGAGACTTTTCCCCCGGGTGGAACAAACCATTACAAGGGGACATAAATTTAAGGTGAATGGTGGAAGATATAGGGGGGATGTCAGAGGTAGGTTCTTTACCCAGAGAGTAGTGGGGGCATGGAATGCACTGCCTGTGGAAGTAGTGGACTCGGAAACATTAGGGAGCTTCAAGCAGCTATTGGATAGTTACATGGAATACGGTGAAATTATATAGTGTAGATGTATTTGTTCTTAAGGGAAGCACGGTAGCTTTGTGGATAGCACAATTGCTTCACAGCTCCAGGGTCCCAGGTTCTATTCCGGCTTCGATCACTGTCTGTGCGGAGTCTGCACATCCTCCCTGTGTCTGCGTGGTTTCCTCCGGGTGCTCCGGTTTCCTCCCACAGTCCAAAGATGTTCGTTAGGTGGATTGGCCACGATAAATTGCCCTTTGTGTCCAAAACTGCCCTTAGTGTTGGGTGGAGGTGTTGACTTTGGGTAGGGTGCTCTTTCCAAGAGACGGTGCAGACTCAATGGGCCGAATGGCCTCATTCTGTAGTGTAAGTTCAATGATATCTATGATTAATCTAGGACAAAGGTTCGGCACAACATCGTGGGCCGAAGGGCCTGTTCTGTGCTGTATTTTTCTATGTTTCTACGTTTCTATGTGTGTCAAAATACGCAGCTCGAGCAGGTAGTGGGAGCGGCCAGATATGTCTTTAAAACGGAGTCACATCCAGGACGCGAAGCAGAAGCTTTTTAACTTTAAATTTGTGTTCAAATTAAAGTGATCTTATGGTGAGTGCTATCAGTCCTGTTGTGCAGTGACAGTCCCCGATAATTTTACCAATTGCAAATAGTTAGTTTCTCGTCCGGGATATTAACCAAAATTTGAGATCTAGTCCGTTCTCTTAATATTACTACCTACAGTAGGTGTTCGCTAACTAGCTCCACCACGACAGCAGGCTTTCCATCAGCGTTCAGAGTGTGCCCAGTCGCCCCAGCTGGGAAGACCCGCAATACATCGTGGAAAAGCTGGGAGTGATTAACTCAAATGGAGCTTCAGGCCGCATTAATTCCCTTGCATCAAAATAAAAATAAGTAAAGAGTCAGCGGCACCTGGCGCAGTGGCTAGCACTGGGACTACGGCGCTGAAGATCTTGTTTCGAAACCCGGCCCTGCGTCACTGTTCGTGTGGAGTTTGCACATTCTTCCCGTGTCTGCGTGGGATTCACCCCCTCAACCCAAAGATGTGCAGGTTCGATGGATTGGCCACGCTAAATGGCCCGTTAATTGTAAAAAATATATATATAATTGGGTACTGAATTATTTTTTAAAATTGGGGAAATAGATCTATTTCACAAATCATCCTTCTTTGCTAACTGTGGCTTCGTAGAAGATAGGTTGATGGATCTGGCAGAGATATCTGTCTACCAGATGGGACCTGCAGAAAAGAAGGAAACCCCAGTTGACACCAAATTTAACATAAGTCTGATGCAATTGCCTCCAGAAATACGTACTACACGGTTCTTGTGGCGGCACATTGCAAAATTCATGTTTGTGATACCATCTGTTTTATTGTGTGTCATTACCAGAGTGATAACGGCTAAGATTAGGAACAATTTAAGAGTTCTCAACAGTGCATCAACCAGAGAAATGCGTGCCTTTATAGGTTGAATAGCATAGCATAAGTTCGACCATTATTCTGAAGCGAGTGGATCAGTGCTGTTTCTTTTTAAAAAATAAATTTAGAGTACCCAATGACAGTATTTTTCCAATTAAAAGGCAATTTAGCCAGGCCAATCCGCCTCCCTGCACATCTTTGTGTTGTTGGGTGAAACCCTCGCAGACACGGGGAGAATTTGCAAGCTCCATACGGGAAGTGACCCAGGGCCGAGATTCGAACCGGGCCCTTGGTGTTGCAGGCAGCAATACTAACAACTGTGCCACGTGCCGCCCTGGATCAATGCTGTTTCAATCAGGAGTGCAAAAAGTCATACCAGCAACGGAACAAGATTTATGAAATGCTGCCAAACAACACGCGCGACACACATTTGAATCATTGCATCAGAACAAAGCGCGTCATTGATCAAGAATTCTGTGATGAATGGTGCTGTAAAATTTGCAACTTGGCCTAAGGAGGAATCTGGACAAATGCTGACGTTCTCATCAATGCATTAACCAAGCACCTTCGTGTAATTGCATGGTGGGGAAAAAATTAATTTCCACGATAAGCAATCTCGTCCTTTTCCTAATGTCGCCAACATCACATAGGCCAGCTCTCATACAATTCTCATCACTCCCTGTGATGTCAATCATCCAGTAAATTCACGGGATACAAAAAAGATTACATTCCTGACAACAGTATTGATGAATAATTTTGCTTCAGCTTGCCTTGACACCCCTGTAATGTCAAGGCAAGCTGCATCTCTTCAAAATAAACTGTGGTATATACTGGATATCGCGCATAATGCACATATAGCACAGTGGGCTAAAGAGCTGGCTTGCAATGCAGAACAATGCCAGCAGCACAGGTTCAATTCTCGTACCGACCTCCCCGAACAGGCGCCGGAATGTGGCGGCTAGGGGCATTTCACAGTAACTTCATTGAAGCCTACTTGTGACACTAAGCGACTATTATTCAAATGTTATATGCAAATAATACAAAGAGCAGTACAACACACGAGCACACATTTCGGCCCTCGAAGCCTGCGAAGATCACGATGCCTCTGCAAACTAAAACGTTCTGCAATTCCGGGGTGCATTTCCATTTATTCCCATCCTATTCATCTATTTGGCAAGATACCTTTTAAGTGTGGCTATCGTATCTGATTCCACCACCTGCCCGGCAGCGCATTCATGGACTGCACATTCGCTGTAAAATCTTGCCACGCACGTCTCCTCTAAACTTTGCCCTCGTAGCTTAAAACTATGTCCCCAAGTAATTGACATTTCCATCCTGGACAAAAATCGTCTGCCGACCCCCTCTGCCCATGCGACGCATAATTTTATAAACCTCTATCAGTTCGCCCCTCACGATCCGTCGGTAGAGTGAAAACAATCCTAGTTTATGCAACCTCTCCTTATAACTAATGCCATTTATATCAGGCAACATCCTTGTATACCTCTTCTGTACCCTCTCCAATGCCTCCACACCCTTCTAATGGTGTAGTGACCTGAATTGTGCGTTATATTCTAAGTGTGGCCAACGAAGGTTCTGTGCAGCTGCACCACAATTGCCTATGTTTGCACTCAATGCCGCGACCGATGAAGACAAGCATGCCGCATTTGTCCTGATTAAAGTCAGTCTGCGATTTTTCCACCCGATTTTCCAAACGATCCATCGCCTGCTTTATCCTTCGACAATCCATATCACTATCCGCAGCCCCACCAATCTGCATGCCGACCGCATAATAACATGAAAAAAAGGAAACATCCGATCTATTCTTGATGCATACACAATAAATGGAATGTTTCGTTGACTGAGCTCTGCAGTATCGCTTACAAAGCATTATCCTGCTTTTTTCAAATGCATCTCCCCATGACGGTATTAGCATGAGCAATCACTGTGCTGCCCCGACGGCGAAGGAGATCAGATTACAGACTGTGTAAACATTTGGTTATGTTCTGTTCCGTAAACATTTTGCTAACGAATGTAGAATAAGGCTGAGCTCGCGGCTGAAAAGTTATACTCATTAAATTTCAGCAGCAATCAGCGGCAACCATGTGAATTGCCACTGTAACCTTTGACCTCCTGCCCTGACTGCCTATCAATATTGCCATAAAACCAGTGGCGAACCCTCATGCAGTGAGGAGTTGAAGTGAGAATTCAGAAGTACAAACCTTGAGTCAAAGTAAAACGCCAGGTTGGTGAATATGCAAGTCACAAAATCCATTCCGAAAGGCAAGTAAACATTAATTTCTGAAATGTTTCGCAAGTCTGGGCGTATCTTTGAAGGAGGAGCATTTTACTGTTTAAGTAGATCCGTGTTATGCAGGAGTTTAATGAGTAGTGTCCCAGACCTCAGAGTGGGGGAGATTTTTCTGGAAAGTCCGCAGATTCTGTTGGCAACGATGATGTCACGTCGGCTCCATTGCACCCAAGGGGGCTCACCTGATGGATTGAATGGAGGCGAAGGTAGCGCTGAGCAGAGGAATAGAGCCCGGAGATGTGTCGCCAGGGTTCGTGTCAGGTAACGCCGTGGGAGATGCTCGCTGCACATTTGAACAGCAAAACTCAACTACTCAAATGTGTTGTCTGCTTGACTGCTTCCTCCAAACATACAATTTTAGTGTGCATCTGCTGTCACGAACCTCAGGACGTCTCCAGCCGACTGCTGTCATTAACCAAGCCCCTCAATTACTGCACGAAGGTCTGCAGAAAACATGGCAGAATGCAGTGGCCGAAGGCCTCCAAAGTTTAGCGATGCCTCCCTGCAGGTTCTGTCCCTTCTTTCAATGGAAATACTGGAGACGACATGGTATTGGTTCGTTCACATGACCCAATACGCCTGACAGAGTACAACAGGCAAGGTTGTCATACCTTTAGTCACCCAAAAATACAATGTCTTATGCACTTTAATAGTCTCCACATATCAGCCATATTGAGAATCTCTACATTTTTCACTGATCACATGTCGCATATGGAGGAAATGCAGTGACTGTCCCTTTTTCCCATAAATTTCAGAAAGCACCACACCCGTAAGACGCATGACTGTGTCATGTCAAGTAGTAGCCAACAGCCAATGCCGACATACATCAAATGTGTGGAGTGTCACGTCATTTGGTTAGAAGTCCAGCATGTTCTAGACACTGATCTTCAGTCCTGATCGCACGTTATTGCCAGGGCACTACCATTATCAACTACATATCTAAGTTAACCTACCAACACACGAACTACCGATTGCGGATACCAAACCGAATCCCCTCCTTAAATTCCGATATACCACTGACCTACCTCATTCATTTAGCCGCCAACACATATCACCAAACCTCCGAGCACACCTACTAACCTAATGATGCAACAATCTGCGCATTTATCTATCCATTTCACCTATGTACGTACCCACCCACCTACCTCCCTTCCACATACCTACTCACGACCTTATCCAACTCCCCAGCTTACCGATTTGCCCCAACTAACCACTAGTTACGTCAGGAGAAATGAAATTGGTTAAGACAAACGAACGTCCCTTACAGTCAGAAACAGGGGATCTTATAATGGGGACACAGTCATGGTTGAGCAAGGAAATTCATTATCTGGTTCTGTCTTCAAACATAAGCACAAAAGAATATCACAAATATTGAGGAATGCAAGATCCAGTGAGCGGGAGGAAATTAAGAAGAGCAATATTAGTAGAGCAATGCTGCTGGGGATATTGACAGGATTGAAGACTGATACATCCTCACCGCATAACATTCTGCATGCCGGAATACTTAAGGAGGTGGCTCTAGTAATAGTGGATGCATTGGTGTAATGTTCCAAAATTCTATTGCTACTTGATGAGTTCTTACAAATTGGACGGTAGCAACTGTAATCCTACAATTTAAAAAAATTGTTAAAGAGAAACCAGGGATTAATTGACTACTGAACCTAACGTTTAGTTCGGCCCTGTAAAGCCTTAATTACCTTCAAATGCTTGCATTCAAATTATCGTATTGTATCTTTGACTTTATCTATATAAATGTTTCTGCAACCTACCTCTCCATTCACCTGAGGAAGGAACAGTGCTCAGAAAGCTAGAGATTTGAAACAAACCTGTTGGACATTAACCTGGTGTTGTAAGACTTCTTACTGTGCTCACACGAGTCCAACGCTGGCACCTCCACATCAAACCGAACGTTGGTAGAGGGGAAAATTGTAGAATCCATTCTGAAATATTTGATAGCACAGCACGTAGAAAGCAGAGGGAGGATCGGACAGAAGTCACATTGATTCATGAAGGGCAATTCAGTGAAGTTGATGAGGGACAGCCAATATTTGGACATTCAGAAGGCTTTCGACAAAGTCCTACAAAAGAAATTAGCATGTGAAATTAAAGTGCATCGGATTAGGAGTAGCGTACTGAAATGGATAGCAAACTGGTTGTCAGACATGAAACAACGAGTCGGAATTAACGGGTGTTTTTCCAAATGGCAGGCAATGAGTAGTGGTATGCTGCAGAGGTCGGAGCTGGGACACCAACCATTCACAACATACATAAATGAGGTAAATGAGGGAAATTCCTTTTATATCTCCAAATTGGCAGATGACACAAAGTTGGGTGGTGTGGTGAGCTGTAATATTGGTACAGAGATCCTTCAGTGTGATTTTTATAAGTTGAGTAGCTGCGCAGTGAATGGCAGATGCAGTATAATTTGGATAAATGAGAAGATACCCACTTCTGTCGCAAAAGCACAAAGGTAGACTATTATTGGAATGACAATAAATCATGTGCAAAGAAATATCGGTGTCCCCGTACACCAGTCACTGGTAGTAAGAATGGTCGTGGTGCAGCAGGCAGTAAAGAAGGCAAACGGAACGTCGGCCTTCATAGCGACGGGATTCTACTACTGGAACAGGTAGGTCTTGCTGCAATTATACAGGACCTTGTTGAGGCCACACCTGGAATATTTTGCACAGTTCTCTTCTCCTTCTAAAAGGAAGGATGTTCTTGCTCTAGGTAGAGAACATCGAAGCTTTATCAGACTCATTCGTAGAATGGCAAGACTGACGTACAATGAGCACATGAGTTGGTGACGATTGTATTCGCTGGAGTGCAGACGCATGGGTGGGGATTTCATAAAATCTTTAAAATTCTAACAGGACTGGACAGAATAGAATTCAGAAGGATGTTCCAAATGCTGGCGTTATGCAGAACCAGAGGCCACAGCTAGACCATTTCGAATAGATATGAGGGAAACCTTCATGACCGATAGAGTGATGAGCCTGTGGAATTCGTTACCACAAAAAGTAGTTGAGGCCAAAACATACATGTTTTTAAGAAGCAATTAGATATAACAGATCGGGCGAATTCCGATCGGGGGTCAACGGAAATGTGGAAAGCCGGACTGGCTGTGGAGTTCGATGAGCAGCCATGACTATAATAAATGGCGGAGCCGCCTCAAAGGGCCCATAGTCCGCCTCCTGCTCATCCTTTCTATGCTTCGATATGCATGCGCTGAACGAATTACCTAATACAAATACTTCATTGTCTGTGGACCAAACGCCCCAATCCTCCTTACTAGCTACGGACCGACCAATCTACCCACATCACCCATTTGGCCACTTATTGACATCACTCTACTAATAATAACATTTGTTAGTATGACATCTAGGCTCATATAAACACTGCAATGAAGCTTCTGTGAAATTTCCCACGTCGTCACTCTCCTGTGCCTGTTCGGGTACACTAAGGAAAATTCAGAATGTCCAATTCACCTGGGAGGAAACTAAAGCACCCAGAGGAAATCCACCCAGACATGCGGAGAACCTGCAGACTCCACACAACTTGTGACCCAAGCAGGGAATGGAAGTAGGGACCCTGGCGCTGTAAAATAACAGTGCTAACCATTGACGCCAATACCCACCGATCGCATGCCAAACAATGCATCTATCAATGACTCATCCACCAGAACGACAGGAATAACTCACAAATCGGGACACTTGATTTTCCTATTGACCAAACACCCAAGTACATCATAGGCTAATACATATCGATACCAGACAGCAACATTATTTGAATGTGCTGCGGATCGCAATAGATTCCGAGTTCTTTGTAAGAGTCACCTTTACTCTCATGTTCTCGTGGTAAGGAGAGTTTACACTGAACAGCTCAGTTGGGCAGCCATTGTTTCTCATAGCGTCGGAAAAAAAAGCCACATCTTCTCGGACTGCTGAATGTTTTGAGGAACGAAATATAGAACGATCGGTAGTGTTTAAAGCATTTATCCTTCTGGTTCCAAACTGATAACCTTTCAATTGCAGTTCTGCCCGTTCTTGAGGGTTGGGTAGGGGGCGGATAGGGTGCAGGGGGTGTTACCATTTGGAATTTGGGAGAGATGCTGTCCGATACGGTTTTCAGTCCGTCAATGACAACGCAGCAAATACATTTTCCCATGATACTCAGCGTGTAGATGCCTCGAAGAATTTTGCAGCTGATGTTGTTGGTGAAGTTTCTTCCCGTTCACATTCATTGGTATTATGATAGCGTTCTGTCAATTTCTTGCAACAGAGAGAAACGACTTATTGATTTCAGGAGGTCGACCACGAATAACTTGATTTTTTTCCTGAGCAAGTGAGATAATTTATTTGCCAACGTCAACTGCGTGGGTGCGATAACAGTTATGGCACGGCATGCAGGCTTTCTATCACATTGCCCTGGCCCGCGACGAGTCAACAGATTCTCCTGTTCACTAGCTGCATATTGTTCGGCGGTGCCCGATCCCAGGTGGTGGGATTATAACTTACCGCCCATTGTCACGGATGTCCCATTGAAAGGGCGGCATATGGCACAATGGCTAGCACTGGGACTAGTTCGCGGAGACCCGGATTCGGATCTCGGCTCTGGGTCACTGCCCGTTTGCAATTTGCACATTCTCCTCATGTCTGTGTCGGCTTCATCCCAAAACCCAAAGATGTGCTGGTTAGGCGGATTGGCCAACCTAAATTGCCCCTTAAATGGAACAAAATAGCATGCACATATTTGGACTGTGAGAGGAAACTTGATCACCCGGAGGAAACTCGTGCAGACACGGAAAGAAAGTGCAAACTCCACACGGACAGTTATGTCCATGCACAGTAATACCTGCACAAGTTGCAAACTTGCAAGAATGATATACCTACAGAGTGTCAGGCAGCGAACTCGTTCAATAATAGAAAATCGAGCGGTTTACATTAAACGGCAATGGAATTGCTTCATGTCCTCATCGCTCCTCAACCCCCATAACATTGTGGAATATGTTGTTCAGCAATTTAGCTGAGAAGCCAAATAAATGCAATGGCGAGAAGAGCATGTCAGGCGCCAGAGGAACAAATTTTGCGAGACAGTCGGTCAGATCAATACCCCGGTAATCTGACTTTTGTCTTGTCAAATATATTCCACAATTTACACAACAAAATGAGAAGCACAACGGCATTTGTCCTCCGATATGATAAGTTCAACCGCAACCACATTGAAAGCGCTCGGTAGACTCCAGAGACGGGAACGCTTCTTGTTCAGATACCCAATCAGAATCTTGGTCAAGAGTGGCCTCGACGGCAGAGTAAGACATTTCATTATGATAATAAATAACTGCAGCAGTAACTGCCATCTCCTGGCCTCCACCAGACGAAAGTCGGATTGAATGACAACAACATGTGGACACAAAGAGAATTCTCATTACGACGTCAATTGAATTGAATAGCATGCGGGTCTTTATGGAGCGCGATTTTCGCCATGAGATTCACCTGAAACAAACATCTATAAATGTTATACGACTATTTTTTCTCTAATACTTTTACCTTGCAAAGCCTTTTTATGTTTTCGGATTTCTAAAAAGAGTCAGCATCGTTAGTTGTCTATTTCAATTTAAACATGATTCTACAAATCACACTCTACTTTACTTAGGTTGTATTATTTACTGGATACTTTTGTACCTGAATGATCAAACTAGTTTTCAGTTGCAAAATAAAGCCTGGGAGAATTTTCAATAAGAACACGGGGATTTGTTCTCAACAGTTCCGCTTTGGTAATTGGTCAAATTCTTAATTGGAGAGAACATCCACAACACAATTTGCAATTGGGCCTATGCGAATTGTTCAACTTGAGCAAACATGTATCCCTTTAGCCACAATCAAAATACTTCTCCTACTGTAAACTGAACTGCGATCAAATATTGCTGAATGCAAGCATCCCAAGCCGATAAGTTAACATAATATTTGCACAGAGGCTGCTTGACTTATTTTGCTTCTGCAGCATATTGATTTTGTTTAGCTGATGTAATCGATGTTTTACTTTACAAAACTGATCTTGCAGGACCGAGCAATAATATAGACACTGACTCATATGTCACATATATGTATCATTTAGACTCCAATAGTTTGTAAGCACCGTAGTGAGTTGATTTGTTAATACAATTCCCAAGTCAACTTCATTCTAAACAGCTTCATGTATCAGACTACCAAACAAATGGGATCAGAATGTTGTTGATGGGAGAATTATTAATGACTGCAACTGGGGTGGGGTGAGGTGGGGCATTTCTTCACACGCAGAATTGTGAATTTCAGATCTTCTCATGTTCTCATGCGTTGACTGTGGTTGTATTTCTGTTCTTAAATATACTCAAGGCCAATATAGAGACATTTATATTTCCTACTGAGACACAATGTGGGAAGTGAATGAGAAGGTGGAGTTAAGTAAAATGATCGTCAATAATCGTTATGTATTGTAAAGTAGGGTTTATGGACAACGTCTTCTACGCTGATGTTATTTATTGTCTTCGTATCTCCGGCTATACAAATAAAATAAGAAAACGTATTTAATTCGTATTTGAAGAACACATTTCGATATGTTCCAACTGATCTCCATGACCTTCAAATAAATATTGCCACGATCATCCATTTGGAAGACTGTGGGGAGGATTCTCCTTTGGCTGTCGCCAATCTCGCGAAACGTGATTTGGTATAGAAAATGTTCTGATACCAATATTACGACGGGCATCCATTTGATGGAACATCGCAATTCTCCATCACCTGGCAACTGGCTTCAATACAGGCCGGAACGCACGTGAATTTAACATCGGTTGCATGTCACTAGCAGGCCTTGGCGATACCCCATCTCAGATTAACCGAGTTCCCGACAGGCAGTTCAATTGTGGTTTTAAAAATCGTGTAACCGGCGCCGAGGCAAATGAGGGTGTGGCAGAGAAGGTAGGACACAGCCTGGCACGACTGCAGGCTACCACGGGCTGGTCATTATCCGGGCTGATTGCAGTGGGAGGAATCTCTGCCTTGGCGGGGAAGGGGAGTCGATGTGAAAACGGACCGAATAGCCGGGGTGGCATCCTACGGGTCTGGGCCGGCGTCCTGTCACTGACCGCCATTGCTGCGGCCTCCAAGGCAGCCACCTTGCTGCGAACCCCACTGACCACCCACCTTGGCTCCACGGTTTGGCCAGTAACATCGGCAATATGAGTGCCCACCAACCAGCACACCACGCTCTGACATACCGCCACCCCACATCGACGCCACCCAGCGTTGGCCCACACAGGGAACTCGCACAGTAGCCCCTGCGAGCGCGAATACCTGTCAGTGGAACGTCGCTCTGCAAGGGCAGTACCAGCAGACGGTGCACCTGGCAGTGTGGATGGGTGCTAAGGTAAGAGGGAGCCAGGGGTGCGTGAAAGGGGGGGGGCATGCGGAGGCAGAGCCCTCAGTGCCAACCGGGGCATCATGTAGCCTGTTGGACCTGTGTGGGCGCGTAACAACGCACCATGTTAACATGTCTGCGTTTCATTCCGTGCAGGCAACGGATAATCGAATTAAAGCAACAATCGCGGCCTTCCTGCTCATCACCGCAGCCCTGGGGGATGGCGTCTTCCTGTACGAGCCAGTGTTGCTTGAGGAAGAGCAAGCTGCTGCAGCGGAGTGTGCAGCAGGTGAGCGGCCGTAGAGGAACCGAAGACTGCCACCCATGATGGAAAACCAACTGCCCAACACGCCAAGAAGGAGGTACCAAGGAGTTATCACATGAGACCTCAAATGTACTGACAGCACCTGACATTCGAGAATCAGCCTGACAGGGGAAGCTGTCAAAGACTCGGGATGAGCAGAGAAACAGTGCAATATATCTGCCAGATCATGCCGTACGTGGCACAGTCGGGCTTTTGGGGAGACACCCGCTACTCCAGCGTGACAGGCGCTATCCACTGTGATCGTGGCTGATGACCTATCCGGAGGCCACGGACCGACGCGGAGACCCGCTACAACGACGCCCCTGCAGCAACCAGGTGCGATAGAGCGGTGCTTTGGGCTCTTGAAGATGTGGTTCAGAAGACTGGACTGCTGTGGAGAGACACTCAAGTCTAGCGCTGAGAGCGTCTCCCTTATCGTGAAATCTTCTCTGCCCTCCACAACATCACGCAGGAAAGGAGCGATGTGCCGGAGGAGGAACAGGAACGCCAGCCCTTTTCCGACGAGGGGGAGAGTAGGCAGACATGAAGACCAGGCAGGCACGGGAGGCCGCACAATACATGTGCTAGGGTCAACGCACGCGGGACGCTATGATCGCCTCCAGGTTCAGCAATTAGTGGGCTGCACTGCCCAGCGTCAAGGCATCCCTCCCCCACACACCTACCCCCCTCCCCTCCCCTCCCCGCCTGCCCGCCGCTGTCGCCCATTCTCCGGCAACCCCCTCTGTCATACATAACTGCCGCTGGCCGGGGTTTGCACCCTGCGTTGGCAGAAAAACCCGGTCTGGTCTATGGGATGGCAGATGATGACAACCCGCTCTTCCATGAGCACTGACGTTCCGCATTGTTTGTCAACGACTGGCACCTGCCCATCGTCGCACTTTCCACTGTCCACCTGGTTCATTTCTGCTTGCGAGCTGGCCATTCCATCACACAGAGTGGCAGAGGTGCGGTGGTCGGTGGACGGGAGGGGTGGTGAGGGCGGCCTGGGCGGAAGGGCTAGGATCCCAAGCCACCTACAATATCTTGCGATTTCCACACCACTGACCAAACTAGACCAGCCTATCCCCACACAGAGCACCGAGATGTTTAACGTGGCAATGTATACACAGCATTGTGTCATTGCCCTTAAAATGAAAACATGCCCCGCACGTGCCAATCGAACTAGTGTCTCACTTTTTTTAACCTTATGGGCTCTAATGCTTCGACTAAAAGACTCTAAAGATGGTACAGCAGGAGTGGAGATGGCCTGCTGGGGGTTCCGCCCTCTGACCTCAGTTCTAATGTGCGGGCGCCTTCTGGGGCAACCAGTGTGCTTGGGTGTCACAGGTTTCGTTGTGCCGCACTGTTGTGCCTGCTGCCCGCCAGATGCACCACGCACTGGAGTTCGGTAGTCTGTCGTGCTGCGATATTCCTGGAGTCGCCACCATGTGGCCCACCACCTCCTCCTTCCTCGGGGTACCCGGTGGGCAACGCCATGGGGCGGGGATGCAAGCGGAGCTAGCCCATGAGGCTCCCCGCCGATCTGCCGATGGCGATCCGATCTTGTCTTTTAATAGGGTGTCCATACTCGCGGCAGCGAATGAACCATTTTCATCTGGGACTGCGCCATGTCACCCATGTACTGTACCACCACCTTCTGGGATTGTGTTATTTCACACAGCGACTGCGGCATCTCCGTCTAGGACTGGGTCGCGTCCCTCTCTGTCTATGGGGCAATGCTGCCGACGTTTGAAGCCATGGCCTGCTGTGACTTGTCCACGGTCAGAGCCGTCGCTGTGATTTCCAGAACGCCCTGACACATGCTTGCGTGTGCGGCAGCAACCCTGCACGGCCCTCGGCCATCACCCGCACAGTATTTTCCAGGCGTGTACATGCTGGTCCATAGCCAAAGCCCACGTCCTAATGCTTCCATCGCTGACGCTACCCGCGCGGTGCTGCGCTAGATGGCATGCATGACATCTATGACCTCCTGCACACGGTTGGACTCCACCACCTACACTGCAGGTGCTGGATGCTCGCCGACAGTTCCTCACGTAGTCCGTGGCAGTGCCCTGCAACTGCACACTTGATAGGAATGTCCGTTCCAGAATACCGAAACTGTCTGGACGGCAGACTCTACCTGCGGTCACCTTTCCCTCTGACAACCCGTCGCCTCGGTTGTTCCAACCATCGCTTTCTCTCTACAGAGGATCTCTGTGTGGTGCGGACAAGATACTGTCCCAGGAGATTCTTCATTAAAGTGCCCAACCGACATGAGAGTCTCTGGGCTGGTAGAGGGTGTTGGAGACAACTGTGACGGGAAGTCCATGTCACCCCCATTTTCAAACCACAGGGTGTCTTGCGACTCAAATGGAGGGCAGTCGTCCGAGCTGCACTCAGCCTCGCTGCTCGTCTGACGGGAGTGCTTTAGCTGTATCAGTGGTTGGGGACAAGAGACACCAGATAGGCCCACCGCATCTCCAAAAGTTCCTGTTAGACAAAAAACAAGACGCATGTTTGACCATGAGCTGCTTGGAATGTTGGTGGTAGAAGTAAGGTCTGGGTGAGGGTTGGACTGCTGTGAGACAGAGGTTTGTGGTGAGGGTAGCATGGAGTTTGGGGTGAGGGTGGTGGGGGTGGGGTGAGGGAGATGTCGGGGTGAGGAGGGCTCGAGTGTATGATGGGAGGGTTGGCAGACCTGTCACGGGGAACCACAACTCAACGTGGTCTCATTTCCTCTCCCACAACGTAACTACACCCCGGCGAACTCCTTTCCTGCGGGCCACCAACCATGTCCAGTGCCCTCTGCTCTTCCATGGTGAGGGGCCACAAGTGAGACGTTCCCCCTTCTGTCCTCTCCACCTCCCGTCAGTTGTGGGCAGCCTTCCCCTGGGGTGTGGCAAGCATAAACATCAGTGTTGACAGTCCGACGTATGCAGCCCAGCGGTTCATAACTTGTGGCCTCAGTGACCAGGGCACCCATCCGTCATCGCCGGTATCGGTCCTGCCACGTACTGAAAGGTGAATTTCCGGCCGCCCTCCACTGGACGGCGGCGTAGGGTCACTTGTATGTTGAACGTGGGTTGGGGTGATACGGTGTGGGCTACTCTTCCTGGCCTCAATCAGGAGATCGTGCAAGATTATGCGGCACTGCTATCAAATCCACATGGTGCTATTGGTGGCGCTGACCACCTCTCCCATCTGTGCCCAGTCACGCGAATGGCGGTGGCTGGCAGTGTTCTTCCCAGGGCGGGGTACAATTTCATGCGCCGCTCCTCGATGGTATCCAGAAGGGTCTCCAGCTCGGCCTCAGTGAAGCATGGAACCGAGCATCGTGCTGCCTACTTGTTGTCTGTGATGGTGTGTGGAGAGTGAAATGTGCATATGTGGCTGCAGATGGTTACCCTCCAGAGTGTGAATCGTGCACCTGGTGAACCCAGCATCGTTTCCCATTGGGATCGATTGGGATCCACGTGACGCCCGTGCACGCCCCTTAACAGTCGGCGACACATTCCAGGGGTGGCGCCAGTTTTGCCATAGTGTAAGTCCAATAATTCTGCACTGCCATGCACGCTTAAGTTCAGAAGTGGAGAATCCAGCCCCCTGTACTTCGGCCCGTGAGGAAGGGTACCAGGCGCTGTCGTTCCCTGTGGCTTTACTCAGCTGTTAGACACAGTGAGCGCCGTGATCAACGTCGGCCGAACTGCCATCGAGTGCAGGAAGAAACACGCCCTCCTCAGGGCAGCCAGGGTAATTGGGCAACGCTGTGCCCCTGAAACTAATCTCGCCCCCCACGAACCCGTTCCCGGCACCGAATGCACATCCTGCCCCACTCGCCAGCACCCATGCCGGCCACAATGGCCGGCTTCGCTGTGCACTGATGCCATAATCTCTCCAAACCTTGTGCTTCATGCGTCAGAACGTCTAAAAGTGTCGTTATTTGGGTATGCAGCCCTCCCCACCGCCCACCCAGGTGAAGGCACAACCCTAGGGAGTGGGAGAAGACTGAAGGGGGACCACCAGACCTGCGGCCCCTCATCATGCCCGAGCAGAGGGCACTCTATGTGGTCGTCGGCACTGAGGAAAGGGAGGTCACCAACGCAGAGGTCGGCGGCGGCCAAGCATGTGAGACCCCCTGCTTTGTCCCGGATCGTCATGACACATGCATGGACACCCCACAACCCCAACCCCTTACACCCCACACGCCCTTACCAACCCTCACCCCCTCACCCTCGAACCTTTCCCCTCACCCTCACCCTCCCATAAACCCCAACCCTCACCCCAGACCCCCGATTCCAACCCCTGCCCCGTGCGCTCCCAAATCCGGCTGTCTCACGATGCATGTCGTCTTGTGTCTTACAGGACCTGTCGGAGATGGGACTGGTGCATCCAGAGACACCCGCCCCCCAGCCAGTGCCAGATGCATTGTCCTCCACGCGGCCGAGCACTGACGGGGAGAGCACCCTGAGCACCAGCCCTCTGCCCGAAGCTCAGGAGACTCCTGAGTTCTGGTCGGAGGTGGACACGGACTTTGCGCCACCCCGGAGACTATCACATCTGTTGGGCACATTAGTCAGGAGGCTCCTGGGACACTATCTGGTGTGCAGCACAGAGTTGATCCACTGCAGAAGGTGGAGGTAGGAAGAGCCGAGGTGACGGACCGTCGGAGGACAGCACGACCCAAGGAACAAGCTGCCACTGAGTTGGATCCTGGCCTCCTGGAACATCCAGTCCCACCCACAGTGGAGATGCAGTCAGAGACCCAAGGTCTACAGGAGGCGATGACAGCTGACTTCCAGAACCTGAAGGCACAGGTGAAGGAACCCAACCGTGCAGCAGCAGAAGCTGGTGCTGGCCATGCGTGCCATTCAAGGTGGAGGTATTGGGTGCGACGGTGTCGGATATGGGTCAGTGTGTGCAAGGCCTGGGGCATTCTGTGCAAGTGGGGGCGCGGCTCAGGAAAAGGCCACCCTCTGACAGGTAGCCATGTGCCAGAGCCACCTGGATATTGCAGCGGCGCTCCTCAGCGTTGCCCAGTTAAGGCAGACAATGGCTACGAGCGTCGGCGTCATTGCGCAGGGGCTGGCCGGCATGGTGCAGGTTCAGAAGGAGGTAGCCACAAGCAGGGGGACGTAGCTCACACCAGAGGGATATGGACCGGACACTGGCCAACGTGCCCACACCAAGAGGGACATGGCCCAGTCACTGGCTTATGTGGCTTGCATCCAAGTGACGTAGCACAGTCACTGCCTGATGTGGCCCACGCCAAGAGGGACGGGGCTCAGCCACTGATTGATGTGGCACGGACCCTCAGTGTGGTGGCACATTCGCAGCATGATGTAGTGCAGTCCAGCCGGAGATGGGAAACTCCCTGTGCTCCACGGCCGCAAACCTGCAGACCCTTGTCGAGACCAGAGTGGGCCTCCATGACTTGCAGCGCCAGGTTACAGGGAGTGTCTCAGCGGATGGCTCTGCTCGCACCCCGATCCATTGAGTAGCCCGGGGGGCATCGGGCACATCAGGAGGTGGTGCTGGGGCCTGTGCCGGTGACGCCCGCAGCGCTGGTGACAGACCAGCGCAGCACCTCGGACTCCTGTCTCTGGTGCATCTGCTGGGCAGCTTGCAGATTAGGGCAGCATCACGCTTCCCGGGACGCCCGAGCAGCAGGCAGACCCATCGAGGCCGGGTCTCCCCAGGAGGCGTGCGCCAACCTTGTCGCAGGGCAGGAGTCACTGCAGGCCGCCTCCACTCCTGCTATACCGTTTGTGGAACCAGTGAGGTGTAGTGTTACGGCCCTTAAGGCCTAAAAGTTGGATATCAGCTACGGTAGTACGGGTGCAGTGCACAGTTGAGTAAAAGGGGCTAGGGCCAGACTGTATATATTTTTCACAAGACACACATATGAACACCGTTCAAACCTGTTTTGGTACTCTGTCCAATGAGTGTGGCGGTGGGGCGGTCAGTGCTGGCCAGTGATAATGGGGGCTGGGGGACAAGTGAAGACCCCGTGGAAGGAGTGTGCTCTCCCCTCCACCTCCCCCGCCCCGACCGTTCCCGGCACCCCACGCTAGCGAATCGACAGGACTGTGTAATGGACTGGACAATTCACATGCAGCGTTCACACAGGTGGTAGGTGCCACTGTGGGCATGAGTCAGATATTGTTATACGATGTGGAGCAGGGAGCTCATCGCAGAGCGGGTTGTCATCATCCTGCATCCCGTGGGTCAGACCAGATCTCACTGCCAACCCAGTGCCCCCAGTTTCAGCGTCGCAGGCATATATAACGGAGGGGAAGGGGGGAGCATATGGGTGGTTTGGTGGTGTGGGGGGTGGGGGTGAGGGGGTTTGGTGGTGTGGGGGTTTGGTGGTGTGGGAGGTGAGGGATTGTGGATCTGGTGTGGTGGTGGCCGTGTCTCTGGCCAGCAATCGCCCTCCTCACCTGGCCGGTGAAAGGTGAAGCGACGAGGGGGTGCCATGTTTGCTGGCCCTGGCGATGGTGTTGTGTGGTCTCCGATGCCTGCCCTGGCCCATTATCCCATACATTGTCCGCCTACCACTCATCCTTCCCGTCTCACGAGGCCTGCGCTTCCTCCAAAAGCTCCTACAGCACATCAACCCCTCTGCTGTTCGATTTTGTGGAGGAGGCAGAAGACCACAACGATTCGGCGGCTCTCCTAGCCTCGTACTGGAGGGCCCCTCCAAACTGTTACTGGCATCAGAAGTGCATGTTCAGGATCCTAAAGCACTGCTCGACAACACCCCTGTGGTCACTGTATGGGCATCATTGTAGCGGGACTCCACGTCAGTCTGTGGCCTCTGGATAGGTGTCATCAGCCACTACCGTGAATGCAGCAGATAACTCCTGTCTCCCAGCAGCGTGCCACGCAGCCGGTGGGGAGGGGGCGCCCCTGGACTATATCGGGAATTTCCGAGTGTGCCAAGATGAATGCGCCATGCACACTGCCCGGGTAACGGGTGCAGACATGCATAATGCGCATCTTTTGCCCACAGACCAGCTGAATGTTCATCGAATGACAGCAACTTCTGTTTGTGTATAGCTGCCTGTTATGCACCGGTGGCGTAGGGCGACATGCATCCCATCGAACACCCCCTGCACCAGTTCATCCGGGCGGTGGAAACGAAATCCGCTGCTCGGTCATCTTGGTGGGCGCAGTTCAAACGGTACCATGTGTACCACTCCACCTGTGTATATAGGGCACGCATGATGGCGCGGATGCACATGTGCGCCAATGCAAGCAAAATCCCGGACGTGCCCCACTCGGCCACTGGAAGGATTCCGTCGCATCGACGTTGAGGGCGACCATCAGCTTGACAGTCACGCGGAGCGGATGTCCTCCCCCATAACCCGGCGCTGCCAGGTATGCCACCATCTGACAGATGTGTCGCGCTCTCGATCTGCTCATTCACAGTCTCTTTCTGCATGCCGGGTTCGGAAGATCCTGGACTGACAGGCGGAGCCTAATGTGTGGGGCCTCATCCAGTGCCTCCTTGGCACCTCCTCCTCCTTGACCTGTTGTCGGCTGTCCCTCCAGTCTGAGCGACTGCTACATGCCCCTCTGCTGCCCGTTCCTCTGCAATAGCCTCCGCCTCCTCTCTGAGCGGCCTTCGCTCAGCCTGCCGCAGGGAATCGTGCAGATATGTGGCTATCGCCACAGCGGCCAGCATCATGGGTTGAATTCCGAATTGTCTGCCGGGGGTGAAAGTCCAACCTGTTCGCTTGGCGTATACCCCCGTGCCCAACCAGTTACCATGGGATACATGGTGGCCCCGGTTGGCACTGCTGGCCCCACCGAAGCATTTCCCCATCCCCCCCAAATCGCACTCAGGCCAGTACGGTTCCATCTCTCCTCGCCACCGTCCCTGCTGCCAAGGGCACCGTTGGCTAGCACTGCCTTCACTGAGGGCTGCCGTCAGTGTGGCCCTGGGTGGTCCCCGCTAGATGTCTGCGTGTTGGGGCGGGTGTCCGTTGGCCGGGTTTGGGGGGGGGGGGGGGGGTTGGCACTCCCATATTGCCGGTGTCACTGTGTGAAACAACGGGCACGGGTGCGTGGTCAGCAATATTGCCACTGTAATGGCGGTCGGTGCCTGGCACCACAGTCCTGGGGGGGGGGGGGGGTGGGGCGGTAGGTGGGGGTGCTCCCCGGCTGTTCTGCCCACCCTCCCCCTCCACCTGCCCCTCCTCTCCCCCGGCCCTGTCAGGTGCAAACCCTGCTGCTGCTAGCACGGCCGCTGTCCGGGCATGTAGCCCACAGTCGCTCCACATCAGTTACTACCTCCGCTCTCTCGCTCATCAGATTGGATGCTAGTTTCACGATTTGTATAACCATAAGTGAACCACGCTGTCGAGAAATCGGCCCATGGGAGGCACTGATGCGCGGAGGCCCGGAGCATCGGGCATCAGGCCCCCTAATGATATGCCTACTGTACTTTCAGGCCGTGGGCGAGCAACCGATTTACGCCATACTGGGGGTACCGGCGCATGCCGATTTGTCGTCACACTGGCGTCTACCGTGATTTCGTTTTATGAAGCTATTCTCCGCCCAATTGTGTTTCCCGATTTCAGTATCAGCTATCGGAGAATCCAGCACTACAAGTGAACCACATCCACGGAATTCCCGCCACGTGGAGCGAAGAATCTCGGGAGTGCGGAGCATAGGAAGCTGGGCCCGCGAAACAGATGCAAATGGTCATCATCAGCCATTTGTATTTATTTCCATGCGCTGGCTGGCAAGGGTGGCGTGGAGCCCGTTCGCGCTGCCAGCGAGGAGTTGAGGCACCACATTCGGCTTGGCGCACGGCGTCAATCCCGATTTAGCCTCGACAAATCCCACCCAATTGTTTCTGGACATTCCAATGGATTTAACTTGTATCAAGTACAGTCTGTATCTGACTAGGTTACTTGATTTTGAATCTTGGAAGCAGTTCTTCATGATTCATATTTTCTCGTCATTTTACCACCTTAAAAGGGCATAATGGTGAAAATGTGAATTTCGCACGCATATTAATTCTCAAATCAATTACATGGCAATTCGACAGGATTTCCTTTATTATTGGCAAGGGTGCCTTCTGCTACAAGCCTTCTCTGAATTGGAAATGGCATGATTTTAGAATTGAAAAATTTAGTCCAGGGAAAATAATATTTTGTTCAGGAGCATTGGAGTCTTAATGAGTTCCTCACTTCCACTGAAATGTTCGACTGGCATCATGGGGCAAAATATACTTTTTCAAAACAGAATATTGATATATTGGAAAAGCAAAGTCCTTTCAATTCCTTCGTAATCGGCGTAGAGGTTCACTTTTAGGAGGAATACAGTGAAACACGCCCTACAATTATGCTACAGCTCATTTTTCACCTGCATCTTTTCTGTCAACTTCTTCGTCTGAAAGGAAAGTATGATCAGTTCATGAAAAAATAAATTGAAATAATTATCTCCAAATTACTTCCAGAATTTACAGCGAAATGGTTCCATTAGTCCACAAGGAAAGAAAAGTGGAGCAATAACCTCACTTGCTTAAAAGGTTCGTGCCCAATGTGGGTCACTATCTGCTGAGTCTGAAGGTTCCCCTGCGTCGGCGTGGGTTCCCTCCGGCAAACTGGTATTGCAACTATGTCGTCATGCCAGTACCAAGACTTAAAGTCTCTGTTCAGTTCTGGAGTACTTCGTGACTGACGATTTACATTCCTTGAGAAATAGACCACAGGTTTCTCTATGCTAAGGTCTTCTTCCTGCAGCTGTATGGCTCTCACAGAAATGTCTCGAGCATTCACAACCAGCTCAAACTGTTTTTCGAAGATTGCTGAGGCTAACCTTGTTTTTTTGTCGACAGTATTTCAATACGTGAATGCTCTTTTGTTGGCCTCCGTTCAATTCATGTTTTTGTTGTTCTTTAACTGTTCTGTGAGTGGTGCTGCTATACTACTAAAGTTCAGAACGAACTTACAATAAAATCCGTTCATTTCCAGAATAATTTGAAATGGTCAAACAGTGTTTTCCCGTTTTTCAAAAAATTGATGTCCGTGTGTTTGCGTCTCTGGCCAGGCCTGTATTTATTGCCTGCCCCTAATTTTCCTTCTGAAAGTAGTGAGTTGGCTCCTTGAACCGTTTCAGTCCTTGAAGTGTAGGTACACCGACTGTGCTGTTAGGTAGGGGTTTCCAGAATGCTGCCACAGTGAGGGAACGGAGAAATATTTCCAAGTCATGGTGGTGAGTGACTTGGATGGAAGCCTCCAAATGGTCGTATTCACAGGTACCTCCTGCTCTTCTCCTTCCACTTGATCGTGCAGATAGCCATACCATATTTGACTGAACGAGACCGTACCATAAATTTTTATTTTTCAGTGACCCAGTCTTTCAATGCCTTTGTTCGTGATTCTCTGGACATTTGCAGGTTCGTTCTTGGTTACATAGGGCATAATCTGCATTGACGGTACACATGTGGAGATCTCCTTTTCCCTCTCATTCGAGGATACTTGTTAAAACTCCTTTCACAAGTCCACCTTCGTGATCATTGAATCATAGAATCCTTACAATACACACGGCTGCCATTCGGCACATTAAATCTGCATCGGCCCTTCGAAACTAGCCATTTCCCAGTCACATCCCACAACTCCAGAACCTAACATTAACATCTTGGATACGAATGGGAAATTTAGAATGGCCAATGCACCTAACCTGAACATCTCAGGAAACCGGAGCACCCGAGGATACCAATGCAGAGACAAGGAGGATGTGAAAACTCCACACAGACAAAGCTCGGAATCCAACTTGGATCCCTGATGCCGTGAGGCAGCAGGGCGAACCACTGTGCCACCTTCCTGCCCTTGATGAATTTGGGATGCCGAAATCTTTTGATTACATTTTCCAAACGTGGAATAGGAAGCGGATACCTCTTGGTGAAGGTATGCAGTCTCCTGTCGTCCCAAAATAATCTTTGCGTTCAATCAATTTTCGGCATCAGTGTCATAAGGTAGCTGCAAACATGAATTCAATAATGTCAGTATTGAACATTTGTTTAATGTTCTTCTGCACTTGTGATAACTTTTCTAAAGTTAGCCTGTATGACAGGTTGCGCCTTAGCAGAATTTCGTCTACCAAACCCACACCCCACCCCCACCTCTCCATCTACATAATGCATTACTAACTTGGATGTACACAAGTTGACCCCACAAATGCATTTATCAGACTGTAGAAACTCTTTCAATTTGCTGCAGCTCTGATTGGAAAGCAAGTTAACCGGATGATGCGATTTTTCAGGATTCCTCCATTGCGCCAATAAAATGTATTGATGTCACTCTGATTTTAACACTCTTCATCTTTAAATTTTCAAAATTTCATGCTTGTCCTCATCTCCATCCCAATACTTTTGAATCAAGTTTAAGTGACTCACTATGTGTACTGTCGGTGTGGCTGGTATGCGGACCAGATGACTTTACTGGGTCAACTTTCTTTCAATCAGATATGACCACCTAAATCTGTCTGTCTAGTGGTTTGCCAGTCACTGATAATAACAGAAGCATTTTTGCGCCTGTTACGAAACTACGACTCTGCATTTTCCTATCGGTTATTGCTTTCATTTCATGTTCTGCGGCCTTTGCATGTTTCCTTGACACCTCTCAAGCCCATTTGGTTTTTCTCTGAAATTCGAGACGTATGGGCTGAATTCTCCAGTATCCCAGCCGCAAAACTATCCAACCACAAGAGCGTTGCTTCAGAAACCTGCAGCTGTGGAACGAAACATTCAGCCCATGGAATCCCTGTTGGGATTCTCTAATCCTAGTTGACCTCAACACCGCTGCCTGCGAGAACGGAGAATTTGGTACTTAGCCAAAATAATATTCATTGCGTCAGGCCAGATAATCGGGCCGGCATGATTGGATGTTTTAATTCCAGCCTCCGTGGGATTCTCCAATTCCCCAGCATGTCCTTCCCGACCGCACGCGTTTCGCTGGCGACGGGATTCTGCTTTCTCACTGCTTGTCAGTGGGATTAACCATTGTAACCACCCCATGTCTCCATGAAATCTGTGAGTAAGGATGCGCAACTGGTGCGCCGAGTGACTTGCAATCCATTACCTACGTCCGTCTGCGGTTCCGGCCAGGAAAACTGTTTTTGGATCGTTGCTTGGGTTTTCCTTTTTCCTCGTTGTCCCTCTAATGGAATTTCATCGGCTCGCCTGAGAAATTCTTTCCTACACTCAGTAGTTATTAGAACTTGGTTCAGTTCTGCCATTTGTCCTCTGCACTAACCCGTGGTGGGCTCCATTTTTTTCTTTATATTTTGTCCTGCGAAGAATAAAGTTCCCGAAGACCCTGAGCTCCGAAGCTGAGGAAGCAGTATGATGTATTCTATTTAATTTCGTATTTATTCTAACAGTATCTCTGAATAAAACACAGCTGTCCCTTTCCCTTTATCCACTCCACCCATCTATCCAATTAGCTATCTCAGCCACCAACTCACCACATCCACGTATTCATATCAAACATCAACAGCGAATGAAACTTAAAGACCACATTCACAACGCACAGCTACCAGCAAAGACTGACTAATCTCACCAAACTTCAAAGACCCCTCCCAACATTCACACATGGAAAATTCACGCATCAATTCATCAGCACCAAACATTCGCTCAACTATTGATCCCACAAAATTATCCCAGCACCCCCATTTACCCTCTTCACTCAACTGCCCAAATCCCACCCATAACCATATATAGTTACAATATCAGTCGCATACCCATCGACCTAAACATCTACCTTTCCATTGAGTCACCTACACATTACATTCAATTGCATCAATAGATGCAATAATATGGTGTTCGCTTAGATGTTGTTTTTGGTTAGCATTGGTGAGTTTGATCTAAGGGTCTGTCTACTTGGCGTAGATTCTACGATACACTCTTCACTATCTCTCTTACTCACCTAGCTGCCTACCCATCAGACCCATGTACGATCGTCCTCATGCATCGCTGTAAGGAACACATTTCATCAGCAAATAGCACTTGTCCATATTATCCACTTACTTACCTACTCCTACACGCCATCTTCCCATACAAAGATCATTAGCTACTCACCTATCGACCTCACTTTTTTACCTCCAGACTCAATAATCCAGTTCATCGAGCTTGCATCAACATTTGGAAACACATCCAAATTTACATGCCGAGCACTTCACAGACGGACTCTGCTAAATTATGTTCCCGCCCATGCACATAACCACCTCCCCAACTACGTGTAACTCCCAACGCATGAAATCAGAGCTTTACTTAGCACCAATAGCAATGCGCTGAGTCATTCAATCATCCTCCAGTCAATCATTGACTCATTCGATCACTAAACCAAAAACATGCATTCAAAAACCCTTTAAACTGGTATAAATACTGAGACTAGTGACAGAAACGTTGAATGTATCACTTAAATTTCCCACATTCACTCTGCTCTTTCGACTTAAATGGTGACTCTTCATTTCCCATTTCCTTTTCAGATGGAATCGTAGGACCCTGGAAGAAATGATAGTATCAACTAATTCATTAGGTCATCGTGGGAAGCGAGACTTCGCCGAGCATTTATATTGATCTGACATTGTGGGTAATTCTGTTTTGCATAGGTGATTGGTTACTTCCTTACATGTGTGTTTCACCCGGTGAGAAACAGTGTTTAACGTTCTCCTATAATGAATGTATGTCAATATTATTCTCTGAAATAAAATATTTCAGATTAGAAATGACATTTGAGACATACGAATTGTAAACAGCATTAATCAGTCCAGACCTTCATTGAAGGATGGATATGCAGCTGCAGAACGGTAAATTTTCCCACCTGACTTTTTGAGTGCCACTTTGAATTCTTCCAGTTCTAAAGGCCAAATATAAGCTCCTGGTTAATCACATCAGATCAGCAATATTTGTTCTATTTTGAAACGTGATTTAGGAATCAGGAATTCGGGGGAATTGAGGCGTTCAAGACGGAGACATACACATCCCATCAGAAGAAAAAATCTAAAAAACATCACACTGAAAAAATTCGACAATATTGGGCAGGCAGCAGCACTGCTCATGTGGCTGTCAAAAAGAGCACGGCGCGATACTACATCAATTTTCATGGAGAGAAGGTAAAGTGTTGCATAATATATCGATCAAGTGAAGTGTTCAACTCAGTTCCTCCGCCGTGCACCTTCCAAAACCTGAGTCAGTGAAACACGTAAATCATACAAACGATTAAGACATATTGTACCAGATCTACATATTTTTTGAAGATATACAGTGCAAAAATATACTTTCTATTGTGGATATTGCAGCAATGTGCTGATGAACGGCGTGATAATCCAGAAACGCACTCCCTCCTGTGGGGACAGGAGTTTCAATCACCCTGCGATATCTGGCAGATTATCCACTGAGTCAGTATAATCCCGACTGTGCAGAAGGAAGCCTTTAAGCCCATCGAGTCAGCACCTGCCTCTGAAAGAGCATTTTACCAATGCCAAATGTTCCGCCCTAACCCCGTACTCTGCGTATTGATCATGGGCAATCCACCTAACCTGCACATCTTTGGGCAGTGAGAGGAAACCGAATCACCCGGAAGAAACCCCACGCAGACAATGGACGAACGTGCAAACTCCACAGAGTTAGTCACCAAAGGCCGGAATCGAATTATATTTCGTGGACCTGTGAGACACCAGTGCTAAACACTGTGCAGCCCTGCTGTAATCCAATAAAGTAATAAAATACGGAAGTAAAACCATAACTTTAGCTATAATGAGAATGTATTAATCCCATGGTCGTAAGCACTCAGAAAGTTCCTGAATGACCATGGCCAGGTAAACGAAAACTCTGATTATATACGGAGCCGACATCAAGACAAACAGGATGTGTTTGTCTCCTATTTGCTTTTAAATGGCCGAGCTCATCACTCAATTGTACTTCTCATCGACACAAATGCATCAATGCCACATCCTGCCCAAGAGACCTTGAAAAGAAATCATAGAATCATAGAATTTACAGTGCAGAAGGAGGCCATTCGGCCCATCGAGTCTGCACCGGCTCTTGGAAAGAGCACCCTACCCAAGGTCTACACCTCCGCCCTATCCCCATAACCCAGTAACCTCACCCAACACTAAGGGCAATTTTGGACACTATGGGCAAATTAGCATGGCCAATCCACCTAACCCGCACATCTTTGGACTGTGGGAGGAAACCGGAGCATCCGGAGGAAACCCACGCACACACGGGGAGGATGTGCAGACTCCACACAGACAGTGACCCAAGCCGAATCGAACATGAGACCCTGGAGCTGTGAAGCATTTGTGCTATCCACAATGCTACCGTGCTGCCCACTCGGTTCAAATCAGTTCTAAAATATTGAGGGCTTGTGCATACATTTTCAGAACTGTCCACAAACCATTCGAGTGAAGCAGAATGTGACTGAATAACAGAATGCCACAAAAGAAAGCATTTTTCCAAACTGTTCCAAAATAATTTGCAGTTTTAAAAAATTCATTCATAGGATATTTGCATCGCTGGCCGGGCCAGCATCTCATGCCCATTCCTGACAATTTAGGACTGAACCTCATTGCTGCGGGTCGGAAGTCACATGTAGGACAAATAAGGATGACGGATTTCCTTCCCAAAACGACATCAGTGAACAAAATGGGTTTCCACAACAATCGACAATGGTTTCACGGTCGTCGTTAGAGTTTTCATTCCTGCTTTTTATGGCATTCAAGTTCCGCCATCTACCCTAGCCGGATTCGAACCCTTGTCCCTACGGAATTACGGTGGGTCTCTGGATTACTAGTGCAGTGACAATACAGCTATTCCACAATCTCCCTTCCTGCCTTGCCATATAATGCTTTGCCATGTGGTGGCCACCTCTACTTTGACGATCAACTGCTCTGACATAAGATCCATACACTTGAATGGCAGTTTGTGCAACATTTGCTGGAGAAGATCTTTAATAGATACGTAGCACGTTTCGCTGGCCCTGCATTTTATTTTATAGCTTTTATCGGCAGTTACTATGCTGGCCCAGATGCCGACATTTGAAACTGGTCAAGAACTCCAAAAGGGTTTTGTTAATTTTTGAACCTGGGAAAAAGGGATAAATAATGTTTATTTGTGTCCCGGTGGGCATACATTAACACTGCAATGAATTTACGGTGAAAATCCCCGAGGATCCGCACTTCGGCCCCTGGTCGGGTATACTGAGGGAGAATTCAGAATGTCCAATTCCCCTGACAAGCACGGCTTTTGGGACTTGTGGGAGGAAACCTGAGTGCCCGGAGGAGACCAACGCAGACATTGGGAGAACGTGCAAACGCCAAACAGTCAATGAGCCAAGCTGGGAATCGCACCTGATACACTGACGCTGTGAAGTAACAATGCTAACCACTGTGCTATATTGCCGCCCGAATTTCACGCAGGAGTGATGTCTCTGACTTTGAACAAGTGGGACAGTTTCTAATGAAACAATCTTTAATTTGAACACGGTATAGATCACACCACATGAAAGACTGTACGTTACAATTACCAGTTAAACAGTTCTTAAACCAAATGAAAAATAAAACTGCTATCTAAACTTGCAAGTAGCTCCAACTCAGCAGGCAGATGCAGTTCAAATGTCACTTTTAAATAAAGTTAACAATTGGATTGATTGCTTTGTTGTGCAGAGAATTTGTGAAGAAGAGAGTCCCTTTGAAGAGCAGAAGCAGGACACTTCTGCTCAACCTCGCGGCGTTTGGTAAAATAACATGTTGATCATCTTTTATATTATTCTGCCTTGTCAGTCTTAAAGCCTATGCCAAGTTCCAAAATTACAGAAAGACCTGGCTCCTCCAACGAATGACATAATCGGTAGCCCACTGATATGTCACATGACCGGCTTATCCAGGACTAAATGCAACGCCCCATAATTTATCTCCCCTGCAGAGAATCATCAGAAATCAAATGAATATCCCATTGGTCCCCTATCCGTAAATAATTAAATGGTTAGAAACCATTATGATCTCACATATTACGATTCCTTACAGCTTTCACGGACAGAGCCTGCAATAACATACATTCTTTAACACTGGCTTTCAAAACGCTTCTTGCAACTGATATAAATACAATATACATACTAAGTTGTTACTTTCATCTTACCTCTCCCTTAAAACCAATACATCAGCGATATGGAAAGGTGGCTTCATTGTCAAACCCTTTTCAATGTCAAACACTATTCATTACTAAACTCTACCACTGTAGCATATGGTATAAGAACAAGGAGAACGAGTAGGCCATCTGGCTCCTCGAGCCTGCTCCACCATTCAATGAGATCATGGCTGATCTTTTGTGGACTCAGCTCCACTTTCCGGCCCGAACACCATATCCCTTAATCCCTGTATACTTCAAAAAACTATCTATCTTTATCTTAAAAACATTTCATGAAGGAGCCTCTACTGCTTCACTGGGCAAGGAATTCCATAGATTCACAATCCTTTGGGTGAAGAAGTTCGTCCTAAACTCAGTCCTAAATCTACTTCCCCTTATTTTGAGGCTATACCCCTTAGTTCTGCTTTCACCCGCCAGTGGAAACAACCTGCCCGCATCTATGCTATCTATTCGCTTCATAATCTTATATGTTTCTATCAGATCCCCCCCTCATCCTTCTAAATTCCAACGAGCACAGACCCAGTCTACTCAACCTCTCCTCGTAATCCAACCCCTTCAGCTCTGGGATTAACCTAGTGAATCTCCTCTGCAAACCCTCCAGTGTCAGTACGTCCTTTCTAAAGTAAGGAGACCAAAACTGAACACAATACTCGAGGTGTGGCCTCACTAACACCTGGTACAATTGCAGCAGAACCGCCCTAGTCTTAAACTCCATCCCTCTAGCAATGAAGGACAAAATTACATTTGCCTTCTTATTCACCTGTTGCACCTGAAAACCAACGTTTTGCAACTCATGCACTAGCACACCCAGGTCTCCCTGCACAGCAGCAAGTTTTAATATTTTATCATTTAAATAATAATCCCTTTTGCTGTTATTCCTACCAAAATGGATAACCTCACATTTGTCAACATTGTATTCCATCTGCCAAACCCTAGCCCATTCACTTAGCCTATCCAAATCCCGCTGCAGACTTCCAGTATCCTCTGCACTTTTTGCTTTACCACTTATCTTAGTGTCGTCTGCAAACTTGGACACATTGCCCTTGGTCCTCAACACCAAATCATCTATGTAAATTGTGAACAGTTGTGGGCCGAACACTGATCCCTGAGGGACACCACTCGCTACTGATTGCCAACCAGAGAAACACCCATTAATCCCCACTCTTTGCTTTCTATTAATTAACCAATCCTCTATCCATGCTACTACTTTCCCCTTAATGCCATGCATCTTTATCTTATGTAACAACCTTTTATGTGGCACCTTGTCAAAGCCTTTCTGGAAATCCAGATATACCACATCCATTGGCTCCCCGTTATCTGCCGTACTGTTAATGTCCTCAAAAAATTCCACTAAATTAGTTAGGCACGACCTGCCCTTTATGAACCCATGCTGTGTCTGCCCAATGGGACAATTTCCATCCAGATGCCTCGCTATTTCTTCCTTGATGATAGATTCCAGCATCTTCCCTCCTACCGAAGTTAAACTCACTGGCCTATAATTACACGCTTTCTGCCTACCTCCTTTTTTAAACAGTCGTGTCACGTTTGCTGATTTCCAATCCGCCGGGACCACCCCAGAGTCTAGTGAATTTTGGCTAATTATCACTGGTGCATTTGCAATTTCCCTAGCCATCTGTTTTAGTACTGTGGGATGCATTCCATCAGGTCCAGGAAACTTGTCTACCTTTAGCCCCATTAGCTTGCCCATCACTACCTCCTTGGTGATAACAATTCTCTCAAGGTCCTCACCTGTCATAGCCTCATTTCCATCAGTCACTGACATGCTATTTGTGTCTTCCACTGTGAAGACCGACTCAAGAAACCTGTTCAGTTCCTCAGCCATTTCTTCATCTCCCATTATTAAATTTCCCTTCTCATCCTTTAAAGGACCAATATTTACCTTAGCCACTCTTTTTTGTTTTACGTATTTGTAGAAACTTGTACTACCTGTTTTTATATTCTGAGCAAGTTTACGCTCATAATCTATCTTACTCTTCTTTATAGCTTTGTTAGTAGCTTTCTGTTGCCCCCTAAAGATTTCCCAGTCCTCTCGTCTCCCACTGATATTTGCTACTTTGTATGTTTTGTCCTTCAATTTGATACTCTCCCTTATTTCCTTAGATATCCACGGTGGATTTTCCCTCTTTTTACCGTCCTACCTTTTTGTTGGTATAAACCACTGTGAGAAAACACTTGGAAGGTTCTCCACTGTTCCTCAACTGTTTCACTATAAAGTATTTGCTCCCAGTCTACCTTAGCTAGTTATTCTCTCATCCCATTGTAATCTCCTTTGTTTAAGCACAAAACACTAGTGCTTGATTTTACCTTCTCACCCTCCATCTGTATTTTAAATTCCACCATATTGTGATCGCTCCTTCCGAGAGGATCCCTAACTATGAGATCCTAAATCAATCCTGTCTCATTACACAGGACCAGATCTAGAACCGCTTGTTCCCTCGTAGGTTCCATTACATACTGTTCTAGGAAACTATCGCGGATACATTCTAAAAACTCCTCCTCAAGGCTGCCTTGACCGACCAGGTTAAACCAATGAACATGTGGATTAAAATCCCCCATGATAACTGCTGTGCCATTTCTACATGCATCTGTTATTTCTTTGTTTATTGCCTGCCCCACCATAATGTTACTATTTGGTGGCCTATATATTAATCCTATCAGTGACTTTTTCGCCTTATAATTCCTGATTTCCACCCACATGGATTCAACCTTATCCTCCAGAGCACCGATGTCATCCCTTACTGTTGCCCGGATGTCATCCTTAAATAACAGAGCTACATCACCTCCATTACCATCCACTCTGTCCTTCCGAAAAGTTTGATACCCTCGGATATTTAACTCCCAGTCGTGACCATCCTTTAAACATGCTTCAGTAATGGCCACTAAATCATAGTCATTCATGATGATTTGCGCCATCAACTCATTTACCTTATGACGAATACTACGTGCATTCAGGTAAAGTACACTTATGTTGGCTTTTTTTCCTCTGTTCTGAATCTTAACACGTCGATCATTAACCTCTCCTAAGTTATATTTCCTCTGAACCTTTCTCCTAATTTTCCTTGTCGTAGAACCCATATCTTCATGTAACAACCTGCCGTGTCGCTTACCGTTAATGTTTACACTTGCCGTTTTATTTCTTTTAGTATTCCTGGTCCTATTCA